>NC_064838.1:78202413-79402413 GCF_024166365.1 Elephas maximus indicus | reverse complement strand
TATTCTGTTATGATCCTTTTTTTCCAGTTTGATCTGTTGTAATATCCCCCATCTCATTTCTTATTTGGGTTATTTGTTCCCTATTCTGTTTTTTCTTTTGCCAGTTTGGCCAATTGTCAACTTTTTTGATCTTTTCAATGAACCAAGTTTTGGTCTCGTTGATTCTTTCTGTTAATTTTCTGTTCTCTATTTCACTTATTTCTACTCTAATCTTTATTATTTTCTTACTTCTGATGACTGTGGGATTCTTTTGCTCTTCTTTTTCTATTTGTTTGAGTTGTAGGGCAATCATTTTGATCGTGGCCTGTTCTTTTTTTTTTTTTAAATTTTTATTAAGCTTCAAGTGAACATTTACCATTCCAATCAGTCTGTCACATGTAGGTTTACATACATCTTACTCCCTTCTCCCACTTGCTCTCCCCCTATTGAGTCAGCCCTTACAGTCTCTCGTTTCGTGCCAATTTTACCTTCTTCCCTCTCTCTCTATCTTCCCATCCCCCCTCCAGTCAAGAGTTGCCAACACACTCTCCCGTGTCCACCTGATTTAATTAGCTCACTCTTCATCAGTATCTCTCTCCCCCCCACTGACCAGTCCTTTTCATGCCTGATGATTTGTCTTCGGGGATGGTTCCTGTCCTGTGCCATCAGAAGTTCTGGGGAGCATTGTCTCTGGGATTCCTCTAGTCGCAATCATACCATTAGGTGTGGTCTTTTAA
Organism: Elephas maximus indicus; assembly: GCF_024166365.1. Lineage (NCBI taxonomy): Eukaryota > Metazoa > Chordata > Mammalia > Proboscidea > Elephantidae > Elephas > Elephas maximus. Next base: position 79,401,697 of record NC_064838.1, on the reverse strand, counting down.
TGAGAATTTGGGGTCTGCATCCCATTGGTCTCCCGCTCCCTCAGGAGTTGTCTGTTGTGTTCCCTGACAGGGCAGACATCGATTGTGGCCGGGCACCAACTTGTTCTTCTGGTCTCAGGATATTGTAGGTCTCTGGTTCAAGTGGCCCTTTCTGTCTCTTGGGTTCTTAGTTGTCGTGTGACCTTGGTGTTCTTCCTTTGTCTTTGCTCCCGGTGGGTTGAGACCAATTAATGTATTTTAGATGGCTGCTTGTTGGCATTTAGGACCCCAGGTGCCACAATTCAAAGTGGGATGCAGAGTGTTTTCATAATAGAATTGTTTTGCCCATTGATTTAGAAGTCCTCTCAAACCAAGTTCCCCAGACCCCAGCCCCTGCTTCGCTATCTTTTGAAGCTTTCATTTTATCTCGGAAACCTCTTTACTTTTAATCCTGTCCAATTAGGCTGACCTTCCTTGTTTTGAGTGTTGTCTTTCCCTTCACCCAAAGCAGTTCCCATCTACAGATTGATCAATAAAAAGCCCTCTCCCTCCCTCCCTCCCTCCCTCCCTCCCCCCTTTGTAACCACAAAAGTATGTGTTCTTTTCCGTTTTTTCTATTTCTCAAGATCTTATAATAGTGGTCTTATACAATATTTGTCCTTTTGCAACTGACTCATTTCGCTCAGCATAATGCCTTCCAGATTCCTCCATGTTATGAAATGTTTCAGAGATTCGTCACTGTTCTTTATCGATGCGTAGTATTCCATTGTGTGAATATACCACAATTTATTTACCCATTCGTCCGTTGATGGACATCTTGGTTGCTTCCAGCTTTTTGCTATTGTAAACAGAGCTGCAATAAACATGGGTGTGCATATATCTGTTTGTGTGAAGGGTCTTGTATTTTTAGGGTATATTCTGAGGAGTGGGATTTCTGGGTTGTATGGTAGTTCTATTTCTAACTGTTTAAGATAACGCCAGATGGATTTCCAAAGTGGTTGTACCATTTTACAATCCCACCAGCAGTGTATGAGAGTTCCAGTCTCTCCGCAGCCTCTCCAACATTTATTATTTTGTGTTTTTTGAATTAATGCCAGTCTAGTTGGTGTCAGATGGAATCTCATCGTAGTTTTAATTTGCATTTCTCTAATGACTAATGATCGAGAGCATTTTCTCATGTATCTGTTGGCTGCCTGAATATCTTCCTTAGTGAAATGTGTGTTCATATCCTTTGCCCACTTCTTGATTGGGTTGTTTGTCTTTTTGTGGTTGAGTTTTGACAGAATCATGTACATTTTAGAGATCAGGCGCTGGTCTGAGATGTCATAGCTGAATATTCTTTCCCAGTCTGTAGGTGGTCTTTTTACTCTTTTGGTGAAGTCTTTAGATGAGCATAGGTGTTTGATTTTTAGGAGCTCCCAGTTATCGGGTTTCTCTTCATCATTTTTGGTAATGTTTTGTATTCTGTTTATGCCCTGTATTAGGGCTCCTAGGGTAGATCCTATTTTTTCTTCCAAGATTTTTATCGTTTTAGTCTTTATGTTTAGGTCTTTGATCCACTTGGAGTTAGTTTTTGTGCATGGTGTGAGGTATGGGTCCTGTTTCATTCTTTTGCAAATGGATATCCAGGTATGCCAGCACCATTTGTTAAAAAGACTATTATTTCCCCAATTGACTGACACTGGTCCTTTGTCAAATATCAGCTGCTCATACGTGGATGGATTTATATCTGGATTCTCAATTCTGTTCCATTGGTCTATGTGCCTGTTGTTGTACCAGTACCAGGCTGTTTTGACTACTGTAGCTATATAATAGGTTCTGAAATCAGGTAGGGTGAGGCCTCCCACTTTCTTCTTCTTTTTCAGTAATGTTTTGCTTATCCGGGGGTTCTTTCCTTTCCATATGAAATTAGTGATTTGTTTCTCTATTCCCTTAAAGTATGACATTGGTATTTGGATTGGAAGTGCGTTGTATGTATAAATGGCTTTTGGTAGAATAGACATTTTTACTATGTTGAGTCTTCCTATCCATGAGCAGGGTATGTTTTTCCATTTAAGCGTGTCCTTTTGAATTTCTTGTAGCAGAGTTTTATAGTTTTCTTTGTATAGGTCTTTTACATCCTTGGTAAGATTTATTCCTAAGTATTTTATCTTCTTGGGGGCTACTGTGAATGGTATTGACTTGGTTATTTCCTCTTCGGTGTTCTTTTTGTTGATGTAGAGGAATCCAAGTGATTTTTGTATGTTTATTTTATATCCTGAGACTCTTCCAAACTCTTCTATTAGTTTCAGTAGTTTTCTGGAGGATTTCTTCGGGTTTTCCATGTATACGATCATGTCATCTGCAAATAGTGATAGCTTTACTTCCTCCTTACCAATCTGGATACCCTTTATTTCTTTGTCTAGCCTAATTGCCCTGGCTAGGACTTCAAGTACGATGTTGAATAAGAGCGGTGATAAAGGGCATCCTTGTCTGGTTCCCGTTCTCAAGGGAAATGCTTTCAGGTTCTCTCCATTTAGAGTGATATTGGCCGTTGGCTTTGCATATATGCCCTTTATTATGTTGAGGAATTTTCCTTCAATTCCTGTTTTGGTGAGAGTTTTTATCATAAATGGGTGTTGGACTTTGTCAAATGCCTTTTCTGCATCAATTGATAAGATCATGTGGTTTTTGTCTTTTGTTTTATTTATGTGATGGATTACATTAATGGTTTTTCTGATATTAAACCAGCCTTGCATACCTGGTATAAATCCCACTTGATCAGGGTGAATTATTTTTTTGATGTGTTGTTGGATTCTATTGGCTAGAATTTTATTAAAGATTTTTGCATCTATGTTCATGAGGGATATAGGTCTAAAATTTTCTTTTTTTGTAATGTCTTTACCTGGTTTTGGTATCAGGGAGATGGTAGCTTCATAGAATGAGTTGGGTAGTATTCCGTCTTTTTCTATACTTTGAAATACCTTCAATAGTAATGGTGTTAAGTCTTCTCTGAAGGTTTGGTAGAACTCTGCAGTGAAGCCATCTGGGCCAGGACTTTTTTTTGTTGGAAGTTTTTTGATTACCGTTTCAATCTCTTTTTTTGTTATGGGTCTATTTAGTTGTTCTACTTCTGAATGTGTTAGTTTAGGTAAGTAGTGTTGTTCCAAGAATTTATCCATTTCTTCTAGGTTTTCAAATTTGTTAGAGTACAATTTTATGTAGTAATCTGATATGATTCTTTTGATTTCATTTGGTTCTGTTGTGATGTGGTCCTTCTCGTTTCTTATTCGGGTTATTTGTTTCCTTTCCTGTTTTTCTTTAGTCAGTCTAGCCAATGGTTTATCAATTTTGTTAATTTTTTCAAAGAACCAGCTTTTGGCTTTGTTAATTCTTTCAATTGTTTTTCTGTTCTCTAATTCATTTAGTTCAGCTCTAATTTTTATTATTTGTTTTCTTCGGGTGCGTGATGGATTCTTTTGTTGCTCACTTTCTATTTGCTCAAGTTGTCGGGACAGTTCTCTGATTTTGGCTCTTTCTTCTTTTTGTATGTGTGCATTTATCGATATAAATTGGCCTCTGAGCACTGCTTTTGCTGTGTCCCAGAGGTTTTGATAGGAAGTATTTTCATTCTCGTTGCTTTCTAAGAATTTCCTTATTCCCTCCTTGATGTCTTCTATAACCCAGTCTTTTTTCAGGAGGGTATTGTTCATTTTCCAAGTATTTGATTTCTTTTCCCTAGTTTTTCTATTATTGATTTCTAGTTTCATTGCCTTGTGGTCTGAGAAGATGCTTTGTAATATTTCGATGTTTTGGATTCTGCAAAGATTTGTTTTATGCCCTAATATGTGGTCTATTCTAGAGAATGTTCCATGTGTGCTAGAAAAAAAAGTATATTTTGCAGCAGTTGGGTGGAGAGTTCTGTATAAGTCAATGAGGTCAAGTTGGTTGATTGTTGTGAGTAGGTCTTCCGTGTCTCTATTGAGCTTCTTACTGGATGTCCTGTCCTTCTCCGAAAGTGGTGTGTTGAAGTCTCCTACTATATATGTGGAGGTGTCTATCTCACTTTTCAATTCTGTTAAAATTTGATTTATGTATCTTGCAGCCCTGTCATTAGGTGCGTAAATATTTAATATGGTTATGTCTTCCTGATCAATTGTCCCTTTTATCATTATATAGTGTCCTTCTTTATCCTTTGTGGTGGATTTAAGTCTAAAGTCTATTTTGTCAGAAATTAATATTGCTACTCCTCTTCTTTTTTGCTTATTGTTTGCTTGATATATTTTTTTCCATCCTTTGAGTTTTAGTTTGTTTGTGTCTCTAAGTCTAAGGTGTGTCTCTTGTAGGCAGCATATAGATGGATCGTGTTTTTTTATCCAGTCCGTGACTCTCTGTCTCTTTATTGGTGCATTTAGTCCATTTACATTCAGCGTAATTATAGATAAGTAAGTTTTTAGTGCTGTCATTTTGATGCCTTTTCATGTGTGTTGTTGGCCATTTCATTTTTCCACATGCTTTTTTGTGCTGAGACGTTTTTCTTAGTAGCTTGTGAGATCCTCATTTTCATAATGTTTAACTTTGTGTTTATTGAGTCGTTACGTTTTTCTTGGCTTTTTTCTTGAGTTATGGAATTGATATTCCTTTTTGTGGTTACCTTTTTATTTACCCCTATTTTTCTAAGTAAAAACCTAACTTGTATCCTTCTATTTCGCCTTGTATCACTCTCCATCTGGCAGTTCAATGCCTCCTATATTTAGTCCCTCTTTTTGATTATTTTGATCGTTTATCTATTGATTTCCATGATTTCCTGTTGTGTGTATTATTTTGTTTATTTATTTATTTTTTAGAATTAGTCTTAATTTGTTTGTTTTTGTGCTTTCCCTGTTTTAGTTGCGTTGATATCAGGACGTTCTGTTTTGTGACCTTGTATTGTGCTGGAACCTGATATTATTGGTCATCAGGCCAAACAATCTCCTTTAGCATTTCTTGCAGTCTTGGTTTAGTTTTTGCAAATTCTCTAAACTTGTGTTTATCTGTAAATATCTTAATTTCTCCTTCATATTTCAGAGAGAGTTTTGCTGGATATATGATCCTTGGTTGGCAGTTTTTCTCGTTCAGTGCTCTGTATACGTCGTCCCATTCCCTTCTTGCCTGCATGGTTTCTGCTGAGTAGTCTGAACTTATTCTTATTGATTCTCCCTTGAAGGAAACCTTTCTTTTCTCCCTGGCTGCTTTTAAAATTTTCTGTTTGTCTTTGGTTTTGGCAAGTTTGATGATGATATGTCTTGGTGTTTTTCTTTTTGGATCAATCTTAAATGGGGTTCGATGAGCATCTTGGATAGATATCCTTTCTTCTTTCATGATGTCAGGGAAGTTTTGTGTCAGGAGTTCTTCAACTATTTTCTCTGTGTTTTCTGTCCCCCCTCCCTGTTCTGGGACTCCAATTACTCGTAAGTTATCCTTCTTGATAGAGTCCCACATGATTCTTAGGGTTTCTTCATTTTTTTTAATTCTTTTATCTGATTTTTTTCCAGCTATGTTGGTGTTGTTTCCCTGGTCCTCCAGAAGTCCCAGTCTACATTCTAGTTGCTCGAGTCTGCTCCTCTGACTTTCTATTGCGTTGTCAAATTCTGTAATTTTATTGTTAATCTTTTGGATTTCTACATGCTGTCTCTCTATGGATTCTTGCAACTTGTTAATTTTTCCACTCTGTTCTTGAATAATCTTTTTGAGTTCTTCAACAGTTTTATCAGTGTGTTCCTTGGCTTTTTCTGCATTTATCCTAATTTCATTTGTGATATCTTTAAGCATTCTGTAAATTAGTTTTTTATATTCTGTATCTGATAATTCCAGGATTGTATCTTCATTTGGGAAAGATTTTGACTCTTTTGTTTGGGGGGTTGGAGAAGCTGTCATGGTCTGTTTCTTTATGTGGTTTGATATGGACTGCTGTCTCCGAGCCATCACTGGGAAACTAGATTTTCCAAGTAGTCAGCTAAAAAAAAATGCAGTCAGATCCCTATCTGAATTCTGTCTCTGGCTCCGGGTATTCGGATGTTAATGGGGTCGCCTGGGGAGGGTGGGGGAGGGATCTGAGAGCTAGGAGTGTAGCACCACAGAATATAGAGCTGAACACCACGTTCACGCTCCGCCCCCGTTCGCCAAAATCCGGGCTGGACGGGTCCCTGGCTAGGACACTGCTTTCCTTGCTCGGAAAGCAGTCCCTTCCTCCTGGGGACTTCCTCCGGTGCGCGGCACCGCTCGTGGGCACTGGGTGGGCGTTTCCCGCACGAACGGGTGGGCTCGCCCCCAGGGTCTATTCAGGCGATTATAATTAGATCCCGCGGTCACGCCCCGCCTGTGCGCGCACCCAAATCCCAGCGGGATGACTTCCGGGTTGAGACGCTGCTTTCCCTGTTCGGGAACCAGTCACTTCCTCCCCGGGACTTCTCCTTCCGGAGCGCCACACCTCTCGCGCGAACTGGGTTGGCGTCACCTGCACGGCCAGGTGGGCCCGCCCCCTGGGTCAATTCAGGGCAATAAAAATGGACTCCGCGCTCACGCCCCGCTCGTGCGCACGCCCAAGCCTCAGCAGGGCGGCACCCCGTCTGAGACGCTACTTTCTGCGCTTCGGGACCAATCAGTTCCTCCGCACGGCCAGGTGGGCCTGCCCCCTGGGTCAATTCAGGGCAATAAAAATGGACTCCGCGCTCACGCCCCGCTCGTGGCAGTGCCCAAGCCCCGGCAAGACGGCACCCTGTCTGGGACGCTACTTTCTGCGCTTTGGGACCAATTAGTTCCTCCCGGGGACTTCTCCATCCGGTGTGCCACACCTCTCGCGCAAACTGGGAGGGCGTCACTCGCACGACCAGGTGGTCCCGCCCCCTGGGTCAATTCAGGGTAATAAAAATGGACCCCGCGCTCATGCCCCGCCCGCGCGCGCGCGCGCGCGCGTGCCCAGATCGCAGCGGAATGGCTCCCCGTCTGGGATGCTGCTTTCCCTGTTTTGAGACCAGACACCTCCGTGGATTTCTCCCTCTGGTGTGCCGTGCCACACGCGCGGACTGGGTGCGCGTCCTCCCGCACGAACGCGTGGGCCCTGCCCTGGGGTCACTCCAGGGAAACACAGCTGACCCCCCCGCGCGCGCGCGCCCCGTCGGCTTCTCACCTAACTCCCGGCGGGACGGCACCCCAGCTGGGAGGCTGTTCTCCCCCCTCTCAGATCAGTCACTGCCTCCCGGGTGTTTCTCCCTCCGGCTGCGCCCCTACGCCGCCCGCGCTAACCTACTAGGCTTCCTCCCAGGATGGGTTCGGGGGGGAAGGGGTGGGCCCCCTTTCTGTGCGGTCTGCCCCCCTGGGCTCTGCCCCAGATCGAGCTCCGAAGGTCACCTGCCTGGTGCGCTGGCTCCTAGTTCTGAAAACAGTCGCTGTCTGCCCGTATTTGTTCGTCCTCCGTCTCTAAGTCTGTGCTTGTTGTTCAGAGTTCATAGATTGTTATGTATGTGATCGATTCCCTTGTTTTTCCGAGTCTTTGTTGCAAGAGGGATCCGCGGGAGCGTCCACCTAGTCCGCCATCTTGGCCCCCCCCGGCCTGTTCTTTTTTGATGTGTATGTTTATTGCTATAAGTTGACCTCTTAGCATTGCCTTTGCTGTGTCCTAAAGGTTTTGGACATCATGCTTGGTGAACTGGAGGTCCAGATAAAAATATCAAGATCCTCAACAAGATGGATTGACACAGTGTCTGCAACAATGGGCTCAAGCATAGCAGCAACTGTGAGGATGATGCAGGATCTGGCAGTGTTTCATTCTGTTGTGCATAGGGTTGCTATGAGTTGGAACTGATTCAATGGCAACTAACAACAACAAAGGTTTTTTTGTATTTTTTTTCATTCTCTTTTAATTATATATATATATTTTTTTTAACCTCTCCTGGATTTCTTCTATTACCCATCTATTTTTAAGGAAGGTGTAAGCTTCCATGTATCTGATTTTTTTTTTTTTCCATTACTCTTCCTATTATTGAGTTATACTTTTATGGTATTGTGATCAGAGAGAATGCTTTGTATTATTTTGATATTTTGTATTTTATTGAGGGTTGCTTCTTGGCCTAATATATGGCCTATTCTGGAGATGCTCCACGTGCTTTGGAAAAGAATGTGTTCTTTTCTACTGCTTCGTGGAGTGCTCTATATATGTTTGTGTGTCCAAGTTGATTGATTTTGGCCCTTAGATCTTCTGTATCTTAGTTGTGTTTCTCTCTAGATGTTCTGTGCTTTACTGAGAGTGGTGTGTTGAAGTTTCCTACTATTATGGAAATATTTATTTTTTCAGAGCCGTAAGAGTTTGTTTTATGTGTTTTGGAGTCCTGTTTTTGGATGTGCAGATATTTGTTAAAGTTACGTTATCTTGGTGAATTATCCCTTTAATTATTGTGTAATGTCCTCCCTAGTCTTTTACTATTGATTTTACCTTAAAGCCTATTTTATCTGAGATTAGTATTGCCATTCCTGCCTGTTTTGGTTACTGTTGGCTTGATATTTTCTGTTACAACCTTTGAATTTAATAAGTCCACATCTTTACATCTAAGGTGTGTCTCTTGTAGACAGCATATTGATGTGTTGTGCTTTTTCATACATTCTGCCACTCTCTTGTCTCTTTAAAGGTGCATTTAACCCATTTAAATTCAGTGTGGTTTTTGATAGGTTTGAGTTTATTGCTGTGGTACTGTTATTCTTCTTCTTTTTTTCTTTTTGGTGCTGAGTTTACTTTGTTCCTATTACTTTCCTGTCCTGAATAGTTTTTGTTTGTGGATTGTCTTTTCTTTTTTTTTCGTGGTTAGAGATCTTGTGTTTATCAAGACTTTACGTTTTTCTTATTTTTTATACTGATGAGTAGGTTTCTTAATTTTTTTGTAGTTACCTTGAAATTTGCCCTTATCTTCCTAAGTTTGAACCAGTCTTTTATTATTTGGTATCCCCTTGATTTCCCTCTTTGTTTGAAAGTTATATACCTTCACCATTTATTCCTCCTTTTAATGTTTCGATGTTGTCATCATTTATAGACTGACTTCTCTGTTTCCCTGTTTTAAATCTTTTAGCTTTGTTTTATTATTGAGAGTTCTTTACCTTGGTTGGTATCAGGCTGATGTTGTCCTGTGTCATAGACTCCAGTTTTTGTCTTATGTTGTTGGATCTCTGACCGAAGGACTCCCTTTAGTATTTCCTGTAAGTTTGGTTTGGTTTTTACAAATTCCCTTCATTTCGGTTTATATGGAAATGTCCTAATTTCACCATCATATTTGAGAGAGAATTTTACAGGATATAAAATTCTTGGTTGGCAATCTTTGTCTTTCAAGGTTTTATATATGCCGTCTCATAGCTTTCTTCTCTCTACAGTTTCTGCAGAGTAACCACAGCACTGTCTTACTGTTTCCCTTTTGTAAGTGACTTATTTTTTATCAAGCTGCTCTCAGGATTCTTTCTGTGTCTTTGGTTTTGGGGTGTTTGATTATGATATGTCTTGGTGACATGCTTTTGGGGTCTATCCTATATGGATACATATAAACATTGAGTTTCTTGGATGGTCAGTTTTCCACCTTTCATGATATTTGGGAAGTTAAACACAGTGCCGTCAAGTCGATTCTGACTTATAGTGATTCTATAGGACAGAGTAGCATTGCAAAGTTATCTGCCAGCAAATCTTCAACAATCTTCTCTATGTTTTACATTTTCTTACCCTGTTCTGGAACTCTGATCATGCACAAATTATTGCTCTCTATTGAGTCCCAAATAATTCTTAGGATTTTCTTCAATTTTTTGTTGATTTTTTTTTTCCTCAAACAAAGGGGCATTCATGGATTTGTGTTCAATCTCATGGATTCTGTCTTCCATTGTTTCAATTTGTTCTTAAAACATTTTATTGAGTTGTCCAAATCTGAAATTTTGTTGTTTATCTTTCGGATTTCTAGTAGCTGTTTTTGTATGATTTCTAATTATTTATTTTGGCATTTTATTCTTGTATTATTTTCCTGAAATCTTCTATTGCTTTGACTGTGTTTTCCTTGGTTTTGTCAATGGCTTCTTCTGTGTTTTCTATGATTTTGTCCATTTATTACTTTTCTTTATGTGAGTTTTCTTCGATCTCTTTCCTAATCTCTTGGAGAGCCCTACATATTAGTCTTTTTAATTCCCTACCATGCAATTCCAGTGCCTTTTCTTCTACCAGAAGGTCATCTGATTCTTTGTTTTGGTCATTTGCTGGGACGATCTTGTCTTGCTTTTTTATATATTTTGATATAGGCAGCAGTCTCTGAGACATTAAGGTATTATTGATTGATTGATTATATCCTTATTTGTTTCATCCTGCTTTTTTTTGTTTTGTCTTGATATATTAGGGCAGGTGAGCTGGGCATGTTTTGTTGCTTTCTCATCTGTGGGCATGACAGCTCTTACCACCTTGACTGGGTGAGCAGGGCAGCAGGCATGGTGAGCTTGTTTCACTGTACACTGCTTTAGCTAGGTGGCCAAGCTTGGAGTGAGTGGGCACTGTCTGCATCCTGATCTGGTCCATAGATGTAGGAGCAATCAAAGGCCTTCGACAGAAAGCCTGGGGTATCTTACAGAGAGAGGTATGGGCTCTCTTCCCACCATTCAGCAGCTCGTAAAATGGTGGAAAGAGAGGGACAATGCAGGCTCATTGTTGCAGTGGGCCTGAATAGAGGACACTCTAGTCACAGTGGCACAGCAAGGGATAACAGGAAGGGAGGGTAGTATACAGGGTTGGTTGGGAGGAATAAAGAAAAAAAAAGAGAGAGAGAAAAAAATGTGTAGCCAGCAGGTGGGGATGTGGTGTACCTGTGGACTGGCAAGAAGGAAGGAAGGTTGCATATGGAGATAGTTGTAGGGAGAAAGAAAAGGGAAAAAAAAAAAACAAAGAAAAAAATAAGGCATGGTTTGAGCTGGTGGGTTGAGGAGGGTGACGGCATGCCGGTAGCTCCCCAGCTAAGTGGGCATGGTGTATCTCATTGGGAAAGGTTGGGAGAGTTATGGGGCAAAAGGTAGAGGGATGGGAAAGAATGTTTCTCTGAATACGAAGTGTTCTGTCTCCTGTTGGGAACACCATGAAGTTATCTTTCTATACTCCCTGTTTGGGGTCATTCCTGGCTGTGCTCTATGACAGCAATGCTGTGCATGTTAAATGGCAGGGGACCTCTACTTTGTTTCTCTCCTCATTCTCTATTTTCCTTCAGTTTTTTCTTCCATTCAGTGTTTGATCTAGTTCTTTATCCCTTCATTTGATGCTTAGAGTTCCTGGATTGACATTTGTATCCGTTTTACTTAGTTTTTTTACTCTTTGTTGCAGATGGACAGCATGATGTGCCTGCCTAGGGCTCCAAGTTAGCATCAATTCCAGTATTTGCCAATTTATTTTTAAGGTGTAGTTTTTGGAATTTATTGAAATGATCTTTGTCAGGGAGTGCAGTAACAATTTTTTTAATAACTATTTTATTGATACTGGAAAAGAGATATATGCCCAGTTGCTAAGTATGCCATTTACATGATCTCTGAAAATCATGCAATTGTCTTTAAAGTTTTTATCTCTTGATTCCTCAAGTACCAAAAAATTATATTAGCCAGGGGTGTTACAAATTTTCATTTTGTATTTTTGTCTTTTTTATTTGCTGGATATTGATAAATCCTTCATTAATTCAATATTTGTTGACATTTTCTCTTTCTTTTCTTTTTGTTTTAAAGATTGTCAATTTTTCGTCATTCAAGCTCACTGATAGTCATTTATTCTTAACCATGTTCATTCTGTGATCACAAATTTGTCTGTCTCTGGTTCTACTGTTACATGCCTTTAAGATATTTTTCAAGGAATGACCATAGATATTATATATTTTGATTGCTCTAGGTAAAACACGCACACACATATTTTGTTTGGTTTAGGTGATTTGTTTCTTTTACAAATCAAAGACACCTTGGCTCATATTGAAGCCTCTGCGAGATACTAGATTCTTAAAACATATGGTAAAAAGAAGCAAGGGAGACATGCAAATATTTTCTTTTTTTTTTCCTTATGTTATTTTCAGAATGAATATTGATTACTCTTTCCTGTGATATACCAATTATACTCTCATTGTAGTAAATTCAAACTATACCGAGAAATACAAAAAAATAAAGAAGAAATCATTTGAAATCCTGCCACTGTGGGCAAGTCAATAATCCTTTCTAATCCACACCTGTACTCACCACTGAAATGTAAATGTAAATAGTTGAATGGAATCATGTGGTGCCATCTTTCATTATAGGGAGTCCTGATGGTGCAGTGGTTAAGTGCTCAGCTGCTATCTGAGAGGATGGTGGTTCAACCCACCAACAACTCCACAGGAGAAAGATGTTGAAACCTGCTCCATTAAAGATTGCAGCCTTGGAAACCCTGTGCGGCAGTTCTACTCTTCCTACATGTTCACTATGAGTCAGAATCAACTCATTGGCAATGGGTTTGTTTTTTTACATGTTTATATTTCATTGTTTTACAAAAATGAGGGATGTTTTATAAAGAGATTTTAATTTCTTTCATATGTAAGGATATGCTTGGAATTTCTTCACCACTGCTGTTCTAAAATTTTCTTAATGGGCTGTGTAATTTTATGGTATAGATGTACTCCAGTGTCTTAATACAATCTCTAATTCCATTTGCTTCCAATTTTGTTTTTTTACTATATTCTTTTTTGGTTAAATATTCCTCAACAAATGTATATTTAGAATAGTCATTTTTGTACAAGTATTGTTATTTCTATAAAATGGGTTTTCACTCAATCAGTTTATAGATTAGAAAGGTTAGTATTTTTTTTCTTTCAAAAATAATAGTTAAAAAAAAAAAAAAGCTAAATCATTGTCCAAAAGGAATGCAAGAATAGAATGGAAGAATGATGTATAAGTGGGAGACTGGAGAATATAGAATTTATTCAAGATGATTCCAATTAAAGTACTTTAGTGAAAAGGCTATTTATCTGAGTATGGTTAGATTATGGGAAAAAATACCAGGTTTCACAAAACCAAGGCCTGAAGCTAAAAGGGGAGGATATAATGTTACCAGAGAATGGTGAGAGATGGAACATAGATGTGGGTACACCTTGAAGCACTTGTAATCTTTCAGGGACATGGACAGAGACAAGGTATGGAAGCAGAGAAAAAAATGTGGAGAAAACCCCAAATCCTCCCCAGCTCCCAGTATCTTAACCACTGCTGATGTTTCTCATTTGCCGAATCAAAAAAGACAGGTAAAGAAAGGCAGCAAATGCATCTGAAGGAATGGAAAATATAAGAAAAAAGTATCACAGAGCATGACCCTAATTCCTAACTATGCAAACAATTATATCTTGTATTATTCAATCTCTTACCTCACTTGTTCACAGTCAGAGGAAAGATCGATCTTAAAGATTATATTGTTGAACTTCAGTTAATTTGTGGTTTGATTACACAGAAGTAGTTAATTCTATGAAACAAAGGTACCTTGACAATGTGAGATTGTTAGCACATTGTTAACTATCTCTATTTCAGAATGTAGAAACAAAATTAGAAGATTTTCCAATTGTATCTATGACAAAAACATAAGCACATTGTTTCTATAATTTCTGTAATTCCCTCATGTTAATAATTCGGTAGTAATCTCTTCAATGCCACCGTAACACTTTTGTTCCTCAAACTGTATATGATGGGATTCATCACCGGTGTCAAAATGGTATAGAAAACAGAGAGCAGTTTCCCCAGTCCTTCAGATTGATTTGATTCGGGCTGTAAATAATTGATAGCCGCTGTTCCATAGAATAAGATTATAACTGTCAGGTGAGAAGAACAGGTGGAGAAGGCTTTGGCCCTCCCTTTGGCTGAGGACGATTTCAGAATACTGGAGATAATTTTGCCATAGGAAGCAACAATCAGCAGAAATGGGACCATTAAAAACATCACAATCAATGTATAGACCACCATCTGATCCACAAATGTGTCCCCACAAGCAAGCTTGAGTATTTGGGGGATGTCACAGTAGAAATGATTAATTGTGTTAGACCCACAAAATGAGCGAGAGAAAATCTGGCATGTTTGCCCAATTTCAATTGGAATTCCACTGATCCAGGAGCCAGCCACTAACTGGATACAAACTTTGTGGCTCATGATTATAGGATATTTCAAAGGGTTACAAACGGCCACATAGCGGTCATAGGCCATCACTGTCAGAACCAAACACTCTGTGCCTCCAAACATAAGCACAAAACACATTTGTGTAGCACAAGCCAAAAAGGAAATATTTCTTTTCTGGGTCCAAATGTCTCTGAGCATTCTTGGGACAGTGACTGTTATATAACATATTTCCAAGAAGGAAAAATTGGCAAGAAAAAAATACATGGGATTCTGGAGAGTAGGGTCAATTCTTGTTATCAGTATTATGATGCTATTGCCCAACAAAATAATTAAATACATGATGAAAAATATCCCAAAGAGTATCCACTGTAGACTGGGTACATCAGAGAACCCGATGAGAACAAACTCCATAATTGTAGCGTTATTTGATTCTTCTGCTTTTAATTTGCTTTCCATCTGTGTATATGATAAATTTAAGATGGTTAATTTATTCACTATTTTGAAAAGCACTTTGATTTCTGTTAATTGGATCGGTACTTGTATAAACCTACATAATTAATTAATTAATTCCCCAATCACCATGCTCCATTTCTAGAGAATGTCACCTGAAACCTCAGCAATGATTTGAGATGCTATTAAAACCAACTTAACGAATAAAATCCTGGTATATTTTATTAAACTTATATTTTAATGGTACTAGAGAAATTGAGACGTATACACTGTTAGTTAGAGCTTATTCTTCAGGAAAAAGCTCTGATTATTTTACCTCAATGAGAGTGTCTGTCTCTTGTTTAGTCTCAGTTCTTGGATTTTTTCTCTGTAAACATACCTAATCAACTTTTCTCAAGTCAAAACATTTTGGTAATTTTTTTTTCACTTAATTTTTCATTCAAAGTTAATTTTAAGACTTCTCCTGTATATTATAAGACTTGGTTTCTTAAACCACTCCTTTGTTACTGAGGGAATAAATGTGAGCATTATTAGTTTTCTATTTTTGTATCTCTTCCTTTGCTAATACAAAATATAAAAAAACATGAAGCTCAGGATGCTGTTCAGTAACATTATCATTTAACGCACCTATTCAGTTTATGATAAATGTTAACCTTTAATTTAATCAAGAAATATGACTCACTCTTCACAATATTTTTTTTCACTCTCTACCCACCTAAGATTCTACTTTACACTGTCATATAATTTTCTTGCAACCAAATCTAACTCCCTCTCTCCCCCACCCCTTCATCATAATTTTCATTTATAAAAGCATAACTCTGATTACACCCAGTTATCATTTACTCTGGCCCTGCATAAGCACTGAGCATGTGAATGAGACCTGAGAAAAACACAACTGCCTTGCTTCACTTTCTGTTATTGCCCTCAGACAGGTATCAAACAGTCACCGACAGGACATTACTTGACAATTCACATCATGATTGTTTAATATTTACTTTCCAGCATTTCAAATAATTATTCATGCATTTCCTTCTCTCCTCAAATCTACTACCCCCTACTCCACCACGTCAGCTGATGATTTTGACTTAACTTTCAACGTGAAGGTGATCAAACAAGCATTCCCTCATGTTACTTTATTAGCACTTTTGTTGTCGTTGTTAGGTGCTATCGAGTTGGTTCCGGCTCATAGCAACCCAATGTACCACAGAACAAAACCCTGCCTGGTCCTGCACCATCCTCACAATCTTTGTTATGCTTGAGCCCATTGTTGTAGCCACTGTTCCAACCCACCTCGTTGAGGGCTTGCAGGGTGTGAATGGAGCCCTAGAGGCAGCTTCATGATGGAAGCTCTGATGCAACACTCCAAACCAATGCCATTGAGTGGATTCCAACACATATCAACCCTACATTACAGAGTAGAACTGCTCCATAGGGTTTCCAAGGAGTGCCTGGGAGATTTGAACTGCCTGCCTTTTGGTAAGCAGCCATAGATCTCAACCACTACACCACCAGGGTTTCCGGATGAGGAAGGTGAATTGGTTAAGCCATGGGCCCTCCAGTCACACAGCCCCAAGCCAGCTTTATCCAGCTTTGTCTCTTCCAAGCATCCTTCTCCACAGAGGCATAATCCATAATTGGACTTGTCACAATGATGAGCACATCAGTAAATCTTAGCTGTTAGTATTTCTATGCTTATATTTTCTAACTAAAGAAAATAGGACAAATTGAGATGTTCTGAAAACAGAAAAAAAAAAAAAAAAACTCTCCATTTCCACATAATGCCAATTTTTGTATAACGACCTGGTCTTTGCAATCTAAACCTGTCCATAACTGAAGAATAGGTGCTTTTATTGTAAATAATAAATGCTGTTATTATGATCATTTGCCAAGCATCTAATTTTATTTAATTTATAATTAGGAAAATTAGAGGGCTGCATGTGTTAAGTAATTAACTCATTTTCAAATATTGTTTTAACCAGAATTCCATGTTTTTTCTATTTTATTAGTTGTATCTTGGTCTTCAAATTTAGAACTATTCTTACATAAAATAGCCTATCAAAATAATAACTTACCTTTGAAGATTACGTAAAGCTGTCTAAGAGAGCCTAGGTGTTTTGATAGCATATACTTTTTTTTTTTTTTTTAAGATTTACACTTTGTTCCTGTGGACGTCACTGTGATTCCACAATAGACTTTGCTTGCTTTCAAACTCTAAGTGCTCTTAAATAGGAAAGAGTTGTACTGTCCCTGGGGGAAATCTCTCTTGGGTATTTACTTAATTTAGAGTAGAATGCTTCTGTTTGGCAATAACTCTGGTTTATTTTCAAAATATTTTTCTCTGAATAGATCTGATGTTTTTTGCAACAATTTCTTGGCATCAGTCCCAAGCAAACTCGTTGTCCCAGTTAGGGAGAGAGTGCATGGAGGAGTAATACAACTTACTTTCTAGCATTATTTTATGGACAAAGTTAATCTTTCTAGCGATTGCATTTCAGACCCTTGAATATTGATGTGAACTGGCCTTCCTTAATCTTACTGCCATAATTCATCCAGATGGATCCTTAGGAAACTCTGCTGTATGTTTTGTCACATGAGCATGCTTTGCTTGGTCTCTTCCCAGTAATGGGTGCTGAGAGCCCCTTTTTGAAGTGAAACTCTGTGTTCCTATGTTAGCTTTTGTGAAATTAAGAGCATTTCTGCTGACAAAAACAGATGGTTTAAATAATGTTAGCATGCCCACCCAGACATCATGGAAGGTATCTGGCTGATTCAAAGTGCCAGGTCACCTCAGAAATAAAAATTTTCACCAATATTACTTAAAACAGAAAATAAAAAATGAAGAAGCTTTCCCCTCATAATCGTTTTCCTATTTCAGCTTCCTCTAGGTGTATACGGGGATGAAATTTCTCAGGCTTGAAATCATTAGCTAAAAATCTGCACCTATTTGTGATTTAATATGTTTCTTCTTGATTTGGAGTTCTGTGACTATTCATCACTCATCTGTCAGTTTGTCGTACTGTGGTGGCTTGCATGTTGCTGTGATGCTGGAAGCTATATCACTAGGATTTCAAATGCCAGCAGGGTTGCTCATGGTGGACAGGTTTCAGCTGAACTTCCAGACTAAGACAGACAAGGCTAAAGAATCTGGTGGTTTTCTTTTGAAAAAAATTGGCCAGTAAAAACCTTATGAATAGCAGAAGGCCATTGCCTGATACATGGCTAGAATAGGAGCCCCTCAGATTGGAAGGGACTAAAAATACAACTGAGAAAGAGCCGCCTGCTCAAAGTAAAATCAACCTTAATGATGTGGATGGAGTAAGGCTTTGAGCACCTTCATTTGCTGATGTGGCATGACTCAGCATGAGAACGAACAGGTGCAAACATCCATTAGTAATTGGAATCACGGAATATAAGAGGTAAAAATCTAGGAAAATTGGAAATTGTCAAAAATGAAATGGAACATATTAAAATCAGTATCATAGGCATTAGTGAGATGAAATGGACAGGAATTGGCTGTTTTGAATCAGGCAATCATAAGACCTACTACACTGGGAATGCAAAATTAAAAAGGAATGGCATCATATTCATTGCCAAAAAGAAAATTTCAAGAACTATCCTGAAGTATAACGCTGTCAGTGATAGGATAATATCCATGAGCCTATAAGGAAGATCAGATAATATGACAGTTACACAAATTTATGCACCAACTTCTAAGGCCAAAGGTGAAGAAATTGAGGATTTTTACCAACTTCTGCATTGTTGAACTGATTGAACCTGCAATCAAGATGCATTGATAATTACCAGTAATTGGAATGCAAAATTTGGAAACAAAGGAGAAGAATTGGTATTTGGAAAATATGTACTTGGGTACAGAAATGACTCCAGAGATGGCATGATAGAATTTTTCAAGACCAACGTTTTCTTTAACAATACCCTTTTTCAGCAACATAGATGGTTGCTATATAAATGGACCTCACTAGGCTGAATAAGCAGGAATTCAACAGACTACATCTGTGCTAAGAAGTGATGTAAAAGCTCAATATCACTGGTCAGAACAAGGCCAGGGGCTGACTGTGGAACAGATCATCAATTGTTCGTATGCAAGTTCAGGTTGAATCTGATAAAAAAATTGAAACAAGTCCATGCAAACCAAAATAAGACCTTCAGTATGTCTCACCTGAATTTAGAGACTGTAGCAAGAACAGATTTGACAACTGAGCACTAATGACCAAACAGCAGACAAGTTCTGGGATGACATCAAACCTGAAGAAAGCAAAAGGCCATTAAAAAGACAGGAAAGAAAGAAAAGACTAAAATGGATGTCAGAAGACACTAGACTCTGAAACTTGTTCTTGAAAGTTGAGTAGTAAAGGGAATGGAAGAAATGATGGAGGAAACGAGCTGAACAGAAGACCTCAAAGGGCAGCTTGAGAAGACAAAGTAAAGTAGTGTGATGATATGTGCAAAGATCTGGAGTTAGAAAACCAAAGGGGAAGAACCCTCTCAGCATTTCTTAAGCTGAAAGAACTGAATAAAAATTCAAGCATTCAGTTGCAATTTTGAAGGAATCAAGGGCAAAATATTGAATGATGCAGGAGGAATAAAAAAATAATAAGGTGGAAGGAATACACAAAGTCACTGCACCAAAAAGAATTGGTCGATGTTCAGCCATTTCAGGAGGTAGCAGCATATGATCAAGAACTGATGGTCAAACCAGAAACCAAACTCAGGGCCGTCGCGTCAATTCTGACTCACAGCGACCCTATAGGACAGAGTGGAACTGCCCCGTAGAGTTCCCAAGGAGCGCCTGGTGAGTTTGAACTGCTGACCCTTGGGTTAGCAGCAGTAGCACTGAAGCACTACACCACTAGCGTTTCCAAGAACTGATGGTAGTGAGGGAAAAAGTTCAAGCTGCACTGAAGGCATTAGTGAAAAACAAGGCTCCAGGGATTGAGGAAATATCGACTGAGATGTTTCAACCAACAGATGCATACGGGAGCACCTGGCTGAGCCCAATGCAGGCTGGATGCCGAACTAGAAGCTGTACTTCACGGGACCTTGACACAGAGGGTGTTAGCTTCTGTGAATTTTTCTTTTAGCCAAAGGTAGAAAAATGTGGGAAGCAAGAGAGGGAGTTTATTACTCTAAGATGTGAAAATAGGATGAAGCATCTTTCTTATTTTTCCTTAGGTTGTGCTTCTTTTCTAAAAGAGAAAAATGCCAGAGGTCATGATTTTTGTCATCCTAGTTCCCAGCTTAAATGTACAAATGCAAATTTAGGGACAAAGTTTGAAAAGGAAAGACCTCTGGCAAGAGGTGTCCCTAGACAGGGATTGTGTGGTATAGGAGTGGAAGCAGTCAAAGACAATTGTCCTTACATGGAGTATTATTATTCCGGGGTCCAGAAGCACCAATGTTACACTGTATACCACAGCACTAAGGATGTTCCACCACTCCATGGGGGCTACTAATGCATTCCTTATTCATGACAGCTCTGTAACACTTCACACTCATACATGTGAAAAATATATTATAGGCATATTATAGTATACCAGGGGAAATTTTGATCTGATTTCTACTTCCTGCTGAGGGTGCTGTTTCCAGGGGTTTCTAGCTTTTTGCACTCATTAGTACAAATTTCCTTACTGGAAGGTCTCTCCCAGATGCATAACTTTGGTCATCTTTTTTTGAGATCTACATTTCCAACGTTGACAACTTTTTTCTCAATCTGTAAGTATAGAGCTCCAAATGTGTGTCATATAAACATCTAACACTCTCCTTTAAGTAGCTGCCCTTTGTTTTAGGATACCCACTTCCATCAAGTTGATTGGCAGCTTTGTGTGGTTCAGAGTAGAACTGTACTCCATCAGATTTTCAATGGCTGTGATCTTATGGAAGTAGATGACCAAGTCTTTCTTCTGAAGTGCCATCTGGTAGATTCAAAACATCAACCTTTTGGTTAGTAGCTGACAGCAAACTATTTGTACCACCCCAGAACAGACAGATACCTCTTAATGGTCCTAGGTTACTTGTAGGTGAGAGAAAACATGCTACTTTGGTTGAGATTAGAGGAAAGAATTATGAAATTCTGAAAAGGCTATGAAGGCAGGGTCTTGATTTTTTTCAGACTGCTGTAATTAAAATGCATAACTTCAGGCCTGGCACATAGTAGGCTGTATATATATATATATATATATATATATATATATATATATATATATATATATATATAGTGTTGTGCAAAGAAGGATGGAAGAAAACATGAAAGAAGAAGGAATAAGAGGAATAGAATATACAGAGCAGACTGTAAGGAGGTGATCATGAGGGTACACGTAGAATATAAAGTAAATGTCTAACAAAAACAAAGTCAAATCACAGCAAACTTCCAAAGGAAAATGTTGGAAGTGGGAATCGTTGTATGAAGTAGCAGTAATTTGGTTAAAAAAATTGGGAGGCAGTAGCATATACCACATAAAATATACCTGTTTCCCTTCCTCTTCCATAAATGAACAAAGCTTCAGTTGGTAATATTTCCCAGCTTTATCAAGGAGTCATTTGTTAGACTCTCTCCCATTGACGTGGTGGTATTAAATGTGGACAAGGGAAGATGTAATGTGTACATTCTGTTTTCTGACCCCAGGCTTCTGTCACAGTCTATTCCTTGTCCTCAAATTCTCCCTATGAGGAGTATACACTTAGGTATTCTTTTCTTATGTAGATCATTGGGCACCACATAAATCTGTGTTGACCTGTAGTCACAGTCTTACTGACAAACGGTGTATTACACAATAGGTTAGCACTAAGGTTCTCATTGGCGCCTGCTGCCTAATAACTGTTGTAGTTAGGTGCCCTCAGAAATAACACAGAGGGACCCCAAGTGGCAGCGTATGGAGCAGCTCACCAGGTCTTTCTCCCGCGCAGCCACTGGGTTGATTTGAACCAACAAACTTTCAGTTAGCAACTGATCACTTAACCATTGGGCCACCAGGACTGTTAGCCCTAAAGCAAGTGGTGAAAGTGGGAACACGCTATCTGAAGTGAAATAATACAAGCCCTTATTCTGTCAATCAGTGATTAATTCTGTCTCTCTGGTCATGGAGTAGGGACAGGGGATGCTTTGTCCCAGTCATTGAAAGTCAGACACTGGGAATACCTATCACCTCCAAATATAATTATAGTGAAAGAATTGAGAGAGAGTACTACCTCATGTTGTTCTTGTTAGGTGCCATGGAGTTGGTACCGACTCATAGCCACCCTGTGTACAACAGAAGGAAACACTGCTCAGTTCTGTGCCATACTTACAATCCTAGTGCTTGAGCCCATTGTTGCAGCCACTGTATCCACTCATCTCATTAAGGGTCTTCCTCTTTTTCCCTGACACTCTACCAAGCATGATGTCCTTCTCCAAGGACTGATCCCTCCCGAGAACATGTCCAAACTATATGAGTCATAGTCTCACCATCCTTGCTTCTAAGGAACATCCTCTTTGTACTTCTTCTAAGATTTGTTCATTCATTTGGCAGTCCATGGTATATTCAATATTCTTCACCAGCACCACAATTCAAAGGCATCAATTCCTCTTCAGTCTTCCTTACTCTTCATCCAACTTTTGCATGTATATGAGGCAATTGAAAACACCATGACTTGAGTCAGGCACACCTTAGTCTTCGAGGTGACATTTTTGCTTTATAACACTTTAAATAGGTATTTTGCAGTAATTTGCTGAATGCAATGGGTCTTTTGATTTCTTGACTGCTGCTTCTAAGAGCCTTGATTGTGGATTCAAGTAGAATGAAATCCTTGACAACTTCACTCTTTTTTCCATTTACTTGTATGTGATATTAACTATATTGTTTGATAATTTCCACATTCGGTTTGATCACCTTTCTTGAGAAGAGACATACATACGGATCTCTTCCAGTAGGTTGACCAGGTTGCTGTCTTCCAATTTTCTTGGGATAGATGAGTGTGCACTTCAAGCACTGCATCTGTTTGTTGAATCATCTCAATTGGTATTCTGTCAATTCCTGGAGCCTTATTTTTCGTCAATGTCTTCAGTGCAGCTTGAACTTCTACCTTTCGGTACCATCAGTTCCTGATCATATGCTACCTCCTGAAATGGTTAAATGTCTAATTCTTTCTGGTGTAGTGACTCTGTGTATTCCTTCCATCTTCTATTGATCCTCCATGCATTATTTAATATTTTCCCCATAGAATCCTTCAATATTGCAACTCAAGTTTTGAATTTTTTTCTTCAGTTCTTTAGCTTGAGAAATGCTGAGCGTGTTCTTCCCTTTGGTTTTCTATCTCTAGGTCTTTGCTCATGTCATTGTAATACTTTACTTTGTCTTCTCCAGCTGCCCTTTGAAATATCCTGTTCAGCTTTTTTTCTTCATCATTTCTTCCTTTTGCTTTAGCTAGTCGACATTCAAAAGCAGGTTTTAGAGTCTCTTCTGACATCCATTTTGGTCTTCTCTTTCTTTCCTGGCACAAACTTGAATGTCAGGATGTTGTTGAGGGCCTTGAATTCTAGTAGTTGTAATGTGAGTCACAGTGCATGACACTGGCAAAAGATGTTGCTCCCAAATGGGTCCTGGATAGAGGAGAACCCACAGAGATCAGATGCCTAGTTCTCAGAGGCAGTTAAAGCAACAAGAGAAACCACTGAAGGCCAGACAGCCAATCAATATTACCAGAAGGAGGAGTAGGCCAGAAGATTGAGTAAAAAATTGCTGCAAAAACAAGGCACCAGTCAGGGGGGAAAAAAAATATATATATATATGTACATACATATGCATAGGCACAAACTCTTGGATATATATATATATATATATATATATGAAACAAATAAATGTTTATTTTTAGTGTTTTTAAAATCGATTATTTAGTTTCCATTTAGACTTGAATTTGTCCTTGCTTTTTTTTTTACTAGCTAAGAGGGAGCCCTTGTGGTGCAGTGTTTACGAACTTGGCAGCTAATCCAGACGTCAGCCATTCGAATACACCAGCTGCTCCTCGGAAGCCCTATGGGGCAGTTCTACTCTGTCCTGTAGGGTTGCTATGAGTTGGAACTGACTTGATGGTAACTTACTTGTTTGTATGTTTGTTAATTTTTTGAAGCATTATTTTGGGTGAATGAAGATTGAAGAACCTCTACATTTAGTTAAGTTCTTCCACTGGAAAACCTGGCATTTGATATGATTTTGTTTTGATTATTTGTAAATGCATTTTCATTATTGTTAATTATTAGTCCTTAGCTGTCTGGAAGAGCATCTCATCCTTTCTTGGAATGAAAAAATGTTAGAGTTTTGCTAATCAAGAACCTTCTGGCCTAACTGGGGAAACTGAGGATACAGAGCTAAAGATTTGCTATTGATTAGATACCAACTGTGAAATAGCATAATTTAGAGTATAGTCTTCACCTGATGGATTTAAAAAAGTGACTGGCATTTTTCCATGGATGGTGCCACACCTAAACTCTCCTCTACCAAAGCCTTATAGTTTAGTTACCTACCTGAACAGCACTCGGTTTTGTAACATAATAAATTTTCTTGAAAACAGCTAAAATCTATTTCCATCCATGCTTTCTGCAGTAGGCTTTTCAAAAGAAGTTTGCTGTTTTTTATGCCCTTGTTTTTATCTCTGGGTCATAAACCTACTAAGCTCATATATGTGAGGGCCGTTGCATGTAATATAGTGACAGCATCTTCAATAGATAATGTTCTTCAATGTTTTCTTAAAAACCACATGTTCAAATTGAGCATCTGTCAAACACCCAAGACTCTCTTGAAATTATCTACTTGAATTGATATAGATCCTTGCATAGATGCTTTTGGTAACTGCCTCTTGATAACTAACTACCTTAGTTCAGAATGAAGGTGGAAGAAAAAAAAAAAAAGACTGTAAGCACTCATTAATTCCCAGTGTGCTCATTCAGAATTTGTTTTCTTGGGACCTGACTATAATCGTCTTTGTTCAGTGAGCCCTCCACTTAAAAGAAGTACAAAGTTAATACAGCCATGTGCTGCATAACACCCTTTCAGGTAACATTCGACTGCATGTAAGTCTGTGGCCCTACAAGGTTGTAGTAGAGTTCAGAAATCTCCATCAGAAAATGGGACTTGGTAGACATTACTGGACATAGGGAACACAACACCTTCCTGCCTGCAACATGTGTATCTCATGTTCTTTGTATACAAAATGATTAGGCTGCCAGGCTTACAGTGGTATAAAACCTATATACAACCTATAATACATATGTCTTGATAATCATAATAAATGCCCATTTTACTGACTTGTGTGTATACTGTACTATACTTTATATCATCCCTGGGTTATCAATGTTCAACTTACGTATAACCCATAGTTACAAACCCACCCCCATAAAGCCCATTATAGTAAAAAGTCAAGGTACATACAATGGTTGATAATAAACAAAATGAGTGTTACTTTTGATGAACATCAAAATGTTATTATTATTATTATATTTAACATGCTTTAGAGCATTTGGAAGTATTTATTTTTTATGCATAAATATATACTATATACTAATACAAACGTTTGGCTGACATTAGACACAAACCATACCTGTTCTGACTTATGTACACACTTGACTTAAAGACAGACTTTGGAAGAGAACTCATTCTTAATCCAAGGACTGCCTGTATATAATATGATGTTTGCACAATGTCCAAATCACATAAAATTCTATTTCACAGAACTTATCATGGATGTTTAAGAGACACATGACGGTATTAGTCTTTCAGTAATATTTTTAAAATTTCAAACTAAACACACTAATTTTTATTAACCCAAATCATTGAGTATCATGATTTCCCTAGTATGAAAAGTATAGCAGACCCATAATCCGTTGCCATTGAGTAGATTCTGAATCATAGTGACCCTACAGGGCAGAATAGAACTACCCCACAGGGTTTCCAAGGAGCAATTGGTGGACTCAAATTGCCAACCATTTAGTTAGCAAGTTAGCAGCCGAGCTCTGAACCACTATGCCACCAGGGCCCCAATAAAGCATAGATAATATTTAAATTACAAACAATTCTTACATGTCTATTAAGTTAATTTCAGATTATTTCCTGAGCATGATTTTTATTACACTGGTTTCAGCTTACAATGGAGTCATGTACTTGTGCAAGCATTAAGTTACAAATTCTAAAATCTGCCCATAAGGTGAAAGTTGTGCATTTTCAAAATAGTCTTAAAATTACATTAAATCATCCATAACATTCAGTTGTGGCTATATAAACATACTCAATATAACTAATTTTTCCTCAACAAGATAGAAAAAAAAAAAAAAAAAAGGAGTAACTCTTTCCATCTGAACACCCAAGGGAGTTACTGGCTTATGGTTCAGCTGCTATGGCTACACATAAAATTACTCCAAAAGTTAGAGGTTTAGAAGAACAACTTTGTGAAGCTCACAGATTCTGTGGGCTAGGAATTGAATGACAACAGGAATGGGCCATCTCTACTAGACAGTGGAGCCCCAGCTAGAAAGACCAGAAGGTTGGGAATAATTGGATTACTGAGGACTGGCACCATCTGAAGGCATCACTCACAGGACTGTATGTTGGTTATTGCATGTGGACCAAAGCAACTATACATGGCCTCTCCATGTAACTAGGTTATACACAACATGGGAGCCTGAGGGAGTTGAAACATCATACATAGCAGCTCCGGGCTCCCGAAACAAGTGTCTTAGCACACAGTGTGGAAGCTGTATAGTCTTCCTGGCCTACCCTTGGAAGTCATGCAAAGTTACTTCTATTGCATTCCATTCTTTAAAAAAGTGAATCAGAAGTCCACTCAGAGGCCGGGGCGGGGGGCGGGGGGAGAGACAGACCATGTTTCTTAACAAAGTGGTGAAAATGTCACTTTGCAGCATAGCACGTGGAGTGAGAGATGATGTTGTAACCAACATTGGAAAACACAATATGGCACAACTTGGGTTCGTTTTTTGTTGTTTCATTTATGTTGATTCTTTTTGATTGTTTGCTCATTTAACCAAGGGTTATAGTTATATCTGTTTATATTAAATATATGTAAGATACATGGTTTGAGAGAGATGTACTATGAAGATAATGAGCTTACACTTCAAGGTGCCTTTCTTGCCCAAGTCCTTTCCAAGTTGCCTGGGAGGTACCATAGTATTCACATACTTACATATTTTGTAAATTTTGCAAAAGTTATTTTAATCATGGCATTAATGTCTGCTGTCTCTGTCCTCTCTGACTCCCTCTGTGTCCACAGCCACTTTCATAGTGTGATATTTTAGTGATTACAGGTATTAGAGGTTCTGGATGAAAAAAGTAAAGTTGAGGATATATTTAGTTTGGGGTTTATGTTGTTTGCAGAAACTCTGGATATATTTAGTTTATTGCTAGCGATGTTTCACATAATTTATTGCTAGGATTAAAACTGTCTGACTCTAATGCTAGTATTCTTAATATCATACTACTGTCATAGGGATCAGGCTTTTGTGTCTTTCACTTGAAAAGAGTATAGTCTATCCTCAGATATTTATAAACCTTCTCACTAGTTGTCACCTCACTATTTGCATCAACACATCTTTCTGCTCTTATTACTCACTATGACCCCACCTGTCTGTGGTACTTGTTAGCTTATTTGGAAGTAGGCAATTAATTGTGAGTTATTTCCTCTTTCAGCATTTCATATGTAATTTTGAATTTGGAATGCATTTTTTTTTTTCTAAAGGCAGCCAACAGAACTTTATTAACTTCATTTGCCAATTCACTTGGGTTCATCCTTGACTGCCATTTATTGATTCAAATGAAAAAGTCTTTTTTTTTTTTTTTTTGGTTACAGTGTATAGTCAAGCATTTTTTGTTGTGTGTTTTTTATTTCTTTTATTCTTTGGTAATTGAGTCTGCCTTCTCACACTTAATGTAATTTTTTTTTTATATACAATTGTCCCATTGCCTAGTTATACGTCAATTATTATATGTAACCCTTTGTCTAAAAAAAAAAAAAAAAAAAACTAAGTAGACTGAAATATCTTTAAGTAAGTTCTAAGCTCCTGGTGACAGTAAATATCTTTTCTTAGCTTGAAAATGCATTGCCTATTGTATAGGTCAACAAATGGAACTCAGCTCTTTGAAGCTCAAGTTCCATAGAAAAATGAAAGATTATTTTTCCTATTGGCTTGAAATCTCAGCTCTCATTCTACTCTCACACTGCAGATACGGACTTAATATGTTGTTGTTGTTAGTGCTGATGAGTTAATTCTAACTCATGGAAATTTCATGTCTGCTGAGTAGAACTACTCTATAGGGTTTTCCAGGTTGTGACCTTTTGGAAGCAGAACACTAGTCCTATCTTCTGAGTTGCCTTTAGGTGGGTTTGAATCACTCAACTTTTGGCTAGTAGTTGAGCACTTAATCTTTTTTTGACACTCAGGGACTCCTGGACTTAACACAGATAAAGCCCATTGCTGTTGAGTTGATTCTGACTCATAGTGACCCTATAGGACAGAGTAGAACAGCCCCATAGGGTTTCCAAGGCTGTAACCTTTATGGAAGCAGACTGCCATGTCTTTCTCCTGCAGCCTCCCTCAAATACACTGAATTAATGAAGTTAATTGCAAGTCAGAGGGTCTCATTCTAGAATGATAGCTTGAGAAGCTCCACAGACCTGGTCCCCAGCAAAACACAATAACTGATGGAATTACAAAATCACAACCATTTAAAGTCTCTGTAAATTACCCAAAGAGCACAAAGCAAATGAGCAAATGTTTATTCAGGAAAAATATCTACTCTACCTTGGTAAAAACAGTGAAAGTTTGTGGTTTGTGAGCCGTGAGCCACTCCTTGCCTTCCTCTCTTCCAACTGTTCGTGATAGAAGCTCTAATTTTGGTAAGTGTGGTCATGAATATTGGACTCTCTCCCTACTCAACTCCCAGACAAGGCCAATGGTATCTCCCCAGAAGTGACAGACTGCCACCACTTTTTATTCTCACCAGCTACATGTTGCAGAGACTAAATTCTAGATGAGTGAGTCCAAGAAGTCAGGGACTACCTTCTTCTCTCCAGCCAACCGACACTTACAAGGTAGAAACTCTATTCCAGGCTTGATGGATCAAAAATACTGAGGATTCAAACACCTTTCCCAGTTGACTTTTAAGGTGGAGGTTCCACACTGGGTGAGGAAAGATTAGAAGAAGAGAGGCTGCCATCCCAGCTCAGCATCATGGTTGTAAAGCAGGGATGTCACTCTAGAAGAAGTGTACTGTTGCCTCTTCTCCAAGGTGGGAACTCTCTTTCTTGCCCAGAGAGAAAGACAGACTGTAAGAACAGGAAACTCCAAAGCTCTCCTCAAAGGAATTGGATTTATTAGGAATAGAATGTGAGGGAAGTGCATTCCTGAGAGTGTTATCAGAAATAAAAGAGATTCTGGAGGTAAGCATGAAAGCAACAGGTAAACAACAAGGCAGCTAGTTTACCAGACAAATTCAGGGAAAGATATAATTAAGCAGAGTTGTTCTGGATTCGGTTCAATCTCAAAGACTGACCTCAATAACTACCCCTGCAAAGGGGGCCAAATTAAATTGTGGAGAAATTTGTGTCTCAGGGCATTGCTAAAAAACAACAGAGCAATCAGTTGGTAATTAGTGAAGTCTAGCAGTTGAAACTGATGGACAGATTGGCCAACAACTTAACCGAGAGTTCAGGGAAAGATAGTCAAAGAAAGTCCTGACAACCACCGTGCCAGGGTAACTGCACATATGCCTTGGTTATGCCCTCTGAGGAGCAACACCACAGGCTTCATAATGAAGGGAAAATAGGTTTCAATAATATACTCCAACAAAGTCACCAATAATAGACAAGCAAGCCAAACTAGTAAGCCCTAGGAGGGGCAAGTATCCACAGCTGTTACAACATATTATCTAAAATGTCCAGTGTTCCATTAGGAAATGTTCGAATTCACTAGCCATTAGAGAAATGCAAATCAAAACCTCAATGAGATATCATCTCACCCTGGCATTACTGGCATGAATAATAATAATAATAATAATAATAAAAAAACAGAAAATAATAAATGTTGGAAAGGTTGCAGGGAGATTTGAACTCTTATGCAGTGCTATTGGGAATACAAAATACAAAAGGGTACAACCATTTTGGAGAATGATATGGAGCTTCCTTAGAAAGCTAGAAATACAAATATCATGTGATCCAGCAATCCCACTCCTGGGAATATATCCTAGAGAAATAAAAGCTGTCACATGAATAGACATCTGCATGCCCATGTTCATTACAGCATTGTTCCCAATAGCAAAAAGATGAAAACAACCTAGACATCCATCAATGGATGAAAGGATAAACAAACTATGGTACATACACAAAATGGAGTATTACACAACAATAAAGAACAACGATGAATTTGTGAAGCATCTCACAACATGGATGAACCTGGAGGGCATTATGCTAAGTGAAATAAGTCAATGAAAAAAGGACAAATATATGAAACCACTACCATAAAAACTCATGAAAAGATTTCCACGCAAAAAGAAACAATCTTTTGTGGTTACATGGGGGGGGGGGTGAGAATGGAAAATCACTAAATAGACAATGGATAAGTGGTAACTTTGGTGAAGGGTAAGATATTACACAATACTGGGGAAGCCAGCACTCCTTGTCCAAGGAAAGGTTGTGGAAGCTCCATAGACACATCCAAACTCCCTGAGAAATCAAATTACTGACCTGAGGGCTGTGGAGACCATAGTCTCAGGAACAAGTATCTCAATTGCCATAAAATTATTTATAAAGAAAACATTCTGAATTCTACTTTGGGTCTTAAAAGCTTCTGAGCAGCCATCAAAGATAATTCACTGGTCTCACCCCATCTGGAGCAAGGGGGAATGAAGAAAACCAAAGACACACAGGAAATATTAGTCCAAAGACTAAGGAACCACAACCACCACAGCCTCCACCAAACTGAGTCCAGCACACCTAGACGGTGCCAAGCTGCCACTACTGACTGCTCTGACAGGGATCACAATAGAGGGGCCCAAACAGAGCTGGAGAAAAATGGAGAACAAAAATCTAACTCACAAAAAAAGATCAAACTTTCTGGCCTGACTGAGACTGGAGAAACCCTGAGAATATGGCCCCTAGATGCTCTTTTAGTTCAGTAATGAAGTCACTTCTGAGGTCCACCCTTCATCCAAAGATTACACAGGCTCATAAAACAAAATGAAACTAAAGGGACACACCAGCCTAGGGGCAAGGACTAGAAGGTAGGAGGAACAGGAAAGCTGGTCACAGGGAGCCGAAGGTTGAGGAGGGAGAGTGTTGACATGTCGTGGAGTTGGTAACCAATGTCACAAAACAATATGTGCACTAATTGTTTAATGAGAAGCTAGTTTGTACTGTGAATCTTCATCTAAAATACTATATATATATATATATATGTAAGTAAATAAATAAAGTGTCCAGTGTTCAGTAAAAAATGTTAAAGCATGCAAAGAAACAGATTAGTGGGAACCATACACAGGAAACAAGGAGACAACAAAACTGCCTGCGTGAGAGCTCAGATGTTGGACTTAATAGACAAAAGACTTCAAAGCAGTCAATATAAATATGTTTATTAAAGAACTCACATACAGAAACACTAACTGTGGGGAAGATACAAATTTGGTATTTTGCTGTTTATTTGAAATAATCTAAAAATACCAAAAATGAGGCAATATGATTAATTAATTAACATTATTTAATCTGACTTTGGTGAAGGCTTTAAAATTACACAGAGATCAGAGACCACCTTATGATGCAAGCTCCACATAACTTGGAACCCCAACAGCTTTGAAGTACACTTGCATGTGTTCAGTGTCATATTTTCTTTGAGACTAGAGTTTCTGCCTGTGGAGAATTGATACCACAATTAATACCTACAGACAACCCCCACAGTTCCCCAGTTCCCCTGAGATAAAACAAAATAAAATGTCTCACCATGTATTTACTCAGAAAGAAACTCAAAGTGGTAATTTAACATTATACAGCATTTTCTAAAAATGAAGTTTTTCATCTTTTTATGTTTTCACCCCTACCTAAGAACTCCTAATATTAAAGAAAATGATAAACTACACAGGTGAGACACTATCTGGGAAGGAAGTTCAAAGGATCTGGTGATGTCATTCACTGGGATGGGGAGATACCATGACTGTTGCTACCTGACACAAATTTGATATTTGGACCAGCCTTCTAAATAGAAAAACAATTTGGCTCACATTTCAAAATTGCAAGGTTTTTCATGACTATATAAAGAATGTTAAAATATCACTTAGCTGAGAGTGTCATTCTTTTGCTGCTTAGGGTTACACAAAAGCTATTTCTAGAGGCAATGCATGAATTTTGGAAAATATTGCACAGAGTAGTTTTAAGGAATAGAAAATATTATCCTTTAATTAAGTCCATGTAGTTGTTCAGAGAATTGGAGAGACTTCAGCAAGAATATTTTTATCCTTTGCATTTGATTGTAGGCTGGTATAAAGGAATGAGTAAAATACATGTTGCATTTTCAAAAACACAGCAGGAATCTGGGGACTTAGAGAAGTGATTTTGAAGGCCTACAACCCAGATTCATTACAGATAATTGCTTATTAAAATCAAATGCCTTTTCCATTTGTCCTCTATTTGTTTTCTCTCATTTCATTAATTCCATCTACTATACTATATTACCCTAGGTTATTTTTTTCCACCATGCGTGAATGTCTTCATTAGCATTTCTACTTCTTCCTACAAAGTTTTGCAGAGGAAACGATTTAAACATAATACAAAGTTTAAACAAATCATATTTGTAACAAATGACCAGAAAAAACTGTGCCTCACTGACTGAGTTCATCCTGCTGGGATTAGCAGACACCCTGGAGCTACAGATCACCCTCTTTTTGCTCTTTGTTGTGATTTACATACTCACAGTCCTGGGGAATGTGGGGATGATCCTGCTAATCAGGGTGGACTCTCGACTTCACACACCCATGTATTTCTTCCTGGCTAACTTGTCCTTTGTGGATGTTTGCTACTCGTCCACCATCACCCCAAAGATGCTGGTAGATCTATTGTCTGAGAAGAAAACCATCTCCTTTGCTGGCTGCTTCCTGCAGATGTATTTCTTTATTGCCCTGGCAACAACTGAATGCATCCTCTTTGGGTTAATGGCCTATGACCGCTATGTGGCCATATGTAACCCACTCCTTTACTCCTTAATCATGTCCAGGACAGTCTGCCTTAAAATGGCAGCTGGGGCATTTACAGCAGGATTGCTGAACTCCATGGTTAACACAAGTTATGTAAGCAGCTTACCATTCTGTGGTTCCAATATCATCCATCACTTCTTCTGTGACACCCCCCCTCTTTTTAAGCTCTCTTGTTCTGACACACGCCTGAATGAAAGCATCATTTCCACTTTTGCTGGTGTGAATATGGTTGGAACTCTGCTGGTCATCCTTACTACCTACTCCTATATTCTCTTCACCATCTTTCGTATGCATTCAGGGGAGGGGAGGCGCAAAGCATTCTCAACTTGTGCCTCCCACTTGACTGCTATAATTCTGTTCTATGCAACTGTCATCTATACTTATCTGAGACCCAGTTCTAGCTACTGCCTGAGTCAGGATGAAGTGGCTTCCGTGTTCTACACAGTGGTGATTCCCATGCTGAACCTTCTGATCTACAGCCTCAGGAATAAGGAAGTAAAGAAGGCTTTGTGGAATGTGATTACCAGGAAAAGCATCTTTCATTTCTGTCATTGCCTGGTTTATTTTCTGAACTAAATAGAGTAATTAACTTTCAAAGCCTAGTTCAAACATAAGGTTTCCATTAGAATATTTTCAGAGTAAACACATTGGGTTAATACTCAAGTATCTGTATCTGATTAGGGATAAGATTCATTAGAAGACTAATACTGTAACATGGAATGTTCATGTTATAATCACTCTATGTTCTCACTGGGTCTTTAAAAATAAAGTTTATTTATAATGAACTCTTGGCTGTGGAAAAAGAAGATTAAATATTCAGACACAAAAGTCACAATATCACATGGAGCTAATCATGTAGAATATTTTCGACCATCCATTCAATCTCTTTTTACCACTTCTAAGATAAGATAAAAATTAGCTATATAACTTACATTTCATAAATGCTTTGAAGTAATAATGGATTTTCCTTTTTAATTGATATATATCATGGAGGGGATGCTTAAGTTAAACTTCAGGGCCATAGTTTTATTACCACTCTAAACTTCTGATTTTTTATCTCTCTCTCCCTATCCATACACACATACGCTTCTTAAAGAATAAACAAGAGTTTATACAAAAACTTTCTGTCAAGAACACTGCTGACTGATTTGAATGTATTACAGCACTCCTTGGGTTCCTTACCCTTCTCCTCAAAATTTTTTAAATCCTTTTTCCCCTTTATCTCTTCTGAACTCACACATGCACAAGTATTCAGGTGCACACACACACACACACACAGCAAAAACAAAAGCAAAACGAACAAACGAGCACATACAACACACTCAGCTGCTACAAAGAGTTCGAGAGACGCACACTTTTAAGGAGGTAGATCAATCTTCAGTGGATGAACCTGACCCATATTCTTTAGTAGGTTCATGAGTTTCCTCTTCATAGAGATATTCTCTCAATTGTCAATAAAGAACAATTGAAATCTATCTCAATATTAATGTTAAGCACTACTGACATGGAGTAAAGCATCAAGGTTTTACAACATTTGTTTTAAGGGAATCAAACATCGATCACAATATTGGGCATTAAATAGCAAATTTATATTCCTTCCCGTGTAAAATTTAAGGTTAGAAACAATGTTTTGGAGATGAGATAACGTTATGCTGAAGTTTGAGGTTTTCAGCACATCTTCATTTAAACCATGTTCTCTGCTATGTAATTCAGCTGTCCTCGATCTGATTAATCTCATTTACAAAGTCTACAGATATTGCCAACTTTGGAAGCTGGCACTGCTTTGTGATGCTGAGTCCATTTCAATTCATTGTATTTGTGTTTTATGTAAATTTTGGTACTTTCTCAAACTCATAGTTACTTGTAGTAAAATGTTTTTTTTTGTTCTCACATGCCCTTGTTTATTGCCCAATGTATTTATGTGGAAAAAAAATATTTTCTCTAACTCAAAAAACTTTAAAAGCAACCAGAAATGCTAGCTATTAGATACAATGTGATTTCTTCATCTGACTCATTCCTTAACATTTGACAACATTTATTAAATCCTCTTTAATGAAAGGTAATACTTTTTTGTCTCTTTGCTATAGTATCTCTGTTTTTTGTTTTTGTTTTAATTTTTATTTCCCAGTCTTTTTCATTTTCACTTGGCTATTTGATGTTACACCCTTCCCGAATATGTACAGTTATCAATTAATGTTTTGTCTTTGCTCAATTTTTTGGAACAATGAATTTGTTAATTAAGGGAATTTGAAATCTTGCCACTAGGTTAGGTTCTGCTCAGGATATTAATTAGTAATTAGGTGAGGCCAAAATAGAGACCCGTTTATAAAACGTGGAAATGTTACAAAGCTGAAAAAGTGAAGAAATAAAGGAATTCAAGAATCACATGGATGCAAATAATAGACCAAAAACAATAAGGTAATGTTATTAAGAGATAACGTTCCATATTTTGATGGAAAATAAATGTGTGCAAATGATATAATATTAATGTATAAATTTTTTTTGATTCACTTAATTAAATGTCAAACAGCATGCACAGCATACTTTGTATGGTTTTATTAAATATGGGAAGTCATGCTTCTCATCATAAAATTAGTCCAATGCCCTAGTTAATTGAAATAATGATTCCATTTAAAATCACACTGGCCAAATAAAACCAACGACGGTGTGTTAATTGATAGCAAGATGTTTCAGAGGACGGACATAAACACTACTATGTTAAGAAGGTATTTCCCAAATTGGCCAGGTGTCTAGAAAAAAGTCAAATTAGAAGTGGTTGAGTTAATCTGAGAATATTTAATCTGTAAAACAGGAATTCACAAATGATGTAATAGCTGTACTGAAAATATAGAATATATGTTAAATAAAACCAAAAAACCAAACCCATTGCTGTCGAGTCGATTCTGATTCATAGCGACCCTATAGGACAGAGTAGAACTTCCCCATAGAGTTGCCAAGGAGCACCTGGTGGATTTGAACTGCCTACCTTTTTGGTTAGCAGCCATAGCACGTTACCACTACGCCACTAGGGTTTCCATACGTTAAATAGAATATGTCAAATATAGAATGTCAAACAGAACCTATGATGTCCAAAAGTAAAAATGCAGTCGCTCTAGCTAAACTTAATAGAATTTACTACTTGGCTGGGAACTTTGTACGTACTATTGTTAAACAGTTAAACGTATTTTCATTAAATTTTGATAGCTTCAACGGTTCTGTGAAAATGTTGCATATATCCATTACATCAGAGGTGTTCGGTAACTTAACAAAAATGATTGCACCCAGCTTTGTTACTAATGTAAAAAACAAAACAAAACCTGTTGATGTCTAGTGGATTCCGACTCATAGTGACCCTATAAGCCAGAGTAGGACTCCCCACAGGGTTTCCAAGGACTGCCTGGTGGATTTGAAGTGTCAATGCTTTGGTTAACAGCCGTAGCACTTAACCACTACACCACCAGGGTTTTGTTACTTATGTGGGAGGTGGTAAATACTGACCCTGTATAGAGTTTTGCATTTTGCAAGCCAAGGATCAACCTGATTAAGGTCTATTTCAAAATTTCTCCAAATTTCTGAATTGGGCTGCAAGCCCTCAACCTCCAGAACTTGTATGAACATTTAAACTGCATATTGTCAAAAAGAAAATGTAATTTTTTAGCTGAGTTTTTATTGAGGACATGTCTGATTTATTAAGAAACTAGTAGTAAAGGCAGCAAGATGAAAAAGAAAAAGCATGATTTGGAGGGAGCATGGGGTTAGAAGCTTTATTTTTGTGGGAAACAATATGCTTCTGTCAGCAGCATGGGGAAAAAAAAATAAAGTGAAAGGAGTTGAAGTTCTGCTCCGCGAATCATAAAATCCTCCTGCCCAGACCCTGTGTCACAGAAGGAGACTGTGTATCAGAAGCATTAGAAACGGTAGACTTGGTGAACATTAGACAGAAGGAACAAACAGCACAGTTAAAGAGCAAACGGGAAAGATGTAACTGTGGCTGCTCATAGTGCCGTAGCCGCAATCCCTGGAGCAGTTTACCAGCTGACCGTGGGCTCAT
Organism: Elephas maximus indicus; assembly: GCF_024166365.1. Lineage (NCBI taxonomy): Eukaryota > Metazoa > Chordata > Mammalia > Proboscidea > Elephantidae > Elephas > Elephas maximus. The sequence continues at coordinate 79,364,860 of NC_064838.1, read as the reverse complement.
AAAGTGACGTCGGAAGCAGAGCAACACGCAACAAGTACTGTTTTTCAATGGGCCATTGCCAGTACTTTATTTCCTGTTTCTTAATTATTACTCTCCCTTTAATAATATTATATATTTCCTTTTTTCCCTGGGCATAGGCTGATAGTTTCGTATGAGACTAAGCGATGCGGTTAGCTGCCGTTAAGTTGGCCCTGGACTTTATGCAACTCCACGCTCCGCAAAATGGGACGCTGCTTGGTCCGGCACCGCACCGTGATCGGTTGTGGGTCAGATCATTGTGATCCATAGGGCTTTCTGGAAGTCGATCACCTTTCTACCTAGCACGTATTAATCTGGAAGGTCTGTTGAAACCTGTTCAGCATCACAGTAACACACAAGCCTCCACTGACAGACGGGTGGTGGCTGTGTATGAGCCGCACTGGCTGGGACTCAAACCCAGGTCTCCCTCACAAAGGGAAGGTGAGGGTTCTACCACTGAACCGCTATAAAAAACTCTATAATGCATATTTCTTTTCATTTCTTCTTTTAACTGATTTAAAAAAGCCATTTTATATGTATGTGTATGTGTGTGTGTGTGTGTATGTGTGTATGTGTGTGTGTGTATGTATATGTACATGTATATGTATATAAACTCTATGGGGCAGTTCTACTCCATCCTATAGGATCACTATGAGTCAGAATCGACTCGAGGGCACTGGGCTGGGTATGACTTAGGTTGGGCCTACAAAATGTAGAAATGTAATGTATCTGACAATAACAGCACAAAGGTATGTGGGAACAAAGCTGTAGAGGAGTAAGGAGATAATACCTGATGGTAGCTGGCACAAGTCTACTGGAACAAATGAAGAGAACCAGAAATGGCAAATAAGACGGTTAATGCAGTAAACAGTATAAATACGTACTTCCCCATTTTTTTTCTTTCTTTTCTCAATCTCTTAATTACATAAATCTACATAAAGTAGTGGGCTCAACATAGCAAGGATTGTAAAGATGGCACAGGAATGGGCAGTGTTTCATTCTGTTGTACATGGGTCACTACGAGTCAGAACAGACTTGATGGGTAACTAACAACAGCAACCAACATACAAAGTAATAATTATAATAAATTATTTTGGAGTTTATAACATAAAGAAATGCAGCAAATATAACAATAATAGCCAAAAAGGGGGTAGAGCTATACAGAAGTATAGCTATCATTGTTGTCAGGTGCCGTCAAGTTGGTTTCAATGCATGGAGACCCTGTGTACCACAGAACGAAACACTGCCCGGTCCTGCACCATCCTCACAATCATTGTTACGCTTGAGTCCATTGCTGCAGCCACTGTGTCAATCCACCTCTTTGAGGGTCTTCCTCTTTCTGCTGACCCTGTACTTTACCAAGCATGGTGCCCTTCTCCAGAGACTGATCCCTCCTGACAACATGTCCAAAATGTGTGAGATGCAGTCTCACCATCCTTGTTCCTAAGGAGCATGCTGGCTGTACTTCTTCCAAGTCAGATTTGTCCATTCTTTTGGCAGTCCCTGGTATATTCAATATTCTTTGCCAACATCGCAGTTCAAAGATATTAATTCTTCTGTCTTCCTTATTCATTGTCCAGCTTTCGTGTGCATATGATGTGATTGAAAATACCATGGCTTGGGTCAGGTGTACCTTAGTCTTCAAGGTGACATCTTTGCTTTTCAAAGCTTTAAAGAAGTCCTTTGCAATTCCTGTCATTAGAACTATGTTAATACAAATTTGAAGGAGTCACTGATAAGTTCAGGTATATATTGTAAACTCTAGAGCAAACGCTAAGAAATAACTCAAGAAATGGTAAAAATATTATTAAAAGGTATAGTAGAAAATTACCCAAGTATTGCAGAAGAAGGAATGAAGAAGCAAAAGCAACACGAGATATATAGAAAACCAAAAGTAAAATGGCACTAAATGTAAACAGATTAAATGATTCAGTCAAAAGTCAGAGGTTTTCAGACTGGAAAAAAATAGAACTGAATGTCTGCTACCTATAGGTGACATACTTAAATTCAAAGACGGAAATAGATTGAAAACCAGACAATGGTGTTTGCATAGGCATTGTCTACTTTGCCTTCCTCAAAAAGTGATTGCTTTCAAAAGTAACAATATAACCAAAAAAAAAAAAGAGAAAAGGAAATAGATCTGTAAGTTTCCAGAGAGAGACAGTTGATGGGGCTCAAAGCTCATAATGGAAAGTTGGAAAATTTAGCCACAGGCAGAAGTAGTGTGAGTTCCTCTGTTGTAATCAGAAGGACAGGAAAAGAATGGGCAGATGTTTTTGTAGATGCCTGTAGATTTTCATATTTATTACCAGGGGTATGAGCACGTTCCTGTTTGATAGCTTCTATTTCCTTTTTAAACATAAAGGTAAGGAAGCTTGGTGAATGGAATGGGAGGAAGGGACATCAGAAACTGTAGAATAGCAAAAAAGATTTTGAAATATTCATAGCTGAAAGACTTTGTTTAGGCCAGTGCGGCACACTGAAAGACCCAAATAGAGTTTGATGAAGGGATTATTCAGAAAATGTGAACAGAAATAACATGATTTTCAGGTGGTAAGATGTCACCACCAAAGAAGCAGGAGGAAGAACCTGTTCTGGAACCTGGAGAGGGCTGAAGCCAAAGGGGAGGAGCTGCATGATAAGATATATGGCCTTAAATAGGGAAAAAATGCCACCACAGATGGTCGGCACAACTGAGAGAGCTGAGGAAAAATTACATTACTCTTTTTGTTCTCAACTTTTAATCTCTTATGTGTGGCTTCCATTGGCTGAATTAAGAAAAAAAAAAAGGATAAACGGTTACCATCAGTTCAAACTCATGGTAATTCCATGAGTATCAGAGAAGAGCTTGCTCCATATGGTTTTCAATGGTTGATTTTTCAGAAGTATACCAGTATACCAATGGGCCTTCCTCCTGATGAAACTTTGGATGGATCGAATTTGCAAACTTTCAGTTAACAGCTGTGTGCACTAATCTTTGGCATCACCCAGAGTCTCCTCCATTGGCCAAAGCCAATCAGAAGCCAAAGTTCAAGGAAGCCTGAGTGATCAAAGCCACAGAGTTCAGTGACACAGGACACAAAGCTAGGCAGAGCTGGGTGGGAAATGGAAGTGATACTGCAAAAAGTTTTCTAGCAAGTTTACCTCTTTTGATTTTCAGTGTCCACTCTTGTCTTTTATCTTCAAATGGGGGGGAAAAAAAAACAGGGGAAACACAAAAATTCTACCATTACCATCTTGTAATCAGGTGACGTAAACTGTTCCTCTCATTTGGAAATTAAATAGGCAATGTAGCCTACAAGAGACTTCTTCACATAAAGCAGCTGGAGAAAACAGAAAAAAATAATAATCAGCAAAGAATATAAAAGAATATAGATGTATCTGTAGCTGATGAGGCCAGTTTCACACCCCCATTGCTCTTTGCTGGAACTAGGTTGGTCAGTTTTCTTTTCCATTGTTATTTGTTTGTTTTTTTAATTGGGGGTGTGCGTGTGTGTGCTGATTGAAAACTTCATTCTAATAGAATTTAAGTCTTAATGACCCTTTGTCCAGTTGTCTTAGTTTTCCATTCTTCAGCATTTTGGGACATAGGGATATGAACAGTTGATCCAGTAAAACCCACGGCTTCAGGTATGCTCCTCTTTTCCATCCTGTAGCAGAAACACATATTGAATAATCGCCCTAAAGGCTGGATGTGAGGGGAGTCACAACATTCATTTTAGCTGAAACTTGACTTTATCCAGTGGAAACACTCCTCTCTTAAATACTAGGAATTCAGTAACAATGCATTAAGCCTAGGGTTACAGGAAAGAGAAGTAAATTAAAAAACAAAATATTTTATTAGGGACGACACTGGGTTTGGGCTTTTTTTTTTTTTTAGTATTATTAGGAGCTGTTTCCAATTCCACTTTTTGAGTTCCAAATCCAAGCATTCCGACTATATGGGAGGAGGCATCCGATCCTTAGTGTAAGGCTGATAGGCTTACTAGCTGTTGTTTCAGCACGCCATAGTGCTAATCAACCGAGTTGTTTCTAAGAGGTAGATAAGACGGTAAGAAATCTGTAGGACAGAGTAGAACTGCCCCATAGAATTTCCAAGGGGTGGCTGGTGGATTCCAACTGCCAACCTTTTGGTTAGCAGCCGTAGTTTGCTGTAGCTCTTAACCACTGCACCCACCAGGACTCCAGATAAGATGGTAAAAAACCAGTGAATTCCATGATCATGAGCACATTACATACTGTATTTACAATAAAATAAGTTTCTTGTTCAGAGATGATGTTGCGTGCAATACCATGACTATGTAAAAGGCATTCTCAATTGTGTTGCTGGCGGATATGTTCCTGGCATGGAAGACAAACCCATATATGGAATACAAATCTATTCTCATGGGGAAAGCACGCTACCCACTCCATGACAGAAAAGCTACGCTGTATTCACATGGTCACCCCATGGCAGACTGGATGCCGGGGCAATGCTATGACATGAAAGGGTAAAGGTGGGCAATTTCTGTGACAGGCATTCAGCAGGAAGTAAGTATAGCCTGCCTGGGTGAAAGGGAATTGATTAGGTTGAGCCTATGCCTTCTTCCATTCTGCCAACATCATCACATTAACCACTGAGCAATACACTGAAGCGGTGAGAAAAGAGGCTGACTGGCATACACTGGATGAGCTGTCTTGTCCACTGAGTTATTATATTCAGGATATTTGGATTTTATTATAGATTCTTTTATCTTATTTTTATTTTATCACTTGTATTGAGGTATAGGAGACTCTGGGTGGTGAAAAGAGTTAACTCCACCAAAAGGTTGTAGGTTCAGGTCCCCTTAGAGGTGCCTCAGAAGAAAGCTCCGGCTCTCTACCTCCAAAAACTCAGCCACTGAAAACTCCGTGAAGCGCAGTGCTGCTCTGCCGCACACGGGGCCGCTGGGAGTCACAGCTGTTAGCAGCTGTGGTTGTGTTTAACTGAGGTGTAATTTATACAGTAAACTGTGAACACTGAAAGTGTACAGTCTGATACATTTGGCATATGTAAACACCAGTGAAAACATCATCACAATCAAGGTAGTGAAACACCCGTCACCCACAAGGTATCCCTTACGTCCCTGTATAGCTCCTGCCTCCTGTATCTGTGTTCTTTCCCCCAGGCAAACACTGATCTACTGTCTATCACTACAGATAAGTTGTCATCTTACAGAATTTTATAAATGGAATCTTACTGTGTGTAGTACTTTTCGCCTGGCTTCTTTCACTCCACATAATTATTCTGAGGTGCAGTCATACTGTTGCGTGTTTCAACAGTCTACCTTTCTGTATGGCTAAGTGGTGCTGTGTGGTCTGGTTACACCTCAGTGTATTAATGTATTCACCCACCGTTTGACATTTGAGTTCTTTTTTTTTCCCCCTATTACAAATAAAGCTGTATGAAAAAACGTGTACAAAGCTTTAAATGAGCAAATGCTTTCACTTCTCTTGGAAAAAGTAACAAGAAGTGGAATGGCTAGGTAACATGATAGATGTATGTTTAATATTTTAAGAAACTGCCAAATTTATTTTCCGACATGGTTTTAACACTTCAAATTCTTACAGTAGTGTGTTAGAGTTTTAATCCTTTATCTCTGACAACTCTTTGTGTGGTCAGGCTGTGTGATTATAGTAATAGGTGTATAAAGGAATTCCATTGTGATTTTATGTCCATTTCCCTGATAACTAATGATACCGAGCATTTCCCCTTTACTATTTTCTTGAGTAAAAAGTTTGTTTCAATTATTTTGTCAATTTTTAAATTGAATAGTTTTTATTATCATTTTCTCTTGGTATATTCTGGATAAAAGAGCCTTTATATGTTGTACATACAAACTCTATACCAGGTAGATGAATTGGATATGTTTTCTCCAAGTCTGTGGCTTGTCTTTCCATTCTCGTAGCAGTGTTTTTCAAAAAAAGGACTGTTTAATTTTGATGAAGTCCAATTTATCAGTTTTTGATTTGATTCTTTGGTTATATCAAAGAAAATTTTTTGCCCACATAAAGGCACAATAACTTCCTTCAATTTTTTTTTTTTTCCTGAAAGTCTTAAAGTTTCAGGTATTACATTTTAGATATATGAGTCGTTTTTTGATAATTTTTGGTTTTGGTGCAAGGTATGAGTCAAATTTGTTTGTTTTCTTTTGCTTTGTTTTTTGTTTTTAATATAGATATGTTGTTTCAGCATTGTAGGTAAAAGGCTATCCTTTCACCACCAAATATCCTTGCACCTCTCTGATAAAAATAAGCTGTCCAAATATGTGTCAGTTGATTTCTGGGCTCCAGTGATTTTCGCTAATATATTTTCCTGTTTTAATGAGAATACAGCAGTTGATTGATTATCGTGCGATTATAGAAATAATCAAAATCAGGGAGCGTGAATTCTTCAATATTATCATTCTGTTGCATTTATTTTCAGAATTTTATATGAATTTTAAAATCATTTTCTAATTTCTGCAAATAAATAACTTTCAGTTTTGATTTGCATTGCATTGAGCCTACAGATCAATTTGAGGAGAGTCTGTCTTAACAATATTGAGCTTCAAAGCATCAATACACTATCTATATTGCTCTTCTTTATTTTCTCTCAGCAATATTTTTTAGTTTTAGTGTCCATGTTTTGTATATCTTTGCCAGTTTTTTCCTTAAGTATATCATATTTTATACTATTTTATTATATTTTTATAATATAATTATAATTTTTATTATAATTTCTGATTTTTCATTGCTAATATATAGAAATACAATTTTTTTCTACAGTGATCTTGAATTCTGAAATCTTGCAAAACTCATTTATCAGCACTAGTTTTTCTATCCCAAATATTGTAGTTTTCATCTCTAGAAATTTGATTTTTTTTTTTTTAATTTTCCATGTTTCTCCTTATGTTTTTGAGGTCCTTTAATGTCTTTGCCTCTGTTTCTTACATCCATTACTTCTGAGTTAGTTTTAATTGATGAATAGCAAAACTGTTTTTAGTGCCAACACATTTGGAATCTTGATGCTTTCTTGGCAAATGGCCTGTATTATCATTATGACACCTCTCTATTTACCTCAAGCAACTCCATTTGTCTTGAATTTTACTCTAATTGTTACTAATATAGCCAGGGAAACCCTGGTGGCATAGTGGTTAAGTGCTACTTCCACTGACCATAAAGGTCGGCAGTTCGAATCTACCAGAGGCTCCTTGGAAACTCTATGGGGCAGTTCCACTCTGTCCTATAGGGTCGCTATGAGTAGGAATAGACTTCACTGCAACAGAATTTTTTTTTTTTAATATATGTGTTCCATCATTCTTATGCCCAAGTTTACAGCTTGTAGCTTTTTATTTTCTCCTTTTATTTTCAAACGCATTGAATGGATTTATTTAAAGTGCAGCTCAATTTGACAGTGCACAGTGAAGTTCTCCTTTTTTATTCTAATATCTATCTATTAATTAAAATGCTCATCTACTTGCATCTGATGTCAAGGTATATTTGGGTTGAATGTGCTATTTGTCATTTGTTTTGGTTTTTTTCTTTTATTTTTGTTCCTTCATTTTCTTTTGACCATTTTTGCATCAGTTAAATTCTTTCATTTTTCCCATATTGTTGTCCTTAAGAAGCCCTTGTGGTGCAGTGGTTAATTGCTCGACTGCTAACTGAAAGATTGCCCTTTTGAACCCACCAGATGCCCTTTGGGAGAAATATGTGGTGGTCTGCTTCTGTAAAGATTACAGACTTGGAAACCCTATGGGGCAGTTCAACTCTGTCTTACAGGGTTGCTACGAGTAAGAAATGACTTGATAGCAGTGGTTTTGGTTTGGTTTCGTTTATATGTATACCTCTTTTTATAATTATCTTGAGCAATTTTTCTACGTTTAATGATATGCCCCTTCAACTTATCAAAAAGTAACCAGTTGCCATCGACTCCAATTCATAATGACCACATGTTTGTCAGAGTAGAACTGTGCTCCATAGGATTTCCAGTGTATGATATTTCAGGAGTAGATTGCCAGGCCATGCTTCCTAGGCACCTCCGTGTGGATTTAAACCTCCAATTTTTCCGTTAGCAGCTGAGCGCATTAACCATTTGCACTACTCTTCCTTCTGTTTCTTAATTGACATGACTGCTGCTGCTTTTGACTCTACAGCTCATTCCTTTATTTTCAAACTCTTATATTTTAGCCTTAACATTCAAATTTACCATTTCTTGCCTTTAACGCACAGCCTTTAGTCAAATATTCCTTTGTCATTAAGACCTTGTGGCATTAAGGCCTTTCTGGTTTCTACATCAAGATGAAATACGGTAGAGGCAAAAAAAATGACTCGCACAGTCCAGGGCTTACATTTAATGGTTTTGTATAAAACATGCTTTTTTTAATTACTCAGATACCATTATTTGCCTTCCTTCCTCCTTCTCTTCTTTACATGAACTTACCTGCTTATAATGCAATTACTGATCATGAGCAGATAAAAAACTAAAATAAGAACTTTGCTAACACTCATCATTTCAATCTAACCAAATTAATTAAATGCCTATCATATTCCAGAAAATATGTTGGGCTATGGAGATATAAAGATGAATAAACTTTTTTTTTAGTGATGAAGAAAATGCAGGCAATATTCTAGAATCTTATAAACAATAACACCAAGCACGATCTTTGAGGATTTCAATGTGGTACACAAATACTTCAATATCTTGGATTGAGAATAAGAACGTATTAAAAATTGGGATTGATTACTGCCTGAAAAGAAAAGCAGAGTTGATTTTATGATGAGATAAAAATATATATATATATTTGAGATAATTTATTGACAGTAATTAAGATTTCTTAGAATATCAGAGAAAGAACCAAAGTTAATATATGGAGACTATAACAAATAAGAAAACAGATTTTAAAAGTCATATGTTTGAATCATAACACAATCCATTTTGATAGAAATTTTCTCATTGCTACCACGACGTCTTTGTTCCTCAAACAATATATCATGGGGTTAAACATAGGTGTCACAATGGTGTAAAAAAGAGAAAGGAGTTTGTCCACTCCTACTGAATGACTAGACTTTGGTCTCATGTATGTAATAATGCCTGATCCAAGGAATAAAGCCACCACCATAAGGTGGGAAGAACAAGTGGAGAAGGCCTTGGCTTGCCCTGTTGCTGATGGCAGCTTCAGGATGGTTGAGATTATTTGGACGTAAGACCAAAGTATCAGCATAAAAGGTATAGTGACAACTAGAACAGCAACCACATAAATCAACATCTCAATCATAAATGTGTCCCCACAGGCTAGTTTAAGCACTGGAGGTATGTCACAGAAAAAGTGATCTAGCTGGTTAGGTCCACAGAAGGGTAGAGAGAAAATCAGATAGGTGAACCCTATGTGTACTGGAATTCCACTGATCCAACAGCCAGCTGCCAATTGGGTACACGGTCGGGTGTTCATGATGAGAGGGTAGAGTAATGGGTTACAAATGGCCACATACCTGTCATAGGCCATTGCAGTCAGAATGAAGCACTCAGTGGCCCCCCAGGACCAGAAAGAAATACATTTGACTGGCACAGGCCAGAAAGGAAATATTTCTATTCTGTCGACAAAGGTCTGCTAACAATCTGGGGACAGTGACTGACACATAACATATTTCCAAGGAGGAAAAGTTCCCAAGGAAAAAATACATGGGGATCTGGAGGGAAGGATCCACCTTGGTTATTATGATAATGAGGCTATTTCCAATCAGGATAATCATATAGATTATCAAAAACACCCCAAAAAGAAATCTCTGGAGGCCAGGAACATCAGTAAAGCCAAGCAGGATGAATTCTACCAAAGTGGTGAGATTGCCCTGCTCTTTTTGTCTTGTGAATTCCATCTGTAAACAAAATTATTTCAAGGTGTAGAAGTCACTTTAATCCTCTGGACCCAGCTGCAAAATGGCACATGTTGAACCAATGATTTCAAGTCCCCTATCATGGACATCCAGGTTTTGTGGGTTGATAGGATAAGCTGTTTTAGTAATAGAGTTCAAATCCTATATCCTAAAATTCCAGGATGTGAAAACAGAAAATTATCTTAAACCCTATTCTTCCTGCTCATGATAAATACTATGAACCTGTGAAAAACGAATCACAGCAAAATAGACAACAATACAAAATACCAAAACCCATCCGATTTCCTATACTCTGGATAAGATCTGCCTAGTTTACCAGTGACGTACTCTAATGAGAAAGGTTTCTCTTTCCTTTTTTGTGTCTATTTAATTTTCAGTTGTTTTTTTTGTTTTGTTTTTGTCTCTGCGTTGCACTTTCTCATCTACAATCTCTTTCATATTATTCCTCCATTTTTGCTTTGATGCTTCCCCAGTGAGCTGCATCTCAGATAACCAAATATCAAGGTAGCCAGTATGACTCCAATTTCACGTCTGATTTAGTCCATCTGGGGTCATTCACTGCCTAGGAAAGAGACCTAATTAGTGATCACAAAAATCGTAAATACTCCCTTTCCGCTATAATATAAATATTTATCACTTAGTATACAGTACAAATTTGTATGAAAAACAATGCACCATATCAAATCACACCATCACTTAACGTTTGAAATACAAGATAAAATAAACAAGATTTTGTTATACTATATTCTCAACCATACCGTGGCCGCTACAAATTTTAACAATTAAACTTAGAGTCTGAATTTTAGGCCCTCAAGGGATAATTAGGTAATTTTAAGACTTTACAGAGTTATTAAACAAAGAAAAGAAGAAAATTGTGTGAAAGAAGAATTTAGTCACGGTGTTCAGATCTGATACCAGACAAAAAGTGAAATCTTCTTTTTGTACTTTTTCTTTTTTCATTTCTAAATATAAATAAAGAGTTCCTGGGTGGTGCAAACAGTTAAACCCTTGACTAGTAGCCAAAAGATGGGAGGTCAAACCCATCCAGAGGCGTCTCAGAAGACAGGCCTGGTCATCTGCTTTTGAATGGTCACAGCCTTGAAAACCCTGTGGACCACAGTTCTGCTCTGTATACCTGGGGTTGCCATGAGTTGGAATCAACTTGAACGCAACTTTCAACTACAACAACAAATATAAACATCTGTTTCTAAATAATAATTAGAAAATACAGTGTTACCTGCAGTGTAGGGTGATCCTAACCAGCTTCTACAAGAATTATGCATTTTTATCCCAAAGAAATTCAGCCTGTCCTCTACTATATTTGATCTTGGACATTCCTTTGCAGAATATCCATCCAAACTTTGTTTCTCTTACTAATGCTAAACTGTGACCTTTGTCACAGATTGTGACATACTTCAAAATCTACACTGTCGTGAGTTTTGAACTCTCCTCTCTATTTCCCAGATTCCAAATTCTTCTTCATTTTATATAGGATATAATTTCTCTTCTTTTAAGACTCCAAGCTCCCCTTCCCTCTCACATATTGCAAACAACTTAGACAATTTATAGCTTCTACTTTTAGTTTCTTACTTCTCACTATCAGTAGCTCTTAGTTAAATTAATCCTCCACTCTGACTTTTATTTTTTACAACACACCCTAAAGATAAAATATGTCTACTAGATTCTCTACTAACAGATCAGACATGTCAAGGCGAAAGATCCAGGACCTAGAAAGTTTTAGGTTAAAATAAAACATTCTATAAACTGAGACCAAGGGCATGCCATAAACTCCCATTTTGCCATCTCTATCCTATCTTTTTTTTTTTTATCCTATCTTTTGGGAACCCTGGTGGTGTAGTGGTTAAGTGCTATGACTGCTAAACAAAGGGTCACCAGGTGCTCCTTGGAAACTCTGTGGGGCAGTTCTACTCTGTTCTATAGGGTCAAATTGAGTCGGAATTGACTCGATGGCACTGGGTTCGGTTTTTTTGTTTGGTATCCTATCTTTGCCTTCCTGGTCTCTCTCTTTTTATTATTTTTTTCTCCTCAAACTCCTTGTAGTTATTTTGTCATTTTACGTCTCCTCAAAATTTTACATCACCTTTCCTGTACTTTTTTTTTTTTTTCTCTAGAAGTTATATGTTATGAAAACTAGCTTTAAAACAACTGGAACTATAAAGCATTTGACTTTCAACATCCCAGTTATGTTTGGATGAATATTTAAGACAGTAAATCAATATACATTTTGTAGTATATATTGTAGTTTACTTATGGTCCACACCGTGTGTGAAATACACAGTAAAAATTAAAAAAAAAAAAAAAATATATATATATATACATGTATGGGTTCAATTTCTGTCTTTACAGAGATTTGGGACTAATAGTGAAGTTAGACATGTAAATCATGTATTACAACAGAATGTACAGAGTCTATGCAGAGAAAAGTACAAGGTGTTACAGAAGGAAGTCACATCTAATCTGAGACTTTATGAGATCTAAAGGTATCACGGAACTATTGTTATTTCTACTTTTAAGAAAAGAGAACAGAATATTTTGAAAGGAAAATAATACCCTCATCCCCTTCTCATTTTTGTATTCTAATACAGGTACTTACACAGGCAGGTGCTTTATAAATATTTCCTGGATGGCAAATGAATGAATGAAGAATTTCCACTTATCTCAGCAATCTTGTTCCATGTAACCTAGACTCAGGACCTCACTACCCAAATAACCGGACACTGAGTGACTTAAAATGGAGAACACAAGTATTATGGTGATATGTCTTTAGTTAAATTATCAGAGCTTACTGTTCTTATTTGAAAAAATAAATACACAATAGTAGTAATATGTAATTCAGGGAGTTGTTTTGAAGAGTAAGTAGCATAATATATGTTAAATGTTTGACTCAAAACAATCAGTTGTTCTATTAGATATGGTTATTATGATCATTACCACAGTTTATTGTATTTATCATGGCTATTTTTTATTTTAATTTATACCCTTTTTCTTTCCTCTCGAACTTTGCCTATCTATTCTCCTGCCCTGGAATATCCTTTTTTCAGTCTAGGAGAGGAGAGTACGTATAGGCCAGTGTTTTAGCAGGAACACTGAACGTGTAATTAGTAGTTTTTATTCTCCTCTGTGTGATCATAAGGCAGCAGCAATACCTGGATAAAAAATCACTTTAACTTACTGGGTTATTTTTCTTTTTAATATCCTTTGTGCCAGCCTCTTGTAATTTGGGCATACAGGAAAAGACATTGCTATAGAAATGTAAGTAACTTCAGTTGTCCCCATATCTTTACTGAAAAGAGGTTCTCTTCCATCAAGGAACCATCTTCCTTTGCAACTGTTTCTGCTTTAACAGGGACAACATGGAGCTGGGAGTCCCTGGGTGGGGCAAATGATTAAGCACTCAACTATTAGCCAAAAGATTGGCAGTTCAAATCTACCCAGAGGCACCTCAGAAGACAGGCCTGGCAATCTCTTTCTGAAAGCTCACAGATTTGAAAACCCTATGGAGCAAGTTCTAATCCATGGACACCCGTTCTCCATGAGCTAGAATCAACCTGATGGCAACAAAAAACAGCAACATCATGGAGATATAGGGAAGAGTGGAGAAGAGTGATTAGTTAAAACTTACTTTTTTTGCTGATAATTTTTGAACATTTATTATGTCCTGAACACCACATTAATGACTTTATTAGCTCACTTAATGCATTCTGAATAAACTAGGTATTATTATAATTCACATTTTACATGTGGAGCCAGAGGCATAAAAAAGTAAAATAACATGAACAGTGTTGAGAAACTAGTGCATAACCTAACTTACTTCAACTCAGCAGCATGTCAGTCCTATTCTTAATCAAAACTCAACAGGTTTTACAGAAAATTCAATAGAAAATATTATTTTGTATTTGCTGCTCTAATAATAGTAATAAAACTTTAAGAAATATAAAACTCTTCATAATAATATGGTGATTGCATGTCCATTTTATATATCATTTACTATTATAAAAATTAAGACACTATCATTGGTACTGTTTGTACATTCTAAGTTCAAAAGACTCATTTCGTAAATGAATCCAATTCCAGGAAACTAGTTTCCTTGAAGGCTTTTGATTCTTGAGATTAAAAAACAAAACACTACAATAAAAGATGCCGGGAGGGAGAATTACTGCTCACCTTTTTATTTTGGAGAGGAATCACCTTATACTTTTTTTTTTTTTCCTTTAAAGAGGCTTAAATAGTATAGCTCTTTGAGTTTAGATTATTCAGGTAACAAATTCATTTTCATTTTCCCCTGAAGCATATCCTTCACTTTTAAATCAGTCAGTGCCCTTTAGGTGGGAAAGAGCCCATTATTCATTGTGAGGCAGCTGTTTCCAATGCTATGTTGCACTTTTAAACTCAATGATCTGTCAGGTTATTTGCAAAAGAACCCATGCTGTCTCTGACCGGGTTATTGCAGCAGTGAAGTTTCTCTATGGAATACAGTCTGTGGAGTACTAACCTCGGGGCCACTCTTCTAATTTTTTCACACCTGTTCCATCTTTAGAGAGTAAAATAATTAATGGGAAAAACTGCATAAGACATTCCCAATCTTAGAGTGAGTTTATGAAATAGAGTCAAGTGGTAGTCAAACGGTATTTTGTGAATACTAAATCTGAGGATGCTAAATTTGAAATGATCAGAAAGCCTTCTTATGCCTTGTAGTTTAGTCACAGTGTCCGCCTGAAAAGCTCTTGTTCATCTTTTAGAATCATCTAGAATGTCACCTCCTATAAAAAATCAAACAAAAAACCCATTGCCACTGAAGCGATTCCGACTTGTAGTGATCCTATAGGGCAGAGTAGAACTGTTCCATAGCGTTTCCAAGGAGCACCTGGTGTATTTGAACTGCTGACCTTTTGGTTAGCAGCGGTAGCTCTTAACCACTATGCCACCAGGGTTTCCCTCCTGTGAAAAGTAACCCTTTATTCTCCCCAAATCAAAAGCCAAATCAATGCCATAGTGTCCATTCCAACTCATTGCTGCCCTATAGGACAGACTAGAACTACCCTACAGGATTTCCAAGGCTGTAATCTTTATGAAAGAAGACTGCCACATCTTTTTACGGCTTTATTCTCCCAAGACCAAAACAAACAGACAAACAAACCCACTGGTTCGAGTTGATTCTGACTCATAGCAACCTTACAGGACAGAGTAGAACTGCCCCATAAAGTTTACAAGGCGCACCCGCTGGATCCAAATAGTGATCTTTTGGTTAGCAGCCATGGCTCTTAACCACTATGCCACCAGGGTTTTCTTTATTCCCCCAGGCAGACACAAATATTTCTATAACCCTCCAATGTAGCTTCTCTTTTGACCCTTAATTCTATTTATTGTAGCTTGTCATTAAGAGACTGGCCGAATGGTCATGTGACATCGATCTTGTCAGTGAGGTAGGAGAGAGAGATGATGTGTGAAGGTTTAACCTCACTTACTTGAGAGGACATCTTCTCCTGGACTTCCACTTCTTCCCAGTTTGGATGGCTGACACAGTGATGACCAACAATCATGGAAATTAAGAGGGAAATGGCAAAGTGGCCTCTTCCTGAAAAATTGCTTAAAGTGGAGCTTCACACTAAAACTGGAATCCACGTCCATGATTATTCTCCTTTAAAGTTTCCAAGCCTTGGAATATTATGACTTTCCTATTCCTCAGTTTAGCTTAATATAATCACTATGGATACATTACTTTTTCTACTTCACTGCTACATGCACTATCTAAGAATTTTTCTTTACTCATTTCTACTTTGCAGATAACCCATTGCATTCAAGTCCATTTCAACTCATAGTAACCCTATAGGACAGAGAACAGCTGCTCCACAGGGTTTCCAAGGAGCAGCTGGTAGGTTTGAACTGCTGGCCTTTTGGTTAGCAGGCATAGTTCTTAACCACTGAGCCACTAGGTCTCCATTTTGCACGTAGTCCCTATATAATACGTGTCTGCTTACACCTGGCCAGAGATGATTAGCATGGCAATACCCAACATGGTCCAGTCAGAGCGCTTCCCTGTGGCTGTTTGAATAAGTACTAAGATTGTAGTTATAATTTTTTAAGCTTGGGAATTACTGGCCATGTCTCCTCCTGTATTACCTATGGTAGAACTTTAGGGACATAGATGATAATTAAAAAAAGATGCACACTCAATAGCAGAGATAAGACAAGGAGATAGAATCCTATGTTGTATATGAGTCCTTGCTTCAAGTTGTTCCCTGAATCCAGCTACTGGGTTAGACCCTTTTATTCATGCAGTGTACCCCGGTATCTTGATTAAAAAAAAAAAAAAAATTTTTTTTTTGATTAGTTGGGTTTAATTGAGGAGTCTGAGTTTGTCATGAGAAATCTAGCTATTGTAATGTCTCTCCCATGCCTACCCTCCCTGAAGACAGACATAAAACTAGTACACTGTACATTTGAAATGATTCATCTCTGGCCTCTGAAGTGCAGCAAAAATTTGAAGATGGAGCCATTCTCCTGCTAAGAAAGGTGATATCTTTCACAATGACATTGATATTTGTATTCAGAGAAGATATCACAAAATAGTAGCAGAGAAATGGTATGAGAAGGCTGGAGGAGAAAGAATGCATGTGGGATAGTTCATGGATATATATGACTTCGACCACCTGCCCAATTCCTCTTTTGCTCTTTATCTTGTGCATCACCTCCTTTTGGAACATTTAAAAGCCTAAGTAGGTGCCCTTTCTCATCCTCAACTGAATCAAGTATCATCACCTTATTGTAGTTGCATGGGACAAAATCAAACGCGTAATTTTAAAAACCTTATCATATATCTGATTTTCTCCTACGATTTTTTTTTCTTTCTGCTTTTCATATAGTTTCTTATTCTTAACTTCTTAATTATGTAAGGCAAATTTGGATGATATTTATTCCAATATCTGTTAATATTAAAAGCATATAAACTTCTTTCAAGGCTTAATAATAGACTGGGGTAGAGTATGGTGTATCTCAGGAGAAATCTCTTTAAATCGTTTCAAAAAGACATTTTGGAGGAATGCTATCAATTTCACACAGTTGTGAGCTTGGGATTCAATATCTGTACTCAAAGCTGTTGCCTCATAATCTCATGCTAATTTTCCTTAAGAACCAGCTCTATCAACTACATTGATCCATGGTATGAGCTGATCAACAACATTGCTCAAAACTCCAAAGTACAAATCAGATCTCCACGTACACTGCTTGGCCTGGGAAGGAGATCACCTACTCGTGAAGAGGTGCAGGAGTCTGTGAACTTGCATGGGAATTCTAGAGTGTTAGGAAAAGTAAGACCCTTCTAAGTAGGGTCAGCACAGCAGAGATCATGTCTATAGGTTTCCCTCTATTCAGTAAGACACCGGTTTTAAATCTACTAAAATAAATGAAGATGATGATGATGATAGATGACATATAGTGGCTTAGTTATCTAGTGCTGC
Source organism: Elephas maximus indicus (assembly GCF_024166365.1). NCBI lineage: Eukaryota > Metazoa > Chordata > Mammalia > Proboscidea > Elephantidae > Elephas > Elephas maximus. The sequence continues at coordinate 79,347,470 of NC_064838.1, read as the reverse complement.
TATAACAAAAATACCACAAAGGGATGGCTTTAACAAAGAGAAATTTATTCTCTCACAGTCTAGTAGGCTGGATGTCTGAATTCAGGGTGTCAGCTCTGGGGGAAGGCTTTCCTCTCTATTGGCTATGGCGAATGGCCCTTGTCATCGATCTTCCCTTGGTCTAGGAGCTTCTCTGCGCTGGAACCCCAGTGCTGTTTTCTTGGTGGTATGAGGTTCCCTGTCTCTCTGCTTGCTTCTTTCCTTATATCTCAGAAGAGATTGACTTAAGACGCAATCTAATCTTGTAGATTGAGCTCTACCTCAGGAACATAACTGCCGCTCATCCCACCTCATTAACGTTACTGACTTAGGATTTACAACATATAGGAAAATCACATCAGATGACAAAATGGTGGACAATCACACAATACTGGGAATCATGGCCTAGCCAAATTGATATACATTTTGGGGGAACATAATTCAATCCATAACAGCTAGATAGGTAGGTAGGTAATTAGGTAGAGACGTACATAGAGAGAGAGAAAAAAGATGTTAGATAGATGAAATCATGCCAAAATATCCATCAAATTCTATTTTTAGGTAAACCTGTATTATATGGTAAACTTGTTGAATTATGTAAAAATGCTATTCACAATCTATGGAACTACCTTTTGCACCATTGCTACAATGTATGCAATTCAAAGGGAAAAGAATAGTTACTATGGGTGTTTACTTGCAAATCAAATTTAAATTTAAATATCTTGAATTTATAATCCTATAACTGGATTACATATCTAGTTTTTTTCCACAATTTTTTGAGATATAAATCATATAGAATAAAATATACTCATTAAAACAGACTTGTGAAACCTTCACTATGGTCTAATTTTAAAATATTTCATCACCCCAAAAAGGAACCTCATACTCATTTGGAGCTACAACTCATCCTTTCTACCACCCTTCCCTCCTCAGCTATAGTTAATCTACTTTCTGTCTTAGATTAGCCTACTCCGGACAGTTCATAAAAATGGAACACAAATGTTTTGTGTGTGTGTGTACATACGTGTGAGTGGTTTCTTTGACTTAGTATTCTTTTTTTTTTAGGTTCATCCATTTTGTAGCATTTTTCAGTATTTCATCCCTTTTTATTGCTGAATAATATTCCATAATATAGGTAAACCATATTTTATGTACTCAATTGATGAACATATGAGTTGTTTTCACTTTTCAGTTATAATGAAAAAATACTGCTATAATATATATGCTAATAGAGTTAGAGATATCAGTATGAGCTAATGTTTAGTTTAATATAGATATTGATGGTTACATATGGAAATATTCATACACACGTGTATTTACACAGGGGCTCTGGTAGTGCAATGGTTAAGAGTTCGGTTGCAAACCAAAAATGTCAGCAGTTCAAATCCACCAGCAATTCCTTGGAAAACTTACGGGGAAGTTCCACATTGTCCTATAGGGTAACTATGAGTCAGAATCTACTCAATGGCAATGGATTTATATATGTATATATATATAAATAATGTATAAATATATATACACACCAGTTAGTATACACACAGATATTTCCTTGCTCTATCAGCTCTATCAGCTGAGATGGCCTAGAAGCAACGACATTTCAGTAGCAATGAGCACAGCTAGTTCCCAGATCTTTGTTTCTAATGCCAGTTTCCAATCAAGAACTCTTTGAAGAAACGGCTAACTCTATGCCTAGGGCAGGAGATACACCAAATGACTCTGGAGCACCTTTTATTGTAGAAAAGAAGGAGTGCTAAAAAAATCCAATCAAATTACAAAAACAACAACAAAAAGACACATATTGATGGGGGTGTGTAAAAGGAACAGAGGAGTCTACTTTAAGAGCTCCTATTGGCCAAAGAGAAACAATTTGTGCAAAAAACCTCTAATACTTAATAGCTAATGGTATTAATAGCTATAAGTATTGTATTATAATCCAAACGTTAAAGTAAATGGAGCCCTCATGGTGCAGTGGTTAACAGACTGGCTGCTAACTATCCATGAGCCCACACTTATATGAATAAAGTATTGAATTAATAAATAAATTGGGTAGAAGATGTAAATCACTCATGCAGAATCATTCCAAATGATTTAGGTAGATATCCTACATGTGGGTATTCAGTGATGCCAACATCATTTATTGAAAATACTATTTTTTCCCCACTGGGTTGTTTTGGCATTGAAAATCAATTGACTACAAATATGAGGTTTTATTTTTGGATTCTCAGTTTTATGCTATTGATCTGTATGTCTATCCTTATGCCAGCAATACAGCGCTTTGGTTAGCATAGCTTTGTAATTAACTTTTGAAACTGGAAAGGGTAAGTTGTACAATTTTTTTTTCTTTTCCAAATTGTTTAGGCTGTTTTTGGTCCCTTGCTTTTCTGTATGTTTTATGATCAGCTTGTCAATTTCTATAAAACATAGTCAGCTGGGATTTTGATAAGAATTGTTGTGAATCTATAGATCAATTTGAGGCATATTTCTACCTTAGCAATATATTAAGTCTTCTGATCCGTTAACATGGGATGTCTTTAAATTTATTTAGATTTTATTTAATTTTGTTCAACAGTATTTTCTACTTTTCAGTGCACAGGTCTTGCATGTTCTGTGGTAAATTCATTCTTAAGTGTTTTATGCTTTTCTATTCTTCCTTGCTACCATAAATAAGCAATCTTTGCATATTGATCATGTGTCCTTTAACCTTGACTTCTTGGATGTATAATGTGTTTCATCAAATTTATAAAGTGTTTGATTATTAATTCTTCAAATAATTTTTCTTTCCCCCTTTCTTTCTCCACTTTTTATGGGACCACCATTAAGCATATGTTGGTATGCTCAATGTTGTTCTGTAGATCTGAAGCTTTGTTAATTTTTCTTCATTCTTTTTTTCCCATTCCTCAGACTCAATGTTCACAATTGACTTATCTTCATGATCGCTGATTATGTTTTCTACCAGTTTAAATTTGCTGTTTACATCTCTAGTAAAATTATCATTACACTTAATGTATTTTTTAACTGCAGAATTTTCGTTCAGTTCTTTTTAAACATAACTCTTCACCGATTTTGTCTCTTAATAAAACATTTTAATACATTCCTTTAATTCTTTGGACATGATTTCCATCAGTTCTTTGAACATATGTGTAATCACTGATAAAGTCTTTGTCTTGTAAGCCCAACATTTGGGCCCTATCTGCAACAGTTTCTCTTGACTGCCACTTTTCCTGTGTTTGTTGCTCTGTATTTCTTTACATGGACTTGAAATTTTTCTTGTTTCATGGTATGTTTCATAATTCTTTTGTATAAAACTAGAAATTTTGATAACATAATGTGGCAACACTGGAAATCAGGTCTTCCCACTCTACTTTCTTCTTACCCTTCCCACCTCCCCCTGCCACACACGCCCCACACCCCACACACACTTACCTGTGTGCTCGTCGTGGTTTTTTGTTGTGACTGACTTTTCTGTTAGTTTTTAATTTTTGCAGTTTTTGCTATTGTTTTCTGTTGCTGTTTGTTAATGATTTGCACACAATTTCTCTAAAGTTTGCATTTCCTCTATTCTGAAGTAATTAGAGTGTTTTGCTTAGTTAGCTGAGGGGCCAGTTAATGATTATTCAGAGATATTCTTAGAAGTTTTGATCCAATAAGTCTTCCATCCTTTGCTGAGCAATTGTGTGTGTGTGTGTGTGTGTGTGTGTGTGTGTGTGTGTGTGTGTTGGGACATTCCTTCAATACTCAACTTATAACTTAAAATGTTCACTTTCTGATTGTACGAAGTCTAGAGATCAGCCCAAGGTGACAGATTGGGGTTTCTCATTTCTTTCCCACACAGCTATTCAGATCTGCATGTGCATGGGATCGTATACAGCTCAAGGAATATTTCAGAATTTTTCAAAATCCCTATCGGTGTCTCATTCACCAGATTTTCTTTTTAAGTTTTCAATCAGTCTCTTCTTGGCTTCAACTGGCATTGCTGATTCAGACAGCTGTGATGTTAAACAATTGCTATTGATATTTTCCCCAACAAATTCCCTAGGGATATGACCATTTGCACTGAGCGAACTCTGAGTCAAGTAAATTAACAGCACTTTATGAAGAGGACTTTTCAGGAAGCCTTGAGACAGGTCAAGTAACAACAGTAGTCTGGGATTGGGTAATCCTTATGAGATGCAAACAGAGTCTTCACTCTCATTTGGCTGAAAGATTGCAGCTTCTCACGTTTATCAGTGTGGCCAAGCTGCTGGCTTTCAAAGCTACTACATAGCTGTAGAGAGTGGCATGGCATTAGGTTAAATGACCATAAACCTAGCTGTTCTTAACAAAGTTTATAAATTTTTATTAGTTAAACACTCCTCAGATAGTTTCCAAACTTTGGTTTTCAGAGTTCTGTAAATGTTTGTTTGGAAAAAAAATTTTTCAATGCATCGTTGTTTTATTGGAGGGACGAATTCTCAGAGATCCTCATTCAACTATAGACAATTTCATCACATTTCTATTTTTCTTTATGAAAAAAAAAAGATCATCTATTAGAATCTTTAATAATCAAATATAACCACATATTTTGATCCTATGGACAACCAGGGAATTGAGTAATTATTAGAGGAAATGAAAAATTTGTCTTATTTAGATATATGGTTTACTCTGAGACTATGTGGTGATAAAATTTTTCAAAGGTCATTTTGCCATTATCTATATAAAGATGTTAAAAGTGTTAAGATTGAAGATTAGAAAAATGTAAGTATGACATATAATCCATGGATCGAGGATTATAACTATACCAGAGTGTTGTTCATGTAGGCCCAACTGCAAAAACGTCTGTGTCTTAGTTGTACAGTGCTGCTGTAACAGAAATATGACAGGTGGATGGCTTTAAGAAGGAGAAATTTATTATTTCACAGTCTAGGCTAGAAGTCCAAATTCAGAGTGTCAGCTCAAGTGGATGGCTTTCTGTCTGTGTTGGCTCTGGAGAAAAGTCTCTGTCATCAATCTTCCATAGTCAAGGAGTTTCTCAGTGCAGGGAACCTGGGTCCAGAGAACACACTATTCTGGCTCTACTTTCTTGGTGGTATTAGGTGCCCCTGTCTCTCTGCTATCTTCTTTCTTTTATATATCAAAAGAAATTCACTTAAGACAAAACCCAGCCTTGTATATTGAGCCCTGTCTCATTAACATAATTGCCTCTAATCCTGCCTCATTAACACATTTGTGGTGGTATTTACAATGCATAGGAAAATCACAACAGATGACAAAATGGTGGACAATCACATAATCCTGGGAATCATAGCCAAGTTGGCACATATTTTGGGGGAACACAATTCAACACATAACAGTGTGTAAGAGTTATATATGAATTTTCCTAGAGGCTATTCCAAGAAGGCTTGAAGTTGCAATGTTTAAGAGCTCAGCTGCTAAGCAAAAGGTTGCTAATCAGAAGGTTTGCGGTTCAAACCCACCCAGCTTCTCCCAAGGAGAAAGCTCTAGTGATCTTCTTCCTTAAAGATTGTTGTCTTTGTTAGGTGCTGTCAAGTCAGTTCTGACTATTAGTGACCCTATGTACAACAGAATGAAACATTGCCCAGTCTTGTGCCATCCTCACAATCATTGTCATGCTTGAGACCATTGTCGCAGCCACTGTGTCAATTCATTTTGTTGATGGTCTTCCTCTTTTTCGCTGACTCTCTACTCCACCAAGCATGATGTCCTCTTCCAGGGACTGGTCCCTTTTTGAAAACATGTCCAAAGTATGTGAGATGAAGTTTTACAATTCTAGCTTCTAATAAGCATTCTGGTTGTACTTCTTGGAAGACAGATTTTTTCATTCTTCTGGGAGTCTATGGTATATGCAATATTCTTTGCCTACGCCATAAGTCAAAGGCATCAATGCTTCTTTGGTCTTCCTTATTCATCGTCCAGCATATGGAGCGATTGGAAACACCGTGGCTCTTTCACAGCTATAGTCAATTTTTTTTCCTGTGTATCCCACCTGGGGTGTTCACATGTATAATTTCAGTTTATGTTGTTGAAAAAAGGTACTTGAGATGAAGAAGTCTTGCAAAATTCTATCATGTGATCTCCAATGTCATTTCTATCAACAAAGACATGTTTTCCAGGTAGTGAGCCATCTTCTTTGTTTCCAGCTTTCACATTACAATCACCAGTAATTATCAATGCACCTTGATTGCATGTTTGATCAATTTCAGACTGCAGGAGTTATTAAAAATCTTTAACTTCTTCATCTTTGGCCTTAGCGGTTGTAGCATAAATTTGAATAATAGCTTTATTAACTAAACTTCCTCACAGGTGAGTGAATATTATACCATCACTGACAGCATTGTATTTCAGGATAGATCTTGAAATGTTCATTTTGATGAAGAACAAGATGCCATTCCTCTTCAATTTGTTATTCCTGACATAGCAGACCACATGTTGTTTGATCCGAAATAACTGATACAAGTCCATTTCAGCTCACTAATGCCTAGAATATCTATGTTTATGTGTTCCATTTCATTTTGGACAATTTCCAATTTTCCTAGATTCATACTTCACATATTACACATTCTTAATTATTAATAGACGTTTTTAGCTGTTCTCATTTTGAGTTGTGCCACATCAGCAAATGAAAATTTCAAAATCTTGACTCAATCGAGATCATTAAAGTCAACTCTACTTGAGGGAGGCAGCTCTTTCCCAGTCATCTTTTGAGTGCCTTCCTGCCTGAGGGGCTCATCTTTCAGCACTGTATTTGAAAACGGTCCTTTACTCTTCATAAGGTTTTCAGTGGCTAGTTTTTTTTTTTTTTTTAAAGACGTAGACCTCCAGGTCCTTCTTCCTAGTCTGTCTTAGTGTGAAAGCTCAGCTGAAACCTGTCCACCATGGGTGACCCTGCTTGTATTAGAATACCAGTGGCATACCTTCCAGCAACACAGCAACATGCAAGCCCCCACAATACAACAAACACAGATCCACGGGGGCACCTAAAGATTACAGACTAGAAAACCCTATGGGGCAGTTCTGCTCCATCACATGGGGTCACTATGAGGCAAAAATCAACTTGACTGCATCTAGCCAAATCAACAGAGACCATTCCAGACCTACTAAATCAGACTACGTGATGTTAATGGCTGATCATTTTCCAACTGAATCATACAAAAAAATATATGACGTATATATGTCATATATATTATATATATATCACTTTAGCCATCTTTGAGCTTCAATCCTCAGGAATATACATGTGTGGTGAAATAAGCAGAGTTTGTTGCAGGTAGAACATTTAAGGCATACACACAGTAGTAGAAAAGATTGACCAGTGCTGGAAATGGAAGAGAGAAATGTGATTGTAAGTATAGGAACACCCTTAGCAGTTACAAAAACACTGGTAAAGAAAAACAATTGTTCTTTTAACTATTTCACTTCAAATATGTATGTGATGGACATTTAAAAAGTTTATGATGATTTAAGCATAGAATAACCAAAAACACACAGACTTTTGAGTTTATTAAGAAGACAAAATACACAAACATGCTTTTTTTTTTTTTTGCTTCATCAATCCATTTACATAAGTTGATGGTTTTTGAACCCCCAATAATTAGTGGAGTATTATTTACAAGAGTGTTGTATCTTGCTTAATGCTTAATTAAGCTAAATGTAGCTAGATGTTAATTAGTGCAGAATTTCTCTTAAAATAATTTAACAAATTGCAGCTCCTAAAATTAAGTATCAAAATGAATAAACAGTAAAATAACGTTGTCCTCGGTGCCATTATTTTTATTTTTTTTTAATTGCACTTTAGATAAAGGTTTACAGAACAAACTAGCTGCTCATTAAACAGTTAGTACATGTATTGTTTTATGATATTGGTTAACAATCCCACAACACATCAACACTCTCCCTTTTCGACCTCGGGTTCCCTATTACCAGCTTTCGTGTCCCCTCCTGTCCTCTAGTCCTTGCCCCTGGGCTGGTGTGCACCTTTTATCTCGTTTTGCTTTACGGTCTTGTCTAATCTTTGGCCGAGGGGAGAACCTTGGGAGTGACTTCATTATTGAGCTAAAAGGGTGTTTGGGGGCCATACTCTCAGGGTTTCTCCAGTCTCTGTCAGTCTTTTTGCTGTCGTAAACAATGCTGCAATGAACATGGCTATAAGTATGGTCTTTTTTTTGAGAGTTAGAATTTTGTTTTACATTTTGCTCTAGCTCTGTCTGGGACCTTCTACTGTGATCCCTGTCAGAGCAGTCAATGGTGGTAGCCACATCAAGCTGCACTGACTCAGTCTGGTGGAGGCCGTGGTAGATGTGGTCCATGAGTCCTTTGGATTAATTTTTCCCTTGTGTGTTTTTCTTTAGTCTTCCTTGCTGCCGAAGGGGTGAGACCAGCGGAGTATCTTAGATGGCTGTATCTCACAGGCTTTCAAGACCCCAGACACCGCTCACCAGGGTGGAGTGTGAAACAGTTTCTTTATAAGCTATGTCATGCAATTGAGCTAAACGTTCCCTGAGACGATGGTCCCCACAGCCCTCAGCCCAGCACTGTGGTCCCTCAGGGAGTTTATATGGGACACCCTGGTGGCGTAGCGGTTAAGTGCTACGGCTGCTAACCAAACGGCCGGCAGTTCAGATTCGCCAGGCGCTCCTTGGAAACTCTATGGGACAGTTCTACTCTGTCCTCTAGGGTCGCTATGAGTCGGAATCGACTTGATGGCACTGGGTTTTTGGTTTATGGATCTCCTTTATGACTTTACGTTGTACAAGTTGTGCTGGCATCCTCAGTATCGTATGCTGTCTTACCCTTCACCAAAGTTACCACCTACCTATTGCCTGTTTAGTGATTTTCCATCCCCACCTCTCCCCTCCCTTGTAACCATCAAAAATTGTTTCTTTTTTTGTGTAAACATTTTCATGAGTTTTTACAGCAATGGTCTCATACAATATTTGTCCTTTTGTAATTGACTTATTTCACTCAGCATAATGCCCTCTAGGTTCATCCACTTTATGAGATGCTTCACAGATTCATCATTGTTCTTTATAGTTGTGTAATACTCCATTGTATGTATGTACCATAGTTTATCCACCCATCTGTTGAGGCACATCTAGGTCGTTTCCATTTTTTGCTACTGTGAACAACGCTGCAGTGAACATGGGCATGCATATGTCTATTCATGTGATGACCCTTATTGAGCAAAGTGTTTAACTTTTAGAAGATTCCAGTCATCTAGCTTATATTCTGGAGTTTGTGTGTTGTTGGTTGTGGTTTGCCGTGTATTAGGGCCTCTAGCGTTGATCCTATTTTTTCGTCTATGAGCTTTATAGTTTTGGGTTTTATGTTTAGGTCTTTGATCCATTTTGAATTAATTTTTGTGTATGGTGTGAGGTATGGGCCCTGTTTCTTCCTTTTTTTTTTTTTTTTTTTTTTGCAGATGAACATCCAGTTTTGCCAGCACTATTTGTTAAAAAGACAATCTTTTCCACATTTGATGGACTTTGGGCCCTTGTCAAAGATCCGGTGACTGTAGGTGGATGGATTTACATCTGGGTTCTCAATTCTGTTCCATTGGTCAATGTAACTGTCATTGTTCCAACACCAGGCTGTTTTGAGTACCATAGCTGAATAGTAGGTTCTGAGGTCAGGCAGTGCAAGTCCTCCTACTTTATTCTTCTTCTTCAATAGTGCTATAATTACCTGAGGATTTTTCTCTTTCCATATAAAGTTAATGATTAATTTTTCCACCTCTTTAAAGAATAATTTTGGTATTTGGATCAGGATTGCATTGTATTTATAAATTACTTTGGGTGGAATTGCCATTGTCACAGTGTTGAGTCTACCTATCTATGAGCATGATTTTTCTAGATATGTAGATCTCTTTTGGTTTCTTGCAGTAGTGTTTTGTAGTTTTCTTTTCATAGGTCTTTTACATCCCTTGTTAGAGTTATTCCTACGTATTTTATTTTTTTAGGGGCTTTTTTTTTTTCAAATAAATGGTATTGTTTTCCTGATTTCCTTTTATTTGTTCTTTTTTTTTGGTGTATAGGAATCCAACTGATTTTTTTATGTTTATCTTATATCCTACTATCTGATGAATCTTTTTCTTAGTTCCAGTAGTGGAGTCTTTTGGATTTTCTATGTATAGTATATCATCTGCAAACAGAGACAGTTTAATTCCTTCGTTACCACTTTGCATGCCCTTTATTTCTTTTTCTTGCCTTATTACTCCAGCTAGAACTTTTAGCAAAAAGTTAAATAGAAGCGGTGATAAAGGGCATCTCCTAGTGTTTTTATTTTAGTCCTTACCCCATTCACAAATCTGAGGATGCAACACTGGAAAAAAATATGAATCCAAACATCAAATGGATTCAATTAATCCATTAAGGTCCTTGATATGAATGATGCTGGTGCTGACAAAATACGATAAAGAGAACAGGATTAAAAAGGTAACTTTGATAAGCAAAGTATATTTGGGAAAGATATGGGTCACAGAGCATTTTGAAATGTGTCCTGGCAACAATTTTGGACAGAGCATGCTTTTGGTGACACAGTCTTTGGTATCAAGGCTCCCAGTAGCATGTTTTTATTGTTGTTTTTGTTAGGTGCGATAGAGTTAGTTTTGACTCATAGCAGCCCTATGTACAATGAAACACTGCCTGGTGCTGCACCTTCCTCATCATCATTGTTATGCTTGAGCCCATCGTTGCAGCCAGTGCCAATCTGTCTCATTGAGGTTCATCCTCTTTCTTTTACTTACCCTATTCTTTACAAAGCATGATGTCCTTCACTAGGGATTAGTCCCTCCTGACAACATGTCCAAAGTATGTGAGGAAGAGTCTCACCACCCTTGCCTCTAAAGAACATTCTGGCTGTACTTCTTCCGAGACAAATTTGTTGTTCTTTTGACAGCCCATTTAACATTCTGCACCAACACCACAATTCAAAGACATAAATTCTTCAGCCTTCCTTGTTCTTCATCCTGCTTTCATATGCATATAAGGCGATTGAAAACGCCATGGCTTGGGTCAGGTGCACCTTAGTCTTCAAGGTGATATCTTTGCTTTTCAACACTTTAAAGAAGTCTTTTGCAACAGATTTGCCCACTGCAATGCATCTTTTGATTTCTTGACTGCAGCTTCAATGACTGTTGATTGTGTATCCAAGTAAAATGAAATCCTTGAAAACTTCAATCTTTTCTCCATTTATCAAGATGTTGCTTATTGGTCCAGTTGTGAGGACTTTTGTCTTCTTTTTGATGAGGTGTAATTCACACTGAAGGCTGTGATCTTTGATCTTCATTAGTAAGTGCTTCAAGCCCTCTTCACATTCAGTAAGCAAGGTTGTGTCATCTGCGTAATGCAGGTTGTTTCTGAGTCTTCCTCCAATCCGGATGCCCCATTCTTCTTCATATAATCCAGTTTCTCAGGTTATTTGCTTAGTATACAGAATGAATAAGTATGGTGAAAGGACACAACCCTGACACACACCTTTTCTGACTTTAAACCCTTTGTTCTGTCCGAACAACTGCCCCTTGATCTATGTACAGGTTCCTCATGAGCACAATGAAGTGTTCTGGTATTTCCATTCTTCACAATGTCATCCATAATTTGTTATGATCCACACAGTCAAGTGCCTTTGCATAGTCAATAAAATACAGGTAAACATCTTTCTGGTACTCTCTGTTTTCAACCAGGTTCCATCTGACATCAGCAATGATATCCCTGGTTCCACACTCCCTTCTGAATCCGGCTTGAATTTCTGGCAGTTCCCTGTAGATATATTGCTACAACCACTCTTGAATGATCTTCAGCTAGATTTTATGTGTGTGCGATATTAATGAAATTGTGTGATTTTTCACATTTGATTGGATCGCATTTCTTGGGAATAGGTGTAAATGTGAATCTCTTCCAGTCAGTTGGCCAGGTAGCTGTTTTCCAAATTTCTCGGCGTAGAGAAGTGAGCATTCCAGTGCTGTATCCGTTTATTGAAACATCTCAGTTGGTGTTCTGTCAACTCCTGGAGCCTTGTTTTTCTCCAATGCTTTCAATGTAGCTTGAGCTTCTTCCTTCAGTACCATCGGTTTGTGATTATATGCTACCCCCTGAAATGGTTGAACGTGGACCAATTCTTTTTGGTACAGTGACTCTCTGTATTCCTTCCATCTTCTTTTGATGCTTCCTGCATCATTTGATATTTTCCCCATAGAACCCTTCCGTATTGCAACTGAAGGCTTAAGTTTTTTTCTTCAGTTCTTTAAGCTTTAAATGCTAAGTGCATTCTTCCATTTTGGTTTTCTATCTCCAGATCTTTGCACATACTTTACTTTGTCTTCTTGAGTGTATTAATGTCTTTAAAATCCCATGTTTTTTTTTTTTTCCACATCAAAGGTATTACGTTGGTCTAGGCAGATCGGCATTAAATAGATACTTCATATGAGTGTTACATGAAGCTATCAGCCTATGCACAAGGGAAAAATATTATATATATTATTACTGTAGGAAAAAAAATCAAAACTATGAAATACAAAATCAATGGCAATGGTCTATTTAAAAAGAGAACTTGTTTGTTGCTCTGTTTCTGATCTTTGTCGACCTCATTTTAATAGTCCAAGGTTGGCTAGAAAACTACTCTCAGGGAATAAAGCTATGCCATTACGATTAGCCATAGTATATCTGTATCCTTTGATCTTTAAATGTGTTGTTTGTTTCTTCTGACTAATGCTCACATTATCTAGATCTCAAATGATTTTGATACAGAATCATCTTCTGTAACACCTGATTTGGGGATGATGATTACATGATTTGTGAAATGAAGCTTCAATTTTTCTTTTATCTTTTTCATGCTACTTATGTAAGCATTGTGTTTCCCAGGAAAATAATAATTCTATTTCAATACTCCCTATGAATTGGCACTTTTTTTTCTACCTTGCTTCTTCTCTTATATTAACAAAATCTTACATTCCTCAACACAAACTCAAGTAATAAATTGCATTTTATTTATTTTCTTTTATTTGTTTGTTTTATAACACAGAGTTAAAATGTTCATACAAGTTCTAGGGGTTGAGAGCTTCTAACTTTGTAAGAAGCTCGGAGAAGTTTTTGACAAAAATCTTAATTATGTTGATGGTTTTCTAGAAAAATTTTGAAATTCTGCGGTCAATATTCATCACTTTATATGTTAGTAACAAAACAGGGTGTAGTAGTTCTTGCCAACATGCCCAGCTCTTCTAACATGATGAATATATGTATTGTTTTCACAAAAGTAGTAAAATATAATCATTTAATTATAATCTTGAAGGCAATATGTACAAACTTCCCAGACAGAGCAGTAAATCATGTACAAATTAAGCAACAAGTGACTGTACTTCTGCTTCTAGATGCCAAACATTCTATTTGATATACATTCTATATTTACCCAAAAACCAAACCCAGTGCTGTCGAGCTGATTCCGACTCATAGCGACCCTATAGGACAGAGTAGAACTGCCCCATAGAGTTTCCAAGGAATGCCTGGTGGATTCAACCTGCCGACTCTTTGGTTAGCAGCGGTAGCACTTAACCACTACACCACCAGGGTTTACCATTCTATATTTACATTACGGCTATTAAGTCCTTTATGTATTCCTCTTTTATAGATTATGTATTCTCACAACAGCTCAACTATACTACATGTGATTTATTGACTTAATAGTGTGTACTTCTGCCCCCTAAATATGTTAACGATAAATGAATGCACTGTCTTTGGTTTTATTTGAGCAGCGTGAATTTAAATGGATTATTACTTCACTTAATGGGGACACTAGCCTTATCTTACAACTGTTAATGGAAAACATGACTTCTCATATTTATTAGAGCCACATACAGTATGTTATGCATGTTAGTTGATATCTCACAAACCAAATGCAAAATTATTTTTATGCATTAACATGCATTTTAATAAATTAATAATTTGTTTCCTGCCTAAACATGGAGCTCTATCTCTTAATATCATTGTTTTTGGTTTATTATTTGGGTTCATGTGATTCTCGAATCTTGATTCCTTTATTTCTTCAATTTGTTTGCTTATTTTTCCAGATTTGTGACATTTACATGTTTTTTAAATAAGTCTTTATTTGGTCTTATCTAATCACTAAGGAATATATTGCCCAGAACAAAACCTAGTGGCAAGTATTTTAAATTTTTTTCATTAATTTTAACATATGAGTTACTCAAAAAACATTGAGCAAAGGCAAAATTAATTAAAAACTGGACATATTTTAGGAATTGGGCAATATCAAACATCCAAACTAAAGACTGGGAAAATTAAAAAAATAAAAATAAAAACAGGAAACAACAGAGATACCATAGCAAAAAGACAAAAGGAACTTACATATCATAAAGGAGGGTTTAACAAATATTAAATACTAAGCAAAGAAAGGGGTAAGAAAATAACATTTGCTATAATAATTAGCAGTTTCTCATTACTTCTAATAGCTAAATTTCTTTGGAACTAGAGTAAATTAAAAAAGTGCAGGATTTGGAGTTCCCCCCGCCACAAAAATGCATGAAACAATAACCAAGAAAATGGGAGAATAAAAAAAAATACTATACTGCTAGTAATTATGAGCCCTTTCGGCCCAACATTTTAGCATGTGGCTGCAAACCAAAAGGTTGGTGATAAGAACCAACCCAGCAGCTCTGCAAAATAAAGACCCGGCAATATGCTCCCAGAAAGATTACAGTCAAGAAAACCCTCTGGGGCAGTTCTGCTCTGTCCAATGTGGTTGCTATGTTTCAAAAATCAACTCAATGACACCTGACACCAACTATGCAGACTTAGAGAAAGAATCAAAACTTACATAAAAGCCATACATTCAATGAATTAAAAGTGAACCAACATCATTAAGTGGTAATAGCTCCTAAAGTTTGAAATATTTGTAGATTTTGTAAATGAGATAAATTAGATTGAGGAGAGCTGAATTAGCGAGAAGACATAGATCAAAAGAGGACGTGTCTAAAATTCCAAATATCAGAAAATTAGATTTTATCCCCAAATTGTTTCTATTCCTAAGTTTTATATTAGAAGGAAGATAATATTAGCATTTGATTTTGCGATATTTTGAACACATATTTGATTCCCTTAAAACACACATTGCAAATGCACCTTTTATGCTACCTCTATATTAATAGTGCTTAGTGTTTATATCGAGATGAATTTCAGTTTTACTGATAATTGAGGGAAAAAATTCTATGAAAAGAAAATCATGGATGCCTTTTCTCAAGCCTGATGACCAGTGTAGGCCAACTGGTGGTTTACATAATTTTTGTGACAGTGTATTCACTAGCAAAATGGGAAGTAATAAAAAAATGAAACAGATGAGATTTTCCTGAGGAATAATGGGGGTAGGGGAGTAATGGTTTACATACCAAGGTAGATTCCTTGTAGGCTACCCTCTTGAAAATCTACAGGGGAAGTAGCTAGAGCTTAATGGTAAGGCAATCTATACTGGTAATCAATGTTGAGATGATGACTCAAATTACTAGCTCTGACATGCCATAAAGCTCTGCATCAACTGCAATCTGACCTCTGATAAAGACGAAGAAGAAGATGGTGTCACCTTAACCATGAAGGCTGAGGGGGATGATCATGTCCCTGCTCTGATTAATCATATATTTGCATCTATAAGTCTTGGACTACAGGTTCTTAATCTTGCTCAGGCCACAGAACAAGCTGTTATTTCCCAAGTGATAAATGTTGAGGAGACAAAATTGTGATTTAGACAAGTTTCTGCCACATCATACTTCTATTGTATTCCATTCCAGTTTCCAGTAGGAGAGGTACTTGTGCCCCCATAATCATGTGACATAAAAACCCCCAGCCAAAGGACCAAGATCCTTCTCTTGGATAATAACGTCCAGCTATGCCAGGTTACTGATCATATCACAGGGAATCAAACCCTATTGTCTTAAAATCCAACAGTAATATAATAATGGTAATATATGTATGTATATATATGTATGTATATATATATACATATACACATGCTGAAAACCCTGGTAGCATAGTGGTTAAGTGCTACAGCTGCCAACCAAAGGGTCAGCAGTTCGAATCTGCCAGGCGCTCCTCGGAAACTCTATGGGGCAGTTCTACTCTGTCCTATAGGGTCACTATGAGTCGGATCGACTCAACGGCACTGGGTTTGGGTGGGTATATATATACTGTGTGCCAGGCACTGTTCTAAGAGCTTTACAAATATTCTAGGAAAATGTATATGTATTAGCTCATTTAATCCTCAAATCATACATATATTAGTAGCTTTCCATATAGTAATCTATTTCTCAAAATGATATTATCCAGTATCTAACATCTTATTGTCTCCACTTATGGAATAAGACACTGAGACACTCAAATAAGACACAATATTTCAATTTCACTTCAAATTCATTTGACTAAATTTTTATGTTAAATTAACAATGGGATACATTCAGTATAACTAATGTAGTTATCTAAAGTTTCATAATTACTGCAAAATACAGTATTATAGGAGGCGGGGCCAAGATGGCAGACTAGGTGGATGCTACCGCGGATCCCTCTTGCAACAAAGACTCGGAAAAACAAGTGAATCGATCACATACATAACAATCTACGAACCCTGAACAACAAACACAGATTTAGAGACGGAGAATGAACAAATACGGGGAGGCAGTGATTGTTTTCAGAGCCTGGAGCCAGCGTACCAGTCAGGTGACCTTCGGCGCCCGATTTGGGGCAGAGCCCAGGGGGGCAGACGACACAAACAAGGGGCCCAGCCCTGGCCCCCGAACTCATTCCGGGAGGGGGCCCAGCTGGTTCATGTGGGCGGCGTGGTGGCGCAGCCGGTGGGAGAAGTCCCCGGGAGGCAGTGACAGGTCTTGGAGTGGGGAGAGCAGTGTCCCAGCTGGGGAGCCATCCCGCCGGGATTTTGACTGGGCGCAGGCATGGCATATGCGTGAAGAGCTGCTCCATCCCCCTAAACTAGCCCCGGTTGGGGGCCCAGCCGGTTCGCAGGGGAGGCGTGGCGACGCGGCTGGCGGGAGAGGGAGTCCCCGGGAGGCAGCAACTGATTTTGGAGTCGGGAGTGCACCATCCCAGTAGGGGAACCTTGACGCTGGACTTGGGGCTGGCAGCGGAGGATCTGACCATGACTCCAGCAGGCCAGACCCCCCGGGGGCAATCTCCACAGAGCCAGCACACATAGGCGACGCGCCCTGTGGAAATCTCAGATATAATAGTCATTCCAAGCAAGACAAACAACTCTGGCCAATTTCTGAGGTGCTACTTTTTATCTCTCTGATCCCTCCCCCACCATCGCCAGGCAGCTTCATTAACATCCGAATAGCCTGAGCCAGAGGGAGAACTCCGATAGGGATCTGACTGCATTTTTTTTTTTTAGCGGATTTTCTGGAAAAACTAGTTTCTCAGTAATGGCTCGGAGACAGCAGTCCATATCAAACCACATAAAGAAGCAGACCATGACAGCTTCTCCAACCCCCCAAACAAAAGAATCAAAATCTTTCCCAAATGAAGATACAATCCTGGAATTATCAGATACAGAATATAAAAAACTAATTTACAGAATGCTTCAAGACATCACAAATGAAATAAGGCAAACTGCAGAAAAAGCCATGAAACACACCGATAAAACTGTTGAAGAACTCAAAAAGATTATTCAAGAACATAGTGGAAAAATTAATAAGTTGCAAGAATCCATAGAGAGACAGCATGTAGAAATCCAAAAGATTAACAATAAAATTACAGAATTAGACAACGCAATAGGAAGTCAGAGGAGCAGACTCGAGCAATTAGAATGCAGACTGGGACATCTGGAGGACCAGGGAATTAACACGAACATAGCTGAAAAAAAATCAGATAAAAGAATTAAAAAAAATGAAGAAACCCTAAGAATCATGTGGGACTCTATCAAGAAGGATAACTTGCGAGTGATTGGAGTCCCAGAACAGGGAGGGGGGACAGAAAACACAGAGAAAATAGTTGAAGAACTCCTGACACAAAACTTCCCTGACATCATAAAAGACGAAAGGATATCGATCCAAGATGCTCATTGAACCCCATTTAAGATTGATCCAAAAAGAAAAACACCAAGACATGTTATCATCAAACTTGCCAAAACCAAAGATAAAGAGAAAATTTTAAAAGCAGCCAGGGAGAAAAGAAAGGTTTCCTTCAAGGGAGAATCAATAAGAATCAGTTCAGACTACTCAGCAGAAACCATGCAGGCAAGAAAGGAATGGGACGACATATACAGAGCACTGAAGGAGAAAAACTGCCAGCCAAGGATCATATATCCAGCAAAACTCTCTCTGAAATATGAAGGTGAAATTAAGATATTTACAGATAAACACAAGTTTAGAGAATTTGCAAAAACCAAACCAAAGCTACAAGAAATACTAAAGGATATTGTTTGGTCAGAAAACCGATAATATCAGATACCAGCACAATACAAGGTCATAAAACAGAACGTCCTGATATTAACTCAAATAGGGAAATCATAAAAACAAACAAATTAAGATTAATTAAAAAAAATAATAATACACATAACAGGGAATCATGGAAGTCAATAGGTAAAAGATCACAATAATCAAAAAGAGGGACTAAACACAGGAGGCATTGAACTGCCATATGGAGAGTGATACAAGCGATATAGAACAATACAAGTTAGGTTTTTACTTAGAAAAATGGGGTAAATAATAAGGTAACCACAAAAAGGTATAACAACTCTATAACTCAAGATAAAAGCCAAGAAAAACGTAATGACTCAACTAACATAAAGTCAAGCACTATGAAAATGAGGATCTCACAATTTACTAAGAAAAACGCCTCAACACAAAAAAGTATGTGGAAAAATGAAATTGCCAACAACACACATGAAAAGGCATCAAAATGACAGCACTAAAAACTTATTTATCTATAATTACGCTGAATGTAAATGGACTAAATGCATCAATAAAGAGACAGAGAGTCACGGACTGGATAAAGAAACACGATCCATCTATATGCTGCCTACAAGAGACACACCGTAGACTTAGAGACACAAACAAACTAAAACTCAAAGGATAGAAAAAAATATATCAAGCAAACGATAAACAAAATAGAAGAGGAGTAGAAATATTAATTTCTGACAATATAGACTTTAGACTTCAATCGACCACAAAGGATAAAGAAGGACACTATATAATGATAAAAGGGACAATTGATCAGGAAGACATAACCATATTAAATATTTATGCACCCAATGACAGGGCTGCAAGATACATAAATCAAATTTTAACAAAATTGAAAAGTGAGATAGACACCTCCACAATTATAGTAGGAGACTTCAACACACCACTTTCGAAGGACAGGACATCCAGTAAGAAGCTCAATAGAGACACGGAAGACCTACTTACAACAATCAACCAACTTGCCCTCATTGACTTACACAAAACTCTCCACCCAACTGCTGCAAAATATACTTTTTTTCCTAGTGCACATGGAACATTCTCTAGAATAGACCACATATTAGGTCATAAAAAAAACCTTTGCAGAGTCCAAAACATCGAAATATTACAAAGCATCTTCTCAGACCACAAGGCAATAAAACTAGAAATCAATAACAGAAAAACTAGGGAAAAGAAATCAAATACTTGGAAACTGAACAATACCCTCCTGAAAAAAGACTGGGTTATAGAAGACATCAAGGAGGGAATAAGGAAATTCATAGAAAGCAATGAGAATGAAAATACTTCCTATCAAAACCTCTGGGACACAGCAAAAGCAGTGCTCAGAGGCCAATTTATATCGATAAGTGCACACATACAAAAAGAAGAAAGAGCCAAAATCAGAGAACTGTCCCTACAACTTGAACAAATAGAAAGTGAGTAACAAAAGAATGCAGCAGGCACCAGAAGAAAACAAATAATAAAAATTAGAGCTGAACTAAATGAATTAGAGAACAGAAGAACAATTGAAAGAATGAACAAAGCCAAAAGCTGGTTCTTTGAAAAAATTAACAAAATTGATAAACCATTGGCTAGACTGACTAAAGAAATACAGGAAAGGAAACAAATAACCCGAATAAGAAACGAGAAGGACCACATCACAACAGAACCAAATGAAATTAAAAGAATCATTTCAGATTACTACGAAATATTGTACTCTAACAAATTTGAAAACCTAGAAGAAATGGATGAATTCTTGGAAAAACACTACCTACCCAAACTAACACATTCAGAAGTAGAACAACTAAATAGAGCCATAACAAAAAAAGAGATTGACACGGTAATCAAAAAACTTCCTACAAAAAAAGCCCTGGCCTGGACGGCTTCACTGCAGAGTTCTACCAAACTTTCAGAGAAGACTTAACACCACTACTTCTGAAGGTATTTCAAAGCATAGAAAATGACGGAATACTACCCAACTCATTCTATGAAACCACCATCTCCCTGATACCAAAACCAGGTAAAGACATTACAAAAAAAGAAAATTATAGACCTATATCCCTCATGAACATTGATGCAAAAATCCTCAACAAAATTCTAGCCAATAGCATCCAACAACACATCAAAAAAATAATTCACCATGATCAAGTGGGATTTATACCAGGTATGCAAGGCTGGTTTAATATCAGAAAAACCATTAATGTAATCCATCACATAAATAAAACAAAAGACAAAAACCACATGATCTTATCAATTGATGCAGAAAAGGCATTTGACAAAGTCCAACACCCATTTATGATAAAAACTCTTACCAAAATAGGAATTGAAGGAAAATTCCTCAACATAATAAAGGGCATCTATGCAAAACCAACAGCCAATATCACTCTAAATGGAGAGAACCTGAAAGCATTTCCCTTGAGAATGGGAACCAGACAAGGATGCCCTTTATCACCGCTCCTATTCAACATCGTACTTGAAGTCCTAGCCAGGGCAATTAGGCTAGACAAAGAAATAAAGGGTATCCGGATCGGCAAGGAGGAAGTAAAGTTATCACTATTTGCAGCTGACATGATCTTATACACAGAAAACCCTAAGGAATCCTCCAGAAAACTACTGAAACTAATAGAAGAGTTTGAAAGAGTCTCAGGTTATAAAATAAACATACAAAAATCACTTGGATTCCTCTACATCAACAAAAAGAACACTGAAAAGGAATTAACCAAATCAATACCATTCACAGTAGCCCGCAAGAAGATAAAATACTTAGGAATAAATCTTACCAAGGATGTAAAAGACCTATACAAAGAAAACTACAAAGGTCTACTAAAAGAAATTCAAAAGGACATACTTAAGTGGAAAAACATACCTTGCTCATGGATAGGAAGACTTAACATAGTAAAAATGTCTATTCTACCAAAAGACATACATACATATAACGCACTTCTGCTCCAAATTCCAATGTCATACTTTAAGAGGATAGAAAAACAAATCATCAATTTCATATGGAAGGGAAAGAACCCCCGGATAAGCAAAGCATTACTGAAAAAGAAGAAGAAAGTGGGAGGCCTCACTCTACCTGATTTCAGAACCTATTATACAGCCACAGTAGTCAAAACAGCCTGGTACTGGTACAACAACAGACACATAGACCAATGGAACAGAGTTGAGAACTCAGATATAAATCCATCCGTGTATGAGCAGCTGATATTTGACAAAGGCCCAGTGTCAGTTAATTGGGGAAAAGATAGTCTTTTTAACAAATGGTGCTGGCATAACTGGATATCCATTTGCAAAAGAATGAAACAAGACCCATACCTCACACCATGCACAAAAACTAACTCCAAGTGGATCAAAGACCTAAACATAAAGACTAAAACGATAAAGATCATGGAAGAAAAAATAGGGACAACCCTAGGAGCCCTAATACAAGGCATAAACAGAATACAAAACATTACCAAAAATGATGAAGAGAAACCCGATAACTGGGAGCTCCTAAAAATCAAACACCTGTGCTCATCTAAAGACTTCACCAAAAGAGTAAAAAGACCACCTAGAGACTGGGAAAGAATTTTCAGCTATGACACCTCAGACCAGCGCCTGATCTCTAAAATCTACATGATTCTGTCAAAACTCAACCACAAAAAGACAAACAACCCAATCAAGAAGTGGGCAAAGGATATGAACACACATTTCACTAAAGAAGATATTCAGGCAGCTAACAGATACATGAGAAAATGCTCTCGATCATTAGCCATTAGAGAAATGCAAATTAAAACTACGATGAGATTCCATCTCACTCCAACAAGGCTGGCATTAATCCAAAAAACACAAAATAATAAATGTTGGAGAGGCTGCGGAGAGATTGGAACTCTTATACACTGCTGGTGGGTATGTCCAATGGTACAACCACTTTGGAAATCTATCTGGCGTTATCTTAAACAGTTAGAAATAGAACTCCCATACAACCCAGAAATCCCACTCCTCGGAATATACCCTAAAGATACAAGAGCCTTCACACAAACATATGCACATCCATGTTTATTGCAGCTCTCTTTACAATAGCAAAAAGCTGGAAGCAACCAAGGTGTCCATCAACGGATGAATGGGTAAATAAATTGTGGTATATTCACACAATGGAATACTACACATCGATAAAAAACAGTGACGAATCTGTGAAACATTTCATAACATGGAGGAACCTGGAAGGCATTATGCTGAGCGAAATTAGAGGCAAAAGGACAAATATTGTATAAGACCACTATTATAAGATCTTGAGAAATAGTAAAAACTGAGAAGAACACATACTTTTGTGGTTACGAAGGGGGGAGGGAGGGAGGGAGGGAGGGAGGGAGAGGGTTTTTTATTGATTAATCAGTAGATAAGAACTGCTTTGGGTGAAGGGAAAGACAACACTCAATACATGGAAGGTCAGCTCAATTGGACCGGACCAAAAGCAAAGAAGTTTCCGGGATAAAATGAATGCTTCAAAGGTCAGCGGAGCAGGGGTGGGGGTCTGGGGAACATGGTTTGAGGGGACTTCTAAGTCAATTGGCAAAATAATTCTATTATGAAAACATTCTGCATCCCACTTTGAAATGTGGCGTCTGGTGTCTTAAATGCTAACAAGCGGCCATCTAAGATGCAGCAATTGGTCTCAACCCACCTGGAGCAAAGGAAAATGAAGAACACCAAGGTCACACGACAACTAAGAGCCCAAGAGACAGAAAGGGCCATATGAACCAGAGACCTACATCATCCTGAGACCAGAAGAACTAGTTGGTGCCTGGCCACAATCGATGACTGCCCTGACAGGGAGCACAACAGAGAACTCCTGAGGGAACAGAAGATCAGTGGGATGCAGACCCCAAATTCTCATAAAAAGACCATACTTAATGGTCTGACTGAGACTAGAGGAATCCCGGCGGCCATGCTCCCCAGACCTTCTGTTGGCCCAGGACAGGAACCATCCCCGAAGACAACTCATCAGACATGAAAGGGACTGGTCAGCGGGTGGGAGAGAGATGCTGATGAAGAGTGAGCTAATTATATCAGGTGGACACTTGAGAGTGTGTTGGCAGCTCTTGTCTGGAGGGGGGATGGGAGGATAGAGAGAGAGGGAAGCTGGCAAAATTGTCAAGAAAGGAGAGACTGAAAGGGCTGACTCAATAGGGGAAGAGCAAGTGGGAGTACGGAGTAAGATGTATGTAAACTTATATGTGACAGACTGATTGGATTTGTAAAAGTTCACTTGAAGCTTAATAAAAGTTAATAAAAAATACAGTATTATACGTTCATATGTATAAAATTTACTGTTTTAACTCTTTCAATGTAAAACAAGAAGTAAACAGAGACTGAAGAATCAAAAGTAACTACAGAAAATATCTGATAACATGATGATCACAAATGATCCAAGGAAAAAGGTTGCTTACACTTCAATTAGTTTTCATTGCCAATTTCCATAAGAAAATCATCAGAGCAACTATTCACCTGCTCTGGAAGATATTACCTTGAAGGCTATTTCAGCAATGTATGTAGAAATAATAAGTAATTTATGGAATTTATAATCTTGATGATCTTCAAAATCTTGTTTGATTTTCACAAATATCTACAGTCAATGGAAGATTCCACAATCTCTTGGAGGAATAAATCTCACCCAAAGAGTGCAAAACATCATTATGATCTAATATTGAAGAGGCTGTTGTTATATGCCTTCGGTTTGATTTCCTGAGAACCAATGAACCCCACCTTCCAGACACAACTACCATCTATCATTGGTAACACCATTTCTCCCTGATGATAAATGCTATGTAACTGTAGGATATACACTCCCTCTCCCAAAAACAAACTGAGAGATTTATCCATCTACTTATCCATCCTATCAGTCATCTATCATTCACCCACCGAGCCATAAACACACATGTAATGAAGGTATGCAATGCGCTAGGCTCTATATAGATGTTAGAAAAATAAACCCATAATACATGTTCCCTGCAACCAATGACCTTTTAATGTGGGTAGGTTAACAGATATGTCAACATATGCCTTCAATACAGCATGATAAAGAATTTAGTGAATCAATACACAAAGTATTTTGGGAACAGTCATTAGAGAGCTGTTAAGCTTACTTTTTAGAATTCAGAAATGTCTCACATAGTAGAAGCATTAGAGACAGAAAATTTCTGGAAGAAGAGCGGAGTATTAGAAGACATTGAGGTTGAAAAGGTCTCCTTATTTTTAACAAATGGTGATACATTTAAAATGGTTGAACCATAAGCTGTGCATGGGGTAATTGAAGACGGTAAGATTGGGAGGGGAGATTGGTCCTCAAATATCCTTAAATGAAATAAGAATATTTTTATTTCTTATTTATTTGAAACTCCAGTATCTTTCTAATAGTTTTTTGAGAGCATTTTTCACATCTTTGTTTCTGAAGCTATAGATTATTGGGTTAAACATAGGCAATACGACTGAATAAAAAACTGCAACGACCTTATCAGTGTCTATAGAATAGCTGGTGGTAGGATGTAAATACATAAACAAGAGTGTCCCATAGAGTAAGGTGACTGCTATGAGATGGGAAGCACAGGTAGAAAACGTCTTGCTTCTGCCTCCTGATGACTTGATGTTCAAAACAGTAATAAGGATACAGAAGTAAGAGAAAAATATGACCACAAAAGTGCTGGTCTGGATGAAGCCACACAAGGCAAAGAGCAGAAGCTCATTGATATGGGTATCTGTACATGATAAAGCCAGGAGAGTGGGATATCACCAAAAAAAATGGTTGATAACATTGGAGCCACAAAATGGCAGCCTGAATGTGAGGCACACATGCACCAGTGAAGTCATACTTCCACTGAAGTAGGCCAACACAACGAAACAGATGCAGACTCTCTTAGACATAAGTGTAGAATGGAGCAGTGGGTTACAGATGGCTGTGTAGTGGTCATATGCCATTGCTGCCAGGATGAGGCACTCTGCATCAGCAAAACAAGCAAAGAAAAACATTTGTAGTGCACAGCCATAGGTAGAGATGCTCTTCCTAGATGCTAAGAAATTTACCAGCATTTTAGGAGTAATTGTTGTAGAATAACTGATGTCTAAGAAAGACAAGTTGCTCAGAAAATAATACATGGGGGTTTGAAGGCTTGAATTGACATTAACTAAGATTATTAAGCCCATATTTCCTACCACAGTTAATGCGTATACTATGAAAAATACCAGAAATAGTGTGACTCTAAGAGGTAGATAATCTGTGAATCCAACAAAAATGAACTCAGTTGGCCTGGTATAATTATTCTCCAACATCTTCTTGATTTTTGTGTTTTTCTCATTCGAGATAGATGGTATCAACAGACGTGAGTTGACTTGAGTGATGAACGAAGCACAGATGTCTTGTTTCTTCCTTCTAAGAAAACAAATAGAAGATTAATAAAATAATGGTGTGGCATTTTCTCTCACAAATTGTTTTTGTTTTCTATTAAAGGATATAATTAGAAGTCATTCTTAATAGCAGAAGATATTACTCAGAAGGTGATATTTCTTGACGCAATAACTCATTTAAGGCTATGTACATTATAATAGATTTATGAAAGTTGGCAAATTCTATAGGCAAAGACCAATGTTTTCCACCCTAAAATCACTTTTTTTCTTTGTAAATAAAAGTAGAGTTGAGAAAAATTCTGGGGAAAAGAAAGTGCTTACAGATAGAGTAGATAGTTCCACAGAAGAAAACTTGTGATCTGGGGAGGTAGCCTAACACAATAGTGAAGAGCAGAACCGCTAGGCAAGAGGTGATGGAGTTCAAACCTTACCTCTGAACTTTAATGATTGTGTAGTCTAGGTTTTGTGTCTAAACCCATGTGAGGATTAGATAATTAATTGAGTAAATATTTGTAAATCATTTATTTGACTGTCTATGAGTATTTATTAAATACAATATATTAAACATAGATAAATTGACCTTTCGTTTCTATTTTTCTTGTTTTAATGGCTTCAGATATCCAGATGATCGTCTTGAAGCTGATCTTGTCCTTGGCATAGTGGATAAGTCCTTGACCATGACCTGGGCTCTCTTACACAGGTAAGCCTTCTCCTGTGTGTATGTGTGTGTGTATGTGTTCTATACAGATGCAATGTCCAGGCAGCACCACATCTTTTACTCACGCCCTATAAGGGTTGCTTTTCTCTCCCAAGGTTCATGTCTTTCTTTTCCCTGGGATTTGGCAATGTTTGGTGTGAAGTCACATAAACAGTAATGAATTTTTAAGAACAGCTGTATCTCTGCACTTACTAATAGAGTTCTCAACTAAAGCAAGATGTGAAAAATTAGATGGTCAGAAGGCAAGATAATAATAATAACAATAATAAGAGGATAGGTGCAAATAAGCTAGAATGGGAATGGAGTATTCAGCAGGAGGTTAGAGAATTGAAATTCTGCAGGTGGCTAAAGTAAGAGCTTGGCTGCTTATGAAAAGTTCAGCTCTTCGAATCCACCAGCTGGTCCTTGGAAACCCTATGGGGGAGTTTTACTCCATTCTATAGATATGATAGTTATTTAATTATAGAATATTAGTGCTGGAAGGAACCTCAGCAATGACCTAATTTATGCCTTTAAGCTATATTCACAAAATCATCCAGTGAGTAACATGTCCACTAATCTTTTTAACATGTGTAAATCTGACATCTATAAACAGGTGACAAATTTCTTGAGATCAAAGTTCAATTTTCCTTCCTTGAGTTCCCATGGCACCTAGAAGACTGAATAGTTCAATTGATTGAACCTCCCAGAACATCTTCACCTCTCTTGAAGGATTCATCTCACACTACTTTCAACTCAGATTAACCTGCTAAAACAAGTTTGGCCCAACTGGTTCTCATAGAAATCTCGCCTGACAAGACTGCTATTTCTAAAAGGTTCCCATGTATTATTTTTTGTTTGAGATTCTGTTTGAAGGATTTATGCAGAGGAGAAAACAAAACTAGAAATTACCACAATAAATTCACTTATCTCACTTTCAACTGATACTGTGTTGTGGTGAACAAAAACACAGGAGTTAGGCAGACTGAGTTTAAATTTAGGCCTGACTCTTAATCCACAAGCCACTGAACTTCTCTATAATTCAATTTCTGCTTAATAAGCATATTAATACATTATAAGGTTAAAATCAGGATTAAAATGAATAACTTATTATAGCACTTTTTACAGGGCACATTGTCTTATAGATACACAGAATGTATCCAATATTTACTATAAAACCGGAAAAACTAAACCCATTGCCACTGAATTGATCCTAACTCATAGCGACCCTATAGGACAGAGTAGAACTGTCCCATAGAGTTTCCCAGGACTGCCTGGTGTATTCGAACTGCCGACCTTTTGGTTAGCAGCTGTAGCACTTAACCGCTATGTCACCAGGGTTTCCAGTATTTACTATATGTGACTATTATCATTGCTATTGCTATTGCACTGTTATTGTTATAGTGCCAGGTCCAGTAGGTATCAACTAATAGCAGCCCTAACGGGCAAAGTAGAACTGCCCCATAGGGTTTCCAAAGGCTGAAATCTTTAAGGGAGCAGATTGCCAGGTCTTTCCTCCCACAGAGCCTCAGGTGGTTCAAAATGCCAGTCTTTCAGTTAGTAACCCAATGCTTAACCATTGCACAGCCATTACATATTGAATTATTGAATGATAATAATGGCTATTGCACTAATGTCATTATTATTATTTAATAATTCAATATCTGACTTTAAAACTGTAAGCCTCTTAATTGATATAAGAACAAACCAAAATAATCAATTGTATTGTGATTGTGTCTGTATTACGTGCTCATAAAATCTGAGGCTAGGTTTTCTGATGCAGAGAATTAATTAGACCACTCCCTTCCCCCAGATTCAAAATCAGCCCAGTCGTCTTCCCTTTTATGGCAATAAGGTGCACAAGAAATTGGACAGTGATATTCTGAAAATGCCATGGACATGTTGGGGCTCAGAGCTATGTCACCATTACTCTCACCCCCTCAGACTCGGAAACACACACAAATACCCTGAGACTCAGAAAAACCCACAGAGAGTCCACAGAGATACTTTTTTTTCTTTGGTTGGTCCTTTATCATTGCTACACTCACAACAGATAATTTGCTGATGCTTTAGGACATCACCTACCTTATCACCATCTAGAATTTTGAAATGTAGAATTTATTTTGTGTAAGGTTTTTTTTTTTTTTAAGATGTTGGCAGCATTTCTCTCCAGGTTTTAGAGATAGTCTTGTAAGGAATCAATATTTATCTTCCGGTCTGTGACAAAGGAGACATTATCCCAGGATACTACCCAATCCCAGGAGGACTTTGGGTAGACAATTATTCTCTTTCCAGTGGTGTGGCTGCTTTATTTTAAATGAAAAAGATGAAGAAAGGTAACACATTTTGCTATGATGAAACCACTTAGGACATATGTCGCCATTACTGGAAGATCTTTGATTAAATAATAATAATAATAACTATTCAGTTACACCAATCAATAGAAAAAAAGGAAAAGATTTCTCTTTCAAATTCTGTAATTTCTTTTAGCGTCCACTATCAATTCAGATACTTAAAGACACTGTAGTATTTAATGTTATGCGGAAATGCCAAGGTACAGACTCAATACTATTGAGAAGAATGTCAAGCGCCACATTTTCGTTTCTCAGTTGTAAGAGTCACTGGAAGGAAATATGGCTTAAATGATAAGAGCTTAATACTCAGCCAACATAGGCCTGCCTCTTTTTTTCCATTTCACAACAGTGAGCCTTGACCTATTTATTTAGTCATTTTTTTTTTTGATTTACAAATTGTGAATAGCTTTCCACTTTATCAGATTCTTGAGGATTAAGGAAGATAGCACATGTAAGGACTTAGTATCCTGTTCGGTAGGTTGTTAGCTTTCCATCACAATTACAGCAGTGTTTACAGCAGTATTTCTTGATAGTTTCAAATACAGTTCTAGATTTTAACTTTCTTTAGGTTACTGGCCCTGGAACCTTCTCATACCTTAAGACACTTAAGGTACACAGAATGGAGAATGGATAAATGCACGGTGCTAGGCTTAATGCAAACAACTGGCTCTGTTCCTGGTAAGAAATTTAAATTTTTTTTTTAGCTATGAAGGGGGGTTCTTTTCTAGTAGGTTAAAGATCAGTATATTTAGAAAGAAAAAAAAAATTCCCTTAACCAAAACAGCAATGCATATGAAGAATTAAAAGGTGAAAAATATTGCAGAGTTAAAGGAAGTGCCACAATTACTTCTTTCTTCCTTACTTCCTTTTTCTTCCTTCCTTTCATCCTTCCTTCTTTTTTTCCTTATCCTGTCCTCCTGTCCTCCAATCCTTCCCTTTCATCCTTTCTTTCTTCTTCCGCTTTTCACTCACTCCTTTCGTTCCTTCCTTCCTTCTTTTTTCTAGTCCTTCCATTCTTCCTTCCATACTTTTTCTTTTTTTCAACCCATTTTCCTTTCTTCCTTCCTTCTTTCTCCTCTAATAAATCTACAAATCTGGAAAATAATAGTAAACATTTTCCTAGTTGTACTTTTTAAAAATTTAATTGTAAAAGAATTTTTTCTTTGTGCATGTAGAGTGGAAATTATTGAAATACAATGATTACCCTTAACTATAGGGTAATAAAGTGTTTCAAAAATAGGGATGCTGCCTGCAGATAGCCAAAAATCATCTACACAGCTTTTTTCACTTTAAAAACAACAGAAATTTGCTGAAAGGATATTGGATAAGTCATAGAACTCACAAAGAAGTTGAGAAAACTGGCAAGACCCAAAGGAAACACAACAGAGTGAATAGAAGAGCCTACTTCATATATGGCAATGCCAACACCACTACTGGAGTAGTGATTAAGTGCTACGGCTGCTAACCAAAGGGTCGGCAGTTCAAATCCCCTACGCGCTCCTTGGAAATTCTATGGGGCAGTTCTACTCTGTCCTATAGGGTCGCTATGAGTTGGAATCGACTCGACGGCACTGGGTTTCGGTTTTGGAACATTACTACTAGATTTACTGCCTGAGCATCATCGTCCCTAGTAACTTATGGACGTGATGCTGGACAATGTTTTCCCGAAATAGCCTCCAGTGTACTGCTGGATTCTGACTCTGATACAGCGGTTGTGAATAATCGCTTATTTTTTATCACTTTCTAAAGACTCAAATTCAGGCCTGGGAAGCCAAGCCCTAGTTGCTAAGGAGCCAGAAGAGGGAACATCTGTCTCTTTCAACTGTCCTTGTGGGAAACTGAAAAGGCTCTGTGGCATTCTCAGTTTCCAATTCAGTGAAAAGACTATCTACTGCTGTGTTCCTTAGAGGAAAAGGTCCCTCCTGAATTTAAAAGCCTCTCCAGCAGCTGGCCATCACATAAGTAGGGTAAACATTTTTCTTAGTTGAACTCTCAGTCCATATTGGGCAGTCCATCCACACAGACCTTCCTTGAACCTCCTGTTTGCTATCAATAGTATTCCTTCAGATTCCCGATTGCCTGGGCCAACCAAAACAGATCTTTCCTACCAAGGAATGTAGACAAAAATGTTTATATTTGGAAACTCCACTTCTTGGGTACATTCTCTAATATCGTTCAATATTGTTTGGGATTTCCTAGATCTGGGTTTATAATACCACAGAAATCCACTCCTTGCAGAAACTATCATCTCTTGGAGAGCCAGCTACCAATCGGGCTCAGGTTTTCATTAACTCCTATTTTAACTTGTCATGGAGAGCTCCCCCCAAAACCTTAGGTTGGATTAAAGGAGGTGCCACACTGTGATAGGAAAATAAATGAGGGTCTCCTAAAATTACCTGGGCCTTAGGCCCTGCTGCTCACCTACAAATTCAATGAGATAGTAAAATTCTTAGGGAAGTCTTGCCTTTGTCGCTAATAGAATATTTAGGACAAATAATAACTGGTTGAGCCTTGGTCAGGTACTCAGTTTCAGCCACCACGCATTAGTAAGTCTATGCTTATTTCTCAATATGAGGAAGGTAAATTTGCTGAAGCAAATATTCATTATATTTAAAATCTCTGAAGGTTTCTGCTATTCCATATAATACCTCAGTATGCTACCATCAACTTAGAGACAACTGTATCAAAAGGACTGAAGTATAGAACTCTTTGTATTACAGCCTGGGGAGCCCTTTCTTGCTGTGGATCCTCCACAAACTTGCTTGCTTTTAAGAGAATTCACTCAATTGGGCAAAAGTGAACTCACTTATATAGGCTACATAGTCTCCAAAAGTGCAAGGAGATTACCAATTTGTTCCTTTTCTTTTGTTGGGAAATGCAAATTTGAGCAAAGTGTGCCTCCGTTTGGGGAGGATGCCACAACATGATCAAGATGATTGGACTCAGAGAAAATCCCCCATGGAGAAGCGGTGGTAGTGATGCTTGGCACGTTATTATGTTCTTATTTTCTCATACTTGCATTATTTAGTAAGGCATCTAGATTGTGACGGGAAAAAAGAGAGAATAATTTTGGAGGTATGTTTATCTTTTGTGTGGTATGGAAGTAATAAAGCATTATCCATAACAAAAACTAAATTTAGGGTACCATGCTGTATTGAAAGAGGACAACATATGAAACAGCAATGAATAATTAAAGTATTCAGCTTATTAAATTCATAGAAAATAACCCATTGTTATCCTGAAAATTCATTCACCTTCTGTACTGACAAAACTGAAGAGTTAAATTACAGTTGAATAAGGTTTTGATGTTGGTACTGTGCAATAAAGAGTTAACTTAGTAGGCCTTGACTGCCCAAAGCCCATACATTCCAAAGGCCTTCAGGACTGGCCTTTGACTATCTCCTGGGAAGTAAGCTCTGAGCACTTGAATATTCTCCTGGATAAGGGTGTCTTTGTATACTGGGGTCTTGGGCCAAGTCAGATAGTTTATGTTAACAATGTGATTAACTGTGAATGCCTGTTTTTTTTGTTTCTTTGTTGTGTGCCTGTCTTTGGCCAAGCTGTATCAGTTTGACCTTTAGGAGTGTAGAGGTTAAAGACTGAATAGCTAAGGTCAGTCACACAGGTGCTCCATACTATATGATTGATCCTGAATAAATGGAAGCAGTGCTCAGGTGAGCTTCCCTGTTTGGCAATATTTTGCGTGTGTTGTTAAAAACATTGCTAGGAGAATTAAGCAGGCTGTGTTTGCTGTGTTTGATTTCACCAAAAGAGGACAACTAGAAGTTCAATCCTGGTTTCTTCTGGACTCCACCCTATGTGTCTTTTCCTTTGCAAATTTTAATCTGTATTCTTCGGTTTTAGTAAACCATAATGATGAGAATAATGACTTTACTGAGATCTGTGAGACTCATCAAACCTGAGAGGTCTTGCGAAAGTCCAACATGGGTATGAAATTCTGAAAGTCTTCAAGTGTTTTAGTCTTTCTTTTAAATTCAGATTTCAGTTTTCTTTATTTTATATTATGCAAAATATAAAAAAATAGTTTATTCTGAAAATTTGTAATAAATATGTAAATTAAGAGACAAAATAAATGAACACACATAAACTTACCATCCAAATTAAAAAAAGAGGGGGATATTGCCAAACTTTGAAATGCTCCATAATATCTCTGTTTTAGTGTTTCTTCAAAGTGACAAATGCTGTTCTGTATGTTTCTTTAGTCCATAGCTTTGAATTTTTAAATAAATTCATCTATATCACTAAAGCTGTACTTTCAACAAATCACCTTTATTTTTGAACATTATAAATTTGGTGTTATGCAATTTGTTTTCATATAACACTTTTTTTTCAATAGTATGTTTCTAATACTCCTCCATGTACATATATTTTGTGGGGTAAGAGCTGAAGTCAGTAACCCTGGTGGCATGGAGCTGTGGCGGTGCAGTGGTTAGGAGGTAAGGCTGCTAACCAATGGGTAGCAGTTTGAGTTCACCTGCATCTCCTTGGAAATCTTATGGGGCAGTTCTACTCTGCCCTACAGGGTTGATATGCATTGGAATTGACTTGATGGCACTTTTTTGTTTTGTTTTGTTTTGTTTTGTTTTCTTGGTCACACAAAGCACTGGGCTGTTAACTAAAAGGTTGGCAGTTTGAAACCACCAGCGGCTCCTAGGGAGAAAGATGTGGCAATCTGCTTCTGCAAAGATTACAGCTTTGGAAATCCTATGGGGCAGGGGAGAAGAGCAGTTCTATTCTGTCCTATAGGGTTGCTATGCATAGGAACCAACTTGACAGCAAGGATTTTTTGTTATTATTATTCTTTAAACCCTGAAATATTCAATCATATGTGCTACCTTGATACCTGAGACCCAGAGGGTCTTGAATGGCTGAATCTGAAGCTCCCCTCTCGCTTCCACTCTTGCAGATAAGGTCCCCTGACCAAAGAACCAGACAAAGCACCTGGTTATCTCTGAATAGTGGGCTTTAGTTCCCAGGGAGCTTGCAGAATTACACGAATAAACAAGTCACATCCTCTTGTTACTACAAGGCCTGTTTCCATAACTGCTGCTTGTTCAGTCTGTCAGCGCAAGCCTTGTGTGCTCCTGAGTAGTGGTGTCCTCCTCCCCTGAACTGTGAGTTCATGTGAGTAATCAGCTGCTGTCAGTCTCATCTGTCAGTGTCAGGTGTCCTGTGTGTTTCACCATCATCATAACCATGACATTGGGAATTCCTTCCTTACCAGCAGTATAAATAGGAGGTGAATGAAACACATATTCCTGCATTAATTAATTTCATGATATTACGGAGTCCCATTTCTTGAATAGGTCACAATTAAATTTCCTATTACAGTAGGAAATTGATAAAAGGTTTATCATGACAAAACAGGAAATTGAGAGAAGGTATATCATGGCAAAAACTGCTATGAACATGTGTCTTTCAGTGCACGTATGAGTTTGTCTCAGTACAGCCCTGTTTGTGATATTGATGGATACAGTGTATATACCTGTTCAGCTTTCTAAATTTCTTACTCCTACTTACACTCATTAGCAGCACATGACACATCAGATGCCATATCCTTCTAACATTTATTATAGTCATTTTAAATTTTTTGCCAGTTAATATGAATACGGAGATTAGAGTTTAACGGTAGTTACCAGGCATGGAGGGATGGGGCTAGGGAGGAGTTATTGTGTAGGTAACATTGAATTTTTGTTTATGGGGATGGAAAAATTGTGACTGAAATTGATGTTAATTACACATGATTGATTCAATTGGTTTTATTATATGGTGCACATAAAAATAATGAATTGGTGAATGTTTTGTTCTTTACACTTATACAAGAATAAAAATAAATAAAATTCAACTTTAAATACACTTAATTCTTTAACATATCTAGAATACATTTTCCTGCATTGTATGATGTTGGATTTTTAAAAATTTCTTCAAACTACAAATTTGCAGTACTAATGATGCCATCTTACGAGGCCTATTATCAATTCAAAGTGAATGCCCAATGAATCTCATTATCGAGAATTTGGGGGGCACTTTTTAGCTTAAATTCAAAGACTGTGCACAGCAAAAGCAATGATTAGCCTGAGAGAAAATTGATGGATATATGGTAAATAAATTAGGATTCCCCTCACTGTTTCTTTCTTTTCTTTTTTCCCCTTTTAATATAATGAATCCCTTTGAAAATTGTGGATTACTTCTTTTTCATTGGGGAAACTATAGGTATAGGCACCAGAAAATTCCCCTCACTGTTTCTTTCTTTTCTTTTTTCCCCTTTTAATATAATGAATCCCTTTGAAAATTGTGGATTACTTCTTTTTCATTGGGGAAACTATAGGTATAGGCACCAGAGTGTTCCCTAATTATGTTAATTTTTATTTAAATCTCAAGAGAAATCAATAGGCATTACAGTTATTTAATGATTTAATGTAATTTAAATCTTCTATGTAAAAAAATAGAACTTATCACCCACATGTATTTCAGCAACAGAAATGGCTACAAAAGCCCTATTTTTTCCTATACTTTATCTATAAAATGTATTACATGCATTTGCCTTATTAATACAAATAAATATTTATTAGAGTAAAATATTAACATCCTGAAGTGAACTCTTATATGAATAATATACACAAAAGTGTTCTCAGTCCAAGAGAGTTTTATAAAACTGAATAAGGAGAATTGGTTATGCAAATGTTAAGCTGTGAACAAAATGACTGGTGATTTGAACCCACTCAGTGGCTCCTGGGGAGAAGGACCTGGAAATCTGCTTCCCTGAAGATATTGTTGTTGTCCAGGAAACACTGTGGGGCATTTCTACTCTCTCCCATGGTGTTACTATGAGTCAAAAATGATTCTACAGCTCCCAAAAACAACAATGTAAAACTGAATGAATTAAGGGATTTTCAAATTTATATTTTTAAAATATAAACTAATCAATTCATTTATTTACTCATTATTTCATCTACAAATATTTATTGAGTACCTGCTATATGACAGAAACTGTTTTATTGTCCTGGGCTATAATTCTAAAAGTTTGTGTGCTGAGGAAACTTATTAGAAAAGTAAAAAAGCAGAAAAAATAAATAAGCTGATGACTGACAGTGATAAATACTGCTATCAATATGCCCTATTGATACAATTTAAGAGGTTTTTATAATTAAGGGCTTCATTATACCTTTGATATTTAAGTTTATTTTCTAAAATATTTAATCATAGAGAATATGACAATCATTTAATAAAATCAAGATGTCTGGAAATCTGAATCAACAAGAAAAAATTAGTATCAACTTTGTTATGTCAACCAATGAATAAGATATTTAGCTCATTTAAAACTATCTTTTCAAACTACTTTTACATAGTTTTTTTTTTTTTTTTTTACTTGAGTAACTGGACGTGTGAAAATATGGAACTTACCCTACAACTCATAAACCTCCATTTGATGGGTATCCAGTTCATACTGAGTCGAGAGACTACAATTGCCAGAACGCCTTCAGTGTAAGATAGTACCTGCATTACCTCATAAGACATAAGAGAATCAGAACAAAAATGCATATAAATAAACATATAAATACAGAGAAAGAAGGTTGAACAGATGTGCAAAATTCTTCAGAGACTTCAATGAATTAATAAAAGTAAGAAGTCCATTGGATTTAGCAAATAGCAGGTCATTGATGCCATCCAAAAGAAAGTTATTCGTGGTGAAGACACACTAGCAAATGTTGTTGTCGTTAGTTGCCATCAAGTCGACTCTGACTCGTGGTAATCTTATGTATAACAGAACAAAATCTTGCCTGGGCCTGAGACATCTTCATAATCATTGGGTTCTCAAATATATAGTGGTTTCTACCCAAAGATCTGTATCCAATTACTTCCCTCTATAGAAAATAATTCTAATAAGCTCAACATTTTCACTCTTAAAGTATTTATTTTATATAACACAAATCCATGTATTATGCAAGAAACACCAAGAACAACTGTTATCCTCAAGTGAATTTTGCCTGCTAGCTTTCTAGTCCTCCCTGGTCCACTAAAAAAAAAAAAATTCTACTACTTTAGCAGCCTATGTTGTTTGCTTATATTTACCAAATTATCACCAGAGAAGAACTAGATGACCATGCAGTGATGTTTGTACCTGTGAACGTGATACCCTTAGTAAAATGATCAAGTAAGATGTCCCTCCAAGTCTGAAAAAGTCTTATACATTTTGCAGCTTCATGTAGTTATTGTGGAGAAGGTGAAGGTCAATACCACATTGCATATTTAGGGTTAAGGGTTAGGATTTGGAAAAAGCTTATAAACTAAAGGTCAAGAGAAGACGCCCACCCTACCCCGACATCGTCATTGTTCCATAGTGACGTGGGAAAACTACTAGACATATAAACCAAAACAAAACCTACTGCTATTGAGTCAATTCCGACTCATAATGACCCTATAGGAGAGAATAGAGCTGGCTCATATGCTTTCCAAAGCTGTAAATCTTTACAGAAGCAGACTACCACATATTTTTCCCTTGGATAGGCTGGTGGGTTTGAACACTCGACCTTTTGGTTAGCAGCCGAACACTTTAACCTCTGTGCCATGAGAGCCTTTAGGCATATAGTGGATGCGTATCACATAAGATGACTTTCCTCCATTGTTTTCTCAATTTATGAGTTCAGTGTGTGTGATCTTACAAATGAATGACAAATATTATGAACTTTGATGCCAAAGTATGGATTTAGGTATCAACTGTATGTAGGAGTGCTAAGAAATGCCAGGTGCTCATTACCTGAAGACCTTAGATACCAGGGGGAGGTTCAACCTCTCTGGTTGAGAAAGGTGGGGTGAAGTAGCAAGCCAGTGATTTCATAGGCGAACTTGGAAGAGCTCCTGAGGTACTAGAAAATGATGCCTGCTTATAGTTATTGTGAGTATTTGTAAAAGTTGAATGATACTCTTTTGGATTGAATTGTATCCCCCAAAAAGTGTGCCAATTTGGCTAAGCCATAATTCTTAGTATTCTGTGGTTGTCTACCATTTTGTCATCTGAAATGATCTTCCTTTGTATTGTAAATCCTTCCTCTATGATGTTAATGAGGCAGGGTTAGAGACAGTTATGTTAACGAGGCAGGGCACAATCTACAAAATTAGATGGTGTCTTGAGTCAATCTCTTTTGAGATATCAAAGAGAGAAGTGAGTAGAGAGGCAGAGTGACCTCCCACCAAGAAGAATGAAGATCTAGGAAAGGAACATGTCCTTTGGACCCAGGACCTCTGCACTGAGGAGCTATCAGACCAGGGGAAGATCCATGACAAGGACCTTCCCCCAGAGCCAACAAATAAAGAATGGCTTCCCTTGGAGCTGGCATCCTGAATTTGGACTCCTGGCCTCCTAAATTGTGAGAGAATAAATTCCCGTTTGTTAAAGGTATTCACTTGTGATATTTGTTATAACAGCACTAGATAACTCAGAATTTGGTACCAGAAGAGTGGTGTGCTGATTTAACAGATACATAAAATGTGGAAGTGGTTTTGAAAATTTGAATGGGTAGAGGCTGGAAGAGTTTTCAAGTGCCTAGTAGTAAAAGCCTAGATTGCCTTGAAGAAGCTGTTGGTGGAATTATGGACATCAAAGACTTGGGGAGGGCGGAGCCAAGATGGCGGACTAGGCAGACGCTACCTCGGATCCCTCTTACAACAAAGACACGGAAAAACAAGTGAATCGATCACATACATAACAATCTACGAACCCTGAACAACAAACACAGATTTAGAGACGGAGAACGAACTAATATGGGGAAGCAGCGATTGTTTCCAGAGCCTGGAGCCAGCGTACCAGTCAGATACGGCAGAAGCACAGAGAGCTGCTCCACCCCCCTGAACTAACCCCGGGAGGGGGACCAGCCGGGTCGCACGGGCGTCATGGGACGCAACCGGTAGGAGAAGTCCCCGGAAGGCAGTGACTGGTATTGGGGCGGGGAGAACAGCGTCCCAGCTGGGACACTCGGTCATGGCACAAGCACAGGGAGCTGCTCCACCCATCTGAACTAACCCCGGGAGGAGGCCCAACTGGTTCTCGGAGGCTTCACGGCCACGTGGCTGGAGGGACGAGAACTCCTCAGGAGGCAGTGACTGATTTTGGAGTCGAGAGTGCATCGTCCCAGTAGGGGAGCCTTGACGCTGGGCATGGGGCTGGAAGCGGAGGATCTGACCATGACTCCAGCGGGCCAGACCCCCCGGGGGCACTCTACACACAGCCAGCACACATAGGCGACGCGCCCGCGGGAATCTCAGATATAATAGTCATTCCAAGCAAGACAAGCAACTCTGGCTATATTCTGAGGTGTTACTCTCCTATCTCTCTGTTCCCTCCCCCACCCTCCCCAGGCGGCTTCATTAACATCTGAATAGCCTGAGCCAGAGGGAGAACTCTGATAGGGATCTGACTGCATTTTTTTTAGCGGATTTTCTGGAAAAACTAGTTTCCCAGTGATGGCTTGGAGACAACAATCCATATTAAACCACTTAAAGAAGCAGACCACGACAGATTCTCCAACCCCCCAAACAAAAGAATCAAAATCTTTCCCAAATGAAGATACAATCTTGGAATTATCAGATACAGAATATAAAAAACTAATTTACAGAATGCTTAATGATATCACAAATGAAATTAGGATAACTGCAAAAAAAGCCAAGGAACACACTGATAAAACTGTTGAAGAACTCGAAAAGATTATTCAAGAACATAGTGGAAAAATTAATAAGTTGCAAGAATCCATAGAGAGACAACATGTAGAAATCCAAAAGATTAACAATAAAATAACAGAATTAGACAACGCAACAGGAAGTCAGAGGAGCAGACTCGAGCAATTAGAATGCAGACTGGGACATCTGGAGGACCAGGGAATCAACACCAACATAGCTGAAAAAAAATCAGATAAAAGAATTAAAAAAAATGAAGAAACCCTAAGAATTATGTGGGACTCAATCAAGAAGGATAACCTGCGGGTGATTGGAGTCCCAGAACAGGGACAGGGGACAGAAAACACAGAGAAAATAGTTGAAGAACTCCTGACACAAAACTTCCCTGAAATCATGAAAGACGAAAGGATATCTATCCAAGATGCTCATCGAACCCCATTTAAGATTGATACAAAAAGAAAAACACCAAGACATATTATCATCAAACTCACCAAAACCAAAGATAAAGAGAAAATTTTAAAAGCAGCCAGGGAGAAAAGAAAGGTTTCCTTCAAGGGAGAATCAATAAGAATATGTTCTGACTACTCAGCAGAAACCATGCAGGCAAGAAGGGAATGGGACGACGTATACAGAGCACTGAAGGAGAAAAACCGCCAGCCAAGGATCATATATCCAGCAAAACTCTCTCTGAAATATGAAGGCGAAATTAAGATATTTACAGACAAACACAAGTTTAGAGAATTTGCAAAAACCAAACCAAAGCTACAAGAAATACTAAAGGATATTGTTTGGTCAGAGAACCAATAATATCAGATATCAGCACAACACAAGGTCACAAAACAGAACGTCCTGATATCAACTCAAATAGGGAAATCACAAAAACAAACAAATTAAGATTAATTAAAAAAAAAATACACATAACAGGGAATCATGGAAGTCAATAGGTAAAAGATCACAATAATCAAAAAGAGGGACTAAATACAGGAGGCATTGAACGGCCATATGGAGAGTGATACAAGGCGATATAGAACAATACAAGTTAGGCTTTTCCTTAGAAAAATCGGGGTAAATAATAAGGTAACCACAAAAAGGTATAACAACTCTATAACTCAAGATAAAAGCCAAGAAAAACGTAACGACTCAACTAACATAAAGTCAAGCACTATGAAAATGAGGATCTCACAATTTACTAAGAAAAACGCCTCAGCACAAAAAAGTATGTGGAAAAATGAAATTGTCAACAACACACATAAAAAGGCATCAAAATGACAGCACTAAAAACTTATTTATCTATAATTACCCTGAATGTAAATGGACGAAATGCACCAATAAAGAGACAGAGAGTCACGGACTGGATAAAGAAATACGATCCATCTATATGCTGCCTACAAGAGACACACCTTAGACTTAGAGACACAAACAAACTAAAACTCAAAGGAGGGAAAAAAGTATATCAAGCAAACAATAAGCAAAAAAGAAGAGGAGTAGCAATATTAATTTCTGACAAAATAGACTTTAGACTTAAATCCACCACAAAGGATAAAGAAGGACACTATATAATGATAAAAGGGACAATTGATCAGGAAGACATAACCATATTAAATATTTATGCACCCAATGACAGGGCTGCAAGATACATAAATCAAATTTTAACAGAATTGAAAAGTGAGATAGATACCTCCACAATTATAGTAGGAGACTTCAACACACCACTTTCGGAGAAGGACAGGACATCGAGTAAGAAGCTCAACAGAGACACGGAAGATCTAATTACAGCAATCAACCAACTTGACCTCCTTGACTTATACAAAACTCTCCACCCAACTGCTGCAAAATATACTTTTTTTTCTAGCGCACATGGAACATTCTCTAGAATAGACCACATATTAGGTCATAAAACAAACCTTTGCAGAGTCCAAAACATCGAAATATTACAAAGCATCTTCTCAGACCACAAGGCAATAAAACTAGAGATCAATAACAGAAAAACGAGGGAAAAGAAATCAAATACTTGGAAAATGAACAACACCCTCCTGAAAAAAGACTGGGTTATAGAAGACATCAAGGAGGGAATAAGGAAATTCATAGAAAGCAACGAGAATGAAAATACTTCCTATCAAAACCTCTGGGACACAGCAAAAGCAGTGCTCAGAGGCCAATTTATATCAATAAATGCACACATACAAAAAGAAGAAAGAGCCAAAATCAGAGAACTGTCCCTACAACTTGAACAAACAGAAAGTGAGCAACAAAAGAATCCATCAGGCACCAGAAGAAAACAAATAATAAAAATTAGAGCTGAACTAAATGAATTAGAGAACACAAGAACAATTGAAAGAATTAACAAAGCCAAAAGCTGGTTCTTTGAAAAAATTAACAAAATTGATAAACCATTGGCTAGACTGACTAAAGAAATACAGGAAAGGAAACAAATAACCCGAATAAGAAACGAGAAGGACCACATCACAACAGAACCAAATGAAATTAAAAGAATCATTTCAGATTATTATGAAAAATTGTACTCTAACAAATTTGCAAACCTAGAAGAAATGGATGAATTCCTGGAAAAACACTACCTACCTAAACTAACACATTCAGAAGTAGAACAACTAAATAGAGCCATAACAAAAAAAGAGATTGAAACGGTAATCAAAAAACTCCCAACAAAAAAAAGCCCTGGCCCGGACGGCTTCACTGCAGAGTTCTACCAAACTTTCAGAAAAGAGTTAACACCACTACTACTAAAGGTATTCCAAAGCATAGAAAATGACGGAATACTACCCAACTCATTCTATGAAGCCACCATCTCCCTGATACCAAAACCAGGTAAAGACATTACAAAAAAAGAAAATTATAGACCTATATCCCTCATGAACATTGATGCAAAAATCCTCAACAAAATTCTAGCCAATAGAATCCAACAACACATCAAAAAAAGAATTCACCCTGATCAAGTGGGATTTATACCAGGTATGCAAGGCTGGTTTAATATCAGAAAAACCATTAATGTAATCCATCACATAAATAAAACAAAAGACAAAAACCACATGATCTTATCAATTGATGCAGAAAAGGCATTTGACAAAGTCCAACACCCATTCATGATAAAAACTATTACCAAAATAGGAATTGAAGGAAAATTCCTCAACATAATAAAGGGCATCTATGCAAAGCCAACAGCCAATATCACTCTAAATGGAGAGAACCTGAAAGCATTTCCCTTGAGAACGGGAACCAGACAAGGATGCCCTTTATCACCGCTCTTATTCAACATCGTGTTGGAAGTCTTAGCCAGGGCAATTAGGCTAGACAAAGAAATAAAAGGTATCCGGATTGGCAAGGAAGAAGTAAAGTTATCACTATTTGCAGATGACATGATTATATACACAGAAAACCCTAAGGAATCCTCCAGAAAACTACTGAAACTAATAGAAGAGTTTGGAAGAGTCTCAGGTTATAAAATAAACATACAAAAATCACTTGGATTCCTCTACATCAACAAAAAGAACACCGAAGAGGAAATAACCAAATCAATACCATTCACAGTAGCCACCAAGAAGATAAGATACTTAGGAATAAATGTTACCAAGGATGTAAAAGACCTATACAAAGAAAACTACAAAGCTCTACTACAAGAAATTCAAAAGGACATACTTAAGTGGAAAAACATACCCTGCTCATGGATAGGAAGACTTAACATAGTAAAAATGTCTATTCTACCAAAAGCCATCTATACATTTAACGCACTTCCGATCCAAATTCCAATGTCATATTTTAAGGGGATAGAGAAACAAATCACTAATTTCATATGGAAGGGAAAGAAGCCCCGGATAAGCAAAGCACTACTGAAAAAGAAGAAGAAAGTGGGAGGCCTCACCTTACCTGACTTCAGAACCTATTATACAGCCACAGTAGTCAAAACAGCCTGGTATTGGTACAACAACAGACACATAGACCAATGGAACAGAATTGAGAACCCAGACATAGATCCATCCACGTATGAGCAGCTGATATTTGACAAAGGACCAGTGTCAATTAACTGGGGAAAAGATAGCCTTTTTAACAAATGGTGCTGGCATAATTGGATATCCATTTGCAAAAAAATGAAACAGGACCCATACCTCACACCATGCACAAAAACTAACTCCAAGTGGATCAAAGACCTAAACATAAAGACTAAAATGATAAAGATCATGGAAGAAAAAATTGGGACAACCCTAGGGGCCCTAATACAAGGCATAAACAGAATACAAAACATTACCAAAAATGATGAAGAGAAACCCGATAACTGGGAGCTCCTAAAAATCAAACACCTATGCTCATCTAAAGACTTCACCAAAAGAGTCAAAAGACCACCTACAGATTGAGAAAGAATTTTCAGCTATGACATCTCCGACCAGCGCCTGATCTCTAAAATCTACATGATTCTGTCAAAACTCAACCACAAAAAGACAAACAACCCAATCAAGAAGTGGGCAAAGGATATGAACACACATTTCACTAAAGAAGATATTCAGGCAGCCAACAGATACATGAGAAAATGCTCTCGATCATTAGCCATTAGAGAAATGCAAATTAAAACTACGATGAGATTCCATCTCACACCAGCAAGGCTGGCATTAATCCAAAAAACACAAAATAATAAATGTTGGAGAGGCTGGGGAGAGATTGGAACTCTCGTACACTGCTGGTGGGAAAGTCCAATGGTACAACCACTTTGGAAATCTATCTGGCGTTAT
Organism: Elephas maximus indicus; assembly: GCF_024166365.1. Taxonomy (NCBI): domain Eukaryota; kingdom Metazoa; phylum Chordata; class Mammalia; order Proboscidea; family Elephantidae; genus Elephas; species Elephas maximus. The sequence continues at coordinate 79,303,154 of NC_064838.1, read as the reverse complement.
CTTAAACAGTTAGAAATAGAACTACCATACAACCCAGAAATCCCACTCCTCGGAATATACCCTAGAGATACAAGAGCCTTCATACAAACAGATATATGCACACCCATGTTTATTGCAGCTCTGTTTACAATAGCAAAAAGTTGGAAGCAACCAAGGTGTCCATCAACGGATGAATGGGTAAATAAATTGTGGTATATTCACACAATGGAATACTATGCAACGATAAAGAACAGTGACGAATCTGTGAAACATTTCATAACATGGAGGAACCTGGAAGGCATTATGCTGAGCGAAATTAGTCAGAGGCAAAAGGACAAATATTGTATAAGACCACTATTATAAGATCTTGAGAAATAGTAAACCTGAGAAGAACACATACTTTTGTGGTTACGAGGGGGGGAGGGAGGGAGGGTGGGAGAGGGTTTTTTATTGATTAATCAGTAGATAAGAACTGCTTTAGGTGAGGGGAAAGACAACACTCAATACATGGAAGGTCAGCTCAATTGGACCGGACCAAAAGCAAAGAAGTTTCCGGGATAAAGTGAATGCTTCAAAGGTCAGCAGAGCAGGGGTGGGGGTCTGGGGAACATGGTTTAAGGGGACTTCTAAGTCAATTGGCAAAATAATTCTATTATGAAATCATTCTGCATCCCACTTTGAAATGTGGCGTCTGGGGTCTTAAATGCTAACACGCGGCCATCTAAGATGCAGCAATTGGTCTCAACCCACCTGGAGCAAAGGAAAATGAAGAACACCAAGGCCACACGACAACTAAGAGCCCAAGGGACAGAAAGGGCCACATGAACCAGAGACCTACATCATCCTGAGACCAGAAGAACTAGTTGGTGCCTGGCCAGAATCGATGACTGCCCTGACAGGGAGCACAACAGAGAACTCCTGAGGGAACAGAAGATCAGTGGGATGCAGACCCCAAATTCTCATAAAAAGACCATACTTAATGGTCTGACTGAGACTAGAGGAATCCCGGCGGCCATGCTCCCCAGACCTTCTGTTGACACAGGACAGGAACCATCCCCGAAGACAACTCATCAGACATGAAAGGGACTGGTCAGCGGGTGGGAGAGAGATGCTGATGAAGAGTGAGCTAATTATATCAGGTGGACACTTGAGATTGTGTTGGCAACTCTTGTCTGGAGGGGGGATGGGAGGATAGAGAGAGAGGGAAGCTGGCAAAATTGTCAAGAAAGGAGAGACTGAAAGGGCTGACTCAAGAGGGGGGAGCAAGTGGGAGTAGGGAGTGAGATGTATGTAAACTTATATGTGACAGACTGATTGGATTTGTAAACGTTCACTTGAAGCTTAATAAAAGTTATTAAAAAAAAAATGTGGATGTGGTTTTGAAAATGTGAATGTGTAGAGGCTGGAAGAGTTTTAAAGTGCTTAATAGTAAAAGCCTAGATTGCCTTTAAGAAGCTGTTGGTGGAATTATGGACATCAAAGGCATTTCTGGTGAGGGCTCTGAAGGAAGTGAACAGAGCTATAACATTGGAGACTGCACAGATGGTGAGAAGCAGCATCAGGGACATGGCAGCAGCAGAACCAGAAGACCCTCAAGAAACAGTGCTGGAACCAACTCACATAGCAAGAGATATGAGTGCCTTCAGGCAGAAGACTTCCTGGTGGAGTAAGGTGCCCCTGGGCGCTTATTGGTGGAGTTAAAGAGCTTTGGAACACTTGTCCCCCAGCAGGGCAGAGATGGGCTGTGAGGCCCAAGGGGCTGAGAGGCCAAGAAACCAGGAAACAGAAGCTAATGAGACAAGGAACACTGGAGGCAGAGCTGCCTCAGCCTCAAAGGGGAGGACAATGACCTCTGAAGTCCCAAACAGTGGAGCCATGACCTCTGAGGTTTCAGTGGGTTGGGCCACAGTCTCCTAGGTTACAGAGTCAGGTCTTCATCAACTCTGTTCCCGAGTGTGGTGCTGCCTTTCAAGAGTGCTGGGGGAATTGGGCCATATCTACCGCCCAAAGCTGAGGGGGTGAGGCTGCCATGCCCAAGGGGCAGGAGAACGGGGACTGCCAGGGATGAGAGGGTGGAGTTGCCACTGAGATGGACTAGGAGAATGGAGCTTCCCACATCTGAGGTAGCAGAGGTGCCATTCCAGTGGGCCTGGAAGGTGGATCTGAAACCCACCTTCTCCCAGAATCCAGAGAGTGTGACCAATACCCAGAGTCTGAATAGCAGGACCATTGCCTAAACTGTCTCAGAGAATGGAGGATTATTTTCCAGCCTCGAGAATTAATGTAATGTGTTCTGCTGACTTGCTTGGTGCTGTTATCCCTTCTTTCCCTCCAATTTCTCCAATCTGTAATGGAAATGTTTAGCTTGTGTCTGTTCCACCATTATACTTGAAAGCAGATTATATTCTATATTTCACAGATTAAGAATTTTGGAATTTGGACTTGGAGTTGATTTAAGACTTTTGCTATGATATGATGGGATGAATGTGTTTAACATGTGACAAGAAAATGAAATTATGAGTATCAAAGGGTGGAATATTATGGATTGAATTGTGTTTCCCAAAAATATGTGTCATCTTGGCTAGACCATGATTCTCAGTATTGTGTGATTGCCCACCATTTTGTCATCTGATATGATTTTCCTATGTATTGTAAATCTCATCTCTATGATGTTATTGAGGCAGGATTTGAGGCAGTTTTGTTAATGAGGCAGGACATAATCTACAAGATTAAGTTAAAGAGAGAAGCAAGCAGACAGATAGAGAGACCTCCTACCACCAAGAATGAAGAATCAGGAGGGGAGCAAGTCCTTTGGACCTGAGGTCTCTGCTCTGAGAAGCTATTAGACCAGAGGAAGATTAATGATGAGGACCTTGCCCCAGAGCCAACAGAGAAAGAAAGCCTTCCCTTGAAGCTGGTGTACTGACTTTGGACTTCTTGCCTCCTACACTTTGAAAGAATAAGTTCCTCTTTGTTAAAGCCATTCACTTGTGGTATTTCTGTTATAGCTCCACTAGTTAACTAAGATTGATTCTGAAAATATAAAATAATATAGGTTTCTGTTAAGTCCAAAAGCATTAAAGATAAATGGAAAATTCATTTACGTGTTTAAGATCCCCATCTCTTTCATAGCCTTTATTATTTGTTAGAAGTTAAAGATACATATTTGAGTATTCCATCAGATTAAAAAATTATACACATATTTTAAAAATAAATTTAATGCAAAACTCTTTAAAAAGTTCCTTAGAAAATAGACGAAAACCCAACCAAACCCAGTGCTGTCAAGTCAATTCTAACTCATAGTGACCCTATAGGACAGACTAGAACTGCCCCATAGAGTTTCCAAGGAGCACCTGGTGGATTTGAACTTCCAACCCTTTGTCTGGAAGCTGTAGCACTTAACCACTATGCCACCAGGGTTTCCAAGAAGGTTAATTACAGTACATAACTATAATGCAGACTTTGGTCAAGAAAAATTGAGATAAAGCTGCTTTTAAGCTTTCTGGTTGAAAGTAGCTTTATCTGTCTGGTATGGTAATATTGCTCTTTATGAGTACATAGACTTTAACCTTGGTAAGATGGAAATTTAAGAAGCCCTAGCTATGCAATGGTTAAGCACTCATGTGCCAACTTAATGTTAGGCAGTGTGAACCCACCAGCTCCTCCACAGAAGAAAAGAGCTGGTAATATGATCCCATAAAGTTCTACTAAACCTATGTGGCAGTTCTAGTACGTCAGAATCAACTTACCACACAACAACAATAACAACAAGATAAACTTAAGCATCAAAATGTATTTAAGAAACCATGACCATGCTACTAATGTGAGGCCTGTGTTAATTAAGAATCAATCAGTGCATAAAAAATCAGGGCATATTTAGTATTATTCGTACTTGCAGAATTTAATATAAGAATAAGAATTTAATATAAGTTAGTGTATTTTAGCAGTAGCCTTATTGTTCCTCTTTGTATATGTGATAAATCAATTTAGAACTACAAATTTAAGTTGAAGTCTAAGTTATTACTATTGCAGTATTTAAAAAATCTTAAGGTTAACTCTATTTAAAAGTTTAATTTATTAAATTTACATGAATTATATGTTTCTAATTATTAATTCAGTGAGTTGATTACAAAGTGAAATAAAATGTTTAACTTCATTTTAAATATTTGAAAGCTTTTAATTAAGTAACTTTGTAATTGAGACCGATTTTTATGCAAAGACCCCTAAGAAGTGACTGCTAAAATCTAGATACACAAAAAGAAAATAAGCTTTGTATTATTAACGTGTCTTGGAAGAAGTACAGCCAGAGTGCTCTTGGAAATGAGGATGGTGAGACTTTATCTCACATACTCTGGATATGTTATCAGGAGGAACCAGGCCCTAGAGAAAGAGGATATCACATTTGGTAAAGTAGAGGTTAATTGAAAAAGAGGAAGACCCTTGAAGAGACGTGGTGATGGTTAAGGTTGTGTGTCAACTTGGCTGGGCATGATTCTCAGCGGCTTGGCAGTTATGATGTAGGTTGGCAGTCGTATAATGTTGTGATCATTTTCATGATCAGATCTGATATAATATGATCACCTCCATGATGGGATTTTCTGTGAGTAGCCAATTAGTTGAAAGGGAGTTTCACTGGGCATGTGACCTATAACTAATATAGGTGGACATTCGGGCAAGGCTCAGGGCTTTTGCTCACTCTGGATCCTGCAGCTGGCTCCTGATTGATCTCTGGTTCTTGGGACTTGAGCCGGCAGCTTACCTGCAGTCTTTTCTTTGTAGCCTATGAGCAAGAGCCCTGCTCTCTGACCTGCCAATCTTGGGTTCGCTAGCTCCTGTGGCTATGTGAATTAGGAGAAGCCTTAATCTGTCTCTCACACTTAGGAAGTTCCAGCCTCTACAACCAAACGAGCCATTTCCTTCATATAAATCTCTCTCTATATATTCGTACACTTTACTGGTTTTGCTTCTCTAGAGAACACGGCCTAAGAAGGTTGGATTGACACACTGGCTGAAACAACAGGCTCAAACATAGCAACCACTGTGCAGGTGGCAAAGGACCAGGCCATGTTTCATTCTGTTATACACTCGGTCACTCTGAGTTGGGCCCTTCTCAGAGGCACCTAACAGCAACAAAGACTTTATTAACAGTTTTAAGGTTTAAAAATATGTGGCCTTAATAATTGAATAAATATTGAATAGCAATTGAGATTGCCTGTTTATGGACTATGTGACAGATATGAATGAGATAAATATACAAGGCTTCATATTAGATGGTCAGACTAGAATATACTTGTATAAAGAGAGGATATCAGTCTTACTTCAACAAATGGCATGTTTCTTATATACTGTAAACTGACCATTGTTTTTCAGAAAAATGGAAAGTCTTCTTAACCAGCTGTTGAAGGAACAGGGTGACTTTTAGATAGAACATACAGGAAAAAATGAACAAAGACAGTAATTTATCATGAAGGTAATTCTGAATCTTAATTTTCTTGACCCTCTTCATAAATCAGGGAGAAAGTAATCCAAATCTTCCCTTCTTATGTATCCTTTGAATATTTCTGCCCCGATGGGTAGCATATGGAATTAAGTTTATCATATGGGATGCCATACATAAAATCTTAGGAATTCAGTATGTGAGTATACCAAAGATAACATGAATACTTTTTAAAGTACTTTTGATTTACTTTATTAAATAAAACTTTCAACCATTCAAAAAAAATTTAATAAGAAATAGACACAAACTGTATTTAAAAAAATAAATAAATTTGGCCTTTGAGTCGATTCCTACTCATAACAACAAAATGTAATAGTCAGTAGAAATTCACTTTACAGAGTTTAATAACTCTTGAGTAAATGCTTTAGGAAAATAATGTTGGAAAATACGCAGTGAAGGGAAACCCGATTGAATGACTCATGTCAAGACTGAAACATTTTCTCACATGAACCCAAGACATACTTACAGGCATTGGAGCTAGGTTTGTGGGACTGGCTTGATTTGACTTTCCCACCCAATTTTCATCAGAAAAGCTGGGAGATGGAGAAAGAAAGCACAATTGCATGAATATTAAGGAGCTTTACGTGAGCGTTCTCATGCTGGAAAAGCACAATGTGTCAAATTTACAGGGTAATGAAACTTAACATTGTATATATCTACTTCCAAACATGTCCCAAGTATTAATCGTTCATTCACATCAAGGAAGAATTTGAGCCTACTGTTAACTAGAAGAACCTAACTTTATGATGATGGAAGTAGAACTTGCCTCCTACTTCATAAGTGAGAATGACTCCCCACAATTACCTTGTCTTGTATACAGTAAGATAGGCCCTTACACTCAAAGCAAAAATTGTAGAAGCATAGGTAAAAAAAAAAAAAAAAGGAACAATACATCACACCAGTTAAGATGGACCTTGTGATATACTTAGGGAAAAAACAAGTTGCTAAAATTTTCTTAAGACAATTTCATTAAAAATAATAATAATAAAAACATGTAAAGTATAACTTTAGAGAAATAGATATTAGTTTTCTGATTTATTAGATAAAATATATATTTAAACACAATACACTTGACTTGTGAGCACATAGTTGAAGCTGTATTTAGAAAAAATTAAATTAGAAATCAAAAAGAAATTTAAATCAATAATTTGAGCTTCCCAAAGCAGAGGAAGAGAAAAAAAAACACTAGAGCAGAAATCGATAGTAGAGTATAATACAGTAAAACAAACCAAAAGCAGTTCCTTTGAAAATGTTAAATTGTTAAAGTACTACGCACACCATCCAAGAAAAAAAGAATATCAAGTCCTCAGGAATGAAAAAGGGAACATCACCTGATGCTAAAAGAATAATAACGGAATATTACCAAAAATTTCATGTGACTAAATGACTAAGTGACTAAGGCTGAGTTAAAATGGAACTGGTTAAGAATTCATTAATTCTGTATGTTCAGGATTGTATTCCAGTCAATCCCTCTACTTCTTGGCACTGTGTCTACTGTTAAGTCATTTAACAGATTAAACCCTTGCTTTCCTCATCAGAAAAAGGGAAATAATAGTAATGTCAAACCCAAGGACTAGTGTAGAGGATTAATTGGGAATTTAATCTGAAAAAATTTAGTACAATATTTGACACACTTTGAGTTCTTTATGCAAAGAGATTTCCCTTGAGTGTGGACACTCAATGAGATTTATTTCACCTTTTTTTCACCTGTAAATTTAGTCCAGAAATGCTGTTCTAGGCACCCATTATAGACTGATAGTAACAGACAGTAATGCCAAATAACCAAGAAAAAAAAAAAAGTTCAATGCATAAAAGGAAACTTGTTTCGGTTATCTATTTTCTTATTTGCTCTGGCAAGAGTATTTCTAGAATACTAGGCAGTTTCTCATTAACTTCACTTGGAGCTGAATTGTAGGTTAAATTCACTCAGATACACAAGGATGAAGAGAAAGACCAAATTTGGTAGTGTTCTATGTATTCCTTTGGAATAAGCTAAAAATACCAAGAGAGAAGCAATGTAAATAGTCAATTAAAAATTCTTTACTCTGACTTTGGTGAAGGCCTTTAAAATAACACTGAGAGCAGAAACCACATTATGATGCCAGCTCCACATGTCAGAAGCCATCAGCTTTGAAATATATGTGTATGCATTTAGTGTCATATTTTTTTGTTTTGAGACTGAACTTCCTGTCTTTAGAGAATTGACTACACAATTAATACCTATACCTAATCCCCATAGTTCCCCAATCCTCTTGAAGGAAAACTAAATAAAAGTACCTCAACATATATTTGCTCAGAAGTTATCTCAGATTTAATAAACAGGTAATTCACCTTTACACTGCATTTTTAAAAAGATGAAATTTTTCTTTTTATTTTTTTTAAACCCCCAAGTGAACCCATTGCCATCGAGTCAACTCCAACTCACAGCACCACCAAATGAGAAACCCTAATATTAAAGAAAATGATAGACTACACAGGTAAGATACTCTCTGGGAAGGGCATTCTAAAGATTTGGTACTGTTATTCACTGGGGTGGAGAAATACCGTATCTGCTATTAAATGGCATTAATTTGATATGTGTGCCCCTCTTGTAACAAGAACAACCATTTGGTTCACGTTAGAAAATTATAAAATTCTTAAGTTTATAATAGTTGTCAAAGTATTGCTTAGCTGTAATTGCCAAAATTTTTCCTACTTAAGGTTTTTTAGGGTTACATTTCACAAAAGCTATCTCTGATGGTAATTATGCATTTTGGAGAACTGACTGTGCAGAGTGATTTTAAGGGAGAGAAAATAATATCCTTGAGATAAATCCACATAATTGTACAGATAATCTGAGAGACTTCAGCAAGAATATTTCTATCCTTTACTTTTGATTGTGGGCTGGCATACAAGGACGGAAACAGCCAACGTTATATTTGCAGAAGCTGAACTGGAGTCTGTGGACTTAGATAAGTGATTTAAAAGTCCTCCAACCCAGTTTCAAAACAGAAAATCCTTTGTTAAAATACATTTTCCAGTAGTACTCTATTTTTCCTCTTACTTCAGTCATTTCATTTACTATTCCATGTTATCCTAGGTTTTTATTTTTTTTTCCATATGTAAATATCCTTATTGACATTTCAACTTCTTCCTGTAAGCTTTTGGAGAGGGAAATATTTACACTTGATCCAAAGTTTAAACAAAATCTCTTTGTAACAAATGACCAGAAAAAATCATACCTCACTGACTGAGTTCATCCTGCTGGGATTAGCAGACACCCTGGAGCTACAGATCACCCTCTTTTTGCTCTTTGTTGTGATTTACACACTCACAGTCCTGGGGAATGTGGGGATGATCCTGCTAATCAGGGTGGACTCTCGACTTCACACACCCATGTATTTCTTCCTGGCTAACTTGTCCTTTGTGGATGTTTGCTACTCGTCCACCATCACCCCAAAGATGCTGGTAGATCTATTGTCTGAGAAGAAAACCATCACCTTTGCTGGCTGCTTCCTGCAGATGCATTTCTTTATCACCCTGGCAACAACTGAATGCATCCTCTTTGGGTTAATGGCCTATGACCGCTATGTGGCCATATGTAACCCACTCCTTTACTCCTTAATCATGTCCAGGAGACTCTGCCTTAAAATGGCAGCTGGGGCCTTTACAGCAGGATTGCTGAACTCCATGGTTAACACAACTTATGTAAGCAGCTTACCATTGTGTGGTTCCAATATCATCCATCACTTCTTCTGTGACAGCCCCCCTCTTTTTAAGCTCTCTTGTTCTGACACACGCAGGAATGAAAGCATCATTTCCACTTATGCTGGTGTGAATATGGTCGGTGCTCTGCTGGTCATCCTTACTTCCTACTCCTACATTCTCTTCTCCATCTTTCGTATGCATTCAGGGGAGGGGAGGGCCAAAGCATCCTCAACTTGTGCCTCCCACTTGACTGCTATAATTCTGTTCTATGCAACCTCCATCTATACTTATCTGAGACCCAGTTCTAGCTACTCCCTGAGTCAGGACGAAGTGGCTTCCGTGTTCTACACAGTAGTGATCCCCATGCTGAACCCTCTGATCTACAGCCTCAGGAATAAGGAAGTAAAGAAGGCTTCATGGAATGTGATTACCAGGAAAAGAATCCCTTCATTTATGTGATTGTGTGGGTAATTTTCCAAAATAAGTGGAGTATTCAATTAACCTTCAAAGCCTAGTTCAAGCATATAGGTGTTCATTAAAGTATTTTCAAAGCAAATACATTCTGTAAATACTCAAGTATCTATATCCAATCATGGATAATATAGATTAAAACATTAACACCAGACTACAGGATCTTCATCTTATAATCATTGTATAACTTCACTGGGTCCTTACCAATACAGTTTATTCATAACAAAATCTTGGCCATGGAAATTAAGAGATTAATTGTTTAGAAATAAAAGTCACAATGTTATAAGACCTACCATGTAGGATGTTTTGGACTATCCATTCATTGTTTCCCATAAGTATTTATTTTCACCACTTTTAAAATAATTGTTTTCTATGTGTCATATATTTAAAAAATGTTTTTATATTATAATGGATTTTCTTTTTTAATTTATTGATATTCCTTATGGAGAGAGTTGCTTAAATCAAATTTCAGAGCTACAGTTTTATTAAAATGCTAAACTTCCAAACATTTATTTCTCTTTTCCCACCTATGTTTACATGCACATTAATTAAAAAATACATATGAGTTTGTATAAAAATATGCCATCAAGAAAACTGCTGACTGATTAGAATTCATCAATTATAGTACTCTTTCCATCTTACCCTTCTCCTCAAAAAATTCTAAGACTTTTTCTCCCTTTCTCTCTCCTGGATTCAAACATACACAAAATCACACGCAAAAACACCCAAGAACTACAAAGTGTTCAGTGGGGCAGAGTTCCAAAGGACGTAGATAAATATTCAGTGGATGGCTATGACCCTCATTCTTTAGAACTGGCTTTTAACTTTTCTTTTCATAGAATTCTTCCCTCAATTATCAAAAAAACTTGAAATTAATCTCAAGAGTAACGCTAAGCATTATTAATATGAAGGTAGGCATGTATAAAGGGAATCAAATATGTGATTAAAATATTACACAAACAAATAGTAATTTTTGTGTATTGAATTGTTTCCCCCCAAAATATGTGTCAACTTGGTTAGGCCATGATTTCCAGTATTGTGTGGTTTTCCTCTGTTTTGTGACTGTAATTTTACGTTAAAGAGGATTAAGGTAGGATTGTAACACCCTTACCCAGGTCGCATCCCTGATCCAATATAAACGGAGTTTCCCTGGGGCGTGGCCTGCACCACCTTTTATCTTACAAGAGAAAAAAAAGAAAGGGAAGTGAGCAGAGAGGGGAAACTCATACCACCAAGAAAGCAGTGCCAGGATCCTTTGGGCTTAAGGTCCCTCTACAAAGAAGTCCCTAGTCAGGGGGAAGATTGATGAGAAGGCCGACGGAGAGAGAAAGCCTTCCCCTGGAGCCGACACCCTGAGTTTGGGCTTTTAGCCTATTTTACTGTGAGGAAATAAACTTCCTTTTATTAAAGACATCCACTTGTGATATTCCTGTTATAGCAGCACTAGATGACTAAGACACTAATATTATGTTCCTTTTGATGTAACATTTAGGAATAGAAACAATTTGGAGATGAAATGTAGTTATTCTGATACTTAGGGCTTTAGATACATCTTGTTTTGATCTATGCTCATCAAAAGACTTCACCAAAAGAGTAAAAAGAGAATCTATAGACTGAGAAAAAAAAATTGGCTATTACAAAGCAGACAAAGGTCTAATGTCTAAAATCTACAGGAAAATCCAACACCTCTACAACAGAAAGACTAATAATCCAATTAAAAAATGGGCAAAGGAAATGAACAGACACTTTACCAAAGAAGACATTCAGACGGCCAACAGACACATGAGGAAATGCTCATGATCGCTAGCCATTAGAGAAATGCAAATGAAAACCACAATGAGATACCATCTCACCCCAGTATTACTAGCATGAATCAAAAAAATAGGAAATAGCAAATGTTGGAGAGGCTACAGGGAGATCAGAACTCTTATGCACTACTGGTGGGAATGCAAAATGATAAACCATTTTGGAAAAGTATATGGTGCTTCCTTAGAAAGTTAGAAACTGAAATACCATATGATCCAGCAATTCCACTTCTAGGAATGTATCCTAGAGAAATAAGAGTTGTCACAGGAATAGACAGATGCACACTCATGTTCATTGCAACATTGTTCAAAATAGCAAAAAGATGGAAACAAACTAGATGCCATTATTAGATGAATGGGTAAACAAACTATTGTACCTACACACAATGTAGTATTATGAAACAATAAAGAACAATGACGAATCTGCAAAGCATCTCCTAACATGGATGAATCTGGAGGGCATTATGCTGAGTGAAATAAGTCAATAACAAAAGGACCAATAATGTATGAGACCACTACTGTAAAAACTCATGAAAACGTTTACACACAAAAAAGAAACAATCTTTGATGGTTACGAGGAAGGAGAAGAGGTGGGGATGAAAAAACACTAAATAGACAGTAGATAAGTAATAACTTTGGTGAAGGGTAAGACAATATGCAATACTGGGGAAGCCAGCACAACTTGTAAAAGGTAAGATCATGGAAGCTCCCTAGACACATACTAACTCCCAGAAGGATCAAATTGCTGGGCTAACGGCTATGTGGACCATGGCCTTGGGGAACATCTAGCTCATTGGCATAACATAGTTTATAAAGAAAATGTTCTACGTTCTACTTTGGTACTCAGTGTCTGGGGTCTTAAAAGCCTGCGAGCAAGGGAGAATGAAGAAAACTAAAAATACAAGGGAAAGATTAGTCCAAAGGACTAATGGACTGCGACTACCATGGCCTCTACCAAAATGAATCCAGTACAACTAGATGGTGCCCAGCGACCATCACTGACTGTTCTGACAGGGATCACAATGGAGGGCTTTGGACTGAGCTGGAGAAAAATGTAGAACAAAGTTGTAACTCATAAAAAAAAGACCAGACTTACTGGTCTGACAGAGACTGGAGAAACCCCAAAAATATGGCCCCGGACACCATTTTAGCTCAGTAATGAAGTCACTCCCAAAGTTCACCCCTCAGCCAAAGCTTAGAGAACCTCACAAAACAAAATGAGACTAAAGGGGCACACCAGCCCAGGGGCAAGGACTAGAAATCAGGAGGGAACAGGAAAGCTGGTAATAGGGAGCCCATGTTCAAGAAGGGGAGTGTTAACATCTTGTGGGGTTGTTAACCAATGTCATAAAAAATATGTGTCCTAACTGTTTAATGAGAAACTAGTTTGTTCTGTAAACCTTCATATAAAGTATAATAAAAAATATATATTCTGAAAAAAAAAGGAGAAACTGATGAACATCGTCAACAGAAATTGAAGATTTTTGAAGAAAATGATAGACATGGTTAAGATTTATCTCAAAAGTACCTCTGAGTTTCTGAATCAGGCTACAAGCCCTCGACCTCAGAATTTGTACCAACATTTTTAACTGCATGTGTTGTTAAATGAACAAATAAACAAAAGAAAATAAATAAAATGCAATTTATTAACTGAGTTTGTGTTGAGGAATGTCAAAATTTATTAATATAATCATAGGAGAAGCAGTAAGGTTAAAAAAAAAGGGCAAATTCAGAGGGAGTATTGGAATAGAAGGTTTATTTTCCTGGGAAACAGAATGCTTATATATAAAAAAAAATAAGTAGTATGAAAAAAGTAAAAGAAAATTTAAAGTTTCATTTCACAAATCATAAAATCATTATGCCCAAATCATGTGTTACAGAAGATGACGGCATATCAGTATCATTCGAGATCTATATCTGGTGAGCATTATCTGAAGAAAAAAAAAAAAATTAAGGAACAAATGATACAGAAATAAACCAAAAAACCAAACCCAGTGCTGTGAGTTAATTCCGACTCATAGTGACCCTACAGGACAGAGTAAAACTGCCCCATAGAGCTTCCAAGGAGCGCCTGGTGGATTCGAACTGCCGCCCGTTTGGTTAGCAGCCTTAGCACTTAACCACTAGGCCACCAGGGTTTCCGAAACAGATATACCTATGGTTAATTGCAATGGCATAGTTTTATTCCCCAACAGTAATTTTCCAGCTCACTGTGGACTCTGAAAATGTCATCAAAGATCAGAAAAAGAGCGACAAACAAGTTCCTATTTTTTAAATGGACCATTGCTAGTGATTTTCTATTTTTTAATTTTGATTTTTTTCCTACAACAATAATACATATTAGATTTTCCCTTAGGCATAGGCTGATAGCTTCATATAAGACTCATAAGAAGTATCTATTTAATATTGATTTTCCTAGCCCTAAATAATAAATTTGATGTGAAAAAACACATGGGATTTTAAAGACACTAACATGCTTCTGTAAACACGGGTGGTGCAGTGGTTAAGAGCTGTAGCTGCTAACCAACAGGTCGGCAGTTTGAGTCCACCAGGCACTCCTTGGAAATTCTATGGGGCAGTTGTACTCTGTACCATAGGGTCGCTGTAAGTCAGAATCCACTCGATGGCAATGGATTTGGTTTTGTTTTGATTTTAATTAACATACCTTGATACCAATGTCTGAACCACTAAGAACAGACTTTCTCCAAAGGTTGTTGCCAGGACACATTTCACAAATGCTCTGTGATACATATATTACCCCATTTTACTTTTCTTATCAAAGATGTCATCTTAATTCTGTCATCTGTATCCTCTCTCAGCAATCAGCATTTTTCATATCAGGGATGTTGATTGTTTAACTGAATCCATTCCTGGTCTGGGTTCAATTTTTTTTTTTTTTTCCTGATGTTGCATCCTTGGGCTTGTGAATGGAGTAAGGAATAAAATAACAGCACTAGTAACAATGTTATCTTACTTTTTTTTTCTTTTTTTTGCATTTTGCTATTTAATTTTGAGAGCTGCACTTTAAAAAAAAAATTTTAAAGAAAATCTACATAAAAAAATAAATATATATACTTTTTATATTTGGCTTAATTAACCTTTAAGCATGATACAACATCTTTATAAATGCTACTTCACAAATTATCTAGGATCCAAAATCTATCACCTTTTATGAATTGCTTGATGGGGAAAAAAAAAATGTTTGGTGTATGTGTGTGTGTTTTGTCTACTTAAAAACTCAAAAGTAAATGTGTTTCAGGTTATTCTATAATTATGTCATTAACGACTTTTTAAATTTCCATTATATACACCTTTGGAGAGAAATGGTTAAAAGCCATAAATGACCTTTAACAGGGCTTTTGTAACTGCTAAAGGTGTTCATACAACCTACAATCACATTCATCCTTCCATTTCTACCACCGGTCAACTTTTTCTATTTTTCTCTATACCCTTAAATGCTCCACCCGCAACAGACTCTGTTTATCCCATGACATGCATGTTTTCCTGATGACTGAGGCTCAAAGATGACTAAGTGAGTATGGGAACAGGGTGTAAGTAAAGAAAGTTGGTTTTAAAGTCCAATATATATCAGATTGAGTAGGAATATGTTCAGCCATTAACACTGGATAGTCTGGTTTACTAGGCCTGGAATGGCCTCTCTTAATATTGTTAAATGCTGTGGAGTTAATCTTTGTATCATAGTGACACCATGTGACAACATAGAACTGCCTTTTAGGATGTTCGGGACTGTAATCTTTACGGAAACAGAGCTCCAGGACTTTTCTGAGGAGTAGATGGATGGGTTTGAACTGCCAACTTTCTGATCAGCAACCTTTGGGTTAGCAGCTAAACACTTAACTGTTGCAACTCCAAGCCTCCTTAGAATGGCCTCCAGGAGGATTCATATGTAATTCTTACAGGTGTTTCTGCAGCAGGTCTTACAGGGACAACACTCTAAAATACTGATATAACCCTCAGTTCGTGGATTATATGCCATACTCATTTTTTTTCTCACCTTCATTAGCTAAATTTAACCTCTTTATACAGAAAATAGCAAAATGTCCTTTTCAAAACTTTACTACCACATTGTCTTACGGTAAATCAAATATCCAAATAAGACAAATTTTACAACATTTCCACTAATAGGATACCCAATTAAATCATTTGGAATGATTATTCTATGTGAATGATTTATATCTTCTTCCCAACTTATTTAGTAATTCAATAATTTATTTACGTAAGTGTGGACTTACAGATATTTGTATAATCCAATACTACTTCAGTTATTTTGTTGCCCAGATTGTTTCAGTTTGTCCATTGGGAGCTCTTTAAGTTGACTCCTGTGCACCTTTGACATACCAGCCTCAATGTTCATTGCTTTTTGTCTGTTATTTCATTGGATTTTTAAGCATTTCTTCTTTTGCACAATAAAATGTGTTCCAGGTTCATCTTGCATATTTCCTGCCCTAGACCTAGAGTCAGCCATTTCTCCAAAGAACTCTTGTTCTTTAAATTAGAAACTGAAATTAGAAACCAAGATCTGGGAACTAGTTGTGCACATGGCTTCTGGAATATCATTAGTTCTGTTGTTGTTAGGTGCCCTCGAGTCGATTCCCACTCATAGCGACCCTATGCACAACAGAACGAAACACTGCCCGGTCCTGCGCCATCCTTACAATAGTTGTTATGCTTGAGCTCATTGTTGCAGCCACTGTGTCAATCCACCTCTTTGAGGGTCTTCCTCTTTTCCGCTGACCCTGTACTCTGATAAGCACTATGTCCTTCTCCAGGGACTGATCCCTCCTGAAAACATCAGGAAGAAGGACCCGGCAGTCTACTTCTGAAAAGCATTAGCCAGTGAAAACCTTATGATCATTAGTTCTAGGCCCTCTCAAATGACAGAGCAAGAAAATAGTGGCGTGCATATTGTATGTATATGTGCATGTGTGTGTGCGTGTGCGTGTATGTATTATTTCCATTCGTAACCATCAATATCCATATTAAACTAAACAGTAGTCCATACTAACATCTAACTCTATTACCACATACATCATAGCAGTATTTTTCATAATAAAGACAGAAAACAACTCAGATGTTCATCAGTTGTGAACATAAACAAAATATGGTTTATCTATATAAAGGAATATTGTTCAGCAATAAAAAGGAATGAAGTAAAGCTAAATGCTGCAACTGTAAATTAAAAAACAAAAACAAAAAACTATGCTAAGTAAAGGACGGCAGTTGCAAACACATACACACAAAACATATTTATGATTTGATTTATATGAAATGTCCAGAATAGACTAATCTAAAGGGACAGAAAATAGATTATCAAGGGCTTAGGAGGGGAAGGAGGTAGAAAGGATTAGGCATGACTACAAATGGGTATTGATGAAGTGTTTTAAAATTAGATCATAGTGATGGTTTCACAACTCCGTTTTAATAGGTACATTTCACGTGATTTATATTTCAAAAAGTTGTAAAACAAAGAAAAGACATTAGGTATGTAATCCAGTTGCGGGGTTAGAAATTCAAGCTATTTAAATTTTGATTTACAAGTAAATGTGCACAGTAATTATCCTTTTCCATTTGAATTGGACCCGTTGTAGCAATGATGCAATGCATAGTCCCATAAATGCTGAACAACCTTTTCACATGATTTAACAGGTTTACCTTACAATAGAAGTTTACGTGAAAATACATGGATATTTTCTTAACTTTCCTATCTATCTATCATCTATCTATTTTCCTGTCTATCATCTGTCATTGTCTTCATGTATTTCTTTTAGATTTAAAGCCAGTACCTTGCTGAATAGCTGGAAACCTAGAGTCGTGTCCACTAAGTCAGGAACAAGTTAAAGATCTCTACCATTCATGACCCCATTCAGAGGGGTCTTTCTTTTTCTAATGCACTAGAATTCCCATAAAAGTTCACAGACTCCTGCACATTTTCCCAGGTAGACTATCTCCTTCCTAGACCAAGGGTTGTATTTGGTGATCTGACATGTACTATGGAGATACGAGCAAAGTTATTGATTGACTCATATTATGAGTCAATGTAGGCTGACAGGGATGGTTCTTGAGGAAAATTTGCATGAATTTTTGATGCAACAGCTTTGAGGACAGTTATTTAATGAGAAATTCACAAATGTGTGGAATTGACAGCACTCCCCCCAATTTTTTTCTGAAATGAGTTGGAAAGATTTCTTCTGAGATATGCCATCTTCTACCCCAATCTATTATTAAGCCTTAAAAGAGATTTCAATATTTTATTTTTAATAGACATTAGAATAGATGGCACACAAATTTGCTTTAAATAATTAAGGTAGGAACAAGAAGGTATATGAAAAGCAGCAAAAATAGTAATAATAATAATAGAAAACCAGAAATATCAATGGGGTATTTAAATTGTATATTTCATTTTATTTCATACATCTATGATACGGTGACGGTACTTGATTCAGTTGAGGATTAGAAAGGGCAACTAAGCAGGCTTTTAAACATTCCAAAAAGATGTGATGAACCAGATTCATGAACTATCTCATATGCATTCTTTCTGCTTCAGCCTTCTCACTCCATTTTTCTGCTACTGTTTTGTGATGGAGCCCTGGTGACACAGCGGTTAAAACTTGGCTGCTAACCAAAGTTCAGCAGATCAAATCCACTCGTTGCTCCTTGGAAACCCTATGGGATAGTTCTAGTATGTCTTGTCGGGTTGCTGTGAGTTGGAATCAGCTTGATGGCAACAAGTTGATATTGTGGGATATGCTCTCAATAAAAATGCCAATGTCATTGTTAAAGGTATTGTCTTTCTGTGCAGGAAAATGGCTGTATCCTTAAATCCCTGCTGCACTTCAGAGACAAAACATTTCATATATAATGTGAATATTAGCATCTAGTTTTTTTTGTCTGTCTTCAGTGAAAGTAGGCATGGGAGAGATATTACAATAGCTGGATTTCTCATTACAATCTCAGAATCCTTAATCAAACCCACCTAATCAAGATAGTGGGATATATTGCATGAAAAACAGGTTCTAAACCAGCAGCTGGATTCAGGGAAAACTTGAAGCAAGGACTCCTATACAACATAGGACTCTATCTCCTTGTCTCATTTCTCCTATTTAATGCACATCTGTTTAATTCTCCTCTATGTCCTTGAAGTTCTACCATAGGTAATATGGGAGGAGACATGGCCAACAACTCCTAAGCTTAAAAAAACTATAGCTACAGTCTTAGTTCTTATTCAAACAGTCACAGGGAAGTTCTCTGACTGGACCATGTTGGGTAACCCTTCCATTGCCAAACTGATCAACTATGACCAGGTATAAGCAGTCATGTATTAAATAATGACTATCTGCAAAGTGGAGCCCTGGTAGCACAGTGGTTAAGAGTTTGGCTGCTAACCCTGAAGGCCAGCAGTTCAAATCCACCAACTGCTCCTTGGAAACCCTATAGGTAGTTTTACTGGTCCTACAGGGTTACTCTCCCACTTGTTTGTCAGTTTATCATAGTGTGGGGGCTTGCTTGTTGCTGTGATGCTGGAAGCTATGCCACCGGTATTCACATACCACCAGGGTCACCCAGGGAGGACAGGTTTCAGCTGAGCTTTCAGACTAAGGCAGACTAGGAAGAAGGACCCGGCAGTCTATATCTGAAAAGAATTAGCCACTGAAAACCTTATGAATAACAGTGGAACATTGTCCAATACAGTGCCAGAAGATGAGCCCCCCAGGTTGGGAGGCATTCAAAAAGCTACTGAGGAAGAGCCACCTCCTCAAAATGGAGTCAATCTTAATGATGTGGATGGAGTAAAGCTTTTGAGACCTTCATTTGCTGATGTTGCACAACTCAAAATGGGAAGAAACAGCTGAAAATCCATTAAAAATCAGAACAAGGAATATACGAAGTATAAATCTAGGAAAATTGGAAATCATCAAAAATGAAATGGAACCCATACACATTGATATCCTAGGCATTAGTGAGCAAAAATGGAATGGTATGGGCCATTATGAAAGGGACAATCATATAGTCTACTATGTTGGGAATGACAACTTGAAGAGGAATGGTATGGCATTCATTGTCAAAAAGAACATTTCAAGGTCTATCTTGAAGTACAACACTGTCAGTGATATGATTATATCCACACGCCTACAAGGAAGACCAGTTAATTTGACTATTATTCAAATTTATGCACCAACCACTAAGACCAAAGATGAAGAAATAGAAGATTTTTACCATTTCTGCAGTTTGAAATTGATGTAACATACACTCAGGATGCATTGATAATTACTGGTGACTGGAAAGCAAAAGGTGGAAACAAAGAAGAAGGATCCGTAGTTGGAAAAGACGGCCTTGGTGATAGAAACAACGCCAGAGATCAAAAGATAGAATTTTGCAAGACCAACGACTTCTTCATTGCAAATACCTTTTTTCACCAACATAAATGGCAACTATACAAGATGGAACACACAGAAATCAAACTGACTACATCTGCGGAAAGAGATGGTGGAAAAGCTCAATATCATCAGACAGAGCAATGCCAGGCACCAACTGTGGAACAGACCATCAGTTGCTCACATGCAACTTCAAGCTAAAACTGAAGAAAATCAGAGCAAGTCCACGAGAGCCAAAATACTACCTTGGGTAAATCCCACCTGAATTTAGAGACCATCTCAAGAATAGATTTGACGTGTTAAAAATTAATGACCTCAGGCCGACAAGTTGTGGAATGACATGAAAGACATCATATATGAAGAAAGCAAGAGGTCATTGAAAAGACAGGAAAAAAAGAAAAGACCAAGACGGATGTCAGAGGAGACTCTGAAACTTGCTCTCAAATGTCAAGCAGCTAAAACATAAGGAAGAAATGATGAAGTAAGAGAACTGAATGGAAGATTTCAAAGGGCACTTCAAGAAGAAAAAGTAAAGCATTATGATGACATGTGCTAAGAGCTGGAGATAGAAAACCAAAAGGGAAGAACACTTTCGGTGTTTCTCAAGCTGAAAGAGCTGAAGAAAAAAATTCAAGCCTCGAGTTGCAAAAGTGAAGGGTTCTCTGGAGAAAATATTAAACAATGAAGGAACCATCAAAAGAAGATGGAAAGAACACACAGAGTAGTTATACCAAAAAGAATTAGTAGACATTCAACCATTTCAAGAGGTAGCATATGATGAGGAACCAATGGTACTGAAGCAAGAAGTCCAAGCTACATTGAAGGCATTGGCTAAAAAACAAGGCTCCAGGAATTGACGGAATATCAATTGAGATGTTTCAACATATGGATGCTGTACTCGAAGTGCTCACTTGTCTAAGCCAAAAAAATTGGAAGACAGTTATCTGGCCAACTGACTGGAAGAGATTCATATTTATGCCTATTCCCAAGAAAGGTGATCCAACAGAATGCAGAATTTATAGAACAACATTATTAATTTCACAGGCAAGCAAAATTTTGCTGAAGATCATTCAAAGGCAGATGCAGCAATGTATCTAGGGGAGTTGCCAGAAGTTCAGGCTGGATTCAGAAAAGGATGTGGAACCAGGGATATCATAGCTGATATCAGATGGATCCTGTATGCAAGCAGAGAATACCAGAAAGATGTTTACCTGTGTTTTATTGACTATGGAAATACAATTGACTATGTAAATACAATTGACTGTGTGGATCATAAAAAATTAAGGATAAAACTATGAAGAAAGAGAATTCCAGAACACTTAATTGTGCTCATGACAAAACTGGACATAGATTAAAAGGTAGTTGTTTGAAAAGAACAAAGGAATACTGCATAGTTTAAAGTCAGGAAAGGTGTGCTTCAGGGGTGTCTCCTTTCACCATACCTATTCAATTTGAATACTGAGCAAATAATCTGAGAAGCTGAACTATATGAAAAACAGGGCATTAGGACTGGAAGATTATGCATATTAATGACAACTGTTTGGAAAAAAAATCGAGACTCTATCTTCAGGGTCTTTTCAGAATTTCGTAATTCTTCCCTCTAATCTCAATCAAAGTGAACTGTTTTGTCCTGCCTAAAAGTAATCTAAGACAGTTAAGTGGTCTCTGTTGGTTCCTGGGTCGCACAAACAGTTTGCTCTTAGCTACTAACTGCAAGGCTGGTATTTCGAATCCACCCATTGGCATCGCAGAAGACAGTCTTGGCCATCTACTTCCATAAGATCACAGCCATTGAAAACCCTATGAAGTTTATAGTTCTACTCTGAAATACATGGAGCTGCCATGAGTCACAGTTGACTTGATGGCAATAGGCATCCTAAAACAAAGGAAAAGCTGCTTAAAGGGAAATTTTAGATGTTCAGATGACACACATTTGAAGTTCTGCAATTATAGATTGGAAAAAAATATATCAATATTGGAAATGTAGATCTCAGAAAAAAGATGACCAAACTTATGCATGTGAGAGAGGTCTTCCACCAATGAGGAAATTTGTATCAGAGGTATGAGGACGAAAAGCTAGAAACCCCAGGAAAGCACACTCCCAGCAGGAAGTAGAAAGCAGATCAGAGTTTCCCCCAGTGTACTATAATGCGCCTATAATATATTTTTCGCATGTCTCAGTGTGAAGTGGTATGGAGTTGTCATGAACAAGGAATGCATGAGTAGCCCCCATGAAGAGGTGGGGCATCCTCAGCGTTGTGGTAAACAATGTAACATTGGTGCTTCTGGACCCCAGGATAATAGTACTCCATGCAAGGATAATTGTCGCTGCTTCTACTCCTCAACGCACAGGCTCTGTCTAGAGACACCTCTTGCCTGAAGTCTTTCCTCTTCAAAATCTGTGCCTAAATTTGCATTTCTACATTTAAGCTGGGAGCTAGGATGACAAACATCATGACCCCTGGCATTTTTCTATCCTTTAGAAAAGAAGCACAACCTAAGGAAAAAAAAAATGCTTCATTCTATCTCCATGCCTTAGAGTAATAAACTCTCCCTTGCTTCCCATATTTCTCTACCTTAGACCAAAAGAAAAATTCCCAGGAGTTCACACTCTGTTCCAAGGTCCTGTGAAGTATAGCTTATAGTGGGCCCAGCCAACTACTCCCATATGCATCTGTTGGTTGAAACATCTCAAATGGTATTTCATCAATTCCCAGATCCTCGTTTTTCACTAATGCCTTTAGTGCAACTTGAACTTCTTCCCTCACTACCATTGGTTTTTGATCATATGGTACTTTCTGAAATGGTTGAACATCAACCAAGTCTTTTTGATACTGTGACGTTGTACATTCCCTTCATCTTCTTTTGATGCTTCCTGCATCATTCAATATCTTTCCTATAGAATCCTTCAAAATTGCAACTCAATGCTCAATTTTTTTTTTCTTCAGCCCTTTCAGCTAAAGAAATGCCAAGTATGTTCTTCCTCTTTGGTTTTCTAACTCCAGGTCTTTGGACATTTCATTATACTACTTTACTTTGTTTTCTTGAGCCGCCCTTTCAAATCTTCTGTTCAGCTCTTTCTTTTCATCATTTCTTCCTTTTAACTACTCAACTTTCAAGAGCGAGTTTCAGAGTCGAGTCTCTTCTGACATCTATTTTGGTGTTTCCTTTCTTTCCTGTCTTTTTAATAGCCTTTTACTTTTCTTCATGTATGATATCTTTGATATCATTCCATAATTTGTCTGGTGTTTGGTCATTAGCATTGAATTTTCAAATCTATTCTTGAGATGGTCTCTAAATTCGGGTGGTATATACTCAAGGTCTTACTTTGGCTTGTTTCAATTTTTTCAGATTCGACTTGAACTTGCATATGATCAATTGATGATCTGTTCCACAGCCAGCCCCTGGCCTTGTTCTGACCGATGATATTGAGCTTTTCCATCATCTCTTAACTCAGACCTAGTCTATAGAATTCCTGTATATTCAGTCTGGCGAGGTCCATGTGTATAGTCACCGTCTATGTTGTTGAAAAAAGGTATCGTGAAAGAAAAAGTCACTGGTCTTGAAAAATTCTATATCATGTGATCTCTGGAGTAATCTCTATCACCAAGTATATATTTTCCAAATACCAATCCTTCTTTTTTGTTTCCAAACTTGCATCTCAATTACCAGTAATTATCAATGCATCCTGATTGCAGGTTCAATCAGTTTCACAATGCAGAACTTGGTAAAAATCTTCTGTTTCTTCATCTTTAGCCTTAGTAGTTGGTGTGTAAATTTGTGTAACTGTCGTATTAACTCATCTTCCTTGTAGGTTCATGGATATTATCCTATCATTGACAGTGTTATGTTTCAGAACGGTTCTTGAAATTTTCTTTTTGATAATGAATGTGATGCCGTTCATCTTCAATTTGGCATTCCCAGCATAGTAGGCCTTATGACTGATTCTCAACAGCCAATACCTGTCCATTTCAGCTCATTAATGCCTACGATATTGATTTTAATTTGTTCCATTTCATTTTTGATGATTTCCAATTTTCCTAGGTTTATGCTTCATATATTCCATGTTCCAATTATTAATGGATGCTTGCACCTGTTTCTTCTCATTTTGAGTTATGTCACATCAACAAATGAAGGTCCTCAAAGCTTTACTCCATCCACATCATTAAGGTTGATTTTACTTTGAAAAGGCAGCTCTTCTCCAGTTGTGTATTTAGTCTCTTCCAACCTGAGAGGCTCCCATTCCGACTGAATATCAGACAGTGGCCTGCAGCTATTCATAAGATTTTTAATGGCAATTTTTTTTTTTTTCAAAAGAAGGCCACCGGATTCTCCTTCCTGATCCATCTTAGTTTGGAATGTCAGCGGAAACCTGTCCACCATGGGTGATCCTGCTGGTATTTGAAATACTAGCAACATAACTTCCAACATCACTGCAACATGCAAGCCACCACATTATGACAAACTGACAGATGAGTGATGAATAGTCATAGAGCTCCAAAGCAGGAAGAAAGAAATTAAATTGCAAATAGAAGCAGATTTTTAGTTTATGATTTCAAGGCCAATTCATGTCAATATTCAAGGGTCTGAAATGAAATCGTTAGAAAGATTAACTTTTTCCATAAAATAATAATGCTAGAGCATGAGTGGTATTACTCCTCCATGCCTTCTCTCCATGTCTGGGAAAGCAAGTTTGCTTGGGATTTATGCCAAGAAGGGGTTGCAGAGAAGTCAGATCTATTCAAAGAAAATCATTTTGAAAAATAAAGCAGAGTTACTGCCAAATAGAAGCATTCTACTTGAAATTAAGTAAATACCCAAGAGAGATTTCCCCCAGGGACTATGCAATTCTTTCCTATTTAAGAGCACTTAGAGTTTGAAAGCAAGAAAGACTATTGTAGAATCACAGTGACTTTTAGGGGAGGGGGGAGTATAAATTAAAAAAAAAAAAAAGTATATGGAATCAAAATGCCTAGACTCTCCTAGACAGCTTTATGCAATCTTTAAAGGTAAGCTGTTATTATATTGATAGGTTATTTTATGTAAGGATAGTTCTAAATTTGAAGACAAAGATACAACTAATAAAAGAGAAAAAAACATGAAATTCTGGGAAAAACTGTATTTGAAAATGAATTTACTTAAGATAACACATGCAGCCCTCTAATTTTCCTAATTATAAATTAAATAAAATTAGATATGTGGCAAATGATCATAATAACAGTGTTTATTATTTACAATAAAAACACTCTTTACTTATGGACATGTTTAGTTTGCAAAGACCTGGTCATTATGCAAAAATTGGCATTATGTGAAAATGGAGGATTTTTTTTGTTTGTTTTCAAACCATCTCAATTTGTTATTTTACTTTTAGTTAGAAAATGTGATCATAGAAATACTAACAGCTAAGTTTTTTTTTTTTTTTTTTTTTTTAAGATTTACTTATGTGCTCATCACTGTGACAAGTCCAATTATGGATTATGCCTCTGTGGAGAAGGACGTTTGGAGGAGACAAAGCTGGATGAAGCTGGGCTGGGGCTGTGTGACTGAAGGGCCCACAGCTTAACCAATTCACTTTCCTCCTGTGCTGTGTCAGAGCTTCATGGAGCTGTTCCCAAGGCTCCACTCCCACCCTGCAAGCCCTGCTTTGAGGATCCAGGAGGCTCCGTTTCTCTTGGGGCCTGGTGAGCCATGAATGCTAGGGCTTCCTATCAGGTAGCTGGGAGACTGGCTCCTGCACAGGCCCCACCAAGGCAGTCTTCAGGTCCAGATTGGCTCACTTTGGGATTTCATTAAACAAACACATATTTCTTCCAAACACCTTCTCTGTTGACTCTTTCTTTCCTCCCTTCCCATCCAACAGCAGTTTTGAGTTGCAAGGCCTCAGGCTGAAAAAGAGCTCAGAAACCAGATCAGGCACACTCTGGCTCCTTGCTGCCTACTTGTCTGCACAGAGACTGTGGCCATGAAGGAGGCAGGTCCATGGCAACTGGATCTGGCACCTCCACTGGCAGGAGGGAGATGATGGCTGGGGTAGCACAGCCCAGCTTCCTGGAAGTTGTCCAGAGACCCTCCTCAAGGGACGGGATGCTCCACAGCTGCTGGGACAATGTCAGGCTGACTTTTTAGTGCAAAAAGTCAGAACATAGATTTTTTTTTTACTATTGTACATGCTGAATATCACATAATGAAACAGTTAATAACTGAGGAGTAGGTGTAATTCATTTAAAGTCATTTTGATAATAGTATTAATAGGGTTGGAGGAAGACTCATTACCAACCTGCTTCATCCAGATGACACAACTTTCCTTGCTGAAAGTAAAGAGCACTTGAAGCACTCGATGAAGATCAAAGACTACAGCCATTAGTATGGCTTATACTTCAACTTGAAAACAAAAATCCTCGCAACTGAACCAATAAGCAACATCATGATAAATGCAGAAAAGGTTGCAGTTGTCAAGGATTTCATTTTACTTGGCTCCACAATGAGCACCCATGGAAGCAACAGTCAAGAAATCAAAAGATGTTGGTCTCCAGACTTTCTGTTAGTCCAAGACTGGAACCATTCCCAAAGCCAACTCTTCAGACAGGGATTGGAATGGATTATAAGATAGAAAATGATACTGGTGAGGAGTGAGCTTCTTGGCTCAAGTAGACACATGAGACTATGTGGGCAGCTCCTGTCTGGAGGAGAGATTAGAAGGCAGAGGGGGACAGAAGCTGGCTGAATGGACCCAGGAATACAGGGTGGAGAGAAGTAGGGTGCTGTCTCATTAGGGAGAGATCAACTAGGAGTTTATGGCAAGGTGCATATAAATTTTTGCATGAGAGGCCAACTTGATTTGTACACTTTCACTTAAAGAACAATTAAAAAAAAAAAAAGAAATCAAAACCTGCACTGCAGGGGGCAAAGCTGCTGCAAAAGACCTCTTTGAAGTGTTAAAATGCAAAGATACCACTTTAAGGACTAAGATGTGCCTGATCCAAGCCATCTAGTTTTCAATCATCACCTCCTATGCATGTGAAAGTTGGATGATGAATAAAGAAGATCTAAGAAGAATTGATGCTTTGAATTATGTTCTTGGCAAAGTATGTTGAATATACCTTGGACTGCCAAAGAAGGAGCAAATCTGTCTTGGAAGAAGTACAGCAAGAATGCTCCTTAGAAGCAAAAATGACGAGGCTATGTCTCACATACTTTTGACATGTTATCAGGAGGAATCAGTCCCTGGAGAAGGACATCATGCCTGGAAAAGTAGAGGGTCAGCAAAAAAGAGGAAGACCCTCAATGAGATGGATTGACACAGTGGCTACAACAATGGGCTCAAGCATAACAAGGATTGTGAGAATGGCACAGGACAGGGCAGTGTTTTGTTCTGTTGTACATATGGTTGCTTTGAGTTGGAACTGACTCGACCACACCTAACAACAACAAAAGTACTAATAGAAATAAGGAAATATGGAGGAATGTTTGTCTGATCACCTTCACATTGAAAGTTATTACGTCAAAATCGTCAGCTGTTTGCACTAGAAGGTAGAGTATAGGGTAATAGATTTGAGAGAAGGAAATGCATGAATAATTGTTTGGAAAAGTTGGAAAGTTAATATTAAACAAGTGTGATCTGAATTGTCAAACAGTGTCCAGTGACTGCTTGATATCTGAGGATGTTAATAGAAAGTAAAGCGAGACAGTTGTGTTTTTCTCAGGCCTTGTTCACATCCTCTGTCCTTGTGTAGGGCCAGAGTAAATAATAAGTTTGTTTAATCAAAGTTATACTTTTATAAATGAAAATTATTTTAAATGGGAGGAAAGAATGTTAGATTTGGTAGCAAGGAAATTATATGACAATGGAGCTTAGAATCGTAGGTGGGTAAAGAGTGAAAAAAATATTGTGAGGAGTGGGTCATATTTCTTGACTGAATTAAAGGTTAACTAACATTTATCACAAACTGAATAGGGATGTTGAAAGGTAATGTTACTGAAGAGGATGCTGAGCTTAATGTTTTTTATAAGCAATGAAAGGGATACAGATAATAGAAAACTAATAATGCACACATTTATTCTCTCAGTAACAAAGGAGTGGCTTAAGAAAACCAAGTCTTATAAAGGGAAAGTCTTCAAACTAACTTTGAATGAAGAATTAAGTAAAAAAAAAAAAAAAAAAATTGACTTGAGAAAATTCAAGTAGGGATGTGTATAGAGAAAAAATCCAAGAACTGAGACAAAACAATAGATAAATATACACTCTTATTGGGTAAAATAATCAGATCTCTTTCCTACAAAATAAGCTGTAACTCACCGTGTACACTTCTCAATATCTCTATTATCATTACAATCCAAGCTTAATAAAATATAAAATAATTTTATTTGTTGAATTGATTTTAATAGCATATCAGTTCATTGCTGAAGTTTCAAATATCATTCTGTAGAAATGGAGCATGGTGATGGAGGAATTAATTAATTGATTATGTAGGTTTATACAAGTACCTATCCAGTTAACAGAAGTTAATATGCTTTTCAAAATAGTGAATAAATTAACCATCTTGAATTCATCATATCCACAGATGGAAACCAAATTAAAAGCAGAAGAATCAAAAAATACTACAATTATGGAGTTTGTTCTCGTGGGGTTTTCTGATGAACCCAATTTACAGTGGATACTCTTTGGGACATTTTTCGTCATATATCTGATTATTTTGTTGGGCAATAGCATCATAATACTGATAACAAGAATTGACCCTACTCTCCGGAACCCCATGTATTTTTTCCTTGGCAATTTTTCCTTCTTGGAAATATGTTATGTAACAGTCGCTATCCCAAGAATGCTCATGGACATTTGGACCCGGAAAGGAAATATTTCCTTTTTGGCCTGTGCTATGCAAATGTGTTTTTTTTCTTATATTTGGAGGCACAGAGTGTTTGCTCCTGACAGTGATGGCCTATGACCGCTATGTGGCCATTTGTAACCCTCTGTATTATCCTGTAGCCATGAACCACAGGGTCTGTATCCAGTTAGTGGCTGGCTCCTGGATCAGTGGAATTCCAGTCGAAATTGGGCAAACGTGCCAGATTTTCTCTCTGTCCTTTTGTGGGTCTAACACAATTAATCATTTCTTTTGTGACATCCCCCCAGTAATCAAGCTTGCATGCAGGGACATATTAGTAAATCAGATGGTGGTCTATATATTAGCTAAGATGTTTTTGATGTTACCATTTCTGTGGGTCGTTGCTTCCTATGGCAAAATTATCTCCAATATTCTGAAATTGTCCTCAGCCAACGGAAGAGCCAAAGCCTTCTCCACCTGTTCTTCTCACCTGACAGTTGTAATCTTATTCTATGGAACAGCTGCTATCAATTATTTACTGCCCAAATCAAATCAATCTGAAGGACTGGGGAAACTGCTCTGTCTTTTTTATACCATTTTGACACCAATGATGAATCCTGTTATATATAGTCTGAGGAATAAAGATGTCATGGTGGCATTGAAGAGGCTGCTACCTGATTATTAACATGATGCAATGACTTGAAATTACAGAAACTATATGCTTATGTTTTTGCCATGTAGATACAATGGGAAAATCTTCTAGTTTTCTTTCTACGTTCTTAAACAGAGATAATTTTACAGTGTGCCAACAATCTCACATTATGTCAAGGTACTTTCGTTTCATAGAATTAACTACCTCTGTGTAATCAAACCACAAATTAACTTAAGTGCAAAAATAAAATCTTGAAGATCAATCTTTTCTCTGACTGAACAAGTGAGGTAAGAGTGTGTTGTATAATTCTGAATTAGGTCCATAATCTGGAATAATTTTTTCTTATATTTCCCATTCCTCCGGACGTATTATCTGCCTTTCTCTGCCCCTCTTGTTGGATTTAGCCAGTGAGAAACACCAGCAGTAGCTGAGATGGTGGAAGTTGGGGAGAACTTGGCTTTTCTGCACAGTTTTTTCTCTGCTCCTATACCTTGTCTCTGCCCAAGTCTCTGAAAGCTACATGTGCTTCAGGGTGTACCCACATCTATGGTCCCATCTCTGGCCATTCTCTGGTAACATTATACCCTCCACTTTTAGCTTCAGGTCTTGGTTTTGTATTATCTGGTATTTTCCCCCATAATCCAATCATACCCATCTAAATAGCTTTTACACTAAAGTACTTTAATTGGAATTATCTTGAATGAATTCTATTTCTTGCAGGCTCCCACTAGTTCTTCATTCTTCCATTCTATTCTTGCATACCTTTTGGACAGTGATTTAGCATTTTTTTCTTTGTGAAAGAAAAACAAAAAACTAACCCTTTTAATCTCTAAACTGATTTAAGGAAAACCCATTTTATGCAAATAACAATACTTATATGAAAGTGATTATTGCAAATACTCATTTGTCGAGGAATATTTAACTAAAAAAGAATATAGTGAAAAAACAAAATTGGAAGTGAATGGAATTAGAGATTATATTAAGATGCT
The DNA here is from genome assembly GCF_024166365.1 of Elephas maximus indicus. NCBI lineage: Eukaryota > Metazoa > Chordata > Mammalia > Proboscidea > Elephantidae > Elephas > Elephas maximus. The sequence goes on along the minus strand of NC_064838.1, from coordinate 79,272,859 downwards.
AGAGTATGTCTATACCATAAAATTATACAGTCCATTAAGAAGATTTTAGAATAGCCATGGTGAAGAAACTTGAAGATGTCTTGAAGTGTAAAAGAATTAAAATCTGTTTCTAAAACACCACCCCATTTTTGTAAAACAATGAAATAGAAACCTGTAAAAAACAAACCCATTGGCAATGAATTGATTCTGACTCATAGTGAACCTATACGACGAGTAGAACTGTCACAGAGGGCTTCCTAGGCTGTAATTTTTACTGGAGCAAACTTCCTTCTCCTACGGAGCTCCTGATGGGTTGAACCACCATCGTCTCAGGTAGCAGCCGAGCACTTAACCACTGCACCATCAGTGATCCCTATAATGAAACATGGCACCTCATAACTCCATTCAATTATTTACATCTGCATGTCAGTAGTGGGTGTGTATGGATATGTACATGAGCATTTTTTGAGTGGGTGTGGATTAGAAGGGATTATTGGCTTTCTCACAGTGGCAAGATTTCAGATGATTCCTGCTTTATTTTTCATATTTTTCTGTGTAGCTTCAATTTACTGTAATGAGAGTGTAATTGGTATATCACAGGAAATAGTAATCAATATTCACTCTGAAAATAACATAAGAAAATATTTGCATTTCTTCCTTTCTTCTTGCTACTAAATGTCTTAAGAATCTAGCATGTAGAAGAGAGATTTCAATAGGAGCCAAGGTGTCTTTGATTTGTAAAAGAAACAGAAGTGCATGTGTGTGTTTATTACTTAAAAGGAATCAAAATATGTAATATCTATGGTTATTCCTTGAAAAATATCTCAAAGGCATGTAACAATAGAACCAGAGATGGATAAATTTATGATCACAAGAATGAACATATTTAAAAATAAATGCCTGTCAGTGAGCTTGAATGACAAAAAACAATCTTTAAAATAAAAAAGGAAAGAGAAATGTCAACCAATATTGAATTAACAAAGAATTTATCAGTAGCCAGCAAATAAAAAAGACAAAAATATAAACTGATAATTTATAACACTACTGACTAATATGGTTTTTCAGTACTTGACAAATCAAGAATGTAAATATAATAAATAATAACAACAACATGCTACTGGGAGCCTTAAACCAAAGACTGTGTCACCTAGAGAAGATTGTGTCCAAAAGTTGTTGCCAGGACACATTTCACAAATGGTCTGTGATTCATATCTTTCCCAAATATACTTTTGTTATCAACATTACCCTCTTAATTCTGTTCTCTTTATCCTATGTTGTCAGCACCAGCATCGTTCATATCAAGGACATTGATAGCTTAATTGAATCCACTTGATGTTTGGATTCACATTTTTTTCTGAGGTTGCATCCTCAGGTTTGTGAATGGAGTAAAGAAAAAAACAACAACACTAGGGACAATGTTATTTTACTATTTATTTGTATTTGTGTCATGGACTGAATAATGCCCCCCGCCCCAAATGTGTGTATCAATTTGGCTGGGCCATGTTTTCCCATATTGTGTGGTTGTCCTCCATTTTGTGATTGTAATTTTATGTTAAAGAGGATTAGCATGGGACTGTAACACCTCCCTTATCCAGGTCACATCCCTGATCCACTGTAAAGGGAGTTTCCCTGGGGTGTGGCTTGCACCACCTCTTATCTTACAAGAGATAAAAGGAAAGGAAACAAGCAGAGAGTTGGGGACCTCATACCACTAAGAAAGAAGCACCTGGAGCAGAGCATGTCCTTTAGACCCAGGGCTCCTGCTCAGAGAAGCTCCTAGAAGATTGACAAGAAAGACTTTTCTCCCCAGCCAACAGAAAGACTTCCCCTGGAGCTGACACCTTGAGTTAGGACTTTTAGCTACTTTACTGTGAGCAAATAAATTTCCCTGTGTTAGAGGCATGCACTTGTGGTACTTCTGTTACACAGCCATTAGACAACTAAGACAGTTTGTTTGCCATTTTACTACTTAATTTCGAGAGCCGCAATTTTTAAAAATATTTTAAGAGAAATTCTGCATTAATTAACATCTAACTACATTTGGCTTAAGCATTAAGCAAGACACAACACTCTTATAAATAATACTTCACTAATTATTTGGAATCTAAAAATAATCAACTTATGAGTTGATGAAGCAAAAATGAAAAAAAAGTTTGTGTGTGTGTGTATTTTGTGTTCTTAAAAACTCAAAAGTCAATGTGTTTTGGGTTATTCTATACTTAAATCATCAATTTTTTTTTTAATTTCCATCAAACACACATTCTTAGTGAAATAGTTAAAAGGGCAATTGCTTTTCTTTAACAGTACTTTTGTAACTGCTAAAGGTGTTCCTATAACTTACAATCATATTTATCGCTTCCATTTCCAGCACTGGTCGATCTTTTCTATCACTCTCTACACCCCTAAATGTTCCACCCACAACAAACTCAGCTTATTTCACCGCACGTATATATTCCTAGTGACTGAAGCTCAGCGATGACCTAAGTGTGTATGGAACAGGAATTAAGTTAAGAAAGTTGGTTTTAAAGTTTTATATATATATATATATATATATTCAAATGGTAAAATGGTCAGCTATTAATATCACATAGTCTGATTTAGTAGGTCTGGAATGGTCTCTGTTAATGTTGTTAGATGCAGTTGAGTTTATTTTTGCCTCATATTGACCCCACGTGATAGTGTAGAAATGCCCCATAGGATTTTCTAAGCTGTAATATATAGGGTTGCTATGAGTCGGAATCAACTGGACAGCAACAGGTTTTTTTTTTTTTTTTTTTTTAATTTTTGGAATCTTTAGGGGCCACCATGCACCTGTCAGGTTGTCATGCTGTGGGGGCTTGCCTGTTGCTGTGATGCTGGAAGCTATGCCACCACTATTCAAATATAAGCAGGGTCACCCATGGTGGACAGGTTTCAGCTGAGCTTCCACACTAAGACTAGGAACAAAGACCTGGCTGTGTACTTCTGAAAAAAATGCCCAGTTAAAACCTGAAGAATAGTGGCAGAGCATTGTCAAATATAGTGCCAGAAGATGAGCCCCTCAGGAAGAAAGGCACTTGAAAGACGACTGGGGAAGAGCTGCCTCCTCAAAGTGGAGTCGACATTAATTATGTCATTGGTGTCAAGCTTTTGGAACCTTCATTTGCTGACGTGGCACAACTCAAAATGAGAAAAAATAGCTGCAAACATCCATTAATAATCAAAATGTGGAATACATGAAGTATGAATGTAAGAAAATTGGAAATCATTAAAAATGAAATGGAATGCATAAACATAGATACGCTAGGCATTAGTGAGCTGAAATGAACTGGTGTTGGTCATTTTGAGTTGAACAACCATATATGGTCTGCTATGCTGGGAATGGGAAATTGAAGATGAAAGGCATCATGTTCTTTGACAAAAAGAACATTTCAAGATCTATCCTGAAGTATAATGCTGTCAATATTAGGATAATATCCATAAGGCTACAAAGAAGACCAATTAATGCAGCTATTATTCAAACTTATGCCACAACCACTTAGGTCAAAGATGAAGAAATTGAGGATTTTTTACTAACTTCTGCAGTCTGAAATTGATCAAACATGCAATCAAGATGCATTGATAATTACTGGTGATTGGAAGGTGAAAGTTAGAAACAAGGAAGAGGGATCGCTACTTGGAAAACATGGCATTGGTGATGGAAACGACATTGGAGGTCACATGATAGATTTTTGGAAGACCAATGACTTCTTCACTGCAAATACCTTTTTTCAACAACATAAACAGCAACTATACATGTGGACCTTCCAGATGGAATACACAAGAATCAAATCGACTACATCTGTGGAAAGAGGATGGAAAAGCTCAATATCATGAATCAGAACAAGACCAAGGGCCAAGTGTGCAACATACCATCAGTAGCTCATATGCAAGTTCAAGCCAAAGCTAAAGAAAATTAGAAGTCTACGAGAGCCAAAACACAACCTTGAGTATAGTATATCCTGCCTGAATTTAGAGACAATCTCAAGAATAAATTTGAAACACTGAACACTAATGACCAGATACCAAAGGAATTGTGGAATGACATCAAGGACTTTATACATGAAGCAAGAAGTCGTTAAAAAGACAGGAAATAAAGAAAAGACCAAAATGAGCGTCAGGAGAGACTCTCAAATTTGCTCTTGAAAGTAGAGCAGCTAAAGAGAAAAGAAAAAATTATGAAGTCAAAGAGCTGACCGGAAGACTTCAAAAGGCAGCTGTAGAAGATAAAGTATTATAATGAAATGTGCAAAGATAGAAAACCAAAAGAGGTGAATATGCTCCTTATTTCTCTAACTGAAAGAATTTTATAAAAAAATCAAGACTTGAGTTGCAATGTTGAAGGATTCAATGGGGGAAAATACTAAAAGATGCAGGGAAAATCAAAGTAAGATGGAAGTAAAGAATGGAGTCACTGTACCAAAAAGAATTGGTCAACATTCAAACATTTCAAAAGGTAGCATATGATTAAGAAACGATGGTGCTGAAGGAAAAGGCTCAAGATGCCCTGAAAACATTGGCAAAAAACAAGCCTTCAATAATTGACAGAACACTAATTGACATGTTTCAACAAACAGATGTAGAGGTGGAAGTGTTCACTCATTTATGCCAAGAAATTTGGAAGAAAGCTACCTGGCCAACTGACTGGAAGAGATGCATATTTGTATCCATTTCAAAGTACAACAGAATGCAGAATTATTGAACATCACTAATATCACACACAAGTAAAAATTTGCTGAAGATGGTTCAAAAGTGGCTGTAGCAGTACATCAAAAGGGTACTGCCAGGAATTCAAGCCAAATTATGAAGAGGGTGTGAAAAAAGGGATATTATTGCTCATGTCAGATGTACACTGGCTGAAAACATAGAATATCAGAAAGATGTTTGCTTGTGTATTGACTATGCAAAGGAATTGCACTCTGTGGATCATGGAAAATCATGGATAATATTGCAAAGAATGGGATTCCAGAACACTTAATTATGCTCATGAGGAACCTGTACTTAGACCAAGAGGCAATCATTGGAATAGAACAAGGAGACACTGTGTGATTTAAAGTAAAGAAAGGTGTGTATAGGGTTGCACTTTTCACCATATTTTTTAAATCTGTATGCTGAGCAAATAATCTGAGAAGCTGTACTATGTGCAGAAAAATGGGAAATCAGTTTTGGAGGAAGACTCATTAACAACATGCGATATGCAGATAACACAGTCTTGCTTGCTGAAAGTGAAAAGGACTTGAAGCACTTACTGAGGAAGAACAAAGACCACAGCCTTCAGTATGGATTACGCCTCAATATAAAGAAAAGAAAAATCCTTACAATTGGACCAATAAGCAACATCATGATCAATGGAGAAAACAGTGAAGTTGTTAAGGTTTTCATTTCACTCGAGTCCACAATCAACACCCATGGAAGGAGCAATCAGGAAATCATTTGACACATTGCATTGGGTGAATCTGCTGCAAAGATCTCACTTTAAGGACTAAGTAGCACCTGAAGCACCTGGTTGAAACATCTGGTGTTTTCAATCACTTCTTATGCATGTGAAAGCTGGGCAATAAGTAAGGAAGACTGAAGAGGAATTGATGCCTTTGAATTATGAAACTGTGTGAAGCATATCAAATATACCATGGTCTGCCAAGGAACGAACAAAGGGGTCTCAGAAGAAGTACTGCCAGAATGCTTATTAGAAGCGAGGATGTTGGACTTCATCTCACATACTTCTGACATGTTATCAGAAGGGGCCAGGTCCTGGGGGAGGACATTATTCTTGGTACATTAGAGGGTCAGTGAAAAAGAGGAAAACCCTCAACATGATGGATTGACATAGTGGCGTCAACAATGGGCTCAAGAACAACAATGATTGTGAGGATTCCGCAGAATTGGGCAGTGTTTCATCCTGTTGTGCATAGGGTAATTATCAGTCGGAACTGACTTGACAGCACCTAACAACAACAACAATCTTTAAGGAAGAAGATTGCCAGGACTTTCTCCTGGGGAGCGCTGGGTGGGTTTGAACTACCAATCTTCCAGTTAGTAACCTTTTGGTTAGCAGCTGTGCTCTTAAAAATGGCAACTGCAGGCTTTGTTGGAATGACCTCTAAGAAAATTCATATATAACTCATGTAGGCTCTTATGGGTTGAATTGTGCCTGCCAAAAACGTGTATCAACTTGGCTATAATTTCCACCGTTATGTAATTGACCACGATTTTGTCATCTGATGTGATTTTTCTGTGCATTGCAAATCCTACCACTATGATGTTAATGAGGCAGGATTAGAGGCAATTATGTTAATGAGTCAGGACTCAATCTACAAGATTGTATTTTAAGTCAATTTCTTTTGAGATATAAAAGACAGAAGCTAGCAGGAGACAGGGGCATCTTCTCCCATACAGGCAGAATTATTGGATTTGGAACTCAAAAAGTGGAACTAGGAACAGTCACTATTAAAACTAGATCTAACATAATATTGTGTTTTTTAATTTACTTACTCCTCCTGTGACTCTAGGCTCACCACAGTATTACTGAATTACTAGTATTCAAGAGAAGAATGGTTCCACTGGGTAAGAAGTCAAGTTTCAATTAAAATGAAAGTTGTGATTGCCCTCACATTCAGCCTTTTGGAGCTCCTTGTAGCAATTTAGGAATAGGAAGGGGAGAAGGTCATTATCTCGGGTAGGATGATTATTAAATAGTCAATATTACCGAGGAAGGAAAATGTGTTTCTGCTGCACGACAGAATTAAAAAAGAGCATGCCTGGAACCAGAGATTTTACTGGGTTAACTATTAGTACTCCATGTCCAAAAGCGCTGAAGAATGGAAAACTAAAACCACCAGACTTACAAAGGCTATTAATACTTAAATTCTATTAGAATGAAGCTTTGAATCAGCACACACACACCCACACACATAAACACCAAATTTAAAAAAAAAAAAAAAAAACAATGGAAAAGAAAACTGACCAACCTAAATTCCGGCAAAGAGTAATGGGGAATGTTAAACTGGCCTCAACAGCTAAAATGCATTTATATTGTTTTGCTAATTATATATATGTATATATTTTTTTTCTGTTTTCACTAACTGCCTTATACGAAGAGGACTGGTGTTGGCTATGTTTTCTATTTAAGATCCAAATGAAAGGAATACTGAATTTACATCACCTGATTCGATATGGTAGCAATGGAACTTTTGTGTTCCCTCGTCTTTTTTCTTCCCCCTCCTTGAAGATAAAAGACAAGAGTGGATGCTGAAAGGCAAAAGAAATAAACCATGCTAGACAATGTTTTTTTAGATAGTGTTTTGCTGGCCCACTTCCATTTCCCACCCAACTCTGCTTTCGTTTATGTCCTGTGTCACTAAACTCCGGTTTTGATCGCTCAGGTTTCCTTGAACTTGGCTTCTGATTGGGTTTGGCCAAGGGAAGACAGTCCGTGGGTGATGCAAATGGTTAGTGCATGCAGCTGTTAACTGAAAGTTTGGAGATTAGATCCATCAAGAGGTGCATAGAAGAGAGGCCTGGTGATAAACTTCTGAAAACTCAACCGTTTAAATCCATTTGAAGCAAGTTCTCTGATATTCACGGGATTGCCATGAGTTGAAACTGATAGCAACTTTTTTTTTTTTTTTTGCCAATGGAGATGAAAGAGATGAACATTTGAGAAGAAAAAGAGTAATGCACTTTTTCCTCTGTTCCTTCTCAGCTGTGCTGAAGATCTGCAGTGGCATTTTTTCCTATTAAAGGCCGTATATCTTTTCACAGGAAACGCTGGTGGCGTAGTGGTTAAGTCCTACAGCTGCTAACCAAGAGGCTGGCAGTTCAAATCCAGCAGGTGCTCCTTGGAAACTCTGTGGGGCAGTTCTACTCTGTCCTACAGGGTCGCTATGAGTCGAAATCAATTCAACGACAGTGGTTTTGGTTTGGTTTATCTTAACACAGAACTCATCGTCCTTGGCTGCAGTCCTCTCCAAGTTCCTGAACAGGTTCTTTCTCTAGCTTCTTTGGTCAACACTGGTGATACCGTCTCAGCTCCCATTGATTTCCCTATTTCTGTTCACATTTTCTGAACAATCCTTTCATCAGGCTGTCTTTAATTGAGCCTGAGTGTGCCACACTGGCTTAAACAAACTCTTTCTGACATGAATATTTCAAAATCTTTCTTGCTATTCTGTAGGTTCTGATGTCCCATACTCCTATTCCATTCACCTAGCTACCTCACATTCATGTTAAAAGAAGAAATAGAAGGTATCAGATAGGAACATCCTCAAATGCCTGGTAATAAATATGAAAATCTACCTGCATCTACAAAAACATACCTTCATCTTTCCATTCTTATTCTGTCCTTCTCATTACAACAGAGGAACTTGTGCTATTTCTGCATATGTTCAAATTTTCAGCTTTCCATTCAGAGCTTTGAATCCCATCAACTGGATTTCTCTGGAAACTTACAGATCTTTTATACTTTACCTTATGGTTTAGTCAATTGTTACTTTTTTCAGCACTTTATGAGAAAGGCAAAGTAGACAATCACGATGCAAACACCATTGCTTTACTTTCAATCTACTTGTGTCCTTGAATCTAAAATTTGTCACCTTTCAGTAGCATATAGTAGAATCTTCAGATTTTTTTTTCCTAGTCTGACAACCTCTGACTTTTGACTGGATTATTTTGACGGGATTGTGTTTATACTTGAAGCCATTTTACTTTGTTTTGTATGTAGCTCTTTCTTTTTTCTCTCCATTCCTCCTTTAATCTTTTCTTTTGCAAAGTGTGAATATTTTCTAGTGTAAGTTTTAATAATATTTTTACTATTTCTTGTGTTATTTCTTAGTGTTTATTCTAGGCCTTACAATATAGACCAAAACTTAACAGTGATTCCTTCAGATTTGCACTAACGTAATTCTAATGATAAGAATATGTTACTTCTATGTAGCTCTATTCTCTCTTTCCCCTTTGGCTACTACTGTTATACTTTTTGTATTTCTGTGTGTTATAAACTCCAAAATAAATTATTTTAATTCTTACATTGTTTTTTGTTGTTGTTAGGTGCAGCTGAGTTAGTTCTGACTCATAGTAACCCCTTGTGCAACAGAACAAAACATTGCCCATCACTTCTCCATCTTCACGATTGTTGCTATGTTTGAGCCCATTACTTTATGTAGATTTATGCAATAAAAGATAATGAGAAAAGAGGGGAAAAAAAGTATGTATTCATAATGTTTACTGCATTAACCTTCGTATTTACCATTTCTGGTCCTCTTCATTTGTTCCTCTGGACTGGCACAACCTTCAGGTGTTATTTCCTTACTCCTACAGAGCTTCCTTCCCCCATGCCTGTGTGCCGTTATTGTCAGATATATTTTATTTCTACATTTCGTAGGCCCAAACAGAAATCATATACATATTGTTTTATACAATTGCTTTTTTAAATCAGTTAAGAGAAGAAATGAAAATACGCATTATACAGTCTTTTAGAGTGGTTCAGTGGTAGAATTCTCACCTTTATGAAGGAGACTCAAGTTTGATTCCTGGGCAATGCAACTTGTACACAGCCACCACTTGTCTGTCACTGGAGACTTGTGTGTTGCTTTGATATGAACAGGATTCAGTGGACCTTCCAGACTAAGATCTAGTAGGAAGAAAGGTGATCTGCTTCTAAAAAAAACCCTATGGGTCACAATGGTCTGCTCCACAATAAATAATGGGGATGGTGCTGGACCGGGCAGCATTTTGTTCTGTATACATGGTGTTGTCATGAGTCCTGGATCAACTTAAAGGCAGCTAACAATAACAACACTTCTGATACGAAGCTATCAGCCTATGCCCAGGGGGAAAAATGTAATACGTATTATTATTAAAGGAAAAATCAAGATTAAGAAATTGGAAACAAAAAAATCATCAACAATGGCCCATTTAAAAATACAACTTGTTACTTGTTGCTCTGCTTCTGACATCATTATATGAGCCCACGGTTAGCTGGCAAACTACTACAGGGAATACAGCTATGGCATTACAATCAGCCATAGTTATATCTTCACCATTTGCTCTTTAGCTGTGTGCTTGTTCCTTCTAACTAATGCTCACCAAATCTACCATTTGTAATGATTCTGTTACACAGTCTTCTTTGTTAACACATGATTTCAACATGATGATTTTATGATGCATGAAATAAAACCAACTTTTCTTTCACTTTTTTTTATGCTACTTATGTAAGCATTCTGTTTCCATAAAAACAAAATTTCTATTCCCTTAAAAAACAAAATAAAAACCTGTTGCCATCAAGTCGACTTCCACTCACAGAGACCTTACAGGACAGGATAGAACTGCCCCCTAGGGTTTCCAAGGAGCACCTGCTGGATTCGTACTGCCGACATTTTGGTTAGCAGTCATAGCACTTAACCATTACATCACCAGGATTTCCTCTATTCCCCTACTCCCTCCAAATCACATTTTTTTTCACCTTGCTTCTTCTCCTGCTAGTATATTAATAAATCTGACATGTCCTCAACAAAATCTCAATGAAACAAAACTATGTTTTATTTATTTATTTTATGTGTTTGTTCATTTGACAATACAGAGTTAAAATTATCATACAAATTCTGGAGGTTGAGGGCTTGCAGCCCAATTCAGAAATTCAGACAAATTTTTGACATAGATCTTAATTAGGTTGATCCCTGGCTTGCAAAGCTTCAAAATTCTCTGGTCAGTATTTATAACCTCCTACATCAGTAACAAAGCTGGGCGCTATCATTTTTGGTAAGTTACCGAACACAAACACCTCTAATGTGATGGATGTGGGCAATGTCTTCACAGAAGCATTAAAATACCAAAATTGAAAGAAAATCTCATTGATAGTATGTACAAAGTTCCCAGCCAAAGCAGAAAATTGTATTTAAGTTTAGCTACAGTGACTATATTTCTACTTTCTGATGTCACAGGTTCTGTTTGACATACATTCTATACTTGACACATTCTCTTTGACATATATCCCATGTTTTCAATAGAGCTATTAAGTCATTCTCTATTCCTCTTTTACAGATTAAATATTCTCACATCAACTTGACCACTTTTTGACTTTTTTTTCTAGACACCTGGACAATTTGGATACTACTACCTTCTTAGCATAACAGTGTTTATTTGTCTCCTCTGAAGCATGTAGACTATAAATTAATATACTGTCACTGGTTTTATAGGACCAGTGTGAATTGAAATGGAATTATTTCTTCAATTAACTAGGGTGTTTGTCTTATTTTATAACTAGAAGCATGACTTCCCATAGATAATAGAGCTATGTAAAGTATGGTGTACATGCTAGTTGACATTTAAGTGAATTCAAAAATTTCTATACATTAATATTAAACCATTTGTACACTTTGTTTTCTGTCTATATATGGGGCTCTGTCTCTTAGTAATATAACATTAATGTTTTTGGTTTATTATTTGAATCCATATGATTCTTGAATTCCATTATTTTTTCCCAATTATTTATTTACTTTTTCAGCTTTGTAATGTTCACGTTTTGTAAACCAAGTCTCTATTTGGCCTCACCTAGGAACCCTGGTGGTGTAGTGGTTAAGAGCTATACCTGCTAACCAAAAAGTCTGCAGTTCCAATCCACCAGGCGCTCCTTGGAAACTCTATGGGGCAGTTCTACTCTGTCCTATAGGATTTCTATGAGTCAGAAGTGACTTGATAGCAATTTTTTTTTTTTAATCACTATTGGGAAACCCCGGTGGTGTAGTGGTTAAGTGCTATGGCTGCTAACCAAAAGGTCGGCAGTTCAAATCCACCAGGTGCTTCTTGGAAATCCTAGGAGGCAGTTCTAGTTTGTCCTGTAGGGTTGCTATGAGTTGGAATTGACTTGGTGGCAATGGATAATCACTACTGAACATAACGTGCAGAACAAAACCTAGTGGCAATATCTCAAATTCTCTTAACTTTAACAAATTCATTATCCAAATAAAAAATTGAGCAAAGGTGAAGTATTAATTGATACCTGTGCAAGTTTGGGAAGGGTGTAACGTCAAATATTTAAGTGAAAACAAGAGAGATCGGGAAAGTAGAAAAATAAAAACAATTAGGATACTATAGCAAAGAGACAAAAAGAGCATTAACTTTATAAAGGAGGGTTTGATAAATATTGTCAAATGTTAAAGAAAGAGGTGAAGAAATCACATTATATATAAAATTATGTTTCTCATTACTTTTTAAAGCAAAATTTCCTTTGAGTTAGAGAAATAAAATTTTTTGAAATTTTTTTCATATAAATAGATTGAACAATAAGCCAGGGAATTTGACTTTTTTTTTTTTAAAAAAAAGTTTTACTACATGTAATTAGGAGTTAGAGAAAGTATCAAAATCTATGTAAAACACATATTCAATGAATTAAAATGGACCCAGCATCAGGAGGTGGTACTAGCTTCCAAAGATGGCAATATCTGTAGACTTTGTAAATGAGATTAATCAGATTGAGGACAGCTGAGTTAGACAGCAGAGAACATGGCTCAAAATAAGACATGCTGAAAACCCCAAACATCGGAATGACTTTATTGCTTCTCCAACACATTTTTTCTATCCCTAAGTTTTACAGTGGAAGCCACATAATATTACTGTTTCATTATGCGATGTTTTGATCAATACATAATTTCCTTAAAACACACATTGTAAGTAAACCTTTGATGGCAACCTCCATATTAATTGTGCTTCCTACTTATATTAAGGTGACTTTCAATTGCTCTCTATTAACAATTGAAAGAAGATTTCTATGAAGAAAATCAAGAACCTAATAAAGAATTTGTGTTAGATTCATCCATTGAAGACTCATCTAACTCCTTTAAAAGTCTGTCATCTATTGGAACCCTTTGTAATAGCTGAGTGGGTTGTCCCTTTTTTTTTTTTTTTGATGTGTGTTTATGTGTGTGTGACTCTGGAAGACAGAAAGGGGAAGAAGGGTTCAGAAAGTTTCAAGAAAAAGGTCAGGGAATGAAAGGAGTGCTGTCATTGGCGCATTCAAATCAGTCAGCAGTGTCCTTAAGAGCCAATTTTTGCATGAAGGCACACTCATTCTTTAACAAATGTAGGTGCGTATAGGGAAAGAGAAATAGAAAGATAAAAGCTTGAAAGTGTAATAAAAGTTTAGTCCTGAAGTTTGATTTAAGCATCCCTTCCGTGATGTATATCACTAAATTAAAAAAAAAGTCCATTATAACTTCAAAGCATTTATGAAATATGTTATAGATAGCTAACAGTTATCTTACCAAGTGGTAAAAAGGAATGCATATGGGAAAACATTGAATAGGTGGACCAAAATATTCTATATGGCTAGTTCTATGTGATATTGTGCCTTTTGTCTCTAAATACTTAATCTCCTTTTTTCTACAGCCAAGTGTGCATTATAAATAAGTTCTATTTTAAAAGACCCAGTGACCATATAGACTGATTTTAACATAAACATCCATGCCCCTGTTATTATTTGTCTAATTTATCTTATCTCTAATTAGATACAGATATTTGAGTATTAAAAGAATGTTTTTACTTTGAAAATATTCTAATGAGAACCTGTATGTTTGAATTAGCCCTTGGAAGTTAATCAAAAACTTAATTTTGTTCGGGAAATAACTAAATACTCAATTTAGTTCAGAAAAATTAACCAGGCAGCAGCAGAAATGAAGGGGTTTTTTTCCTGGTAGTCACATTCCACAAAGCCTTCTTTACTTCCTTATTCCTGAGGCTGTAGATCAGGGGATTCATCATGGGGATCACTACTGTGTACAACACAGAAGCCACTTCATCCTGACTCAGGGAGTAACTAGACCTGGGATGCAGATAAGTACAGATGGCAGTTGCATAGAACAGAATTATAGCAGTCAAGTGGGAGGCACAAGTTGAGAATGCTTTGCACCTCCCCTCCCCTGAATGCATATGAAAGATGGAGAAGAGAATGTAGGAGTAGGAAGTCAGGATGACCAGCAGAGCACCGACCATATTCACACCAGCATAAGTGGAAAAGATGCTTTCATTCAGGTGTGTGTCAGAACAAGAGAGCTTAAAAAGAGGGGGGGTTGTCACAGAAGAAGTGATGGATGATATTGGAACCACAGAATGGTAAGCTGCTTACATAACTTGTGTTAACCATGGAGTTCAGCAATCCTGCTGTAAAGGCCCCAGCTGCCATTTTAAGGCAGACTGTCCTGGACATGATTAAGGAGTAAAGGAGTGGGTTACATATGGCCACATAGCGGTCATAGGCCATTAACCCAAAGAGGATGCATTCAGTTGTTGCCAGGGCAATAAAGAAATACATCTGCAGGAAGCAGCCAGCAAAGGCGATGGTTTTCTTCTCAGACAATAGATCTACCAGCATCTTTGGGGTGATGGTAGACAAGTAGCAAGCACCCACAAAGGACAAGTTAGCCAGGAAGAAATACATGGGTGTGTAAAGCCGAGAGTCCACCCTGATTAGCAGGATCATCCCCACATTCCCCAGGACTGTGAGTGTGTAAATCACAACAAAGAGCAAAAAGAGGATGATCTGTAGCTCCAGGGCATCTGCTAATCCCAGCAGGATGAACTCAGTCAGTGAGGTATGATTTTTTCTGGTCATTTGTTACAAAGAGATTTTGTTTAAACTTTGGATCAAGTGTAAATATTTCCCTCTCCAAAAGCTTACAGGAAGAAGTTGAAATGTCAATAAGGATATTTACATATGGAAAAAAAAATAAAAACCTAGGATAACATGGAATAGTAAATGAAATGACTGAAGTAAGAGGAAAAATAGAGTACTACTGGAAAATGTATTTTAACAAAGGATTTTCTGTTTTGAAACTGGGTTGGAGGACTTTTAAATCACTTATCTAAGTCCACAGACTCCAGTTCAGCTTCTGCAAATGTAACATTGGTTGTTCTCTTCTTTGTATGCCAGCCCACATTAAAATGTAAAGGATAGAAATATTCTTGCTGAAGTTTCTTTGGTTCTTTTTACGGTTATGTAGATTTAACTCAAAGATAATGTTTTCTCTCCCTTAAAACCACTATGATCATCTCTCCAAAATTCATACATTCCCCCCTAGAAATAGCTTTTGTATAACCCTAAGTAGGAAAAATTTTGACAATTAAATCTGAGAGATACTTTGACACGCATTATACATTTAAGAATAATTTTGTACAGTGAGCCAAATGGTTGTTCTTGTTACGAGGATGACACATATACCAAATTAATGTCATTTAATAGCAGATAGGGTATTTCTGCACCCCAGTGAACAACAGTATGAAATCCTTAGAACGTCCTTCCCAGAGAGTATCTTACCTGTGTAGTCTATCAATTTCATTAATATTAAGGTTCTCATTTGGAGGTTAAAAAAGAAAAATTTAATTCTTTTTTAAATGCAGTGTAAAGATGAATTACCTTCTTGTAAATTTTGAGATACCTTCTGAGTAAACACATGTTAAGGTACTTTTATTTTGTTTTCCTTCAAGAGGATTGAGGAGCTATGGGGATTAGATGTAGGTATTAATTGTGAAGTCAATTCTCTAAAGACAGAAAGCTTAATCTCAAAAGGAAATACAATATGACACTGAACATATGTATATGTACTTCAAAGCTGTTGGAATCAGACCTGTGGAGCTGGCGTCATAGTGTGGCTTCTGCTCTCCGTGTTATATTAAAGTTCTTCACCAAAGGCAGATAATTCAATTTTTAATTGACTGTTTACATTTCTTCTTTCTTGGTATTTTTAGCTTATTCCAAAGGAATAGATAGAGCACTACCAAATTTGTACTTTTCTTTAGTCTGTGTGTGCACATCTGGGTAAATTTAACTTACAATTCAGCTCTGCTCCCCAGTGAAATTAAGGAGAATGGGAAACTACCTAGTATTCTTTGTGACCATCTTCAAAGAAATACTCTTGCCTGAGCAGATAGGAAACTAGATAACCATACCAAATTTATTTTTATGATTTCAACTCTTTTTTTCTTGGTTGTTTGCAATTACTGTCGGTGACTATCATTCTATAAGGGGTCATACAATAGTATTTCTAGACCAAATTCACAAGCGAAAAAAGATGTGATAAACCTCATTGGATGTCCATACGCAAGGAAAATCTATTTGCATAAAACTTTGTCAGACTTGGAGGAATATCTTTTTTTTATTATTATTACTATTATTTATTGTGCTTTAAGTGAAAGTTTACAAATCAAGTCAGCCTCATACAAAAACTTACACACACCTTGATATGTACTCCTAACTGCTTTTGGCCTAATAAGACAGCACACTCCTCTCCACCCTGTGTTCCCCATGTCCTTTCAACCACCTTCTGTCCCCCTCTGCTTTCTCATCTCACCTGGGGAAAGAAGTTGCCCACATAGTCTCATGCATCTACTTAAGCCAAGAAGCTCAGTCCTCACCAGTATCATTTTCTGTTTTACAGTCTAGTCCAATCCCTGTCTGAAAAGTTGGCTTTGGGAATGGTTCCAATCTTGGGCTAACAAAGGGTCCAGAGACCATGACCTCTGGGGTTCCTCTAGTCTCAGTCAGACCATTAAGTCTGGTCTTTTTATGAGAATTTAAAATCTACATCCCACTGTTCTCCTGCACCATCAGGGATTCTCTGTTGTGTTCCCTGTCAGGGCAGTCATCGTTGGTAGCCGGGTGCCACCTAGTTATTCTAGTTTCAGGCTGATGTATTCTCTGGCTCTTTCTGTCTCTTGTGCTCATCTTTCCCTTATGTCTTTGGTGTTCTTCATTCTTGGAGGACACCTTAAGGGATCATTTTACCAGCAAGGGTATAATGTTCACAGGTACAAACTTTACTGTTCTGCTACCTATATCTCCTCTGATAATGTGGGAAATATAGACAAACAACATAGAGTACTACAGTAGTAGAAATTTTTTAAAAAAATGGACCAGAGAGGACTAGAAAGGTAGCTTGGAAAATTGGCTTGATGATAACAAATGTTCTTGGTATTTTTTGTAACAATATATGTGTTTGTGTTATGTAAAAGTGAATATTTTAAGAGCTAAAATGTTGAGCTTACTAGAATTATTTTCTAAAGACAGGAGGAATGGGAAACAGATCTTTGAGTAGAGACAACCATAAATTTGAGAACCCGATGATCATGAAGATGTCACAGGGCCAGGCAATATTTTTTTCTGTTGTTCTGAGTCAGTTGACTAGACAACAACAACTACCAACAATGAAGACCTTCTATAGTGTGTCTTCACCACAAGTACCTTTGTTTTGAATGGTAGCGGCTACCTGCTTTTTGCTAAATCCAAAGGACTTGTTTCACTTATTAATTTATTGAAGACTCTGAAGAATTTACACATCTATTCAACCTGCATTATCTGTATTTATATATTTATTATCTGTATTTTTATTCTTATTCTCTTCTATCTTATTAGATAATTCAGATACTAGTTTACACTGAAGATGCTTAGAAGATACATTCTAGTATTCTGGCAATTATAGTTTCTTGACTCAGTATAAACTGGGTACTCATCAAATGGAAGTTTATGAGTTGTAGAGTAAGTTCCATATTTTTGCATGTTTATTTACTTAACTATTAAAAAAAAACTATGTAAAAAAGTAGTTTGAAAAGGTATATTGAAATGAGCTAAATTTTTTTCTTAATCATTGGTTTACATTAAAAAAAGATGATACTTTATTCTTGTTGATTCAGAGTTCCATATATCTTGATTTTATTAAATGATTGTCATTTTCTCTATAATTAAAAAAAATTTAAAAACTTACCTAAACTTCAAAGGGATCATGAAGCCATTAATTACAAAAACCTTTTTAATTGTATTCATAGGACACATTCATAGCAGTATTTACCATTATCAGTTACCTGTTTATTTTTTTCCACTTTTTTACTTTCCTAATAAACTTTCTCAGAGCACAAAATTTTAAAATCACAATCCAGTAAAATAAAACAGTGCCTGCCATGTAGTAGCTAGTCAATAAATATATGTAGATGAAATAATGAATAAATAAATGAATTTCTTTATATTTTAAGGTATAAATTTAAAAATCCTTTAATTCATTCAGTTTTATGTTGTTTTTGTTGTTGGGTGCTGTCAAGTTGTGTTTGACTTACAACAGTCCCATGTGACAGAGTAGGACTGTTCCATAAGGTTTTCTTGACAAGAGCAATAGCAATCTTTAGGGAAACAGATCACCAGTTTCTTCTTCCCAGGAGCTTATCCCCATTTGGTTCACAGCAGAGCACTTAACCGTTTGCACTGTCAGGGCTCCTTATTCCGTTTATAAATGATTAGTTTTATATATCATTGGTTCTTAGACTGAGAACATTTTTATGTATGTCATTTATACAAGGATTATTCTCAGGATGCTAACATTTTACTCTAATAAGATTCTTGGTACTAATAAGGGAAATTCATGTAATACATTTTAAAGATGAGAGTATAGGAAAAATAGGTCTTTTTGTAACCATTTCTGTTGCTGAAATACATGTAGATTTTAAGTTCTATTTTTTTATACAGAAGAATTAAGTTATGTTGAATCTTTAAAATCTTAATTTAAAAAGAAGAACAAAACACACGAAGATATTTTCAGAATGTAATACCCAGGTCAGAGGTCACAAAGGTCACTCTCAGGTTTAATGATCTCACAGATCTCAATAAAGTCATTATAGTCATCATTATAGTTTACTACAGTGACAGGATACATGCTGAAATTGGCAAGGAAAAAGGCACATAAGGAGGAGCCCAGGAGAAACCAGGCTTGAACTTCCAGTTGTCTCCTTCCAGTGAAATACAACAGAGAGTGCTTAATTCTCTAAGCAATGTTTTGTGACAACGTGTAAAAAATATTGCCAAACAGGGAAGCTCATCTGAGCACCGGCTTCCATTTATTCAGGATCAGTCATGTAGGTAGGAAGCACAGGTGTGGTTGACCTTAGCTATTCAGTCTTTAGCCTATATATCCCCAGAGATCAAAAAGATATAGTATGGCCGAAAGCAGGCATACAGAAAGACAAAAAAACAAACAGAAAATAGTCACTCAGAGTAAATCACTTTGTTAGTAGTATAAACTACCTACGTGGCCCAAGAAATCAGGTATAAAAAGACACTCTTATCAGGCAGGACATTCAAGTACTCAGAGCTGACTTCCCAGGAGATAGTCAAGGGCCAGATCTGAAGATCTTTGGATTGTACAGGCTTTGGGTAGTAGTCAAGGTTGCTAAGTTAACTCTTTACAGCACAGTACCAATATCAAAATCTTAGTAGTGTTGATTCTTACTCAACTGTATTTTAACTCCTTAGTTTTGCCGCTACACTATCTTCAGAACAACAGGGAATTATTTTTATGAATTTAATAAGCTGCATACTTTGATTTTTCCCTGCTATTCCATATATTGTCCTCTTAAATACAGCACATGGTGCCCTGAATGCAGCTTTTGCTATGGATAATGCTTTTTTACCTTCATATCCCACAAAAAGCAATCATACCTCCAAAATTACTCTTCCTTTTTTTATTTGGGGGTGGGGATGCAGGAGAAGCAAAGAACTTTCAGTAAAAAATTCAGTACCTGTCTCTAAATTTCTAAATCCGAGGCAGCGGGGGTGGGAGAGGGGAAGAGTTTGCTTCTTGCTTTCCCATGAAATGGCTCACCTGTCCACCAGAAGGTTAATATAATGTGTAAACAGGAAATATCCACAATCTAGATGCCTTGCTAAGTAATGCAAGTATGTGAAAATAAAAATACAAGGATGTGACAAACATCACCACCACCACCTCTCCCTTGGGGTACTTTCTATGAGTCTAGTCATCTTGGTCACGTTGGGATATCCTCACCAAATGGAAGCATACTTTGTTCAAATTTGTACTCTCCACCACCACCTACCATGAAAAGCAATTAATTCGTAGGCCCCTTCCCGTTTTGGAGGCTACATATCCTACATGAGTGAGTTCACTTCTGCCACACGAAGTGAATCTTCTCAAAGGTAAGCAAGTTTGTGTAGGATCCACAGCAAGAAAGCATTCTCCAGACTGCTGTACAAAGAGTTCTATACTTTTGTTCTTTGGATACAGTTGCCCCAGATACCCAGACCCCAGTGCCCCTAGATAGACTCTAGTATATTGACCTGTAATATGGAGCACCAAAGACCTTTAGATATTTTAAATATAACAAATACCTGTTTCCGAGAGTTCCCCTTTCCCATACTGAGAAATAAACATTGACTTGTCACTGGGTGGTGACTGAGACTGAATAC
Source organism: Elephas maximus indicus (assembly GCF_024166365.1). Classification (NCBI taxonomy): domain Eukaryota; kingdom Metazoa; phylum Chordata; class Mammalia; order Proboscidea; family Elephantidae; genus Elephas; species Elephas maximus. The sequence continues at coordinate 79,252,629 of NC_064838.1, read as the reverse complement.
TGACCCAGGCACACCAGGTTATTATATGTCCCAAATGTTCTATTAGGAGCACAGAGTTATAAGGCTAATTTACTGGTAAAGACAAACCTTCCCTGAAGAATGTTATTACCTGACGGAATCCATAGATCAGAAGCTCGGCCTGAAGTCTGAGTGATTTCCAGGAGCCCCTCCCTTACTTTCCTATCCCAGGGCGGCACTTCCTTCAACCCCACCAAAGGTTGGGGGGAGCTCTCTATGTCCAGGTAAAACAGGAGTGAAAGACAACCTGAGCCTGGTTGGCAGCTGGCTTTCCAGGAGATGACAGATGCTACAAGGAATGGATTGCTCCTGTATTATAACCTCAGAATTGGAATTTCTAAAGAATATTGGACAATGTTACAGAATGCACCCAAGAAGCAGAGCTTCCAAATATAAACAGTTTCATCTATATCGCTTTGTGGAAAGATCTGTTTTGGTTTGATCAGACAATCAGGAACCTGAAGGAATAAAATTGGTAACGAAGAGGAGGCTCAAGGAAGGTGTATGGGGACGGAGCACCTAATATAGGCTAAGGGTTCAAGTGATGACACACTTAGAAAAATGTTTCTACCCTACTTATGTAACTCTTAGCTCAGCTGCTTTAGAGGATTTTGTATTCAGGGAGGGCTATTTCCTCCAGGGTTCACAGTGGGAGCTAGTCTTGCCATTGAATTGGAGGCTGAGAACGCCACAGGTGCTTTTCAGGCCCCCACAGAGGCAGCCCCTCCACAAAGGCAGCCCAGAGAAACAGCTATCTCTTCTTATAGCTCCTTAACAAAAGCTTGGCCATGTGAACTCGGCTTGATGAATTTAAAGGCCCAGCCCTGAATTTAAGTCTTTAGAAAGTTATGAAAAATGAGAGATTATTCACCGTATCTGCATCAGAGTCAAAATGCAGAAGTGCACTGTTGGGTATTTAGGGAAACTACGGTCCGGAATCAAGTAGGCAAGTTACTAGGGACGGTGATGCTAGGGCAGCAAACCCAGTAGTGATGTTGGCATTGCCATGTATGAAGTAAACTCTTCCTAGGGGGAGATCTTCACTATGTTGTGTTTCCTTTGGTTCCTGCCAGTTTTCTCAACCTGTCTTTCCAGCTTCCTTGTGAATTCTATGAATTACCCAATATCCTTTCAGCAAATTTGTGTCGTTTTTTTTTTTTTTAAAGTGAAGAAAACTGTTTAGCTGTTTTTCTGCTGTCTGCAGCCAAATTTCGTATAGGAAAAATACTTTATTACCCTATAATTAAGGATAATCCTTGCATTTTAATAATTTATGCATTACAAGTAGAAAGAAAAAAGTTCAATTAAATTTTTAAAAAGTACACCTAGGAAAATGTTTATTTATTTTTTTCCAGACTTGTAGATTTATTAAAGAAGGAAGAAAGGAAGGAAGGATGGGAAGGAGGGAAGGAGGGAGAGGGGAAGAAAAGAAGGAAGAAGGGAGGGGGGAAGAAAAGAAGGAAGAAGGGAGGGTGGAAGGAAGGAAGGGAGGGAGGAAGAAAGGAAGGAAAGAAGGGAGGGTGGAAAGAAGGAAGGGAGGGAGGAAAGAAGGAAGGAAGGATAGAAGAAAAAGAAAGAAAAGATGGATAGGAGGACTGGAAAAAGGAAGGGAAGAGGAAAAAAGGAAGGAAGGGAGTGGGTGAATGAGTGAAAAAGGGAGAAAAAGAAATGATGGAAGGGAAGGAAGGGAGGATGGGATAAGTAAGAAAGAAAAGAAGGATAGAGGGAAGGAAAAAAGGAATAAAAAAGAAGAAAGAAATAAAAGAAAAAAATAATTGATTGTGGTACTTCCTTTAACTCTGCAATTTTTCCACCCACGTTTTAGTTCTTCATGTACTTTGCTGTTTTGATTTAGGGAATTTTTTTTTTTTTTCCTAAAAACACAGATCTTCACCCTACTAGAAAAGAAGTCCCCCTAAAAGCTATAAAAAAACTTATTTAAATTTCTCACCAGATGGAGGAATGAGGCGAATTGTTTGCATTAAGCCTGGCGCCATACATTTATCTACTCTGCATTCCGTGCACCTTAAGCTTCTGAAGGGTATAAGACTGTTCCAGTGTCAATAATCTAAAGAAAGTTAAAACCAAGAGCTGCATTTGAAAGTATTAGGAAATATTGCTGTAAGTACTGCTGTAATTGTGAAGGAAAGCTAATAGTCATATAAACAAATACAATTTGCTGAACATGGTGTTAAATAGTTATATGTGTTATCTCCCTTAATTCTCAAGAATCTGATAATGTGGGAAATTATTCACAATTTTCAAATTAAAAAAAGGCTGACTAAGGTCAATGTCACTCTTGTGAATAAAAAATGAGTCAAACCCATGTTGGGTGAGTATTAAGCTCTTACCACTGCATCTTATCATTCAAGGCATAGTTCCTCCCAGTCACTCCTATAACTGAGAAACAAAAATGCGGCCATTGGCATTTTTCTCAATAGTTGTCAGTCTGTACCTTGACATTTCCACATAAAACTAACTGCTGCAAAGTCTCTTTGAATATCTGAATTGATAGTGGTTACTCAGAGACAGAATTTGAACAAGAAAGCTTTTTTTTTTTTTTCTATAGATTGGCACAGTTAAAGTTATTGCAATTATTGCTATTTTAATCAAAGATCTCCCAAAAATGCAGAGGTATGTTCTAAGTGGTTTATCATAGTAAATTGTGTTAACTTTATCTTTTTCATTTTTAAAAGAAAGCAGCCACACCACTGGAAACAGAGTAATTGCCTATCCAAAGATCTCCTGGGATTGGGGAGTATCCTGGGACAATGTTCTATTTGTCAGAGGCTAGAAGATAAATAATCACTCCTTATAAGACGATTTCTAAAACCTGGAGAGAAATGTTACCAACATCTCATACAAAATAAATTCCACATTCAAAATTCTAGATGGTGCTGAGATAGGTGACTTCCCCAAGCGTCAGGAAATTGTCTCTTGTGAATGTAGCAATGATAATGAGCTAACCTTAGACAAAAAATGTATTTCTGTTGACTCTCTGTTTTTTTTTTCTCATAGCCTGAGTGTGTTTGTACATGTAAGGGAGTAAGAGCAGTAGTGACATGGATCTGAGCCCACCCATATCCATGGCATTTTGAAAATAAAGTAAAAAAAATATATATTTTATACCACTGTCCAATTTGTTGTGCACCTTGTTGCCATTAGAGGAAAGGTGAGTGAGCTATTTTTCAAATTTGGGGGAATCCAATGGTCTAATTAAGTCCCTGAATCTGTAAACTAAGCCTCAGATTCTATGAACACACAGCATATATGCACTCACAATATGATTGATCATTTTGTATTTGTTCCTATAAATATCAATTCAGAAAATTTACAGTTTTAAAGCTAGGTATTGAATTATTAAGTAATAATAATGATATTAGTGTGATGGTAAGGAGCCCTGGCAGTACAATGGTTAAGCACTAGGCTAACTGAAAGTCAACAGTTGGAACCTACCTGCAGCTCTGCAGAAGAAATGACCTGCAATGTACTCTCATAAAAATTTCAGCCTTCAGAAACCCTATGGGGCAGTTCTACTGTGTCCATTGGAGTTGCTATAAGTCAGAATCGACAGGACCACATACAACAATAGTGTAATAGTGATAGCAATGATGATAATAACTGATCATAAATAGTGAGAACTTTCTATGTATCCACAAGATAACAAACCCTGTAAAAAGGTACCGTAATAAGTTACACATTTTAATCCTGACTTCAACCTTATGATATATTAATATGCTAATTAAACAGAAACAGAAATATAAACAGAGAAGTTCTATGGCTTATGGATTAAGAGTCAAACCTGAATTTAAAATTATTCTGCCTAAGTCCAGATTCTATGTGTTGGCCATCACAACACGATATAATTTGAAAAGAAGAACAAGTGAATTTATTGTGGTTTCTTCTTTTTTTTTTTTTTTCTTCTACATAAGTCTTTCAAGCAGAATGTCAAACAGAAAATAATTCATGGACACCTTTCAGAAATAGCCACCTTGTCAGGTAAGATTTCAATGAGAACCAATGGGGCCAAACTTGTTTTAGGAGATTAATCTGAGTTCAAAACAGTGTGAGATGAATCCTTCAAGAGCAGTGAAATTGATCTAGAAGACCTGGTCTCTCATTTAACAATTAAATATTGAACCACTCCATGGGGGCTCAAAGAAGGAAAGTTGGATTTTGATTTCAAGAAGTTTGTAACCTGTTTATGGATCAGATTTACACTTTTTAAAAAGATTAATGGACATGTCACTCACTGGATAATCTTGTAAATGTGACTTAAAATAAAGATATAAATTAGATCACTGCTGAGGTTCCTTCCAACAGTAATATTCTATAATTGAATAATTTATTGTGAAATTCCTATAACAGTAGAAACTATTTCAACATCAGAAGTACTATGCAGCATTTTTTTAAAAAAAGGCAGAGTGGTATTTTTTTTTTTTTGATAAGTTACTCTATCAAGAAAATATAACAGTCATAAGTCTTCATGTATTACAGTTACATAACTGTCGATGACAATTCATATAGCACAGTCTAATATTGAATTACACAGCTTTAAAACATATAATGCAAAGACACAGCAGTACAAGAAGAAATTGTTAAATCTGTACTCATGACAGAAATCTTCAAAACTCTTCTTTTACTAAACTTCTGGTTACCAGCCGAGCGCTTAGCAACTGCACCACTAGGGATGTTTATTCCCATTAGCTACCTGTAACGTTTCAGTTCTCTAACTGCCTGTAGAATTCTCCGTTCCTACTCTAGCTTATTTGCACACACACACACACGCTCACTCACACACACACACACATACAAGTACAGGCTTATCTTTGTAAGAGACTCTAGATCATGCTTAAGACATATCCGTGAAGCCAACGACAAGGTCAATTCTGAGACAACCACCAGGATAGTTTAAGTTAATAAAATAAGAAAAAAATAGAAACAAAATCAGTTTATGTTTAATGTATTATATTTAATAAACACTTATATACAGGTTATGTTCTAGTCACATAATTCACATATATTTACTCATTTATTGCTCTGTCACAGAGTGTTTTAGTAGCATTACCAAGAGTACACAAACATTAAATATCAAACCTAAGGTTTGAACTCAGTCATCTCTTGCCTAGCAACTGTGCTCTTCACTACTGTATTAGGCTGCCTCCCGGATCACAAGTTTAGTTCTGTGGAACTATCTAGTCTATCTGTGAGCATTTCTTTTCCCCAGAATTTTTCTCAACTCTTTGTCTTTACAAAGAAAAATGTGATTTTAAGGTAGGAAACATTGATCTTTGCCCCTAAAGAGCCTGCCAATTTTCATAATTCGTATCAGGTTTCATCAGGTAAGCCTCTTTCAGCTTGAAAGGATCTAATAGTATATCCTAATGTCCATAGATTTAATGAGTTACTGTATCACAAAACAGCACCTTCTGAGTGAAATCATCTGGTATTGAGAGTGAGTTCTAATTATATCCTTTAACAGAAAAAAAAAAAAAAATTGCCAGAGAAAATACAACACTTTGATTTTACTAACCATTCATTTCTTTCCTTAAAAAGGAGAAGAATGACCTCCTCAGTTCATTCATCACTGAAGTCAACTCCTCTCTGTTGATAACACCTATCTTGAATGAGAAAAATAAGAAAACCAAGAAGATGCTAGAGAATAATTATACCAGACCAACTGAGTTCATTTTTGTTGGATTCACAGATTATCTACCTCGCGGAGTCACACTATTCCTGGTATTTTTCATGCTGTATGTGTTAATTATGGTAGGAAATATGGGCTTGATAATCTTAGTTAATGTCAATTCAAGCCTTCAAACCCCCCATGTATTATTTCCTGAGCAATTTATCTTTCTTAGACATCAGTTATTCTACAGCAGTTGCTCCTAAATTGCTGGTAAATTTCTTAGCATCTGGGAAGAGCATCTCTACCCATGGCTGTGCACTACAAATATTTTTCTTTGCTTGTTTTGCTGATACTGAGTGCCTCATCCTGAGAGCAATGGCATATGACTGCTATGCAGCCATCTGCAACCCATTACTCTATTCTACACTTATGACTAGGAAAATCTGCCTCTGTTTTGTTGCATTGGCCTACTTCAGTGGAAGTATGACTTCACTGGTACCTGTGTGCCTCACATTCAGGCTGCCATTTTGTGGCTCCAATGTTGTCAACCATTTTTTTGTGTGATATCCCCCCTCTCCTGGCTTTGTCATGTGCGGATACCAGTATCAATGAGTTTCTGCTCTTTGCCTTGTGTGGCTTCATCCAGACCAGCACTTTTGTGTTCATATTTACCTCTTACTTCTGTATCCTCATTACTGTTTTGAGCATCAAGTCCTCAGGAGGCAGAAGCAAAACATTTTCTACCTGTGCTTCCCATCTCATAGCTGTCACCTTATTCTACGGGACACTCTTGTTTCTGTACTTACGTCCTACCCCCAGCTCTTCTCTAGACACTGATAAGGTAGTTGCAGTGTTTTATACAGTTGTCTTCCCCATGTTTAACCCCATAATCTATAGCTACAGAAACAAAGATGTGAAGAATGCTCTCAAAAAAACTGTTGGAAAGGTACTGGACATTCAAATTAATGGAAATAAAAATAAAATAAAACATATTTCATTTGAGAATATTTGAGGACTAATCTCCCCTCTAATCTCTCCATTTTCTACTACCCCATGCACAGCTTATGATTCAACAATTTTAAATGTATCAATATTTGCTAAAAAATAAAGAGAACTTTTCAACAACATCTTCCAATTCTCTGTCTTTTCTTCCAGAAATATTCCCTCTCTAATGCTTCTACTGGAAACTCTGGTGGCGTAGTGGTTAAGTGCTATGGCTGCTAACCAAGAGGTCAGCAGTTCGAATCCACCAGGACCTTCTTGGAAACTCTATCGGGCAATTCCTCTGTCCTATAGGATTGCTACAAGTTGGAATTGACTTGATGGCAGTGGGTTTGGGTTTTTTTTTTGGTTTTTGGAATGCTTCTACTGTGTGAACCATTTCTAATTCTAAGATAGCTTAACTGTTCTCCAGTGAGTGTTCCTAAAATACTCTATGTATTTATTCATTAAATTATTTATCATGCTGTATTGAAGATATATGTTGACCTACTGTTAACCCGCCTATATTAGACGATCCTTGGCTGCTGGGAACATATATTATTGGTTTATTTTTGTATGAGTTGGAACCGACTCCACGGCAATGGGTTGTTGTTGTTGTTGTTATATAGCACCTGGTACATTGCATGTTCTTATTACATGTGTGTTTAATGGCTAGGTAGGTGAATGATGGATGGCTGAGTAGATGGATGGATGGATAAATCTATCAGTTTGTGTTTGGGAGAGTGAATCTGTATTCTGTACGAATATAGCATTTATTGTCAGGGAAAGTTGATATTACCAATGATAGATGGCAGTTGGTGTCGGGAGAGGTGGGGTTCATTGGTTCTCAGGAAATCAGACAGAAGGTGTATAGCAATAGGCTCTTTAATATCAGATCATAGTGAAGTTTAGCTCTTTTGGGGCTAGAGTGTTGCTGCAAAAGTTTCCCTACTCTTCCATTCACAGTGAATATTTGTGAAAACCTTTAAGATTTTAAACTCTATAAATTACTTATTATTTACACATATACTACTGAAATAGCCTTTGAAACAATATCTTTTAGAAAAGGTGAATAATTGCTCTGATAATTTTCTCATGGAAATTGACAATGCAGACTAATTGAAGTGTAAGCAACTTTGTTGTTGTATATTTTTTATCATTAAGATACATATCTTCTGTGGCTACTTTGGATTTTTCAGTGTCTGTTTACTTCTTGTTTTATCTTGAAAGAGTCGAAACAATAAATTGCACACATGTGAATGTATATTACTGCATATTTTGCAGTAATTATGAAAATAGAGATGGCTGCATTAGTCGTACTGAATGTACCCGGTTGTCAATTTAACATAAAAATTTAGCCAAATAAATTTTCAATGAAATATTGTCTTATTTGAGTGCCTCGATGTCCTATTTTGTAAATGGAAACAATAAGTATTACTTACTGGATAGTATTGTTTTGAAAATCAAATAAATTAATATACACAAAAATACCAGTACATGCATGATTTGAGGATTAAATAAGGTAATAAAAAAAATAGATACAAATTTCCTAGAATATTTTCGAAAGCTCTTAGAACCAACCATGTCTGGCACATTTTATCAGCATATAGTGCTTATTTGTTCTTACCATTATCATATTACTATTGATTTTAAGACGATAGGATTTGATTTTCTGTGAGGTGCTAGGTAACCTGGCAGAGCTGGGCAATATTATCCAAGAGAAGGACCTTGGTCCTTTTGCTGTGGGCTTTTATGTCACTTGATTATAGAAGCACAAGTGCCTCTCCTGATGAAAACTGAAATGGAATAAAACAGAGAAGCTTGTCCATATCACAATTTTGTCTCCTCAACATTTATCACTTGGGAAGTAACAGCACGTTCATGAAAATATATGATTAATCAGGGCAGGAACCTGATTTTCCTATTCAGCCTTTGTGGTTAAGGGGACACCACCTTCTTCTCCACCTTAACCAGCGGCTTGAAAGTGCAGTCGATGAGGTGTGTGATGACATGACCGAACTTGTGCCCTGAGTCATCACCTCAGCATTGATTACCAGTATTGATTGCCTTAACATGAAGCTGTAACTACTTCCCCTGTAGCTTTTTAGGAGGGCAGCCAGCAGGGAATCTACCTTGGTATGTTGATCATTACCCTTGATTTCTTAGAAAAAGCTCACCTGTTTTGGCTTTTTATATTAACAAGTGTTACTTCACATTTTACTAGTGGATATATTGTCACAAAAATTATGTAGCCCACCATTTGGCCTACACTGGTCATCTGCTTTTTGGAAAGGTGTGCATTTACAGAAGTATTGGTAATGATTGATTATTTTGCTTGTGGGGAATGCCGTTTCTTGATTTTTCTGGAATTCAAATACAATCCTAATTTGTAGTCGACATGACAAATTACAATATAATTCTTTGGTCCTGAAATTGCATCCATCATCTGTTTTGTGACATCATACTATGATGTTTGAGTTTTAGAAAAGATATATTATTTTATTTTTTTTCAAAGGGAAATTTATTTTACCACAGTGAAAAGCTGAGGTATCTTCTGAACAATGATCAAGAGGGCCTGCAGACTTATGGTTAGTTCTACTCTCAAGAGACCGGAAAGAATGTTAATAATCCAACCTGTGGACATCTGAGACTCACATCTATGCAATGAGCTCCGGTTTGTGTTCCCAAAAGAAAAGGAACCAAACATAAAACCCCTTCAAGAATCATGGAAGCTGGGTTTCCTTCACTAGAAGCTCCATGTACTCTCAACTTTGCTTAGCTGTATCTTTAATAAGTTATCATGTAGGTTTATTTTTATAATTCTAACGTTTTGTGCTCTTTTCATACTAAAAAATCTGGTACTAGTTTTATAGCCTTAGTATTATTCCCAAAGAGCCAGAAAATACAACTTCCTAACTTGTGATTTGTTGGTATCTCAATAGAGCTGTCCTCTTTTTATGGGGAAAGACAATATTTACAAAATATCTATAGCCACTATTTTCTGATGTCTGTGTTTTTTTTTTTTAATGAAATGTAATACTGGGCTTACATAGTGATTTAAAGTTACTTATACCGTTATGGAAAATTCCTTAAATCATAACACCTGATAATTGCTATGTGTTTTAGCTACATTTTAAAGAAAATGATTTCTTTACAGTCTTATACAATAGTAATCTTTGGCAATCATTTAGAGTCAATGTTGCTTTACAATTGCCATAATAAGGTATTAGGAATTATTTTCTACTTTCTTTAGGTTTGTTACTTCATTTTGTCTGTAACAAAACTGGAACTTGCAAGTGGCACTTTATCCCTAGAGCCCGGGACATATTTTGTTATATCAAGCTACTACTTCCTACTACATGTCTAGTGTGCCTGAATTAAATAACTTTACATTAACATATTTTCTTTAAATAACACTGTCTAAGCCACACTTGCAGGTTTCAGTATGCCAGCGTTTTTGAAAGATTTTTTTTTTTGTGTGTGAAGTTTTATGGTGTTTTAGTATTCGTTTTTTTTTTGTTTCTTTAGTTCTATAAACCATTTTAAATTATAAACCATTCAGTGTATATTGTTTAAAAGTGCAAGTGCATGTATACAACTATGAATTTATATCCTAATATATAAGATCTCACGTAGTGTTTAATCAGTTATATATTTATCTGCATGTAATAATATGTTATAACATAAGACAATTCATTAAATATATTTATATATTTTAATAAATTATTGTATAAATATTATTATTTTTTATTATGTCAGCAAAATCATATTTCATAGGCAAACCCCCACAAAACCACACACCGAGGTAGGTAAGCTTTGGTTTTCAACTGGGCATAGTCCCATATGATGGAGAGAGAATAATTTTGATAAGCATTAACTCTTCTGATAGCCATTTGGCTGGGCTCCCTATTTCACTGTAATTAGAAATGTTTTCAACATTCTTATTTTCTCATCAATGTCTTTATTTTCAACCGTGTCCTTGATCACTGGTGATTGAATATTTTCTAATATTCCTTTGGTGACATAAATAAAAAATAAATTACTAGGAGAAATTTATTTTTTTTTTAATCAAACACCATTATTTGAACATGACCTTTCAAGATATTTATCTGAATGTTGGAATAATTTCATACGAGTATGTCACCAAAAAAAAAAAAAAATCAAACCTATTGCCATTGAGTCGATTCTGACTCATAGAAACCCTATAGGACAGAGGAGAACTGCTCCAGTGGGTTTCCAAGGAGCAGCTGGTGGATTTGGACTGCAAATCTTTTTGGTTTGCTGCTATAGCACTCTGTGGCTCTTAACCACTGTACCGCCAGGGCCCTAAGTATGTCATTAGGCTCTAAAATATGTTTCCTAAGAGAATATGCACACTCATTAGTATTTTAAAGGAGACTTAATCTGGATGGCATCACTGAGTGGTAACAAAAATCCTGCATTTAATGACAAAATGAATCCGTTTTCTAGTTCAAGCTCTAACAGGACAGGAGTAAATCATGCCTTGACCCTCGATAGCACTTTTCTCTACTTATTGTTTTGTATTATGAGTTCCACAAAGAAAAATAGTTGTTAGAAATATAACTGCAACTGGTTGAAATCATGTTGAGTGCTTGAATTCATTAGAAAAATACTGCCTTTTGATTATGGTGCCAAAATCCACAGAAATTCAAGAAATCTAAGAAAAATTAAAAGTAATGAGACAGGATTTTCCTGAATTATTTTTTCTTAAAAAATATCTTTCCTTTCATTTTGCAGCCTCAAGTGCAATGAAATGCTTGATAGGGCCCTGAGGGTAGAAGGTGTGGCAAAAATGCCTGAGCACCTGGACTTGGTTTATTGCTGGAAAGCTGGACATACACTGGTGGCAAGTACTTGAGAGAAACTGGGTGAAATATAAGATTGAGTATATGGTAGAGGAATCAAAAGCATGGCTTCTGGATCCAGATGGCCTGGGTTTGAATCCCAGCTCCTCTACTAATACCCATATGACATTGGTTAAGCTATTTAACCTCTCGGTGTTTCAATTTCCTTCGGTCTAAACTATAGAACATAATAATACTTAATGCCATTATATTGTTTATAAATAAAAATAACTGCACTCAATAAACATTAACTGTTAGTATCAGGAGCCCTGGTGGCATTGTGGTTAAGAGCTTGGCTGCTAAGCAAAAGTTTGACAGTTCAAACGTACCAGGTTCTCCTTGGACACACTGTGGGGCAGTTCTACTCTGTCGTATAGGGTCACTAGGACTTGTAATCGACTCCACAGCCACTGATTTTTTTTTTTTTTTTTAACTGTATTATCAAGCACTTTCCTGAGAACAGTTAACATACTGGGCTACTAAATGAAAGGTTAGAGATTTGAGTTCATCCAGAGGCACTTCAGAAAAAAGGCCTGGTGATCTACTTCTGAAAAATCAGCCACTGGGAACCCTGTGGAGCACCGTTACACTCTCACACACATGAGGTTAGCAGTTATTTAGCGCTGCATTCCCCATACCCTCCAGCTATGACTTTTTTTAAATTGAAATAAAATAATTGCACTGCCAATCAAAAAAGGGGGAAAATAGAGTTTTATGTAGTTTGTCATCATAAATACTCATTAAGATACGTATTTTCTAACCTTTATTTAGATTTTAAAAATCTACTCTCTTCATTTATGACTTTAATTTATTCCTTGAGAATCCTATACTAACATAAGCTTGAAAAACAACTGGTTTCAATCTTCAGAACGTATTTTCCTTCTCTGTACACTTGATTTCCTCTCTTTTCCACACGAATGCTTTTTTCTGTGCTCTGGTGTTGAGACTTGTCCATCAGTATCATGTCTCAGCCCATTGCTACATCCACAATTTGAAACTGCATGCCAGTTAAAGCAGCAGGAACTTCGTTTTTTTTTTTTCCTCTGTATCTGTAAAAGGTAACTGGGAATATTATACAAATTCTACTTTGTGTTATACCAACTTTAGTGCCTTAGTTCCTTTTCATGGCTTATTTGTAATAGGCAAAATATACAAAAAGTCAAGGACAGAGCTATATCAGAACCCAGACTGCCCTATTCTATGATGTTCCAAAGATATTCCCATAAACGGCCTCCCAGAAGAAGAAAATTGGTTGCTCTTGAGAAACACACACAAATGCCCCTTCACGTCCTTTATTTATTTATTTATTTCCAGGTTATAAATACCTTTTGATTCCCTAGCCTATGAACTAGTTTCATTAAGAAGAAAAAAAATTCTTTGCTACTTGCAACCAAAGTATTTCCTATTTTCCGTGGAATAGTTGAACTTAGATTCCCTATGCTTCCTATGGTCACTGATGGAAAATATGGGCAGAATATGAATTGTAAATTAAGAATGGAGATTCTTATTTTGATTTAGCAATACCCTGAAGATTACCCCCCAGCCTTACCCAAATCTTAACATGGAAGAGGTCAGGTTCCATGAGGGCTTTATGGACTGAGTTGTGTCCCCCCCCAAAAATGTGTGTCAGCTTGGCTAGTCCATGATTTCCAGCATTGTGTGATTGTCCACCATTTTGTTATCTGAAGTGATTGTCCTATGTGTTCTAAATTCTATTTCTATGATGTTAATGAAGTTGGGTTAGAAGTAGTTAATAAGCAGTACTCAATCTGCAAGATTAGGTTGTGTTTTAAGTCAATCTCTTTTGAGATACGAAAGAGAAAAGCAAGCAGAGAGACATGGTGACCTCACATCACCAAGAAAGCAGAGTCAGGAGCTCATGTCCTTTGGACCTAGGGTCCCTATGATGAAAAGCTCCTAGATCAGTGGAAGATTGATGACAAGGACCTTTCCCCAGAGCCTACAGAGAGAGAAGGATTTCCCCTGGAGCTAGATCTCTGAATTTGAACTTCTAGTCTCCCAGACTGTGAGAGAATACATTTCTCTTTGTCAATGCCATCCACTTGTGGTATTTCTGTTATAGCAGCACTAGATAGCTAAGGCAAGCTCATACATCCTTCTTTAGATCCCTAATGCCATAAATGGTGCCTTGTAGAGAGGGCATGTTCATTGAACTGATAAGCAGATATGCAATCTATCCTTTAGTGAGAGAGACATAAAAAGTGCATGAAAAAGGGAGAAAAGTTAATAAATTTATACATGCACAGAGTAATATCCAGGAGGGGGAATAGAACAACAGAAAGTGGAAAAACAATTCTTTTTTTTATAGAAAATAGTTTTTATATAAACTAATTAAAATTATATAAAGTAGGAGCAAATACTTGTGACAATTAAAACACATAAGTATATTCTGTGAATACCCACAAAAGTGGAAAAAGTGTAAATAGAGAATATTCTTCCTTCTCTGGGTGTTAGTGAGATAGCCAATGAAAGGGTTACTTTTTCTCTTTTTCACAAATCAAGTCTTCGGGATAGTAGAGTCATCAATCTTCCAAATGTGGGATCTAGGCAGAAAATGAAGCTAAAAGATGTCTGAATTCTGAGAACTGGAAAGGAAGGAGATTGCATTTCATGGAAGTCAGCACCATCTCCAGAACTGGGTGTGAAAAAATATGAACAGGCTAGTGATTTTTTTTTTAGTGATAGGATAAGGGAAAATTTGTTATCACTTTTTGCTACTCAGTTATTAGTTATAAAAACAGAGGGCTTCTATACATCATAAAATACAGTCAGAAGTTTAGAGTCAGGCATATACGGGTTTAAATGTCAGTTCTACCAATTAATAGCTTCATGATCTGGTTGAGTTTTCTTAACCCCATTTTTATGATGTGGAAACTGAGAACCAGGAAATAAAATAATCTCTAGTTTCAAAAACTTGAGTCATTTTATAGGAATTATCTAGCGAACATATGGCCCCAAACTGAAGTTAGTTTATTTTCTTCATATGACTACAGGGCAAGCCTAAATGCTTTGTGCAATTATGGATACGGGATCATGAAGGTGCCATAATGTTTTTCATCTAAGTAATATCATCTTGTTCCACAACTAAAGAGCTACGTAAACCTAAATGCATGGCAGGTTGGAATCATAGGTGTGAAGGAGTTCCTTCTGGTAGGATTAACAGAAAATCCAAATTTGCAACTCCCTCTCTTTTTGCTTTTTGCCCTCATTTATTGCATCACTCTGGTAGGGAACTGGGGGATGATTGTTCTGATTCGGTTAAGTGTTCGACTTCATACTCCAATGTACTTCTTCCTTAGCAACCTCTCTTTTTGTGACATCTGCTACTCTACTGTCTTTGCTCCTAAGATGCTGGTAAATTTCTTATCAGAACATAAGTCCAGCACATTTTCTGGCTGTGTACTACAGAGTTTCTTTTTTGTGGTATATGTGGCTACAGAGGGCATCCTCCTGTCTATGATGGCTTATGACCGCTATGTGGCGATAGCTAATCCCTTGTTGTATACAGTCATCATGACTCAAAGGGTTTGTATTCAGATGGTCCTTGTGTCTTACTTAGGTGGACTCATTAATTCCTTGACACATACGATAGGCTTGCTCAAACTACACTTCTGCGGTCCTAACATTGTGAGCCATTATTTCTGTGATATTCCTCCGCTTTTGAGACTCTCTTGCTCTGATTTCCATACCAATGAGAAGCTGCTTTTGAGCTTCTCCGGGGTTATTGCAATGTTCACTTTCATTATCATTATGGTCTCTTATGTCCACATCATCATTGCCATCCAGAGAATTCGCTCAGCTGAAGGAAGGCACAAGACCTTACTCTATGGGTCTGCGACTTTTAGTTACATCCAGCCAAGCTCCCAATATTCACTGGAGCAGGAGAAGGTCTCTGCTGTATTTTACACATTGGTGATTCCCATGCTAAACCCGCTGATTTACAGCCTTAGGAATAAGGATGTGAAAGATGCTGCAAAAGGTCAATATTGTGGAAGATAAACCCCACTGGACTGAATCCTGTGCGTGCCTTTGCTAACCTGACATTAATCAGTTAAGAGATAGGAGACTTTTAAAACTGTTTCATAGATATAATCACAAGCAAAACTATGACAAAATATTCTCATGCAATTTGGGGCAGAAGTGTTGAATATGGCATGAAGATTAAAAATCAATTTAATTCCCATTCATCATTTTGGTGATATAATAGTTTAATTTCCTCAAAAGTGGATAATTTTTTTTTCTAACTAAATGTCGTGCTAAATTCTGAAAGAGCTCACTGAGGATCCAAAAGAATCAGACTTTGCTGAGGTCTTAAAAGCTTGTAAGTGGCTACCTAAGATACGTCTACTCGTTCCATCCAGTTAGGAGCAAAGGAGAACGAAGAAAGTCAAAGACATAAGGCAAATATTAATCCAAAGGACTAATGAACCAAAAGCACCACAGCCACTACCAGCCTGAGCCCAGGAGAACTCCATAGTGCCTGGCTGAAATCGGGAATTGCTCTGACGAGGATCACAATAGAGGGTCCCAGACAGAGCGGGAGAAAAATGTAGGACAAAATTCAAATTCACACACACACAAAAAAGACCAGACTTAATGGTCTAACAGAGACTGGAACAACCCTTGAGACTATGGCCCCTGACGCACCTTAACTTAGAGCTGAAGTCACTCCCGAAGCTTACCCTTCAGTCAAAGATTAGACAGGTCTATAAAACAAACAATTACACACATGAGGATTGTGCTTCTTAGTCTAATCATGTATATGAGACCAAAAGGGCAACACCAGCCTAAAAACAATAAGAAGAAGGCAGGAATGGACAGGAATCATGGACAGATGGAAACAAGGAATAGAGATGTGGAAGAGGAGAGTGATGACACATCATAGGGACTGCAACCAATGTCACAAAACAATCTGTGTATAAATTGTTGTATGAGAAACTAAATTTTCTCAGTAAAGTTCCACCTAAAGCACAATTAAAAAAAAAAAAAAAAGAATAAGACTACTTCAAATTAAAAGAATATTCTAGGACAGGGATTTACCAAATGCATTTGTGCCTCAGAGAAAATTTGAAATATTCCCTTAGTCCAATTCTCTAAGATCAGTCACACAAATTGATTTTATTCTAAAAATGCCACCATTCAAGTAAAAATATATACCTTCTATTTTGTATTTAAATTTGCATATCTCACTAGTATCTTATAAAAAATGGCTGTAGAAAACAACTCTTATTTATAATTTATTTATTCAACACACTTCTATTGTGCCAGTTACTCTGTGTGATCTAAACCTAGACAGGTTTATGCTAGGCAACAAAAGCAGTTAGAGGAGCAGGGAGCAGATGAGCATGGGAAATGGAAGAACTCTTTAAAAACATGAAAATATATGAGTTTAGCTCTACCATTGAATGCTTAAACAAAGGCAATAGAAAATAAGGCTGATGAGTCATTTAGGGCCGTATGTATGAAGGCCTTTGGACGCCAGGATAACATGCTTTAAAACCCAATGTATGGTAAGTGGAGTCCTAAGTGAAATATAAATAGAACAGAAAAATTCTCATGATAACACTGTAATCAACATTTTGGAAGGCAAGAACAATTTGGGAAAATTACTCCAAACCTATAACAAAAACAATAATAATAAAAAATTATTACTTTGAGAAAGAGAAGAAGTATTACAGGTGAGCAATAGAGAGAAGTGAGTGATTTAAGACATAGTTCATGAAAAGCATCAACAGGACTTAAAAAAATAGATTTTTATTTTTGAGGGAAAGAGTATATAATGGATGGAAGACTTTGAAACTGTGTAACTAGCAAGACAAATTGGTTAAGGAGAAAAAAGATGAAATATAAAATATATACGTATATTAAAAAAAAAAAGCTATTGCTGTTGAGTTGATTTTGACACATAGTGACGCTATAGGAGAGAGAAGAACTGCCCCATAGCATTTCCAAGGTGAGCCTGGAAGAAAGAGCTTTCTGAAAAGTGGGTATAGCCAAGAACAAAGATTTCCTAGAGTGATCAAGAAACAACAAAACAGGCAGAACTGGAGAAAAGAGAGCAAGGAGAGATGTAGCAGGAGATGCTGCCAGAAAGGAAAAGGGAGCCAGACTGCATGGGCTGTATAGTCTAGAGACTTTGGACCTGAATGAGAGGAAAGGCAAAGAGTCTCATCAGGCAGAGGAGTGACATGATCCAACTTGCACGTTAAAAAGTTCACTTGAGCTGCTGTGTTGATAATAGATAAACCATGAAGGGCAAACCAGCCAGGAGGCTGCACAATAATTCAGTTAAGAGATGATGGCATGTTAAACCAAATCTATCATAGTGAAAGTAGTGAGGAATACAAGTGCAAAATACATTTTGATAGTAGACCTAGGCAGGATAGTGGAGAAAATAGAGGAATCAAAGATGATACCAAGGTTTTCTATTTTTTTATTATTATTTTTTTAATAGACAGCAGACAAAAGATAACAGCTTTCAAAATCTCAAAAAAGTGTATTGTTTTCAAGCATATATACAATATTTATGAAGTTGACTGTATGATGGGACAAAAACATGCCTTGATACACATCCAAGGATGGTATGTACTAGTTCTGTAAATGCAGAAAAGCTACTTAAATTTACTAAGAAGTTTTTTCACTTGTAAAGGGATAATAATCATACCTCCTTCAAAGTTTTATTAGATAGAAGAATAGATCGAGAGAGAGAGTTTACTGTGATTTTATTCTCTGTTAAGACCTGAAATTCTATAAGCTCACAATAATATGAAAATAATACCTTAAGGATCAAGAATCTAAGACACTTTAATACTACAAGAATAAAAAATTCAAAACAAATTTAAGCGATATAACACATTGGGCAGGGTTTGCAGGTTATTGTAAGATGAGAGTATTACCTTATATTAATCCTCAAACTTTGGGCAAGCATGAGAAACATATTAAAAAATAAAACTGTTACATTATTATGTATAAATAAATATATGTATATAATTGTGTATATATTGATATGTATGTATGTACACAGAGAGAGGGAAAGCAAATGCAACAATTGCACCTGGTGTTTATAGGCAAAGTACACCTAGGTGATCATTGTAGGAGTCTAACAAATTTGTGTTGTTTTTTAATCTCTAATATAAGTTTGAATTTTTTTTTTTTTCAGAATAAAATGTTAGAAAAACATGGCAAAGTGCTTATGAAAGAAACACTTTTATTTTGGGGTGTGATTGAGCAGCTGATAGTCAAGGCAGCATTTCTACAAAAATACCAGGAAAAGCAAGATAAGATAAAGAATCTATTGAAAAAGAATGAATCACTGCTAAGTCAAAGAGAACTGGACTGACTGCAAATTCAGAAGGATTAACCTTGGAGAGGGTAGCTGACTCATTGCACTGACTCAGGGCACACCTGAAAATCTAGGTTTGGCAAAAATGGAGGGCCCTTTGGGGCTCAGAGTAACTAGCAGTGTTCCTACCAGATGTTCTATAAGTCTCAGCACACATGGCTGTATTTTTCCTCAGGACATTAACCAAATTCTGGGCCTTGAGACCAAATATATAAACAGAAAAAAAAAAAATGGATGGATGGATGGATGGATGGACGGATGGATGGACAGATAGTCATAAGTGGAGAACTTATACAATGTAAAATGGTACAACCACTTTGGAAATCAATTTGACACTTCCTTAAAAAGCTAAAAATAGAACTACCATATGATCCAGCAATCCCACTCCTTGGAATATATTCTAGAGAGATAAGAGCCTTTATAGGAACAGATATATGCACACCCATGTTCATTGCAGCACTGTTTACAATACCAAAAAGATGGAAGCGAGCAAGGTGCCCATCAATGGATGAATGAATAAATTATGGTATATTCACAGAATGGATTATGACACATCAATAAAGATCAATGATGAATCTGTGAAACATTTCATAACATGGAGGAAACTGGAAGGCATTATGCCAAGTGAAATAAGTCAGTTGCAAAAGGACAAATATTGTATAAAACCACTATTACAAGAACTTGAGAAATAGTTGAAACAGAGAAGAGCATATTCTTTGATGGTTACGAGATGGGGGAGGAAGGGAGGGAGGGAGGGAGGGAGAAGGTTTTCACTAATTAGATGGTAGATAAGAACTATTTTAGGTAAAGGGAAAGACAACACTCAATACAGGCGAGGCCAGCACAACTGGACTAAACCAAAAGCAAAGCAGTTTCCTGAATAAACCGAACACTTCAAAGGCCAGCGTAGCAGGAGCGGGGGTTTGGGGACCATGGTTTCCAGGGACATATAAGTCAATTGGCATAATAAAATCTATTAAGAAAACATTCTGCATTCCACTTTGGAGTGGTGTCTGGGGTCTTAAACACTAGCAAGCAGTCATCTAAGATGCATCAATTTGTCTTAATCCACCTGGAGCAAAGGCAAATGAAACACACCAAAGACACAAGGTAATTAATTGCCCAAGAGCCAGAAAAAGCCATATAAAGCAAAGACTACATTAGCCTGAGACCAGAAGATCTGATGGTGCCTGACTACAAACGAAGACTGCCCTAAGAGGGAACACAACAGAGAACCCCTGAGGGAGTAGGAGAGCAGTGGGAGGCAGGCCCCAAATTCTCTTAAAAAGACCAGACTTAATGGTCTGACTGAGACTAGAAGGACCCCGGTGGTCATGGTCCCCAGGTCTTCTGTTAGCCCAAGACAGGGACCATTCCTAAAGCCAATTTTTGAGACAGGGATTGGACTGGACATGGGATAGAAAATGATACTGGGGAAGAACGAGCTTCTTGGATCAAGTAGACACATGAGACTATGTTGGCATCTCCCGTCTGAAGGGGAGATAAGAGGGTAGAGGGAGTCAGAATCTGGATGAATGGACACGAAAAGAGAGAGTGGAGGGAAGGACTGTGATGTCTCATTAGGGGGAGTGCAATTAGGAGCATATACCAAGGTGTTTTTTTACCAAGGTGTTTATAAATTTTTATATGACAGTTGGACTTTATTTGTAAATTTTCACATAAAACACAATAAAAGTAAAAAAAGTAGACAATATCAAGTATTGATGAAGATGTGGAGCCATGGGAACTCTCAGGAAGCACAGATGATACTGTGAATTGGAACACTTTGAAAAATAATTGAAAGTCTTCCATAAAGCTACATGTACAGAGTACAGAGCCTTTGCAATATATTTTCTAAATTTTCTAGTTTACAGTACTGCAATGAAACTGAAAAATGTGATTCATGCTCAGGAATAAAAAACAATTAGTGGAAACTATCTCTGAATGGCCCAAGTACTGGACTTAGCCACAAGAGATTTGACACCTCTGATTATGGTACTGGTGAAAAATACTGACAATGGCCTAACTTGAGCATGGTGTTTTCAATCACCTCACCTGCATGCGAAAGCTGAACAATGAATAAGGAAGACCGAAGAAGAATTGATGCCTTTGAATTATTGTGTTGGGGAAGGATATTGAATATACCATCAACAGCCAAAAGAATGAAAAAATCTCCCTTGGAAGGAGTACAGCCAGAGTGCTATAGCCAGAGTGCTCTTTAGAAGCATGGGCGTCAATGATTGTGAGGATGGCTCAGCACCAGGCAGTGTTTTGTTCTGTTGTACCTAGGGTCACTATGAGTCGAAATTGACTTGAGAGCGCCTAACGACAACAACATGACACAATTACTCATCAAAAACAGAATCTCAATAAACAGAAAAAAAAGTTATACAAAAGTACCAAATGAAAATTCTGTACTTAAGAAACAGATAACTGAAATGAAAAAATACACTAGGGAGGACTGAGATCAGATAGGAGATGTGTAATGGATTGAATTGTGTCCCCCCAAAATGTGTACCAACTTGGCTAGGTCAGGGTTTCTGTGCTGAGAAGCTCCTAGGCCAGGGGAAGGCTGATAACAAGGACCCTCCTCCAGACCCAACAGAGAGAGCCTTTCCCTGAAGCTGGAGCCCCGAATTTGGACTTCTATCCTCCTAGGATGTGAGAAACTACATTTCTGTTTGTTAAAGCCATCTACTTGTGGCATTTCTGTTATAGCCGCACTAGATAACTAAGACAAGATGGAAAAGGAAGGAATCAGTAAACGTGAAAATAGATAATTAGGCATGATCCCATTTCAAAAACAAAAAGAAAAAAAAAATGAAGAAAATAACCACAGCCTCAGAGACCTGTGGGATACCACAAAGGGTATTAATATATGCATAGTGGAGAAGGAAGAAAAACAATAGAAACAGAAGAAGGAGGAGGAAGAAGAGAAGAAAGAGGGGCAGAAGGAGAAGAAGAAGAAAGGATAGCTATCTTCAAGGGTTCCATTTCATATTTGATGACATCCAATTTTCCTAGTTTTGTAATTTGTACGTTACACATTCCTATTATTAAAGGATGTTTGCAGCTGTTTCTTCTCATTTTGAGTCATGCCACATCAGCAAATAAAGGTCCCAAAAGCTTTACTGCATACATCTCATTGAGGTCAACTCTACTTTGAGGAGACGTCCCTTCCTCAATAGTATTTTGAGGAATTCTAAACTGAGAGGCTCAACTTCTGGCACTATAAAAAAGTTCTACCCCTGCTGTTGTTGCTTTTAAGTGCCATGGAGTCACTTCCGACTCACAGTGATCCTATGTACAACAGAAAGCAGTACTGCCGGGTCCTATGCCATTCTCACAATTATGATGCTTGAGCCCATTGTTGTAGCCACTGTGTCAGTCCATCTCGTTGAGGGTCCTCCTCTTTTTCACTGGCCCTCTATCATACATAATGTCCCTCTCTAGGGATGGGTTACTCTAGATGAAATGTCCACAGTGTGTGAGACAAAATCTTGCCATTCTTACTTCTAAGGAGCATTTTGGCTGTACTTCCTCCAAGACAGAGTTATTCATTCTTTTAGCAGGCCATGGTATATTCAATATTCTTCGTCAACAAAATAATTCAAAGGCATCAGTTCTTCTCCCATCTTCCTTATTCATTGTCCAACTTTCACATATGTATGAGGTGATTGAAAATACCATGCCTTGGTTCAGGCCTGCCTTAATCCTTAAAGTGATATCTTTGCTCTTTAACACTTCAAAGAGGTTTTTTCGGAGCAGATTTACCCAATGCAATGCATGTTTTGATTTCTTGACTGGTGCTTCCATGCGTGGTTATTGTGGATCCAAGTAAAATGAAATCTTTGACAACCTCAATCTTTTCTCCCTTTATCATGATGTGCCTTACTGATCCAGTTGTGAGGATTTCTGTTTTCTTTATGTTGAGGCATAATTCATACTGAAGGCTGCGGTCTTTGACCTTTATTAGTAAGTACTTCAAGTCTTCTTCACTTTCAGCTAGGAAGATTGTGTCATTTGCATATCACATGTTATTAATGAGTCTTCCTCCAATCCTGATGCCCTGTTCTTCTTCATATAGTCCAGTTTCCTGGATTATTTGCTTAGCATACAGACTGAATAGGTATGGTGAAAGGATACAATCCTGACTCACACCTTTCCTGACTTTAAACCACCCAGTATCTCCTTGTTCTTTTAAAACAATTGCCTCGATCTATGTACAGGTTCTTCATGAACACAATTAAGTGTTATGCAATTCCCATTCTTCGCAACACTATCCATAATTTGTTATGATCCACATAGTTGAATGTCTTTGAATGGGCAATAAAACACGGATAAATATCTTTCTGGTATTCTCTGCTTTCACCCAGGATCCATCTAACATCAGCAATGATACCCGTAGTTCCACATCCTCTCCTGAACCTGGCTTGAATTTCTGGTGGTTCCCTGTCATTGTACTGCTGTAACCACTTTCAAATGATTTGCAGCAAAATTTTATTTGTCTGTGATATTAATGATATTATTTGATAATTTTCACATTCTGTTGGATCACCTGTCTTTGGAATAGGCATAAATATGAATCTCTTCAAGTCTGTTGGACAGGTAGCTGTCTTCCAAATTTCTTGTCATAGATGAGCGAGCATTTCCACCACTGAATCCGTTTGTTGAAACATCTCAGATGGTATTCTGTCAATTCTTGGAGTCTTGTTTTTCGCCAATGCCTTCCGTGCAGCTTGGACTTCTTCCTTCAGTACCGTTGGTTCTTTATCATATCTTACCTCCTGAACTGTGTGAACATTAACCAATCCTTTTCAGTACAGTGACTCTGTGTATTCCTTCTATCTTCTTAGACAAACTGACAGAAGTGTGGTGGCTGCAGAAGACAGCAGACCTGTTCTGGACACTCTGAATGTGATTATTTTGTTTTTGTCAACTGAGTGCCTGTAGATATAGACTTCTTAAAGGTCTTTTCAAATACTTTTTTTGTCCCTGATCTACCATTTCCTAGGAGAAAGAATATCTGAGACACTTAATTTCTTTATCTTTTTTTTTAATTAATATTTGGACAGAGAATGAACTATAGTTTAAAAAAAAATAGAGTATGTGCCAGGTGCTTAGAATGTTGGAGGGCTTCCAAGATAATGAATCATTTTCTGTCCTATTTCAAACTTAGAAAGTTTCCCAACCCCTAATCTTACTACCTCTGTATTGCACCACCCAGGTACATATTCGACAGAAGCTATTATAAAAAAAAAATTTTTTTTTTTTTTTTTTTATTATCAAATCCAAAATGAGAAGTTTAAAAAAAGATCTTCAATGAGGGGAAGAGTTTACATTTCCAAATTCAGTTATTAATCTTTCATGAACTGCACTTTTTTTTGTTTTGTTTCTTTAGAATGAAATTCAGTTTAGCTTTCACCTCCCTACTACCCTTTAAACATGGATTTAGTATGTAGAAAATTTTAAATATTTAATATAAAGAATAGAAATCAATTTTTATTTAGATACATATATAAGTGGACAGTGTGAGAGGTCCCTATCAAAATCACTCATGACACAGTTTAAGCTAAGGACAAAGTCCCCAAAATTACCTATCAGTAGACATCACAGTTTACAAGACAGGTGGTGGTCTTCATTTCAAGGATTACTGTTATGAACCTCGTTACGAGTAGGAATAAACTCAAAGGCAACTAACAACCACAACAGTATTAACTTCCTTTGATGCCATTCTGGCCATCCAAAGAATTCAAAGAATGGGACTGGTTTACATCAGGGCTCGCTCTACTAAGTTAAGGCCCTCTGACCCCCCTCCCCTCCCAATAACTAGGTCTAAGTAAAAGCTTCCTTTGCTAAAGTATTGAGCAGGTATCAGAATCAATTATATTTCTTTTTTTTTTTTCAGAGATCGTATATTCTGTGTTTTCCCCACATTTCTTTCTACTCAGTGTCACTTTTAGACAATTAAATACCTTAGGGAAGCATTATGTTCTTGAGAATTTCCTAAATCCCTCAAGAAACATGGAGGAACATTTCATAATACTTTTATTAAACCCGCTCAATCAGAAGATAGACTCCAGGGACTTTATTCTCATTTGAAGTAGGGAAAAAATATAGTGGGACTGTTTTTAAAATCATCTTGTTCTTGCTTTCATATCATGGAAGCTGTGCCTTGATAGTCACATATCAAAGGTTTATTTTGGCTTTTAATCCTGCTGCCTGTAACTACTGTCATTTGTGTTAGTTAGGTATTACTATAAATGACAGACAAATTTTAACTGACTTCTCTTATGCAGGAAAATAGTCCATGGGAATAGGTGAACATGAGTTTCCCAAAAGAGCCTTGTTTTTGAACATTTTGCCTTCAATCGGTAAGTTAAATTCATTTATTTGAATATCCTGTACAGTTATATTCTGCAGATATGGGTGGTCTCTTGAAAATACAGGGGTGGGAAAAATTTATAATTTGACCTCTTAATTCCACCCTTTGTTTGAAGCTTCAATCTCTTTTTCAATGTCGTTGTCAAAAGTGTTGTTCAACTTCTACTGAAATAATGCAAAATCACTATCTTAATTCAGTTTGTGAACATTCTTCCCTGAAGGACGCATTGCAGCCTAAGCTCTAACTACATATTCCCATGGAAATTATTCACCTGACACTGTAGATACTCTAGAATTAAAATATTTGCTGTCTCCTCATTTCTTATTCTATTAGTAGCCTGGCAATATTTTTCATTTTTTAATTTTAACCACTATGCTCAAAGAATAGTACCTCCCAGTGAAAGTCTGAAGAATCCACAAAGAAAAAAACCATATTTTACTTTACATATAGAAAGCT
This sequence comes from Elephas maximus indicus, assembly GCF_024166365.1. NCBI lineage: Eukaryota > Metazoa > Chordata > Mammalia > Proboscidea > Elephantidae > Elephas > Elephas maximus. The sequence goes on along the minus strand of NC_064838.1, from coordinate 79,226,932 downwards.
ACTAGTATTCTGGATTGTTTAAAATATTTTTTATGATTTCTATACAAATATTATAAGCTAGTTAATATATCAGGGTGAATATAGAGATAATCAAACAGATGAGTTCTGGTTGTGTGTAAAAGACACTGCATGTTCTAAAAATTGTGTTGAACATTAAAAATATAAAATAAAAAGTATTGCAATGTACCATTTGTATCTTTTATAGGTTTGTTTTATCATCTAGGCTTACTTTAACTTTTTCTCAGAAAAAGCATGAAGGTTTCTGTTTCCTGAGTCTCTGTAAGGTGTTTCTGTTGGGCTTCAAAGGTCAATTAAAATTATAACTTGATGTTTATCATGTTTCATATTCCAGTTTGCAGTGTCCCTTCCTCCACTCCCCACTTTTCTAAGGATGACGAGTCCAGAGTTTTTGAATGCTAGAGCCTTCTCTTTCATCACTTCCAACTTAAATTTGGCGTATAAGCTAAACATAAACGGGTCATCTCAAGTTTAAATTCTGTAGGAACTATTATTCTAATATCTTGATATGTGTCACGTTAAACCAGCGGCTGCTGAGTCAGTTCTGCCTCATGGAGACCTATGTGCGTCAGAAGAAAACCACATCCACAGCGTTTTCAATGGCTAGTTTTTCAGTGGTAGATCACCAGGCCTTTCTTTTGAGGTGCCTCATGGGTGACCTAGAGCCTCCCACATTTCGATTAGCAGCCCAGAGTTAACCACTTGCACCACCCGGGCACTTAATTGACCAGAGCTATTATTAATCCAAAATGAGAAGTTTAAAAAAGATCTTCAGTGAGGGGAAGAGTTTATATTTCCAAATTCAGTTATTAATCTTTCATAAGCTGTACATTTTTGTTTTGTTTCTTTAGAATGATATTCACTTTAGCTTTTTCTTCACATCAACACCAACATTTTAAATGAATCTTGAAACTATTAAACCCTGCATGGTTTTCTAATGTAACATACAAATAAACAGTACTAATTTCATAAATAAGACAACCAGAGAGAGGGGATGTGATAACTCAAGTCACAGCGCTAGTTAAGAATTCCCAGTAGTCTTGATATTGCAGCACCATTATTCTCTCTTAATTTATTCCAATCTCCTTATCATTAGCAGGTATCAAGAAAGCCAAATGGCTCATGAGAATTTGACAGAGGTTACTGAGTTTATCCTACTGGGACTGACAGAGCGTTCGGACCTGAAAGTGGTCCTCTTCATGTTGTTCCTGCTGATTTACATCATTTCTTTGGTGGGGAACCTGGGAATGCTCTTTCTAATCCAAATCACCTCCAAGCTCCACACACCCATGTACCATTTCCTTAGCTGTCTGTCACTTGTAGATGCCTGCTACTCAACAGTCTTTGCACCCAAAATGCTGCTGAACTTCTTTGTTGAACAGGAGACAATCTCATTTTCTGCATGCATTGTGCAATATTTTTTATTTGCGTCACTCATCACCACTGAGGGCTTCTTGCTGGCAGCAATGGCTTATGATCACTATGTGGCCATTGTATACCCTCTAATTTATACAGTGACCAAGACTAAAATAGTGTGTGTTGTGTTGGTCATAGGATCATGTGTGGGAGGTTTAATGAACTCGTTAACACACACAATTGGCCTGGTGAAACTCTCTTTCTGTGGGCCAAATGTCATCAGTGACTTCTTCTGTGATCTTCCTCCCCTGTTGAAGCTGTCCTGTTCTGATACATCCATGAATGAATTGTTGCTTTTAATCTTCTCTGGTGTGATTGTCATGATCACTTTCTTGATTGTGATCATCTCCTACCTCTTCATTGTTTCTTCCATCTTGAGGATCTGCTCAACGGCCGGTAGACACAAAGCCTTCTCCACCTGTGCTTCACATCTGACAGCTGTGACTTTATTCTATGGTTCTATAAGCTTTAGTTACATTCAGCCAAGCTCTCAATATTCCCTAGAACAAGAAAAGGTGGTGTCTGTGTTTTATACCTTGGTGATTCCCATGTTAAACCCACTGATTTACAGCCTAAGGAACAAGGAAGTAAAGGATGCTGTGAAGAGGGCAATAGAAATGAAACATTTCCCCTGTTACTTTCATGCCACACATTTCTCAAAATAGGATACAGACGTGTACTCAGTCTAATGATATCTAGACGAATTTAGTAAAAGTTCATGGCTGAAAAACTTGGAGTTTATTCAATTCAATCCATTTGCTTTAGAAAGGAAGAGAAAATCTGAGAAGTGTAACCTGTCATAGGACACATGACTGGTAATTGCAGCAACTAACTCAAAATAAGACCAGAGACATAGACCAGATAACTCTGGACAATCTGTAACAGATCCAGTCCCCTCCCTCCACACATATAATTGATTACTGCTCAACATCAACACTTGGAGAAATCAGGATTTAGCAGAATTTTTTTTTTTTTTTTTTTTTTTACCTTACATAGATTTTATCTCAGACCTTAGGGGAATCTTTAGGAAATATGTGTTAAATTTTTCTTTCATGTCTGTTAAGTTGGGTTTGAGATTTTGAAATGGGCCTTGCTGACCTTGAAAAGAAGTCATTGGCACCATATGAACTGCTCGTAGTCATATTTGCATCAAGAACATTTGTTACTTATTAAGAAAACCAGGAGCCAAAGCAGTGAATTTACATTCCTAAGATTTCATTTTTTGTCCTGTGCATGAACTCATAGTGATTAGATTGATCTCAGCTTTGATGGATATTTTCATTTGTCCTTGGTCAAATGTGACATGTGGGCAAACACTGACTCCCAAAATCATGGACATCTAAGGATCATACAACCCTCCCATCCAAACCCTAATCTGATATAGAATAAACTCTTAAAAGTCCTTAACTCATGGTTGTCTACCATCTCCTCCAAAATCGACACTCTCTTATTTGATGAATTAAATAAGCACATATTGTTTCTCATTTTAAACAAGAAATACATCTTTTCTTAAGGCTTAAATAATTTAATCTTAGATATGCCTTATGAGGAAACCCTGGTGGTATAGCGGTTAAGTGCTACGGCTGCTAAAAAAAAGGTCGGCAGTTCGAATCCACCAGGCGCTCCTTGGAAACTCTGTGGGGCAGTTCTACTGTACCCTACAGGGTTGCTGTCAGTCAGAATCGACTCAACGGCAATCGGTTTGGTTTTTTGGAAGCCTTATGAAGTCTCAGAACTTGGATCTTTTCATTCTTCATAAAGTTCTCAAATGTTTTTGCCAGAATACCCTACTGAGTGCAATTTTTCTCAGGCTATCTCCAGTCTTTTCAGTTATGCTTCATGCAATATCATTTCAAATTTCATCATCGTCTTCATTCTTTAGTTTGTCAATGTGGAAAGATTACATGGAATAAATGGTAAAAGAAACACAGGTTTTTATATCAGTGAATTGTTTTAAAATTATTGTTCTACCAATTCTTACAGTGTAAACTTAGAGAAATTCTTTAAATATTTCAGGCCAACTCTAATGTGAGTCATGAGAATAAAAATACTTAACTAAATCAATCTCATGATAACTAGAGATAATACCTGGAACATATGTATCTGGAACATAGTATAGGCATTTAATAAATAGAAACCTTTGCAACTAGGACTCTCTTAACTTTCAGTTTTCAGGAAGAAAGATATACTCCATTAAAAAAATATACATATGTATTATTATAATATTTTTAGTATTTCTTTCTTTTTAAATCATTGCAAATTTTTTCCACTTGTTCTTGTACACTTTTCTTTATTGGTCTGATTTCATTTTACCTATCTTTGTGGAAGCAGAATCGACTCGACAACACTGGGTGTTTGGGTATCTTTGTGCTTTATAATACTTATTCTTTCATTCTTTTTGTTGTAGATTTAGACTATCATTTTACCCTGTATTTATCTCTTTTATACTTTCATTCCATTTTCCAAATATCAGCCTTCTCAATATTTCTGAACATTTCTTTCTATGTCTGGAAAATGTATTAAAAAAATGTTGAGCATGATAATTATATCAGTATCTTAATTGATTAAATTTGTAATAATTTTTTGAAAAACATATTGTAGACTTTTAACATACATGTTTTTTCAAAAAATATTACAAATAATAGTGTATATATAAAGGTATTCAATCACCAAAATTTTGAATTAAAATACATTTGGATTGAAACAAATTTAAAATAGAAATATACATGATATTTAATTACACCATAAAGTTGTATAAATTGTAATTATAAACACTAATGGAGTTAATTTTAAATATTCAGTTTTTCATTATATAGTCTCACATAGATAAGAAAAATATCCACAATGATTTTCCTTTAATATTGAGAAAAATTCAAACATGTACTCTTTAGATAGAAAATGTTGGGGCCTTACTTTTCCCAGGCTTATATATTTTTTTATATTTAGCTGCTTTAATGGTATGAAACATGCTGAATCTGAAATTGACTGTTCACATAATCACTGGAGATTCCATCCTCCAAATGTCCTGAACCAAATATAAACAATAGTCAGGAAACATAACCAAAAACTCCCGGGTTTCCTCTCAACTCCAGGTAGGTGTCGTGTTTACGTATTCACCAAAGCAATCACAAATACCTTCTCTGGTTTTCAAAAGCATCATCTCTCAGTATATGCTGTGAATAGAGTATGAAGAAAAATCTACGAGGTCATTGTCAAAGTCAAATTGTTTTCTTAAAATATTTTGCAGACATATTTCTTATTTCCCTCAGGATGATGTTGTTAGGTGCCTTCTAGTAAGTTCCGACTCAGAGCAACCCTATGTACCCGAGAAGGAAACTGTCTGGTCCTGTGCCATCCTCACAATTATTGCTATGTTTGAGCCCGTCATTGCAGCCATTGTGTCAACCCATCTCAGTGAGGGTCTTCCTCTTTTGCACTGACCATCTACTTTAACAAACATGATATCCTTCTCCAGGGCCTGGTTCCTTCTGATAACATAACAAAAGTACATGAAATGAAATCTTTCCTTCCTCACTTCTAAGGAGCATTCTTATTGTACTTCTTCGAAGACAAGTTGGTTCATTCTTCTGACAGTCCATGAAGTATTCAATATTCTTTGCCAAAAGCATAATTCAAAGACATTAATTCTCTTTCAGTCTTCCTTATTCATTGTCCAGCTTTCACATGTGTATGAGGCGATTGGAAATTTCTCAGCTTGGATCAGGCACATCTTCATCCCCAAAGTGACACCTTTGCTTTTTAACACTTTAAAAAGACCTTTTGCAGCAGATTTGTCCAATGCAATGCATCCTTTGTTTTCTTGACTACTGCTTCCATGGGCATTGATCGTGGATCCAAGTAAAATGAAACCCTTGACAAGGTCAATCGTTTCTCCATTAATCATGATGTTGCTTACTGGTCCAGTTGTGAGGATTTTTGTAGTTCTTTAATTGGAGGTGCAATTCACACGACAGGCTGTAGCCTTTAATATTCTTTAGTAAGTGCTTCAAGTGATCTTCACTTTCAGCAAGCAAGGTGGAGTCATATGCATATCTCAAGTTGTTAATAAGTCTTCCTTCTTTTTTAAAAATTTATTTATTTTTTGTATTGTACTTTAGGTGAAGGTTTACAGAACAAACTCATTTCTTATCAAACAGTACACGCATTGTTGTATGACCTTGGCTAACAACCCCACGACATGTCAACACCCTCCTTTCTCAACCCTGGGTTCCCTATTACAAGCTTTCCTGTGCCCTCCTGCCTTCCAGTCTGTGTCCCAGGGCTGGTATGCCCCTTTAGTCTTTTTTTGTTCCATGGGCCTGTACAATCTTTTGCTGAAGGGTGAACCTCCAGATTGGCCTCATTACTGAGCTGAAGGGGTGTCCAGTGGCCATATTCTCAGGGTTTCTCCAGTCTCTGTCAGGGCAGCAAGTCTGGTCTTTCTGTTTCAGTTAGAATTTTGTTCTACATTTTCCACCAGCTCTGTCTGGTGCCCTCTATTGTGATCCCTGTCAGAGCAGTCAGTGGTGGTAGCCGGGGACCATCTCCTTGTACTGGACTCAGTCTGGTGGAGGCCATGGGAGATATGGTGCATAAGAACTTTGGACTAATCTTTCTCTTGTATCTTTAGTTTTCTTCATTATTCCTTGCTCCCAAAGGGGTGAGACCTGTGAAGTATGCTAGATGGCCACTCATAGGCTTTTAAAACCCCAGACACTACTCACTAAAGTAGAATGTAGGACACATTCTTTGTAAACTATGTTATGCCAATTGAACAAATATTCCCTGAGATCATGGTCCTCACAACCCTCAGCTGAACAATTCGGTTCCTCAGGGAGTTTGGATATGTCTGTGGAGCTATGATGACCTTGCCTTGTACAGGTTGTGTTGGCTTCCCCATTATTGTGTAATGTCTTACCCTTCAAGGAAGTTTCCATTTATCTATTGTCTATTAAGTGTTTTTCCATCTCCACCCCTCCCCTTCCTTGTAATCATCAAAGATTGTTTCTTTTTTATGTAAACCTTTTCATGAGTATTTAAGGTAGTGGTCTCCTACAACATTTGTCCTTTTTTGACTGACTTATTTCTCTCAGCATAAAGTCCTCCAGATTCATCCATGTTATGAGATGCTTCACAGATTCATCATTGTTCTTTATCATTGCATAATATACTCCATTAATTGTACCTACCACAGTTTGTTTATCCATTTATCTGTTGATGGGCAACTAGGTTGTTTCCATCTTTTTGCTATTGTGAACAATTCTGCAGTGAATATGGGTGTGCCTTTGTCTCTTTGTGTGATGACTATTTCTCTAGGATATATTCCTAGGAGTGGGATTGCTGGATCATATGGTATTTCTATTTCTAGCTTTCTAAGGAAGCTCCATATCGTTTTCCAAAATGGTTGCATCATTTCGCATTCTCACCAGCAGTGCATAAGGGTTCTAATTTCCCTGAAGCCTCTCCAACATCTGTTATTTCCTGTTTTATTGATTTGTGACAGTACTTCTGGAGTGAGATGGTATTTCATTGTGGTTTTGGTTTGCATTTTTCTAATGGCTAGAAATTGTAAGCATTTCCTTATGTGTCTGTTGGCTGTTTGAATATCTTCTTTGGTGAAGTGTCTGTTCATTGCCTTTGCCCATTTTTTAATTGGGCTGTCTTTTTGTTGAAGAGGTGTTGAATTTTCTTATAGATTTTAGAGATTAGACCTTTGTCTGATTTGTAATAGCCATTTTTTTTCCCCCTAGTCCTTAAGTTTTCTTTTCACTATTTAGGTGAAGTCTTTTGATGAGCATAAGTGTTTAATTTTTAGAAGACCCCAGTTATCCTTAATTCTGATGCCAAATTCTTCTTCATACGGTCCAGCTTCTCAGACTATTGGCTCAGCGTACAGGCTGAATAAACATGGAGAAAGGATACAACCCTGACGCATACCTTTCATGATTATAAAACAAGCACTATCCCCTTGTTCCATTCAACCAACTGCCTTTTTGTCTATATATGGTTTCCACATGAGTACAATGAAGTGTTCTGGAATTCCCTCTATTCCCAATATCATCCTTAATTTGTTATGATCCACATAGTTCAATGTCTTTGCATATTCATTAAAACACAGGCAAACATGTTTCTGGTATTCTCTACTTTCAGCCAGGATCCATTTGATATCAGAAATTTTATCCCTCATTCCATGTTCTCTTCTGGATCTGGTTTGAGTTTCTGACAATTCCCTGTCAATATGCTGCTGCATCCACTTTTGAATGATCCTCAGCTAAAATTACTTGCATGTGATATTAACGATATTGTTCTATAATTTCTTAATTCTGTTAAATCAATTTTCTTTGAAACAGGGACAAATATGGATCTCTTCCATTCTGTCAGCCAGGTAGCTGTTTCCCAATTTTCTTTGCATAGATGAGAGAGTGTCTCCAGTGCTTCATCTGTCTGTTGAAACATCTTAATCGACATACCATCACTTCCTAGAGACTAGTTTTTCCCCAATGCCTTCAGTGCAGCTTGGATTTACTCCTTCAATACCGTCCGTTCTTAGTCATATGCTACCACCTGAAATGGCAGGACATTGACCAATTCTTTTCAGTAGAGTGACTCTGTATATCCTTGCCATCTTCTTTTTATGTTTCCCTTGTTATTCGAATTTTGCCCATTGGTCCTTCAGTATTGCAACTAGAGGCTTGAGGGATTTCTTCAGTTCTTTAAGCTTGAGAAATGCCGACTGTTTTCTTCCCTTTTGATTTTTTTAACTCCAGGTGTGTGCACATATTTTTATAATACTTTGTCTTCTTTAGCTACCCTTCGAAACATTCTGCTCAGCTTTTTTACTTTGTCATTTCTTCCATTCACTTTAGCTACTCTAAGTTAAAGAGCAAGTTTCAACGTGTCTCCTGACATCCATTTTGGTCTTTTCTTTCTTTTCCATCTTTCCATGGCCTTTCACTTTCTTCATGTATGATGTCCTTGATGTCATCTCACAACTTGTCTGGTCTTCTGTCATTAGTGTTCAATTCATAAATTCTATTCTTGAGATGGTTTGTAAATTCACATGGCTTATACTCAAGGTCATATTTTGGCTATTGTGGACTTGTTTTAATTTTCTTCAGTTATTCAACTTGAACTAGTATGTGAGCAAATTATGCTCTGTTCCACAGTTGGCACCTGGCCTTATTCTGACTGATGTTATTGAGCTTTTCCATTTTCTCCTTCCACAGATATAGTCAATTTCATTCACGTGCATTCCATTTCATGAGGTCCGTGTGCATAGTCACAGTTTACGCATTGAAAAAAGGTATTTGCAGTGAATAAGTCATTTGTCTTGCAAAATTTTATCATGTGATCTCTGGCATCCTTTCTATCAATAAAGCCATATTTTCCAACAGCTGTCCTTCTTTGTTTCTGACTTCCTCATTGCAATCACTAGTAATTATCTATGCATCTTGACTGTATGTTTGATCAACTTCAGACTGCAGAAATTGATAACAATTTTCAATTTCTTCAACTATGGCATTAGCGTTTGCTGGATAAATATGAGCAATAATTATATCAACTGATTTTCATTGGAAGTTTATACATGTTATCCCATCACTGACAGGGTTCTGCTTCAGGATAGATGTTGAAATGTTCTTTTTTGCCAACGAACGTGGCACTGTTCCTCTTTCACTTGTCATTCCCAGCATAGTAGACTATATGATTGTCTTATTCACAATGGTCAATACCATTTTTTTTAAAGTAGATCACCAGGTCCTTCTTCTTAGTCTGTCTTAATCTGAAAGCTTCCCTGAAAACTGTCCACCGTGAGTGACCCTGCTGTTATTTGAAAAAGTGGTGGCATACCTTCCAGCATGACAGTAGCACACAAGCCACCACAATAAGACAAACTTACAGACAAATGGTGGTGTTTTCTTTTAATGGATGTTTTTCCCTACAAAATGCGAGGATCTGGCCTTGTGTTCTTTAATCTGGAATACACTGTTACATAAGAGTCATCCACTAAATTCTCTCTGTTAAACAAACGTTTCTACTAAGGCCTTTCGGGGGGATTTCAGTTTCTCCGTGGCATCTATGTGGCACATAATGACAATCTATATGCCCTGCTGAGAGCTTGATATAATGAAAGCCTTGTATCAGGCTAACTTTTCACGGTTTTGAGAATTACATTTACTGTAAATTAATATTACAGACTATTAAAGTCATACAGTGTTCTAAAGGTGTTAGTAGATTGAATTCATACTTTCAAGCTCTATATTTGTTTTTTTCTTTTTCTCTGTAGCTCTCTCATAGGGGATCTACACATGGCAGACAGAAATGTCGATGGAATCACTGAATCCATCCTCCTGAAAGTCTTATAATCATAAACTAAGATTTAAATCTATATTGGATCTACCGAAGTATCCATTGCAGAGCATTATATATGTAGTGTTTTTACATTTTGACTAATTAAGTTACAACCTAATGATAATATGTGCATATACAACTTCCCAGTTAATTTCATTTTATTTTTTGTTTCAAAAGATCCCTAACAATGGAATTATTAGGTAAAACATATATAAACATTTTAATATGATACTTTGCCAAATTGTTTCCCAAAAAGCATTTATTTAAAAAAAAAAAAAACTAATTCTTTGATAAAGGCAATTATTACATTTATTTGAAAATTTACTTATAATATCCTAATAAGAAGAAATAAATAATGAATATGTTGTATAATAACATCTCAACAAAAGAGGGGAAAAAAATCAAAACCAACAATGTGAAAATTAATGAAAATACAATGAGCAATCTTGCTCTTCTTTCACCAAATTATTAGCTAATTGCATGAAAACGTTTAGGGAATTAGACTTTGAGAATAAGATCATCAGACCAAATTCAGTATTAGAACCACGCTGATAGAATCAGGTTGAATTAAGTTCAGGGAACAGAATCCAAGGGAACGGACTTTCCAAAATACTGTACAATTAGAGACATTGTTTAGCAATCTTGTTAAAAAAACGGGAGATATTCATATAATATTTCTTACTTGAGTTACAAATTATTAGGGTAAATTTTCCTAGTGGTTTTAGCCTGAAATCCGAGCAACAATTAAGTACTGAGAATCTACTATTTGGAAACCTATTAAAAAATCATGTTCAGCCACAAGTACCAACTTCTGAGATCTAGAAAGACCTTCTGTTACGGACAGTTTCTCCAGCAACCCCCAACCTTGGGGGAAAGCCTGACCAAGCAAAGCGTTCCCTAGTGTGCTCTTAAACTGTGCGATCACCTGGTCACTCAGAATATTTTCACGATTTTTTAATTGACCCAATCATTTAATCTAACTTTAAGCATGTAAGTGAATGTGATCTATTTCTTTAGATCCATAGCCAACCTAAAGTGATTTTTTTTTATTGCTAACAAAAGCTTCTGTTAACAGTTTAATGCTGCCAAAAAAAAAGAGAAACTTTATTAATAGAGATATAATTTATAGGATATGTCTGTGTTTGATTTAATACACGGTTGTTCAGCCACACTGAATTAATATGTGTAGCTATAAATAGGGTATATTTATCATGTTCCAATTTATTAAAGTTCTTTTATAGAGAAAAGCCAGAAAGATGATAAAATTATACCCTGTGGAGAAGCATATGTTTTCATAAAAACTGAATGAAAAAAAAAACAAAACTGAATAGCAACTAGTAATAAGAAATCTTCCCTTATCCTGTGGCTAACCTGTTCCTGTTTCTCCATACCCAATTCAGGTCATGGTGCTGCCTCCCATAAAACGCAACCTCCTTCCTTCCCAAGCCTCAGAACTCAGGCATCTTTTAGCCTTATCACCTGCCCAGACTGATGACTATAACATCCTGAAGAGTTGATTTGTGGGAAAGAGATAAAATAATCTTTTCATTTGCTATTTAGTATTACAGGATATCAAGAGTAAAACATTCTATCTCATTAACACCCAGAGAAGGGAGAATATTCTCTATTTATACTTTTTCCCATTTCTGTGGGTATTCACAGAAAATAGTTATGGGTTTTAATTGCCATGAACATTCATTCACTCCTACTTGATATAACTTCTATTAGCTTATACAAAAGGGCATTGTTTTCTCCTCTTTCTATTGTCTTAGACACCTCCTGGATTTTATTCTGTGTGTATAAACTTACAATCTTTTGTACATTTGCCATGCCTTTTTATGTCTCTCTCATTAAAGAATAGATTACATATCTGTTTATCAGTTCAATGAATATACCCTCGATGCAAGATGCTATGTTCCCTCATGAAACTTGACCTTTACTGGGTTAACATTTGGGTTAGTCTGAGGGGCAATCTTCAGGGTATTGCTAAATCAAGATTATAATCTCCATTATTAATTTACAAACTATATCTTGTTTATATTTTTGAACTGTGACCATGGAAAGCAAAGTGAATCCAAGTCTAAATGTTCCATGGAGAAGAGGCAATAATTTGCTGGAAAGTAGCAGTTTTTTTTCCCTGTTAATAAAATGAAATCATAAATAGGGAATCAAAAGGTATGTATAACCTGGAAATAAGCTCAACTTTAAAAAAAAAAATAATGGAGGTGAAGGGACATTTGTGTATGTTTCTTAATGGCAACCAGTTTTCTTCTATTGGGAGGCTGATAATGGGAACATCACAGGAATATAATAGGATAAAGACGGTCTGGATTCTGATATAGCTCTGTCCTTGACTTTCTGTACATTTCGCCTAGCTACAAAAAAGCCATAAAAAAGAACCAAGACACTAGGGTTTGTATAATACAAACTAGAGTTTGTATGATATTCCCCTTTATCATTCAGAGACAGAGGAAAAAAACAAAGTTCCTGCTAGTGTAACTGGCATGTGGTTTCAAATTGTGGATGTAGCAATGATCCAAGACATGACTGATGGACAAGTCTCAAAGCCAGAGAACAGAAAAACAGGACTCATGTGGGGGAGAAAGGAAAAGTGAGGAAAACAAGTGTACTTGGAAAGAAAACATGTTCTGAAGGTTGAAGCCATGAGAAATAGATGTTTTTCAAGTTTATACCATGTTAGTACTAGATCCTCAAGGAAGAAATCAAAGTCATAATTGTAGGAAGTAGATTTTTTAAATCTAAGTAAAACTCTAACTTGCCGCTTTTATAATTGGCAATGCAAACATTCTTTCTATAGCCAGGGAATACTGTGCTAAATAACCAGTAACCCTATATGCGTCAAAGTAGAACTGGGCTTCACAAGGTTTTCAATGTTTGATTTCTCAGAGGTAGATCACCGGGCTTTTCTTCTGAAGTGCATCTGGGTGAAATTGAACCTCTAACCTTTCAGTTAGTAGCTGAGCATGTTAACCATTCTCACCCAAGCTCTTGATAAAAAAAAAAATACTAATAGTTAATATTTATTGAGTGCAATTATTTTTACTTATAAACAATATAATGGTATTAAAAATTATTATTATCTATAGTTTAACCAAAACCAAACGCATTGCTGTCAAGTCAATTCCAACTCATAGCAACCCTATAGGACAGAGTAGAAGTGTCCCATAGGGTTTCCAAGGAGCACCTGGTAGATTTGAACTGCAAATGTATAGATCTAAGGAAATTGAGGCACTGAGAGGTTAAATAGCTTAACCAGTGCCATATAGCTATTAGTAGAGGAGCTGGGATTCAAACTCAGGCAGTCTGGATCCAGAAGTCATGCTTTTGGTCCCTCTGCCATATACACATTCTTATATTTTATCCAGTTTCTCTCAAGTACTTGCCAACAGCTTATGTCCAGTTCTCTAGCACCAAACCGAGTCCAATGGGGTCAGGCGTATTTGCCACACATTCTCCCCGCAAGTCTCTATCAATCATTTCGTTGTACTCAAGGCTGCAAAATGGAAGTGTTTTTAAGAAAACGTATTTCAGGAAAATCATATCTCATTGCTTTTAATTGTCATTTTGTTATTTCTTAGATTTCTTGGTTTTCTGAGAATGTTGGCACTATAATTAAAGGGCAGTATTTTTCCCACAAAATCAAACAATTCCACATGTCTTTACTCAGTTTGTCGTAATATTTCTAGCAACTATTTTTGTTTGTTGAACTCATAATACAAAACAGTAAATAGAAATGCTATTGAGGGTCAAAGTAAGATTTGTTCCTATGCTGTTAGAGTTTGAACTAGAACACAGATCACTCTGTCACTAAACACAGGAATTTTGCTACCACTTAGTGCTGCCTTCCGGATAAGTCTCCTTTAAAATATTAGTAAGTGTGCACATTCTCTTAGGAGCATAAAGACAAGAAACAAAATTTTAAAACCTAATGACGTTCTCAGGCCCAGTGGTTAAGAGCCACAGTGTCCTACTGCTGCAAACCAAAAAGATTGACAGTTCAAATCCACCAACCACTCCTTGGAAACCCACTGGAGCAGTTCTACTCTGTCCTGTAGGGTCGCTATGAGTTGGAAATGACTTGATGGCAATGTTTTGTTTGTTTGTTTTAAAGGACATATTCCAACATTCAAATCTTGAAAGGTCATGTTAAAATAAGGGTGTTTGTTTAAAAAAAAAAAAAGAAAGAAACTTCTTCACATAATTTATTTTTTATTCATGGCACCGAAGGAATATTAGAAAATATGCAGCCATCAGTGATCAAGAACACAGTTGAAAATAAAGATATTAATGAGAAAATAAGAAAATTGGAAACATTTATAATTACAGTGAAATAGGGAACCCAGCCAAATGGCTATCAGAAAAGTTAATGATTATTAAAACTATTCTCTCTCCATTCTGTGGGACTATGCATGGTCGTTAATCGAAGCTTACATAGCTCGGTGTATGCTTTCATGGAGGTTTACTATAAAATATGATTTGCTGACATTATATTTACAAAAGTATTTATTATAAAATGTATACAAATATATTTCATGAATTATCTCATGTTATTATAAAATATATACAAATAAATATATAATTGATTAAATGATATATGAAACTTTATGCTACAGATATAAATTCATAGTTTTATACACGCACATGCTCTTTTAAACAGTATACACTGAATAGCTTATGATTTAAAAGGGTTTAGAGAACTAAAGAAGCAAAAAATCCATCAAATACTAAAAGGGCAAAAACTTCACAAATAAAAAACACATATTACAAAAAAAATAAAACTTTCAAAAACCCTGGCATACTGAAAGACCTAAAAATGTAGTTTAGATACTGTTATCTAAAGAAAATACATTAATGTAAAATTATTTCATTCAGACACACTAGTGTTGCCGTAGGAAGCAGCAGCTGGGTGTAGAAAACATGTCCTGAACTCTGGGAATTAAGTGCCATTTGCAAGTCCCAGTTTTACTACAGATGAGATGAAGCAACAAACACAAAGGAAACTGAAAATAATTCCTAATATATCATTACAATCATAAAGAAATGTTGATTCTAAATGATTGCCAAAAATAGTATTGTACGAGACTGTGAAGAAATTATTTTCTTTAAAATATAGCTAAAATACATTACAACCATCAAATGTTATATTTTAAGGAATTTTCTATAAAGGTGCAAGTAACTTTAAGTTAGTATATAAACCCAGTATTGAATTCCATCAAAAAAATCACAGATATAAAAAAATATTAGACATAAATATTTTGTAAATATTGTCTTTCCCCACAAAAAGAGAATAGCTCCGTTGAGAAATCAATGAATCACAGTAAGGGAATTTTATTTTCTGGCTCTTTGGGGCTAATACTAAGTTTATAAAACTGGTACCAGATTCTTTTAGTATGAAACGATGAGAAAATATTAGAATTATAAAAATAATCCTAGTTTATCACTTATTAAAGATACTCACAGCTAAGCAAAGTTGAAAGTACATAGAACTTCTAGTGAAGGAGACCAGGCTTCCATGATTCTTAAAGAGGTTTTAAGGAACACAAACTGGAGCTCATTGCATAGACATGAATCTCAGATGTCCACAGGTTGGGTGATTAACATTCTTTCTGGTCTCTTGAGAGAGAAACTAACCCTAGAGCTCCAGGTCCTCTTGATCATTGTTCAGAAGATACCTCAGCTTTTCACTTTGGTAAAATATATTTCCCTTTGTAAAAAATAAAATTAAAATTAAAAAAAATGTATATCTTTTCTAAAACACAAATATCACCAGATAAAGTCACAATACAGATAAAAGATGTAATTTCAGGACCCAAGTAATATATTGTAATATGTGATCTCGAATATAAATAGTTTATTTGAATTCCAGAAAAAATCCAGAAAAGGCCTGTGCCACAAGCAGAATAATCAATCATTACCAACACTTCTGTAAATGCACACCTTTCTAAAAAGCAGATGACTAGTGTAGGCCAAATGGTGGGCTACATAATTTTTGTGAGAATATATCCTCCGATAAAATGTGAAGCAACACTTGTCAATACAAAAAGCCAAAACAGATGAGCTTTGCCTAAGAGATGATGGAGGTGGAGAGTAATGATTAACATAAACCAAGTCAGATTCCTTATAGGCTGCCCTCTTGAAAACCTACAGGGGAAGTTGCTACACCTTAATGTTAAGGCAATCGAGACTGGTAATCAACGCTGAGATGACTCCGGTCACAAGTTCTGACATGTCATAAAGCACCTCGTTAATTGCTCTTTAACCTCTGATTGAGATGACAAAGACGGTGATGTTCCCTTAACCATGAAGCCTGAGGAGGAAGGTCAGGTCCCTGGACGGACCAATCACATATTTGCTTCTGTAAGGCTTGGCAGCAGTTTCTTAATCTTTCTCAGGCCACGGAACAGCTGTTACTTCCCAAGTGATAAATGTTGAGGAGACAAAATTGTGATGTAGATGAGCTTCAGCAGCATACTTCTGTTGTATCCCACTCCAGTTTCCACTAGGAGAGGCACTTGTGCTTTTCTAATTATGAGACAGAAAAGCCCACAGCCAAAGGACAAAGGTCCTTCTCTTATATAATAATGTCCAGCTCTACCAGGTTACTGACCACATCACAGGAAACCACATTCTGTTGTCTTAAAATCCAACGGTAATGTTTTAGTAGCAAACAAACAAACATTATATACTGATACTATATGCGAGGCACTTTTCTAATAGTTTCCGCAAATATTCTAGGAAATTTATATCTATTAGCTTGTTTAATCCTCAAATCATACATATACCAGTAGCTTTCCATATAATGCTATAGCCACTAACCTAAAGGTCAGCAGTTCGAATCCAACAGGCGCTCCTTGGAAACTCTACGGAGTAGTTCTACTTTGTCTGGTAGGGTGGCTATGAATCAGAATCCACTCAATGGCAATGTTTTTTTTTTTCTCCATATATTAATTTATTTGATTCTCAAAACTATACTATCCCATACGTAATATCTTATTTTCTCCATTTATGAAATAGGACACTGAGACATTCATATAAGAAATATTTCATTCCAAATTTACTTGGCTAAATTTTTACATTGACAACAGGTTATGTTCAGTATAACTAATGAAATTATCTATATTTTCATAATTACTGCAAAATACTCAGAAGTATATATTCACATGTATACATTTTATTGTTTTGGTCCTTTCAAAATAAAACAAAAAGTAAATAGACACTGAGGAATCAAACATAACCACAGAAAATACATGATATATTAATAATAAAAAATAATACGAGAAAAAGCTGCCTACACTTCAATTAGTTTGCATTGCCAATTTCCAAGAGAAAATTATCAGAGCGATTATTCACCTTCTCTTAAAAATATTGTCTCAAAAGCTATTTCAGTAATATATGTAGAAATAATAAGTAATTTCGAGTTTATAATCTTTATGGTTTTCACAATCTTGTTTCGTTTTCACAAATATTCAGTGTGAATGGAAGAGTAGGCAACCTCTTGCAGAAATAAATCTAGCCCAAAGTTGCCTGTTAACCTCAAAAAAAAAAAAAAATGCATACGACTGTAGGAATAAAACGGCATTGTTTTGGAGGGAATTTGCACCTCAGTGTACATACTCCTCCAAGAAAAGGAAGTTTCATTTGGACCCAGTGTTTGGCTGTGCTTTGAATTTGACAGTAACTTTTGGGTTAGGTAAAATTTATACTTCATGTGAGGAGTGATTTTAACATTTGACTCTTGTTGCTAACACAAGCTGATGGCATTGGTCTTTCAAGCCTTGCCAATACAAATTTTTAATAAGACTGTGGACAGCTGGCTGGGAGATTATGCTGCTATGGCAGAAATATAAATCATTCCTCATTATCTATTCTTTCCTTTATGCATTTGAATAATAAACTTTCCGACATTGAAGTTTGGTTTGGCACATGGATGCACAGCTATAAATTACATTACCACCTTGGCTGTATATATATACACCCTGACAAACTCCACATGTCTGTTGTAATGTGGGGGTTTGTGTGTTGCTGTGATGCTGGAAGCTATGCCACTAGTGTTCAAGTGCCAGCAGAGAAACCCATGGTGGATAGGTTCCAGCTCAGCTTCCACACTAAGACAGGCTAGGAAGAAGGAGCCAGCAGTCTACTTCTGAAAAAAATTAGCCAGTGAATACTTTAGCCAGTGAACAGTGAATAGCAGGGGAACATTGTCTGATATAGTGCTGGGAGATGAGCTGCTCAGGTTGGAAGACGCTCAAAATACAACTGGGGGAGAGCTGCCTCCTCAAAGTAGACTCAACCTTAACGATGTGGATGGAGTCAAGCTTTTGAGATATTCATTTGCTGATGTGGCACAGCTCCAAATGAAAGAAACAGCTGCAAACATCCATTAATATCAGAATGTGGAATGTATGAAGTATGAATCTAAGAAAATTGGAAATCTTCAGAAATGAAGTGGAACACATAAAGATTGATATTCTAGGCATTAGTGAGCTGAAATGCATTGGTATTATTCATTCTGATTCAATCATATGGTCTACTGTGTTGGGAATGACAACTTGAAGAGGAATGGGACTGCATTCATTGACAAAAAGAATATTTCAAGATCTATCCTGAAGTATAATGCTGTCAGTGATAGGATAATATCCATATGCCTACAAGGAAGACCAGTTAATAGGACCGTTACTCAAATTTAAGCATCAACCACTAAGGCCAAAGATGAAGAAACTGAAGATTTTTACAAATTTCTACAATCTGAAATTGATGGAACATGCAATCAAAATGCATTGATAATTACTGGTGATTGTAATGCAAATGTTGGAAACAAGAAGGATCGGTAGTTGGAAAATATGGCCTTGGTGATAGAAAGGATGCTAGAGATCACATGATTGAATTTTACAAGACCAACTACTTCTTCATTGCAAATACATTTTTTCACCAACATAAATGGCAACTATACACATGAATCTCACCAGATGGAGTGCGTAGGAACAAATCAACCACATCTGTGTAAAGAGACAATGGAAAAGCTCAATATCCTCAGTCAGAACAGGGCCAGGGACGGACTGCAGATTAGACCACCAGTTACTCATATGCTAGTTCAAGTTGAAACTGAAGAAAATTAGAACAAGTCCAGGAGAGCCAAAATACAGCCTTGAGTATATTCCACATGAATTTAGAGACCACCTCAGAAATAGATTTGATGTGTTTAACAGTAATGACCGAAGACCAGGTGGGTTGTGGAATGACATCAAAGACCTCATACATAAAGAAAGCAAGAGATCATTAAAAAGACAAGAGAGAAAGAAAAGACCTAAGTGGATGTCAGAAGAGACTCTGAAACTTGTTCTTGAATGCCGAGTAGCTTAAGCAAAAGGAAAAAATGATGAAGTAATAAATCTGAACAGAAGATTTCATAGCGTGGCTCCAGAGAATATGACGGCATGTGCAAACACCTGGAGATAGAAACCGAAAGGGAAGAAGCACTCAGCGTTTCTCAAGCCGAAAGCACTGAAGAAAAAAATCAAGCCTCAAGTTGCAATAGTGAAGGATTCTAGGGGAAAATACTAAAGCATGTAGGAAGCATCCAAAGAAGATAGGAAGAATACAGAGTCACTATGCCAAAGAGATTTGGTCTACATTCAACCATTTCAGGAGGTAACATATGATCGGGAATCGACGGTACTGAAGGAAGAAGTCCAAGCTGTGTTAAAGGCATTGGTGAAAAACAAGGCTTCAGACATTGATGGAATGTCAGTTGAGATGTACTCACTCATCTATGCCAAGAAATTTGGAAGACAGCTACCTGGCCAACTGACTAGAAGAGATCCACATTTATGCCTATTCCCAAGAAAGGTGATACGACTGAACACAGAAATTATCCAGCAATATCATTAATATCACATGCAAGCAAAATTTTGATGAAGCTCATTCAAAAACAGCTGCAGAAGTATATCAATAGGGAACTGCCAGGAATTTAAGCCAGATTTAGAAGAGGACCTGGAAGCAGGGATATCATTACTAAAGTCAGAAGTATCCTGGTTGAAAGCAGAGAATACCAGAAAGATGTTTACCCATATTTTATTGACTATGCTAAGGAATTCAACTGTGTGGATCATAACAAATTATGGAAAACATTGCAGAGAGTGGGAATTCAGGAACATTTAATTGTGCTTATGAGCAATCTGTATATGGATAAAGAGGCAGTTGTTGAAACAGAACAAGGGAATACTGCATGGTTTAAAGTCAGGAAAGGTGTGCATCAGGATTATATCCTTTCACCATAATTATTCAATCTGTATGCTGAGCAAATAATCCAAGGAGCTGGACTATGTGAAGAAGAATGGGACATCATGATAGGAGGAAGACTTATTAACAATCTGCACTATGCAGATGACACAACCTTGTTGTGAAGAGGACTTGAAGCACTTACTGATGGAGATCAAAGACCACAGCCTTCAGTATGGATTACACCTTAACATAAAGAAAACAAAAAATCCTCACAACTGGACCAATAAGAGACATCATGATAAATGGAGAAAAGATTGAGGTTATCAAGGATTTCATTTTACTTGGATCCACAGTCAACACCCATGGAAGCAGCAGTCAAGAAATCAAAAGACACATTGTGCTGGGGAAATCAGCTTCAAGAGATCTCTTTAAAATGATTAAAAGCCAAGATGTCACCATGTGGAGAAAGGTACACCTGACTCACGCCATGGTGTTTTCAACTATTCACATAAATTCATTGAGGCCCTGTTCTACACCCTGGGTATACAGCATTGAACAAAACAGGTAAAACTTTTCTCTTCATAGAACTTATATGAAAGTGGGAGAAAACAGACAAGAAAAAGAATAATCAAAATACATAGAATGTTAGAAGGAGATAAGTGCTATGGAAAACAAATGAAGTAGGAAGTGATGGCACAGGTTCTTTTTAAATAGGATGGTAAAGTATGGTCTCATTAGAAAGAGAATAAAAAGAGTCATGTAGTTATCTATTTGGGGGAGGAAAATTTCAGGGTGAAGAAGAGCAGACAGGAAAGTCCTAGGCAGTATCAGAACCGATGAGTCCAAGGAGGAGAGAAGGGGTCAGTGTGGCCAAAAAAAGGGGGTAAAACAGATAGAATAGTAAAGGGTGGATTCCCAGAGGTAAGGAGCAGGGGAAAAATTATTTTGTACCTTAGGTTCTTTTAAGGGGTTTGGCCTTTACTCTTAGTGTGCTAGGAAGTTTTGCAAGGTTTGTGAAGAAAAATGATATTTGGCAGTATCACTTTGGCTCCTCCATTGAAATTAGATTTGAGGGGTGTAGGGGGAATAAACAGAGACAAGCTAAGAAGATGCAGCAGTAATTAAAACTGAGATGCTAGTTCCTTGGGCCAGGGAGGTAGCAGAGTTGGTTCTGAGAAGTAATCAGACTCTGAGTATACACCACAGGCAGAATCAGCATGATATGCTGAAGGATTGGATGTGAGGGGTGTGAAATAAAAAGAAAATACAAGGATGCTTCCTCAGTTTGAGCATGAAAAAGTAGAAGGATTACCTAAAATCAAGTTACCTAAAATGAAGTTTTGAATATTGCTGTTGCCCATCTGCCGGTTGAAGTCCCTGGTTGGCACAAAAGGTTAACTGAAAGGTTGGAGGTTCAAGTCTACCCAGAGCACCTTGGAAGAAAGGCCTGGAGGTCTACTTCTGAAACATCAGCCATTGCAAAGGCTGTAAAGCACAGTCCTACTGTGACATCTGTGGGATCACCGTGAATCACCATAAACTTGATGGTGACTGTTTTATTTTTGTTTGAATCTTATCTTGTGAAGATTAGTCATGCCCATTAATATTATTATCTATTCATCAGTTATTTGGAAGAAAAACATACTTGGAAAGTGTTCACATTTTATCACGGTCTGTTCCCGTCTTATTTTCTTTTTCATTATTTAAATAATGAACTTTTTCATTACATAGATTTTTGGCATAGCAGCACAAACAAGAAAATTATATTTTAAAAATATGTAAGAACACATATTACATAAAACATGGAAAGCACTTATATGGCAGGAAAATAAGAGGGGAAATACAGATAGCATAACTCCTATTGCCCATAGGTTCTATCATTCTTATTTACTAATGTTATATACATATTTTCTTCACTTCTCAATTGTATTATAAAGATGATAGTGTAGCCTGAGTTTAGTTAAATTTTAAGCATTTCTTTTTTTTTGAGATTAGTGTTGCCTACAAAACCGTAGACTATGGTGGACATCTTGCTAATACAGACTTACAGGAAACATAAAAAAAAATACATAAATGAAAGCAAGCCAAAGATAATTTATAGAAAAGACCAGAAAAGTAGAAATAATATGTAAATACAAGAAATGACACTGACATAATGTGCTTATAAAATTAGAGATAAGCCAAAAAATACTTATTAAAAAATGCTTATTTATCTGTAGTGTAATGCTTTACATACACACACATGCACACACACGCACACACACACACACACACACATATAGATTCCAGGCAATGCAGGTTTTAAAACAAAAATGTTATAATAAAATAATTCTATATAGTATATGCAGTATTGATATATAAGACACATTTTTATTTTATTTTTTTAAGTTTTGAACCATCTTTCTTTTTTTTTATTAACTTTTATTAAGGTTCAAGTGAACGTTTACAAATCCAATCAGTCTGTCACATATAAGTTTACATACATCTCACTCCCTACTCCCACTTGCTCTCCCCCTCTTGAGTCAGCCCTTTCAGTCTCTCCTTTCGTGACAATTTTGCCAGCTTCTCTCTCTCTCTATCCTCCCATCCCCCCTCCAGACAAGAGCTGCCAACACAGTCTCAAGTGTCCACCTGATATAATTATCTCACTCTTCATCAGCATCTCTCTCCCACCCGCTGACCAGTCCCTTTCATGTCTGATGAGTTGTCTTCGGGGATGGTTCCTGTCCTGTGCCAATAGAAGGTCTGGGGACCATGGCCGCTGGGATTTCTCTAGTCTCAGTCAGACCATTAAGTTTGGTCTTTTTATGAGAATTTGGGGTCTGTATCCCACTGATCTCCTGCTCCCTCAGGGGTCCTCTGCTGTGCTCCCTGTCAGGGCAGTCATCGATTGTGGCCAGGCACCAACTAGTTCTTCTGGTCTCAGGATGATGTAGGTCTCTGGTTCATGTGGCCCTTTCTGTCTCTTGGGCTCTTAGTTGTCGTGTGGCCTTGGTGTTCTTCATTTTCCTTTGGTCCAGGTGGGTTGAGACCAATTGATGCATCTTAGATGGCCGCTTGTTAGCGTTTAAGACCCCAGACGCCACATTTCAAAGTGGGATGCAGAATGATTTCATACTAGAATTATGTTTCCAATTGACTTAGAAGTCCCCGCAAACCATGTTCCCCAAACCCTCGCCCTTGCTCCGCTGACCTTTGAAGCATTCATTTTATCCCGGAAACTTCTTTGCTTTTGGTCCAGTCCAATTGAGCTGACCTTCCTTGTATTGAGTGTTGTCTTTCCCTTCACCTAAAGCATTTCTTATCTACTGATTAATCAATAAAAAACCCTCTCCCACCCTCCCTCCCTCCCCTCCTCGTAACCACAAAAGTATGTGTTCTTCTCAGGTTTACTATTACTCAAGATCTTATAATAGTGGTCTTATACAATATTTGTCCTTTTGCCTCTGACTCATTTCGCTCAGCATAATGCCTTCCAGATTCCTCCATGTTATGAAATGTTTCACAGATTCGTCACTGTTCTTTATCGATGCGTAGTATTCCATTGTGTGAATATACCACAATTTATTTACCCATTCATCCGTTGATGGACATCTTCGTTGCTTCCAACTTTTTGCTATTGTAAACAGAGCTGCAATAAACATGGGTGTGCATATATCTGTTTGTATGAAGGCTCTTGTATCTCTAGGGTATATTCCCAGGAGTGGGATTTCTGGGTTGTATGGGAGTTCTATTTCTAACTGTTTAAGATAACGCCAGATAGATTTCCAAAGTGGTTGTACCATTTTACATTCCCACCAGCAGTGTATGAGAGTTGCAATCTCTCCGCAGCCTCTCCAACATTTATTATTTTGTGTTTTTTGGATTAATGCCAGCCTTGTTGGAGTGAGATGGAATCTCATCTTGGTTTTAATTTGCATTTCTCTAATGGCTAATGATCGAGAGCATTTTCTCATGTATCTGTTGGCTGCCTGAATATCTTCTTTAGAGAAATGTGTGTTCATATCCTTTGCCCACTTCTTGATTGGGTTGTTTGTCTTTTTGTGGTTGAGTTTTGACAGAATCATGTAGATTTTAGAGATCAGGCGCTGGTCGGAGATGTCATAGCTGAAAATTCTTTCCCAATCTGTAGGTGGTCTTTTTACTCTTTTGGTGAAGTCTTTAGATGAGCATAGGTGTTTGATTTTTAGGAGCTCCCAGTTATCGGGTTTCTCTTCATCATTTTTGGTAATGTTTTGTATTCTGTTTATGCCCTGTATTAGGGCTCCTAGGGTTGTCCCAATTTTTTCTTCCATGATCTCTATCATTTTAGTCTTTATGTTTAGGTCTTTGATCCACTTGGAGTTAGTTTTTGTGCATGGTGTAAGGTATGGGTCCTGTTTCAGTTTTTTGCAAATGAATATCCAGTTATGCCAGCACCATTTGTTAAAAAGGCTTTCTTTTCCCCAATTAATTGACACTGGTCCTTTGTCAAATATCAGCTGCTCATACGTGGATGGATCTATGTCTGGGTTCTCAATTCTGTTCCATTGGTCTATGTGCCTGTTGTTGTACCAGTACCAGGCTGTTTTGACTACTGTAGCTGTATAATAGGTTCTGATATCAGGTAAAGTGAGGCCTCCCACTTTCTTCTTCTTTTTCAGTAATGCTTTGCTTATCCGGGGCTTCTTTCCCTTCCATATGAAATTGGTGATTTGTTTCTCTATCCCCTTAAAATATGATATTGGAATTTGGATCGGAAGTGAGTTAAATGTATAGATGGCTTTTGGTAGAATAGACATTTTTACTATGTTAAGTCTTCCTATCCATGAGCAAGGTATGTTTTTCCACTTAAGTATGTCCTTTTTAATTTCTTGTAGTAGAGCTTTGTAGTTTTCTTTGTATAGGTCTTTTAGATCCTTGGTAAGATTTATTCCTAAGTATCTTATCTTCTTGGGGGCTACTGTGAATGGTATTGATTTGGTTATTTCCTCTTCGGTGTTCTTTTTGTTGATGTAGAGGAATCCAAGTGATTTTTGTATGTTTATTTTATAACCTGAGACTCTTTCAAACTCTTCTATTAGTTTCAGTAGTTTTCTGGAGGATTCCTTAGGGTTTTCTGTGTATATAATCATGTCATCTGCAAATAGTGATAACTTTACTTCTTCCTTGCCAATCCGGATACCTTTTATTTCTTTGTATAGCCTAATTGCCCTGGCTAGGACTTCCAGCACGATGTTGAATAAGAGCGGGGATAAAGGGCATCCTTGTCTGGTTCCCGTTCTCAAGGGAAATGCTTTCAGGTTCTCTCCATTTAGAGTGATATTGGCAGTTGGCTTTGCATAGATGCCCTTTATTATGTTGAGGAATTTTCCTTCAATTCCTATTTTGGAAAGAGTTTTTATCATAAATGGGTGTTGAACTTTGTCAAATGCCTTTTCTGCATCAATTGATAAGATCATGTGGTTTTTGTCTTTTGTTTTATTTATGTGATGGATTACATTAATGGTTTTTCTGATATTAAACCAGTCTTGCATACCTGGTATAAATCCCACTTGATCAGGGTGAATTATTTTTTTGATGTGTTGTTGGATTCTATTGGCTAGAATTTTGTTGAGGATTTTTGCATCTATGTTCATGAGGGATATAGGTCTATAATTTTCTTTTTTTGTAATGTCTTTACCTGGTTTTGGTATCAGGGAGATGGTAGCTTCATAGAATGAGATGGGTAGTATTTCATCATTTTCTATGCTTTGGAATACCTTCAGAAGTAGTGGTGTTAACTCTTCTCTGAAAGTTTGGTAGAACTCTGCAGTGAAGCCGTCCGGGCCAGGGCTTTTTTTGTTGGGAGTTTTTTGATTACCGTGTCAATCTCTTTTTTTGTTATGGGTCTATTTAGTTGTTCTACTTCTGAATGTATTAGTTTGGGTAGGTAGTGTTTTTCCAGGAATTCATCCATTTCTTCTAGGTTTTCAAATTTGTTAGAGTACAATTTTTCATAATAATCTGAAATGATTCTTTTAATTTCATTTGGTTCTGTTGTGATGTGGTCCTTCTCGTTTCTTATTCGGGTTATTTGTTTCCTTTCCTGTTTTTCTTTAGTCAGTCTAGCCAATGGTTTATCAATTTTGTTAATTTTTTCAAAGAACCAGCTTTTGGCTTTGTTCATTCTTTCAATTGTTTTTCTGTTCTCTAATTCATTTAGTTCAGCTCTAATTTTTATTATTTGTTTTCTTCTGGTGCCTGATGGATTCTTTTGTTGCTCACTTTCTATTTGTTCAAGTTGTAGGGACAGTTCTCTGATTTTGGCTCTTTCTTCTTTTTGTATGTGTGCATTTATCAATATAAATTGGCCTCTGAGCACTGCTTTTGCTGTGTCCCAGAGGTTTTGGTAGGAAGTACTTACATTCTCGTTGCTTTCTAAGAATTTCCTTATTCCCTCCTTGATGTCTTCTATAACCCAGTCTTTTTTCAGGAGGGTATTGTTCATTTTCCAAGTATTTGATTTCTTTTCCCTAGGTTTTCTGTTATTGATCTCTAGTTTTATTGCCTTGTGGTCTGAGAAGATGCTTTGTAATATTTCAATGTTTTGGACTCTGCAAAGGTTTGTTTTATGACCTAATATGTGGTCTATTCTAGAGAATGTTCCATGTGTGCTAGAAAAAAAAGTATATTTTGCAGCAGTTGGGTGGAGAGTTCTGTATAAGTCAATGAGGTCAAGTTGGTTGATTGTCGTAATTAGATCTTCCGTGTCTCTATTGAGCTTCTTACTGGATGTCCTGTCCTTCTCCGAAAGTGGTGTGTTGAAGTCTCCTACTATAATTGTGAAGGTGTCTATCTCACTTTTCAATTCTGTTAAAATTTGATTTATGTATCTTGCAGCCCTGTCATTGGGTGCATAAATATTTAATATGGTTATGTCTTCCTGATCAATTGTCCCTTTTATCATTATATAGTGTCCTTCTTTATCCTTTGTGGTGGATTTAAGTCTAAAGTCTATTTTGTCAGAAATTAATATTGCTACTCCTCTTCTTTTTTGCTTATTGTTTGCTTGATATACTTTTTTCCATCCTTTGAGTTTTAGTTTGTTTGTGTCTCTAAGTCTAAGGTGTGTCTCTTGTAGGCAGCATATAGATGGATCGTGTTTCTTTATCCAGTCTGTGACTCTCTGTCTCTTTATTGGTGCATTTAGTCCATTTACATTCAGCGTAATTATAGATAAATAAGTTTTTAGTGCTGTTATTTTGATGCTTTTTTATGTGTGTTGTTGACCATTTCATTTTTCCACATACTTTTTTGTGCTGAGGCGTTTTTCTTAGTAAATTGTGAGATCCTCATTTTCATAGTGTTTGACTTTATGTTAGTTGAGTCGTTACTTGGCTTTTATCTTGAGTTATAGAGTTGTTATACCTTTTTGTGGTTACCTTATTATTTACCCCTATTTTTCTAAGTAAAAACCTAACTTGTATTGTTCTATATCGCCTTGTATCACTCTCCATATGGCAGTTCAATGCCTCCTGTATTTAGTCCCTCTTTTTGATTATTGTGATCTTTTACCTATTGACTTCTATGATTCCCTGTTATGTGTATTTTTTATAATTAATCTTAATTTGTTTGTTTTTGTGATTTCCCTATTTGAGTTAATATCAGGAAGTTCTGTTTTGTGACCTTGTGTTGTGTTGATATCTGATATTATTGGTTCTCTGACCAAACAATATCCTTTAGTATTTCTTGTAGCTTTGGTTTGGTTTTTGCAAAATCTCTAAGCTTGTGTTTATCTGTAAATATCTTAATTTCACCTTCATATTTCAGAGAGAGTTTTGCTGGATATATGATCCTTGGCTGGCAGTTTTTCTCCTTCAGTGCTCTGTATATGTCGTCCCATTCCCTTCTTGCCTGCATGGTTTCTGCTGAGTAGTCTGAACTGATTCTTATTGATTCTCCCTTGAAGGAAACCTTTCTTTTCTCCCTGGCTGCTTTTAAAATTTTCTCTTTATCTTTGGTTTTGGCGAGTTTGATGATAATATGTCTCGGTGTTTTTCTTTTTGGATCAATCTTAAATGGGGTTCGATGAGCATCTTGGGTAGATATCCTTTCGTCTTTCATGATGTCAGGGAAGTTT
Source organism: Elephas maximus indicus (assembly GCF_024166365.1). Classification (NCBI taxonomy): domain Eukaryota; kingdom Metazoa; phylum Chordata; class Mammalia; order Proboscidea; family Elephantidae; genus Elephas; species Elephas maximus. The sequence goes on along the minus strand of NC_064838.1, from coordinate 79,198,803 downwards.
TGTGTCAGGAGTTCTTCAACTATTTTCTCTGTGTTTTCTGTCCTCCCTCCCTGTTCTGGGACTCCAATCACACGCAAGTTATCCTTCTTGATAGAGTCCCACATGATTCTTAGGGTTTCTTCATTTTTTTTAATTCTTTTATCTGATTTTTTTTTCAGCTATGTTGGTGTTAATTCCCTGGTCCTCCAGATGTCCAGTCTGCAATCTAATTGCTCGAGTCTGCTCCTCTGACTTCCTATTGCGTTGTCTAATTCTGTAATTTTATTGTTCATCTTTTGGATTTCTACATGCTGTATCTCTATGGATTCTTGCAACTTATTAATTTTTCCAGTATGTTCTTGAATAATCTTTTTGAGTTCTTCAACAGTTTTATCAGTGTGTTCCTTGGCTTTTTCTGCAGTTTGCCTTATTTCATTTGTGATGTCTTGAAGCATTCTGTAAATTAGTTTTTTATATTCTGCATCTGATAATTCTAGGATTGTATCTTCATTTGGGAAAGATTTTGATTCTTTTGTTTGGGGGGTTGGAGAAGCTGTCATGGTCTGCTTCTTTAAGTGGTTTGATATGGATTGTTGTCTCCGTGCCATCACTGGGAAACTAGTTTTTCCAGAAAATCCGCTGCGTCCAGTCCAAATCCCGGTGGGATGGTTCCCTGGCTGGGACGCTGCTCTCCCCATTCCAAGGCCAGTCACTGCCTCCCGGGGACTTCTTCTACTGGCTGCGTCCCATGCCGCTCACAGAACCAGCTGGTCCCCCTCCTGGGGTTAGTTCGGGGGGTGGAGCTTGTGCCGTACCTCACTGATACACTGGCTCCAGGCTCTGAAAACAATCGCTGTTTCCCCGTATTAGTTCGTTCTCCGTCTCTAAATCTGTGTTTGTTGTTCAGGGTTCGTAGATTGTTATGTATGTGATCGATTCACTTGTTTTTCCATGTCTTTGTTGTAAGAGGGATCCAGGTAGCGTCTGCCTAGTCCGCCCTCTTGGCTCCGCCTGTCCACATTTTTATTTTTTTATTTTAATTTGGATGAAGATTTACAGAACAAACTAGTTTCTTATAACACAGTTAGTACACGTTGTTCTATGACATTGGTTAACAACCCCACGACATGTCAACACTCTCCCTTCTCAACCTGGGTTCCCCAGTACCAGCTTTCCTGTTCCCTCCTGCCTTCCAGTCCCTGCCCCAGGGCTGGTGGGCCCCTTTAGTCTTATTTTGTTTCAGATGCCTGTTCAATATTTGACTGGAGGGTAAACCTCAGGAGTGACCTCATTACTGAGGTGAAAATGTGTCCGGGGCCATACTTTCTACAGCCTCTGTCAGGCCAGCAAGCCTGGTCTTTCTTTTTGAGTTAGAATTCTGTTCTACATTTTTCTCTAGCTCTGTCTGGGACCCTCTACTGTAATCCCTGTCAGAGCAGTCAGTGGTGGTAGCTGGGCACCATCTCGTTGTTCTGGACTCAGTCTGGTGGAGGCCGTGGTAGATGTTATCCATTAGACCTTTGGACTAATCTTTCCCTTGTGTCTTTAGTTTTCTTCATTTTTTTCCATGCTCCCGAAGAGTTGAGACTAGAGGAGTATCCTAGGTGGCTGCTCACAGGCTTTTAAGACCCCAGGCACTACTCACCAAAGTAGAATGTAGAACATATCTTTTATAAACTATGTTATGCCAATTGAGCTAGAAGTTCCCCAGGACCATGGTCCCCACAGGCCTCAGCCCAGCAATTCAGTCCCTCAGGGAGTTTGGAGCTACCATGACCTTGTAAGGCACATTTTTTAAATAAATTAAGAAAGTAGAAAACCAATGTTGATTAAAAGATTTGAATAAATCAGTCAGCAGTTTTCAAACAGTGGAAAATATTTAAAGTTTTTAATCCTAAAATAGAGGTTACACTTCATGTTAGACATTTAAAGAAAAAAAAAATTAACACCAATAACAAAATATAATTTTAAAAAGAAAACCTTTATTAAAAATTAATGGCATTACCTGAATGCAAACAACATATGCAGTAAACATGACAGAAATTAAGTATCTAACACATGGAAAATGGGAAAAAAAAAATCTTTCTGAAATAATCTTTGAACAACAGAGAAAATTAAAACTACAATACTAGTATATGTAGGTGTTATCAAAAAATGTATATCTGTTTAGCAATCTCCTTGACCAAAATTTCTGGAATGCTCCAATCCCTAATTCATTGCCTATTCTTAACCTTATATTTTTTTCTCTAGCGACAGTTTTCAAAGAAGTGAATGAAGCATTTAACTTGAGAATTTATTTTTATTGAACGTAATGAATCTGTAGAAATCAGAGTGAAGACAATGATTTTTTGAAATATCCAGAAGTCCAATGGAAGTAATTTACTGAGGCTTGCTGATAATCATAGAAAGGTAGGATTTTCAAATGTATTGCAAGTTTACACCAACAATACATCACCGCATGCAAGGTGTTAAACCGATGAATTTACAACTTTCCAGGTCCAAAGGTGTTACAAATATTGCAAGGATGTGCATATTCTAATGAAAATGGGCCCCATATATTAGTACTATACAAAATGTACTTTTTGTCAGATTTAAACTTTATAGACCAGGAATAATTTATTTTTCACAGTTAAGAAAACTGAGGTTTAAGGTGTTCATAACTTATTAAGGGTCATGAAGCTAAGAGGGTAGCAGACCTGGAATCTACCCTGCCATGCCTAACTCTAAAACAAGTGCCCTTAACCATTGTGCTATACTTCTTCTCTGTATAATACTTAAACTGACTTCTGAAACTGTTATCATTATGCCAAAAATGTAGCTAATGTTTATAACTGAATTCTATGAAATTGGTTATGCATGGAGGTTGGTATGATACAGTTTAAAAAAACGACCAAACCAAACCCTTTGCCTTCAAGTCAATCCCAACTCATGGTGACCTACAGGACAGAGTAGAACTGCCCCACAGGATTTCTAATGGACAGCTGGTGGATTTGAGCTGCCAACCTTAGGGTTAGCAAATGAGCTCTTAACCACTGGGCCACCAGGGCTCCATTACCCATAACTAAAATCTTTGAAATCAGATATGCATGAAGGTTGGTCTGATATAGTTTAAAAGATGATACCATATTTTCTTGCTTTGCACATTAATTTCCCTTAAAAGCATATATATGTAAATGACAAGTTTAACTCATATCTACTGGTTTCCAATTACAATACAGTTTTCTAAAAAAAGCTTATTGCTGGAGATGTCTAAGATCATATATAGTTAAATAAAGAATGGCTCAACAGAAACAGAGACTACTTGAAAGATTAGATTGTTTTTAGAGAGAAAAACCAAAGAAATACCTACTAGGAAAGAAAGAAAATATGAGATTAAATAGGGGACATCACCGTCATCTTAAATGCCTTGTGCTCTCTCTCCTGTATAACTCTAATGAGAGCATTTTTCACTTCTTTGTTCCTGAGACTATAAACGAGTGGATTCAGCATGGGGATCACAATCGTATAAAAAAACAGAGGCCACTTGGTCCTTTCCCAAGGAGTAGGACTTACCTGGCTTTAAATAAGTAAAAATCATGGTACCGTAGAAGATGGTGACACCCAGGAGGTGGGAGGCACAGGTAGAGAAGGCTTTTCGCTTTCTTGAAGTAGAATTGATTTTCAGGATAGTAGAGAGAATGGATGCGTAGGACACAGAGATTGTGATAAGAGACACCATTAAGGTAGAGGCAGCAAAAATGAGAATCATAATCTCAGTATCATGTGTATCAGTGCAGGACAGGGCTAAAATTGGGGGTGTGTCACAGAAAAAGTGACGGATTACATTGGAATCACAGAAATGCAAAGTGTTTATGCAAAGCACGTTGACAAAGGAGACACCGAAGCCAATCACATAGGATCCAGTGATGACGGAACAGCGGAGTGTCGTGGTCATAACAACTGGGTATTGTAGAGGGTTGCAGATAGCTACGTAGCGATCATAGGCCATTGAAGAGAGAAAAAAACATTCAGTGGCACCCAAGAAGACAAAAAAATAAAGCTGGGTGAAAAAAAAAAAAAAAAAAAACAGCCCACAAATGAAATATACTTGGTAGAAGTCAGTAAGTTCTCTAAGGTTTTAGGAGTAATGACCGTCGAGTAGCTGAGGTCAAGGAATGAAAGATGACTGAGGAAAAAAAACATGGGGGTGTGAAGCTGGAGATCCAGGTGGATTATTAGTATCATCCCTGTATTCCCCAGCAGAGTAACCAGGTATATCAGGAGAAATAAAGAGGACCAGCCGGATCTATTCAGAGTCTGTCAGTCCCGTGAGGATGAAGTCAGACACGTTTGTATTATTCCTTCTGCCCATAGTGTGCAACTCCTGTAAAGCATAGGAGGTTAAAGTTGATACTTAGCAGCAGTGACTTCAAATAGGCTTTTGTTTGGATGAACGACCTGGCGTTAAAAAAAAAAAAAAAAGTTTTGTGTTTCCGGAAATTGATAATGAAGAGTGGTTTACAAAATATGACTGAACAAAATCTTAATTTCGTTGCCATGTATAAATACGGGTATAAATTGACATTGGAATGTTATATAATCAATAAGTAACATATATTATGTAATTAACATGAACCTACCAGTGTCCACAATGCTTATGTTTGCTAACATGTTCAATCTCCATGGAAATATCATACTGTAGGTGTTACTATTATGCCCATATTTAGATAAGAACACTGGCAAGGAAGTTTAAGCAATTTATCCAAAATCAGAGCTTGTAAATGTTGCCCCTGTGATTAAACCATGTTATGTTTATTACGAAAACATGTTCATAACACTATATCCTTAATTGTAATAAATTTCAGCCACCTAAGAAAATTCTAAACAAGGTAGTAAGTAGAAGTAGAAACATAGTTTTAATGCATCCTTTACTGTCCTCTTACTTCCGATATTATTTAAGACTACAGACAAATCAAAATTTTCAGCCTCTGGGGTCTTTACTGTCATGCATTAAAATTGAAGATCGCAGATTATTCATTTCCAGAAGACATTTTGTTTTCTTCACTTGAGCATTAAAAATCAAATTCCTTCTGAAAGTTATATTTCAAAAAAATGTACATTGCTCATATACAATTGATTCTATTAACTCTGTATATTTGTTTCCTCAAATGCTGGCCTTACTTAGGGTAAAAAAAAAAGATCGAACCGGTTGCTGTCAAGTCCGACTCTTAGCGACCGGGTGTATGTACATATGTATTATATTCTTCCTAGAATGTCTCCGTTTTATTTGATCTGACCTAAACCAAATCAAAACCCACGGCTTTCCAGTTGATTCTGACTCATGGCAACCATATAGGACACAGTAGAACTGCCGCACAGGGTTTCCAAGGCTGTAAATCTTTACGGAAGCAGACTGCCACGTCTTTCTCCCATGGAGCAGCTGGTCGGTTTGAATTTTTGGTTAGCAGCAGAGCACTTAACCACTGAGCCTACGGGGATTCTTGATCTGACCTAAAACCCTCTAATTTTGAGAATCATACTTACATTGAGCCAAAGTTGGTGAAATTTTTTTCTTCCAATATTACCTGACTAGAATTTTGTCAAGCTCAAAGTTTTCTTCCAAAAATACATATATAAAACATTCATAGAGATGAAAATTTCTGTGATATATTTTTTCTTTCAGATGTATTAATTTTACGTTTTCACGCATGCATTTTTTTTCCTGAGATAAATCAACCTACAAATTTTGTTCAGTTCCTAGTCAAACGTAAAATTCACAAGAAAATTTTATCTCTTAAAAAATACCTGCGAACTGCTATGAACTTAAGCAGAGCAGAACATCCCTTACCGCTCACCCTAATAATTCCAGGGCACCTTATATACTGGGAATTGCTGATAATGCAACGTTCTATCGTCCTCGGGGACTGATTTCCAAGAGAGATTTCCTGGCACATTTCCAAGGATAAAAGTTCAAGGACTAATGCATTCATGTTAGGCTTGTAACAGATTGTTGCCTACTCTCTTTGAAGCCATATAATGAGGATCATGGTGGTTTGGTCTTCCTTTGTGATACTCCACATTTTTTACTAGGATGTTAGAGAACTCTTTCTAGAGAAATAATTACTCTGTAACTCAAAGTCCAAGTAGTTAACTATGAATTTTTGAACAGCATGTTTTTTACACTGAATTATTTTAAAGTATGATACTATCATAGGAACAAAATGTGTTTATTAAAAAAAAAAGTTTGAATACATGAAAATATAAAAAAAATACTCATTCAATTCTGTTATTAATATTTTGGTTATTTTTTCCGATTATTTTTATTTGTGCATAAAATGCTTACATGTCTATTTACATAGTGTACCAATTATCATACTACACATTCAGTGTCTTATCCTCATTGTATCACTAAACACTTATAATACCCCTTGACCTATATTAGATTAACCTTCTATAAAACACATAATTTCATGTGTCACGCATTGACTGGTTCCCTGCAGATAACTTATCTCCAGGAATATTCACTAGCAGACTGCGGGGACACTTTGCTGCATCACAAGGAAAGCATGGTGCCGGTTCTCCATTCAGGTCGCCAGTGTCATCTTAATTCATCTACCCAGAAATCCATGCAAACTGTTTTACCTTTTCAGCGCACTGGGCTTTTGTTTCACACAAAGAAAAATGAGAGCAAAAAGAAGAAGAAGAAGAAGAAAAAAAAAAAAAGGATCATGAGACAAGTCAACATTTTACAATGCTTTATTATAAAAGATTAATATATTTAAAAAATTATTCCTCTGAATATGATCAGGTCAAAACTTTTCTTAGTTACAAAGGAAAAGGAATTAAAATATGAAAAAAGCTGAAATACTTTATTTAAGATTATTTGTCCAAGATGAAGAAGCAAAGAACAAATCTGAAAACAAATATAAACTTGGAAGCAGAATAAAACATTCTTGTGATTTGTGTTGCTGGTATCTAGAAATATAACTACTTTTCATATACTGTATCTGTACGCAGATAAAGCGTGTCTTCAGCTTTTATTCATCAGCTGCACCCGCCTCCTGCAGCGCACCCTCATAAGGCCTGCCATGCCAATTCTTTTCCATATGTTGCTGTAAAAATTTCACATAAGGAGCTTCTGAAAATACCTTGAGGGGTTAGGGCACAGCCAACAAACAAATGCAGAAGGAGAACGATATTTGTGTAAAAATACTGTGTTTACTTTATCTTAATATATTGTCACATTAATTTATTTTATCTTGTAGTTTTCTTTTTTTTTTTTACTTTGTCTTAGTCTATTGTTATATTCGTTTATTTTATCTTATACTTTTTTGTGGATTCTACAATCAGGAATAAAAAAAAGTAGTTTAACTTCTTTTCAAATCTGTATGCTTTTTTATTTCTTCTTCTTGCCTTTTTGTCCTGGCTAGGTTAATCCACACAATGCTGACTAGAAGGAGGGAGAGTATATGTATCCTTCTTGTTTCAGGTCATTGGGGAAAAAATTAGATATGCACCAATTAAACAATAAGTTAGCCATTGCTGTTCCATGATGTCCTTGATCAGATTGAGGGAATTATTTTTATTTTTATTTTTTATATCATGAATCCATTATAACATCTTTTCCTTTATTATTATTTTAATATGGTAGATTACATTGACTAGTTTTTTAATATTTACCTAATCTTATGTTTCTGAGTTAAATCTCACTTGATTATGATGTATAATTATTTTCAGTGTTTCTGGTTAAATTTGCATTTTTTACTAAAGATTTTTAAATACATGAGCATAAAATGTAAGTCTTTTTTTTTTTTTTTCCTGTAATGAATATTTCAAATTTTGGTATTAGACTTCTGTTACACCCACATAATGATTTTGGAAGAGTTCCTTCTATTCTCTTTTCTGAAAGAACTCGTGTAATATTTGTATTGTTTCTTCCTTAATTGTTTGATAAAAGTTACCATTGAACTATCTGGGTCTAAAGATTTTAGTATTTCTTTTTTTTTTAAGATAGTGGTACTTGTGAATTTATAATCATAAATTTAATTTTTAGTATATAGTGGGATGTTTCAATTTCTTTTCCATCACATTCAATTTTGGTAAATTGTGTTCTAAAAACAATATTCCCATTTCATTTATTTTTTTTAATTCATTATTATATATATGTTTATAATATATTCCCTATTGCATATGGTATCTGTAGGTGTTTGTGTCTTATCTCATATCTTGCTGAACAATCTTTCTAGTGATTTATCAATTTTGTAACTTGTTTTTTCAAAGCAGAAAATTTAAACTGTATTCATTTTCTCTATGTTTTCTGTTTTACTTATTTCTGCTTTATGCATGTTCTTTCCTTCAGTTTCTAAACTTCGGGAAATTTGTTCTTCTTTTACAAACTTGTCAAGGTGAAAACTTTGATCATTGATTTGAGACTTGTCTTACTTATTATGTAAAATTAAAATTCCCCCTTCCGCCTGGGACTACTTAGGCTGCATCCACAGTTTGTGATACATTGTGTGTTCATTTTCCTTCAGTTTAACACTTTCTAATGATTCAATGAGAAGTTGACATTTGAGCTAAGACTTAAAGAAGGGAAGAGTTAGTGATGGAGGTATGTAGGAAGAAAGTGTTCTCAGCAGGCGGAATGTCAGGTCTTTGATCCGTTTTGAGTTAGCTTTTGTACATGGTGTGAGGTATGGTTCTTGTTTCATTTTGTCCAGGGGATGGGCTGGGCTGTGCAACTGCAGGATTAGTGAAGAGGCCTGCTTAGCAAGAATGCCATTAGTCAGTGGGGGTGGGGAGAGGATAAACAATAAAGTGTATGTATGTTGATGGTTATAATGTTATGCAGAAAAACAAGGTGGTGGGAAAACATGGGGACAGTTGGGTTTGCTATCTTAAGAAAGAATTTTCAAGAGATGGAATCCATGTAACCTCATCTTAAACCTGGGCAGTACATTTTGGACTTCATGCCTGGTTTGTTGAATAAAATGGGGCAGAAGTGACACTGCATGTCTTTTGAGGTCATAAAAGATGGTACAATCTCCACCTGGCCCTCCCTCTCCTTCAGGAAACTCTCCTTTGAAACCCAGCCACCTTGTTGTGAGGACCCCAAACAAGCCCATGTGAAGAGATCACATGGAGAAGCACTGAGGCCTTCAGGTAACCATCAACTGTTTTCAGTGTCAGCTGTCACAAGTGAGTGAACCTTTAGATGATTCTAGTTCCCAGGTTTCGAGTCTTTCAGGTGGAGCTTCAGACATTGTGGAGATGAAATATGTCATTCTTGCCCACCTGAATTCCTGACCTACGGAATTCATGAGAAAAATAATGGTTGTTTTACACCACTAAGTTTTGGGGAAATGTGTTATACAATCATAGTAACCGCAACACAACCACTTAACTTTGAGATTAACCATGAGTAGCTTTGAGCAAAAGAATGTTACAAGGTGGGTTGTAGCCAAGTCTTGAAATACATTTGTGTTCTCAGGAGAGCCCTCGTGAATGTCTGTCATTGCTGCCAGAACAACAAGCTCCACTAACCTGCTGGTCCAAACAGGATGAGAGACATGTGGGGCAAACCTGAGCCCAGCAACAGCCTGGAGTCCAGCCTCGTCGAGCCCAGCCCAGATCAATAATTCTAGCCAACGTGCAGATGCATGAATGAGAGTTTACAAACTCCATTTAAAGCAACTCAGTTTTGGTTGATTTATTGTGTAGTAAATACGTGATCAAAAGTCATCCCCAACCATTTGAACACAACCTGGAAAAAAGAGCCTAAGTTTTATACTAATAATGGCATAAAATAGAGAAAAATAATCTCTAATAACTCTAAAACACAGGACTTTGACTATACATTCCTAGAAAGATAAACCTAAGGGAAAAGGATAAACAAAGAAATCTTGAACTACATTTTGAAGCATCATTTTTAGTAAAAATATCTATTTATTAGTTTGAAACAAAATCACACACATACATTTATGCACACATACACAGGAGTATGTACACACTCTAGAATAAAGCAAATAGGTAATAATGACAATGTCTTAAGAGCTGAGATTTTTTAGTTCAAGAGATGCTGAAAACATCCAGGTTCTATAAGAGCATGTGGAACTGAAATTCTTGCTGAAAGAAATGTTTGGAAATACAGTCTGCCACAGCCAGGAAACTCTCCTCAACCACCGCTGGGAAGAAGTGCAAAGTTACAAGGCAAAGGTTGGGAATCCACAGGAGGTAAAGAATTGAGAACAATAATGTCATCTACCTACATGTGAAGACTGCTAAAATAGTGACCTTTTTGTTACATATCCGGGAGTCCCCAACATATGATGGGTTTTCCTTCTGACAACTGCTGTGCCATAAGTTGGTTCTGAGATAAGTCGAATATCTTATTTTTTTTTTTTTAGGTTTCATTTCCTTTTATTATCAGGATGTTTATAAATCTGATCTCTATTTGTATTTGAGGGTTGGAAACATTGCATCTGAGAACAATAGTATCAACAAATTATGTGCTGCAGCGTTCAATACAGTACATATTACTAACAATCAGATGTACAAAAATAATGGTCAGTTGTAAAGTGCAGATCATTCCAACTCAAATACATCATACATTGGTGACTACCTGTATATTTATCACAATTAAAAAAAAATAATGCTATCTACCATACTTTATTACCATACTTTTTTCTTTTCTGATTTACTTTTTAAGTATGTAAACTTTCATGTGATTCCAAAGAGAAAACAATAAAACAAGCTCTACTGAAAAAAATAAGATGAAATTTGCAGAGAAGCCTTCAGTGGACAGATCACATTTGAGCAACTTGAAAGAAGTGAAGTAGACAACCGTAGAGACACCTGGAGGAGGTGAGGGTGTGGTAAATGGAGTAGCCAAAACAATGTTCTGTAAACTAAGACCACAAATGAAAGAAATGCAAGGACTTTTTTAATAGGGCACCATATACTTACAGACTGTACACTAATAATTACCTTTATTTTGAAACCTGATACATCAAACATATTTTGAACTGAATGGAGGAATTTGAATATGGAGAAGTAAAATATATTACTACTTCTTATGATGGGCAAGGAAAACATAACATGCTTTTGCTCCAAGGGACAAAACAACAAGAAAATGTAAATAATTTTCAAAGAACAATTAGATGTATGATTATATTAATGCTAAAGAAACAAGCGTGAAAGCCACTTGACGTTAGCCATAGAAGAATACATATTCATTACAACTGGAAAATAAAAATAACACGTAAAAACTACATGATGGGTAAATATAAATAAGACCGCAAGCCGTGATGTTTCACACAATTATTAAAAACTGAGCAGGAAATTTAGAATAACAATCTCTGGTAGGAAAAAAAAATACAATCAGTTTATAATTTTCAATGATGATGATGGTTAAAAGCCTTTAAAAACCCATTGCCATCGAGTCAATTTCAACTCACAGCAAACTCATAAAAGTCTTTAGGGTGACCAATATTAATCACAAGGAAAGAACTCGTATGAGCATAATAAAGGGGAATGAATAACGAGGTAGACAGTATCTTCAACACATCCCTCCAATAATGCAGTAGTGTGTTTCAAGGTTGGCCCTTATAATAATTTAAAATACAAAATATTACATTATGAAATGAAGTTTGGAGGAGTCAGACCCCTGTAATACAGATCAGAGAAGAAAAAAGCTAACAAGCTCACTCGCAGGTGCACACAAACACAGGCAGATCCCATCCCATGAACTACCTTAAGTCATTCCCAAGACTAAAGACTGATTCTCTTTATAGAAGATTTGTTTTAGATCATAGGAAATATGATCAAAACTTTAACTATTATGATGAAATGACTTCACATGATCAAGAGATTTCCCTATACTCTTTTTTTTTTTTACCCAATGTCCCCTAGCCTTATCAATGCTGGCACCTCACTGAAATGACCTTTTTTTTTTTTTTTGTCCTCTGTTTTTATTAGTTCTGTACACTTTACTGCTTTGCTCCCAAGTTATCTGCTGTCATTTCTTATTGTTAGTGAAACTTAGGGACCCTCGCACCTTAATTCTCTAATTTTCTGCTCTCATTTTGCAAACAGCTGAGAAAACAGAACATCAAGCTGTATTGAGGGTCAATTTACTCCTTTGTTTACATGTTTCAGTGTGACAGCCTTCTCACACATGGATGGCCAAGCAAAAACTCAGCCACTGCTCAGATAGCTCTTTACTGACTTGTACAGGTCTATGTTCTAAATAATGATGTTTCTAAATAATCTAATACAGTGATCGGTATTCACTATAAACAAATAAATGATAATTCACCTCCTAAATTTCAAGACTCAAATTGATCCTTTATTTTGTGATATGTCATATTAGGTTACCATAATATTTTCCTGAAGGTTGGAGCCATTTAATGTCTGAACCCACCCAGGTTTGTTTTTGTAACATGCACAGATTTGTCATGGAGATAGTTTTTTATGTATGACTCTCAAGAGACCGTTCTTCACATCCTTGTTCCTCAGACTATAGATCAGTGGATTCAGCATGGGAATGACAATGGTATAGAATACAGATGCCACCTGTGCCTGAGTCAGGGAGGATGTGTTTTCCGGCTGTAAATACGTGAAAATCAGGGACCAGTAGAAAATGGTTACACCCATGAGGTGGGACGCACAGGTGGAGAAGGCCTTCTGCCTGCCCGCTGCAGACTGGATCCTCAGGATGGCTGCGATGATGGCAATGTACGTGACTATGATGATCAGAACTAAGGATGGTGGACCCAGCTAAAACAAAAATCACCATTTCTGTACTGAAAGCATCTACACAGAACAGGGCCAAAAGGGCTGTGGTGTCACAGAAAAAATGACTGATGCTGGAATCACAGAACGCCAAACTGCTTATCACACAAACAGATATCAAAGAATTTGTGAAGCCAATCACCTAAGGCGTGGTTCCCAGCCAGCTGCACACTTTTTGGGACATAACCACTGAATAGAGTAAGGGATTGCAGATTGCTACATAGCGGTCATAGGCCATGGATCCCAGAAGAAAACACTCACTACACAACAGACCAACAAAAAAGTACATTTGGGCAAAGCAGCCAACAAAGGAGATGGTTTTCTGGTTGGACTGGAAATTGACCAGAGCCTTGGGCGTCACGGTGGAGGAATAAAACACGTCAATGAATCCCAGATTGCTAAGGAAGAAGTATATAGGTGTGTGAAGTTGAGGGTCAATTCTGATTAACATGATTAACCCAAGGTTCCCCAAGACAGTGAACAGATAGATAAATAGAAATATCAGAAAAAGACTGACTTGAAGTTCAGGGTGGTTTGCGAATCCAGAGAAGATGAATAGGGTCACCTCAGTGAAATTGGACTCAGTCATTTATTTCGACTGAGGTCGGTCGTTGGTTTACCTGGTAGTAAGAACAATAAAAATCAGAGAAGGGTTCAGGTCTAAGGACCTAATAATCACAGCTTACTTAGACTCAAATAAAGAGAAGTCACCATGAAGGCAAATATTTAATGATTTCAACACAGTTAAGGATTTATTTGATTTTCATTTCTTACAACAGTGAGCTCAAGCATAACAACGATTGTAAGGATGGCTCAGGACTGGGAAGTGTTTCGTTTTGTTGTTCACAGGGTCGCTATGAGTCAGAATCAACTCAATGGCACCTAACAACAAACAGAATCGGCAGCTGCTGATTTAAAAAAAAAAAAATTCCAAGTTCAAAACTGTGTGGAATTGATAGCATCCCCCCAAATTTCTCTCTGAAATGATTTAAAGGGATTTCTACTGTGTTATGCCATCCTCTAACCCAGTTTATTATTAAGCCTTAAATTGTACACTTGTCAGTTTACCTACAGGAATTAATTATATTATTGGAAAATTAAATGCTCATTTGAAGAAAAGACGCTCCATGATTTGTGGATTGAATGATGCTGTTGTGTGGCAGCCTTATTTTTTTGTCACCTGACAGCTACTTCACAGTGTTTTTTAAAGAGCTGAATAAAAACTTAGATGGACAAAGTTTTGCAAGAGTTTGTAAAAAGAAAAGAAAATTAGGAATATCTTGCTTATTTTACAAATGTATGCTAAAGTTACTTGTACTTTTCTTCTATTACTTCTTTTTTTTTCCTCTCTATTGGTTGGTTAAGACCAAATTAGGAACTTAATCTATGATATATTGCCAATTATTTTGTTTGTGGGGGAACAGAAAAAAAGATTGCTATTGCTTCCAATATAAAGCATGTAATTATCTATGACATCAGGCAGTTGCCAATTCCTTGCCAAACATTGATATTCAAAAGTGGTAATAAAAAAGCTAGAAACAGTAAAATAAGTATGGTTTGCTATATTTAAAACAAAGTTTAAAAATATAAGGTGATCTAACATTAGAAGTAAATAAAAATATAGGATGATCTATCGTGAGACCTGTAGGGTCACTATGAGTCAAAGTCCACGCAACGGCAAGTTTTTTATTTTTTTTGGTTTATCATTAGAAGTTAGATTACTAATTCAATTGATGTAAATTTGTTATAAATACAATCCAAAGCTACCTGTGCAGTTAATTCCAGTTGGTTTCTGACCTATAACACTCTACTTAAATAACTCAAAGGGATTTGATGTTATTTAAGCGTACTTAAACGTTCAGCTGCTAACCAAAAGCTTGGCGGTTGGAATTCACCAATTACTCCTTAGAAACGCTATCGGGCAGTTCTACTCTGTCCTAAAGGATTGCTGTGAGTCAGAATTGACAGGACACTAGTGGATTCGTTTTGTTTTGTTTTTGATTTAATCATTAAGTACCCACACATTTCTTTCTGTTTATCCATGTATTGATTTAGAAAGCATTTATTCAACGAAGGCATTTTGTCTTGCTTCTCCTTAGAGACAGTTTTCTTAAGTCCTATTGGAAGATGCAGACAAGTAAAAAGGATACTTCTTATTATGGGAGATTCACATACATGCACACACACACACGCACACGCACACGCACACACGAGTTTCAGATCGGGTACACACGAGTTTCAGTTCGGACACACACACACAAAAACCCGTTGCAGTCGAGTCAATTCTGACTCACAGCGACACTACAGGACAGAGTAGAACTGCCCCATACGACTTCCAAGGAGCACCTGGTGGATTCGAACTGCCGACCTTTTGGTTAGCAGCTATAGTTCTTAACCACTACACCACTAGGGTTTCCATCATCAATACAGCATGATAAATAATTTAATGAATAAATATACAAAGTATTTTAGGAACAGCCACTGAAGAATGGTTATGCTGTTTTAGAATCCAGAAGTGTTCCACACAGTAGAAGCTTTAGAAAGGGAATATTTCTAGAAGAAAAGACAGAGAATTGGAAAATACTGAGGTTGAAATGTTCTCTTTATTTTTAGCAAATATGGAGACATTTAAAATTGTTGAATCATAACCTATGCATGGAATCGCAGAAAATGGAGAGATTAGAAGGGGAGATTAGCCCTCAAATATTCTCAAATGAAATACATTTTATTTTTATAAGATAATAAAATTAGACTTACCTGGAATTCAGTTATCCAAAGAAAATCTCCTTCTCTCTCTACTATCTTCTTAATTTCAGGTTTATGATCAGACATTAAGAAAAGAAAATCACCATTAATTTTTTGCATATATTTGCCTCATCTATGATTCTGAATCTTACGAATTGTCTGTTTAATGATCTATATCTGTTGTTTTTGTTGTTTAGCACAGAGCTTTATTGCCTATACGGATATATTTATAATTTATATATATATATATAGGATTTATTTCCTATATAATGGATCCCTATAAGTATGATGTTGATGAAAAATATATAGGTGTTTATGGTCATAGTACTGGGTATTGTCTCCTTCCATTGGTAGGATAGAAAGAGAAATTGAATTAACTAAGATAATTATTTAAAGTTTTTTTTTCCAGCTCAAACCTAGATTTGTAAATTCAGGGTTAATTCTGTTCTTAGTGTATTTCTAAAGCAGTGTCATGGCATCTCATAAAGGAATTGGTCAATTAGCATCTTTCTTCTCTCGACATTTGTATTTTAATTGTGCCCCAAGGTCTTTCCTTAATTTACTTGGAATACTTCTTCAATTGAAATATACAGAAATGTGTATTTCTTACTTTTATCTATTTCAATGTAAATGGTTGCACACATACTAAAATCATTCTAAAAATCATGTTTATATCCAAATATGATGTATAATTACTAGTGTATAAGAAATATTTTGAAGTTCTATAGGGATTATTGTATGTTTGCAAATTTGCCTCCAATTACACAGCACCTGCACATATATTATCCTCATCACCATTCATCGTCATCATCAAAATTTCTAAACTGATGGAGCTCTTAGTATACGTCAAGCACAGTTTTAAGGAATGTAATTCATAAACATATTTAATCTTATTACAGTGAGTGACGTTGGGACTAATAAAATACCATTTTATTAATAAGTAAACTGAGTCAAACTCTTCTTTTTTAATTTTATTATGTCTTAAGTGAAAGTTTACAGCCCACATTAGCTTTCATTTAAAAAATTTTGTACAAAAATTGTTTAGTGACATTAGTTGCAATCCCAGCAATGTGTCGGCACTCTCCCCCTTTTGCTTTCACCCTGGGTTCTCTGTATCCATTAGTCCAGTTTTCTTGTCCCTTCTTGCTTTCTCCTCTTTGCTTTTGGGCAGGTGTTTCCCGTTTAGTCTCGTATACTTGATTGAACTGAGAAGCAAGTTCCTCACATGTATTATTATTTTATAAGTCTGTCTAAACTTTGGTGAAATGGTGGACTTAGGGAGTGCTTCAGTTCTGAGTTAGCAGGGTGTCCGGGGGCCATAGTCTCGGGGGCTCCTCCAGTCTCTGTCGGACCAATAAGTTTGGTCTTTTTTTGTGAACGAGGGTTATTGTTCTACATTTTTCTCCCACTCTGTCCAGGACCTTCTACTGTGATCTCTGTGAGAGCGATCATTAGTGGTTGACGGACACCATCTAAGTTCTTCTGGGCTCAGGCTGGTGGAGCTGTGGTTCAGGTGGTCCATTAGTCTTTCGGTCTATTATTTTCCTTGTGTCTTTGGTTTTATTTGGAGCCCTGGTGGTCCAGTGGTTAAGAGCTACAGCTACTAACCAAAAGGTAAGATGGTTGTTCAAAAGCTTTTAAGACCCCAGGTACTACTCACCAAATTAGGATGTAGAACATTTTCTTTATGACCTATGTTATGCCTGTTGACCTAGATGTCCTCCGACACCATGGTTCCCAGCCATCAGCTCCAGTAACAGTCCTTCAAGGTGTTTGGAATATGTCTAGGAAACCTGTATGACATTGCCTTGGTCAAATTGTGCTGACTTTCCCTATATTTGTGTTGTCTTATCCGCTGTCTAGTTAGTGATTCTCTTTTGCCACTCCTCCCCTCCTTCTTAACTATCAGGTATTTTTTTTTTTCTGCAAATAAACCTTTTCTTGGGTTTTTACCATAGTGGTTTCATATAATATTTGTCCTTTTGTGGCTGATTTATTTCGCTCCGCATAATGCCTTCAAGATTCATCCATGTTGTGAGATGTTTGTTGGATTCATCATTGTTCTTTATCATTGCATGATATTCCATTGTGTGCATGTAACATAGTTTGCTAGTCTGTTCATTTATTGATGGACACTTAGATTGTTTCCATCTCTTTGCTATTGTGAATAATGCTACAATGAACATGGGTGTGCATGTGTCTATTAACGTGATGGCTCTTATTTCTCTAGAATATATTGCTAGGAGTAGGATTGCTGTATCCTATGGTACTTTTATTTGTAGATTTTTAAGGAGATGTCCTATTATTTTCCATAGTGGTTATACCATTTTACACTTCCTCCAGCACTGCATGAGTTCCAATTTCCCTGCAACCTCTCCAATATTTGTTATTTTATGGGTTTTTTTTTTTGTGTGTGTGTGTGTGTGTGTGTGCGCCAGTTATATCAGAATCAGATGGTATCTCATTGTAGTTCCGATTTACTTTCCTCTGATGGCTAATGATCGGGAGCAAGTCCTCATGTGTCTGTTAACTTCTTGAGTGTCTTCTGTGGTCAAGCATCTATTCATATCCTTGCTCATTTTTCAATTGAGTTTTTTGTCCTTTTTGTTGTTGTTGTTGAGGTGTTGAAGTATTCTATAGATTTTAGAGATTAGACTTTTGTCAGATTTGGTGCAGCCAAAATTTTTTCTTAGTCTGTCAGTTATCTTTTTACTCTTTTGGTGAGGTCTTTTGATGAGCATAAATGTTAATTTTGAGGTGCTCCCAGTTATCTAATTTCTCTTCTGCTGTTAGTGCATTGTTAGTTAAGGTTTGTACACTTTTTATGCCATGTCTTAGGGCCCCTAGTGTTGCCCTTATTTTTTCTTCCATGGTCTTTATCTTTTTAAGTTTTATATTTAGGTTTTTGATAATTTTGAATTAGTTTTTGTGTGTGGTGTGAGGTATGGATCCTTTATCATTTTTTTTTTTACAGATGGAAGAGTCAAACATTTTTAAGTAACCTTTCAAAAGCTATTTCTTAAGTATTAAAGTTGAGTTTAAACACAGTTTTCTTGTTTTCAGATGCTAATCTATTAAGTATCCCCTTTTACTGCTCTTAAGCATTTATTTTTAAGCATTTATTATTATGACAATTATTTTATTATGGGGGTATATATGAGGGGTATTGGGTTCTGAGATATTAATCACAAAGAGAATTATTTAGTGGATATGCCCATCAACCCTTTTTTAAAGCACTGTCAAAAAAAAAAAAAAAAAAAAAAACAAGGCTCCAGGAATTAACTGGATACCAATTGAGATGTTCCAACAAATGGATGCAGCAATGGAAGTGATCAGTTGTCTATGCCAAGAAATCTGGAAGACAGCTACCTGGCCAACCATCTTGAAGAGATCCATATTTATGCCTATTCCAAAGAAAGGTGATCTAACCCAATGTGGAAATTATTGAACAATGCCATTAATATCACACACAAGTGAAATTATGTTGAAGATCATTCAAAAGGGGCTGCAGAAATATATGGATGTGATAGAAATGGAACATCCCACTATATACTAAATACTAAATTTATGATTATAAATTCACGAATGCCAGAAAAAAAAAAAAAACTAAAATCTTTAGACCCAGATAGTTCAATGGTAATTTCTGTTAAACTTTTAAGGAAGAAACAATATAAACATTACACAAGTTCTTTCAGAAAAGAGAATAGGGGCAACTCTTACAAAAATTGTTGTATGGATCTAATATAAGCCTAATATCAAAATATGAAATATACATTATGGGAAAAAAAAATGACAGACATGTCTTTAATGCTCATGTATTTAAAAATCTTTAATAAAATAAAATAATAGAAAATTTAATCCAGAAACACTAAAAATAATTACCTATCATAATCAAGTGGGATTTATCTCGGATATGTAGGATTGGATAAATATTGAAAAATCAACCATATTAAAATAAGAATAAAGGAAAAGATGTTATCATATTGGATTCAGAAAAGATTCCTGAGATTTTTTTCATATTTCAATTTCTTTTCCTTTACAATTAAGAAAGTGTTTGACCTGATCCTATTCAGAGTTTTTATGATATATTAACATATCTTAATAATTATTTTTAATAATAATTTATATTATAATAAATTAATACATTTTATGATATATTAATATTTTTCTGATATAACATTGTAAAATGTTTACTAGTCTCAGCATCTTTTTTTTGTCCCTTCTTCTCTCATTTTTCTTTCTACACAACAAAAGCCAAGTACCTTAAAATGGTAATACAAGTTGCACGTATTTCCGTGCAGATGAATTAGGTAACACTGACCTAACAAACCCGAATAGAGAACCCACGTCACAGTTTCCTTGTTATCCCTCAAAATGTCCCCCTGTCTGCTGGTGAATACTCCTGGAGAGAATTTATCTACAGAGCACCAGTCAATGCATGACATATGAAATTGTGTGTTTTGTTTTTTTTTTTTTCATCTAACATAGCCCAAGGGGTATTATCAGTGTTTAGTGATAAAATGAGGGTAAGATACTGAATATATAGTATGATAATTGATACACTATGTAAGTAGACATATAAGTAAACATTTTAAACACAAAGAAAAATTATTGGAAGAAAATACATCAAAATATTAAAAACAGTTTTGAATGAGCTTCATTTTCTTTGAATTTTGTTGTATTCTCTACTTTTTCTAATAAGCAATGCTTTATTCCTATGATAGTATCATACTTAAAAGTATAAAGAGAATTTAGTGTAAAGAATGTACTATCCTACCATTGGTAGTCATCTACTCGGCCTTTGAGTTACAGAGTATTTAAGCATTTCGAAAAAGTTTATCTAACGTTCTAGTAAAAAATGTGGAGGATCACAAAGGAAGACTAAACCATCATGGTTCTCATTATGTCTCTTCTAAAGGAGCAGGAAACAATCTATTACAAGCCTAGCGTTCACATGTTAGTCCTTGAGCTTTTATTTTTGGAAAGGTGCCGAGCAATGTCCCTTGGAAATTAGTCCCCAAGGATGATGGAATGTTGCATTCTCAGCAACCTCCAGTATATGAAGTGCCGTGGAATTATTAGGGTGAGAGGCAAGGGATATTCAGCTCTGCTTAAGTTCATAGTCGCTCGCAGGTATTTTTTAGAGATATAACTTCCTCTCAAATTTTGCATTTGACAAGGAACTGAACAAAATTTGAAGGTTGATTTACCTCAGGAAAAAAATCCGTGACAAAAATGTAAACATTATGCATTTGAAAGGAAAACAATATTATATCACAGAAATTTTCATCTCCTTAAAGGCTTTATTTTATTTTACTTTATTTTTTTGAAGAATACTTTGAGCTTGACAAAATTCCAGGCAGGTAATATTGGAAGAAAAAATTTTCACCACGGTTGGCTCACTGTAAGTATTATTCTCAAAATTAGAGGGTTCTAGGTCAGATCATGCAGCCCTGGTGGTACAGTGGTTACACGCTCGGCTGCTAATCAAATCCTCAGCAGTTCAAATCCACCAAGTCAACCCGTGGGAGAAAGACGTGGCAGTCTGCTTTCGGTAAAGATCTACAGCCTTGGAAACCCTGGGGGGCACGTGGTACTCTGTCCTCAGGGTCACAATGAGTCGGAGTCAACTCCACGGCAACGGGTTTTGGTTTCTTTTAGGTCAGATCAAATAAAATGGAGACATCTACACATGCCTTACCATAAGTGACGCTAGGGTTTGTGGAAACAGACTTACGGAGTTGGTGGAATCAGCTGTATATGAGCAATTGTTCATATTTTGGAACTATAACTTTCAGAGGGTATTTTATTTTCAGTAGTCAAGAAAACAAAATGTCTTCTGGAAATGAATATTCTGTGGTCTCCAATTTTAATACATCACAGTAAAGACTCCAAAGGTTGAAGTTTCCAATCTGTCTTGTTTTAAATGACACTGAAAGCAAAAGGACAGTAAATGATGGATTAAAACTTTGTTTCTGTCACTGCTTACTACACGTTTAGAATTTTTCTTCAGGTTGCTGAAATTAATGATAATTAAGAACATAGTGTTATGAGCGTGCTTTTTGTAGTAAACCTAACGTGGTAGAATCACAGAGCCAACATTTACTCGCTTTTACTTTGGATAAATTACTTAAACTTCTGTGCCAATTTTCTTATCAAAAAATGTGAGTAATAATAACACCTATGGCATGATATTTTCATGGAGATTAAATGTGTTAGGAAAGCCTTGAGAACACTGGTCATTTCATGCTAATTACATAATATATGTTACTTTCTGATTATATAACATTCCAATGTCCATTTACACCCTATTTACATATAGCAATGAAATTAAGATTTTGTTCAGTCATATTTTGTAATCTACTCTGTATTACCAATTTCTAGAAACACAGAACTGTTCTTTTTTTCTTTTTTTTAATGCCAGATCATTCATCCAAACAAAAACTTGTTTGAAGTCACTGGTGCTAAGTATTAATTTAATCTTCTACAGTTTAGAGAAGTTGCATACTATGAGTAGAAGTAATAACACAAACGTGTCTGACTTCATCCTCATGGGACTGACAGACTCTGAAGAGATCCGTCTGGTCCTCTTTACTCTATTTTTCCTGATATACTTGGTTACTCTGCTGGGGAATACAGGGATGATACTAATAATCCGCCTGGATCTCCAGCTTCACACCCCCATGTATTTTTTCCTCAGTCATCTGTCATTCCTTGACCTCAGCTACTCGACGGTCATTACTCCTAAAACCTTAGAGAACCTACTGACTTCAACCAAGGATATTTCATTCAGGGGCTGTTTCACCCAGCTTTATTTTTTTGTCTTCTTGGGTGCCACTGAATGTTTTCTTCTGTCTTCTATGGCCTATGATCGCTACGTAGCTATCTGCAATCCTCTACGATACCCAGTTATTATGTCCGTGACACTCTGCCGCTCCCTCATCACTGCATCCTATGTGATCGGCTTCATTGACTCCTTTGCCAATGTCCTTTGCATGAACACGTTGCGTTTCTGTGACTCCAATATAATCCATCACTTTTTCTGTGACATACACCCAATTTTAGCCCTGTCCTGCACTGATACACGTGATACTGAGATCATGATATTCATTTTTGCCGGCTCTACCTTAGTGGTGTCTCTTATCACTATCTCTGTGTCCTATGCATCCATTCTCTCCACTATCCTGAAAATCAATTCCACTTCAGGAAAGCGAAAAGCCTTCTCTACCTGTGCCTCCCACCTCCTGGGAGTCACCATCTTCTATGGTACCATGATTTTTACTTATTTAAAGTCGAGTAAGTCCTACTCCTTGGGAAAGGACCAAGTGGCCTCTGTTTTTTATACGATTGTGATCCCCATGCTGAATCCACTCATTTATAGTCTCAGGAACAAAGAAGTGAAAAATGCTCTCATTAGAGTTATGCAGAAGAGAGAGAGCACAAGGCATTTAAGATGACGGTGATGTTCCCTTTTTAATCTCAAATTTTCTTTCTTTCCTACTAGGTATTTCCTTGGTCTTTCTCTCTAATAACAATTTCATCTTTCAATTGGCCTCTATTTCTGTTGAACTATTTTTTACTTGACTATATATGATCTCGGACATCTCTAGCCATATTTTTCTTTTTTTTTTTTTAGAAATCTAAATAGTAATTGGAAGCCAGGAGATATGAGTTAAACTTGTGGTTTAAATATATATGCCTTTAAGGAAAATTAATGTGCAAAATAAGAAAATAGGCTATCGTTTTTAAAACTCTATTGTACCAACCTCTATGCATATCCAATTTCAGAGAATTTAGTTATGGGTAATGAAGCCCTGGTGGCGCAGTGGTTAAGAGCTCGGCAGCTAACCAAAAGATCAGCAGTTCAAATCCAGGAGCTGTTCTTTAGAAACCCCGTGGGACAGTTCTACTATGTCCTGTAGGGTCTCTGTGAGGCAGGATGGACTCAACAGTAACGGGTTTGGTTTGGGGATTTTTTTGTTTGTTTTAAATTACAGTATATCAACCTCCATGCATATCCAATTTCAGGGAATTCAGTTGGGGATAATAGCTACATTTCTGGCACAATGATAACAGTTTCAGAGATCAATTCATGTGTTATACAGAGGGATGTATACATAGCTCAGTGATTATGAGCACTTGTTTTTGAGTTAGACCTTCCAGGGTAGATTCCAGGTCAGCTACCCACATAGCTGTAGGACCCTTAATGAGTTACTAACACTTTAAGCCTCAGTTTTCTTAACTGTGAAACATAAATAATTCCTGGTCCATAGAGTTATAGTAAAGTTAAATCTGACAAAAATGCATTTTGTGCAGTACTTAAATGGTGCTCATTATCATTAGAATATATGCATCCTTGCAATATTTAAGGAGGCCTGATGGTAGAATGGTTAAAGCACTCAGCTGCTAACCAAATGGTCGGAAGTTCCGACCCACCAGGCACTCTGCGGGAGAAAAATGTGGCAGTCTGCTTTTGTAAAAATTCACAGCCTTGGAAACCCCATGGGGCAGTTTTACTCTGTCCTACGGAGTCGCTATGAGTTGGAATCGACTAGAAGGCAGGGGGTTAGTGTGCAATACTTTGAATGCACAATGCCATTTGTTATGAAGCATTTCCTGGTGTTTTGTAAATTATTTTTCATTAACTTAATTGATACACACACCAATAGCTTAAAAATTAAAAAAAAAAAAAAAACTCAGCCCATCACATTTTTGGACTTGTAATGAAGTAAATACTGTAATATAATTAAGTATAGAAAAAAGGTTTACGTTAATATTAAAGAAAACTTGGAAAACATACAAAAATATTAAAGAAGATAGAGATGACCTAATCTTTCTTGGTATGTTCCTGGTCTTACTAATACCTATGTGTGTGTATATATTACACACAGAAACAAAAATTCAGTATTGTTTTGCATCTTTCTGCGTCCACTTACCTGTATAATATTTGTTAATTGCTTTGTCATTTAAACCTTTGAAATGAGCATGATCTTATCACGTGGGAAAATCATCTTGCAACACTTTTGGACCTGGAAAGTTGTAAATTCATCAGGCTAAAAACCTGCTTGCAGTGATGTATCATTGGTGTAAACTTGCAGAACACTTGAAAATCCTACATTTCTATGCTTGTCAACAAGCCTCGATACATTACTTCTATTGGACTTTTGTCTATTCAAAAAATCAGTGTCTTCACCAAGATTTCTATAGGCTAATCATGTTCTTTAAAAATAAATTTTCAACTTAAATGCTTCATTCACTTGTTTTAAAACTGTTGATAGAGAAAAATTATAAAGCTAAGAATTGACAATGAATTCAGGATTCGGGCATTCCATATACTTTGGTCAAGTGAATTCCTAAACATCTTTTTTTTTTTTTTAAATGTCCCCTACATATCCTACAATTGGGGTTTCAATTTTCTCTATTGTTCAAAGGTTATTTCAGAAAGTTTTTTTTTCATTTTCTGTGTATCAGATTTTTAATTTTCGTAATGGTTACTTCATATGTTGTTTCCATTCAGGTAATATCTTTATTGTTATTGTCTTTTTAATTTATATTAGGGTTTTCTTTTAAAAATTATACTTTGTTATTTGCATTAAATTTGTTTCTTTAAATGTTTAACAAGAAGTGTAATCTCTGTTTTAGGATTAAAAACTAATTATTTTCCACTATTTGAAAACTGTTCATTGATTTGTTCAAATCCTGTAAATCAACATTATGTTTTTCTGCTTTCTTAATTTATTTAAAAAATGTGCCTTATATATTAATACCATATAGAATTATTTCATTATAACTTATTTCTACTTTGAAGCATGTGTTGTCTGGAATCTCTCTCTTCATTTACATTAGAAATAAGTGATAAGCATTTTTTCAATAAGAATTTGTTGGCTTATTTCTAATCTTGTAAATGCATTGTGTCTTTTCTTATATTTACATGTTATTTCCATTTTCTGGTCTTTTCTGTAAACTACATTTGGCTTGCCTTCATTTATGTATTCTTTTATATATCCTGTAGGTCTGTATTGGCAACAGATTCTACTATTTTGTAGACGACACAAATCTCAAGAAATGCTTAAAAATTAACTCAGACTATACTACCATCTTTATAATACAATATAAAAGTAAAGAAAAAATATATATATAACATTAAATAAGAATAGTGTAACCTATGGGCAATATGACTTAGACTATCTGTATTTCCCATCTCATTTTTCTACTACATAAGCGCTTTCCAAGTTTTATGTACTATTTGTTCTTATGTATTTTTAAAACATAATTTTCTTGTTCATGGTACTATTCCAAAAATCTATGTATGGTAAAATTTCAACTATTTATGTAGTAATAAAGGCAATAAGACTGGAATAGAGCATGACAAAATGTGAACATTTTCCAAGTACATTTTATTTCCAAATAATTGATGAATAGATAGTAATATTAATGGGCATGGCTTATCTTCACAAGATAATTCTCAGATTTAAATAAAAATAAAACAATTGCTATCAACTTTATTCTGATTCATAGTGATCCCAAGTATGTCGTAGTAGAGCTGTGCTTCATAGTGTTTTCAATGGCTGATTTTTTGCAAGTAGATCTCCAGTCCTTTCCTCTGAGGTGCTCTGGGTAGACTTCGACCTCCATCCTCTCGGTTAACCATTTGTGCCACCCAGGGACTCCAACTTACAGATGGGTAATAGCAATATTCACAACTTAATTTTAGATAACTGAAAGCCATCCTTCTACTTGTTCATATTAAAACTAAGAAAGCATCCATAGGTTTTCTTTTTATTTCACAAAACTCACAAACAGTCCTTCAGCATATCATGTTGATTCTACCCACAGTATACACTCAGAGTTTGACTACTTCTCAACACCTCCTCTGCTACGGCCCTGGCCCAAGGAACTATTATATCAGCCTTAGTTACTGCTGCATCCTTTTAGTTTGTCTCTGTGCATTCCCTTACTCCCCTTGAATCTAGTTTCAAAAGTACCATTTTTCTTCTCAAACTTTGCAAGACTACCAAACATACTAAGAGTAAAGGCCAAAACACTTAAAAAAGCCTAAGGTACAACATGATCTTGCGCCTGTTTCTTTCCTCTGAGAATTCACCCTTTACTGTTCTGTCATACTCACTTTGTTTTGGCCACATTGACTCTTTCACTCCCCCCTGGACACATCAGTTCTGATACTGCCTAAGACTTTCCTGTCTGTTCTTCATTCAGAAATTTTCCTCCCCCAGATAAATGTTTGACTTTTTTTTCATTCTCTTTCTAGTAAGACCATCCTGCCCCATCACTCTTTTTGCTTCATTTTGTTTTCCATAGCACTTATCTCCATTTGGAAACCCTGGTGGTGTAACGCTTGAGCGCTACAGCTGCTAACCAAAGGGTTGGCAGTTCAAATCCACCAGGTGCTCCCTGGAAACTCTATGGGGCAGTTCTACTCTGTCCTATAGGGTCACTATGGGTCAGAATCGAATCCAAGGCACTGGGTTTGGCTTTTTTTGGTCATTTCCATACTCTTATTGAAAAATTGCCTTAGCAAAGCTTGAAAGGCCAAAGTCATCAACCTGTGTTAGAAGCAATAGTTAAATTTTAAAATCACACTCACATGAAGTATAAATTTTACCTAACACAAAAGTTACTATCAAATTCAAAGCTCACAGCCAAACACTAGGTCCAAATGAAACTTTCTTTTCCTTGAGGAGTATGTGCACTGAGATGCAAATTCCCTTCAAAAGAATGGCCTTTTATTCCTATAGTAGTACAAATGTAGTTTGGGGTTAACTGGCAAGCTTGAACATTATTCTCACATCGATATTTTAGTTTTGGAAAATCTCAAATTATACACCTTTCATGACACAGTTTATGTGTCTAGCTCCCATTCACCAGTGTGTCATGCTTTATAAATTCATACACTCCCAGTTTCCTGATAGTCAATGATCTATTCTAATAAGGTATTTTTACCTGTTGTCTTCAAGTTGATTCTGACTCATGGCAAACCCACACGTTTCAGAGTAGATCTACAAACCATAGGGTTTTCCGTTGTTGTAATCTTACTAAAATTTCCCTAGGTGGCACAAACCAATTGTCCTTGACTACTAACCTAAAGGTTGGTTGGTTGAACTCACCCAGCATCTTTGCAGAAGAAAGGCCTTGCAATCTGTTCCATAAAGATTACAGCCAAGGAATCCCCTCGGAACATATCTACTCTGTAACACATGAGGTCACCGTATGTCAGAATCGGCTCCACTGGCACCAGGTTTTTGGTTTTTTTTTAACTTTATGGAAGTAGGTCTCTAGGCCTTTCTTCTGCAGCACCACTGGGTAGATTTGAACCACCAACCTTTCAGTGAGTACCCAAGAGCAAACTATTTGTACTACCTAGAAACTCTCTGTTGTTGTTGTTGTTAGGTGGCCTAGAATCAGTTCCAACTCATAGCAAACTTATGAACAACAGAACGAAACGCTGCCTGGTCCTGTCCCATGCCCACAATCCATGTTATGCTTGAGGCCATTGTCGTAGTCACCGTGTCAATCCATCTTCTTGAGGGCCTTCCTCTTTTTTGTTGACACTGTACTTTACCAAGTATGATGTCCTGCTCCAAGGACTGATCTCTCCTGACAACATGCCCAAAGCATGTAAGACATACTCTCTCCATCCTTGCTTCTAAGGAGCATTCTGGTTGTACTTCTGCCAAGACTGATTTGTTTATTCTTTTGGCAGTCCATGGTATATATTCAATATTCTTTGTTAACACCGCAATTCAAAAGTGTCAATTTTTCTTCTTTATGCCTTATTTATTGTCCAGCTTCTGCACGCATATGATACAACTGAAAATACCATGGCTTGGATTAGGCGCACGTTAGTCTTCAAGGTGACATCTTTGCTTTTTAACACTTTAAAGGGGTCTTTTGAGGCAGATTTGCCTAATACAATGCATCTTTTGATTTCTTGACTGCTGCTTCCATGGGTGTTGATTGCGGAGCCAAGCAAAATAAGATCCTTGACAGCTTCAATCTTTTCTCCATTTATCATGATGTTGTTTATTGGTCCAGTTGTGAGGATTTTTGTTGGCTTTATGTTGAGGTGTAATCTATACTGAAGGCTGTGGTCTTTGATCTTCATCAATAAGTGCTTCAAGTCCTCGTCACTTTCAGCAAGCAAGGTTGTGTCATCTGCATAATGCAGGTTGTTAATGAGTCTTCCTCCAACCCTGATGCCCCGTTCTTCTTCATATAGTCGAGCTTCTTGGATCATTTGCTCAGTTTACAGATTGAATAGGTATGGTGAAAAGATACAACTCTGACACACAACTTTACTGACTTTAAACCATGCAGTATCCTCTTGTTCTGTCCGGACAACTGCCTTTTGATCTAAATATAGATTCCTCATAAGTTCTAGAATTTCCATTCTTCACAATGTTATGCATAATTTGTTATAATCCACACAGTCAAATGCCTTTGCATAGTCAGTAAAACACAGGTAAACATCTTTTTGTTATTCCCTGATTTCAGGCAGGATCCATCTGACATCAGCAACGATATCCCCAGTTCCACGTCCTCTCCTGAATCCAGCCTGAATTTCTGGCCGTTCCCTGTCGATATACTGCTGCAGCTGCTTTTGAACTATCTTCTGCAAAATTTTACTTGCATATGGCACTGGGTTAACTGGGTTTTTATGATGTTAATGATTTTGTTTGATAATTTCCTCATTCGGTTGGATCAATTTTCTTGGTCATAGACAAGAATATGGATCCCCCTCTTCCAGTCATTCGGCCAGGTAGCTGTCTTCCAAATTTCTTGGCATAGACAAGTGAGCACTTCCAGTACTGCGTCCACTTGTTGAAACATGTCAATTGATATTCCGTCAATTCCTGGAGCCTTGTTTTTTGCCATTGCATTCAGTGCCACTTGGACTTCTTCCTCAGTACCACTGGTTCCTGATTGTATCCTACCTCTTGAAATGGTTGAACATCGACTAACTCTTTTTGGCATGATGGTTCTGTGTATTCCTTCCATCTTCTTTTGATGCTTTCTGCATTGTTTAATATTACTTCTATAGAAACCTTCACTATTGCAACTTGAGGCTTGAATTTTTTCTTCAGCTCTTTCAGCTTGAGAAACTCTGAGCATGTCCTTCCCTTTTGATTTTCTATCTCCAGCTCTTTGCACATGTAATTATAATGCTTTACTTTGTCTTCTCAAGCCACCCATTGAAACCATCAGTTCTTTTACTTGATCAATTCCTCCTTTGGTTTTAGGGACTCAATGTTCAAGAGCAAGTTCCAGAGTCTCTTCTGACATCTATTTTGCTGTTTTCTTTCTTTCCTGTCTTTTTAATGACCTCTTGCTTTCTTCATGTGTGGTGTCTTTGATGTCATTCCACAACTCGTCTGGTCTGTCATTAGTGTTCAACATGTCAAATCTATTCTTGAGATGGTCTCTACATTCAGGTGGGATATACTCGAGGTCGTTCTTTGACTCGCATGGATTTGTTCTAATTTTCTTCAGTTTCAACTTGAAATTACATATGAGCAATTGATGATCTGTTCCACAATTTCCCCCTAACCTTGAAGTGACTGAGGATATTGCAGTTTTCTGTTGCCTGTTCCCACAGATGTAGTTTTTTGATTCCTGTGTATCCCATCTGGTGAGGTCCATGTGTATAATCACTGTTTATGTTAGTGAAAAAAGATATTTGCAATGAAGAAGTCATTGCTCTTGCAAAATTCTGTCATGTGATCTCTGGGATCATTTCTATCACCAAGGCCATCTTGTCCAACTACCAATCCTTCTTCTTTGTTTCCAAATTTGCATTCCAATAACCAGTAATTAGCAATGCATCCTGATAATAGTCATTGGCTCAGGTAATTGGTGCTGGTATAACAGAAATACCACAAGAGGATGGCTTTAAAAAAGAGAAATTTATTTTCTCACAGTCTACTAGGTTACAAGTCCAAATTTAGGGTGTCAGTTCCAGGGGAAGGCTTTCTCTCTTTGTCGGCTCTGGAGGAAGGTCCTTGTCCTCAATCTTCCCCAGGTCGAGAAGCTTCTCAGGTGCAGAGACATCTTGTCAAAAGGATGTGCTCTGCTTCTGGTGCTGCTTTCTTGGTGATATGAGGTCTCCAATTCTGTGCTTGCTTCCTTTTCCTTTGATCTTTTGGAGATAAAAGGTGGTGCAGGCCACACCCCAGGGAAATAACCTTTACCTTAATCCTCTGAACAGAAAATTAAAATCACAAAATGGAGGACAACTACATAATACTGGGAATCGTGGCCTAAACAAGTTGATACACACATTTTTAGGAGGACATAATTCAATCTATGACAAAGTATTAACTGGTCTTCCTTGTAGGAGTATGGATATTATCTAATCACTGATAGCCTTGTACTTCAGGGTAGATCTTGAAATGTCCTTTTTGAGGATGAATACAATGCCATTCCTCTTCAAATTGTCATTCTGAGCATAGTAGGCCATATGACTGTCCTATTCAAAATGGCCAGCACCAATCCATTTCAGCTCACTAATGCCTAGGATATCAATGTTTATGCATTCCATTTCATTTTTGACAATTTCCAATTTTCCTGGATTTATGCTTGGTTTTCTGTATTTTTGGGTAGTACCACATCAGCAAATGAAGGTCCGTAAAGCTTGACTCCATCCATGTCATCAACGTCGACTCTACTTTAAGGAGGCAGGTCTTCCCCGGTTGTCTTTTGAGCATCTTCCAACCTGGAGGGCTCGTCTACTGGCACTATATCAGACAATGTTTTCACTGGCTAATTCTTTTCAGAAGTAGACTGCTGTTTTCTTCTTCCTAGGATCTCTTAGTCTAGAAGCTCAGCTGAAACCTGTCCACCATGGGGGACCCTACTGGTATCTGAACACCTGTGGCATAGCTACCAGAGTCATAGCAACACACAAGCCCACAAAGTAGGACAAACTGACAGGCATGTGGGGGAATAACTCTCTAGACAAGGTATATCACCTGCAAACATTTTATAGGAATGGCAGTCCCTTCATTAGCTTTTCATTAATCACTAATTAACACTGTATTGTTTACCAAGAGGTTTGTTTGGGTGCGTGGACATTAGCCTATTTACAAATAGATTTGATTGAATCCATTTATTCCTTTCTAGGGTCCTGGTTGAGATAAAATGGGTGCAGACTTCATGTTAAACCTTTCTTCCCATGACTGTAATATGAAAGATCACACTAAGAGGAAGAAAAGAGAGAAAGTGAGAACAAAAAATACAGAAGGAAGCTGAACAAGAATACATAAAAACAAACAAAACAAAAACCTCTCGCTAGTACGCTTAGAGATGTAAAATTTCATTTTCACCCTGAATATAAAAGAAATACTAAACGAACAAAGACAATTCCTGAGATTTAAACATGGTAGCATAAATTAAACATGATTGGAGATTAATAAAGAATCTTAAAATGCTCCATCAAAGTAAAACAAAAAGATGAACAAATCAGAAAGAAAATAAAAGATTCAGTCAAGCAGGTTTAACATCTGAATTGGAATAGCTTCAAAAAGAGACATTAAAAAATATAAGAGGGACAATTCCTGGAGAATTCATTAAAGGCACATTTCCAGACCAGAGAAAATGATTCCCCATGTGTCTGGTAGAATACTTGAAAATTGTCAGAAAACTTTAGAATGAGGAAATGGGAAAATTCTAAAAGTTTCTGAAGAGAGAGATGTGGTCTCATTAAAAGAATCAGTCAGAATAACTCTGATTACCTCTCATTTCTCAACAGTAATATCTATAACGCAAAGAAAAAAATTCCAAATTTTTATTCATCTAGAACAATGGTGTCATTAGGGTTAGTTTCACCCATTCCAGAACTCATAGTTTCACCCCCTCCCTCCATGGGCGGGCTGGTGGGAGAACTGCCTCCCCATGGATGGAGCTGCCCAAAACCTCCCCCACTCAGGACCAGGCACCATGCTGAGCTGCACTATCCCTCCCACATCCACCTCCCACATCTGCCCCTCACAGCTCCCCACAGCTCCCCCCACTGGCCTGTCACTGACAGTCAGGGTGCATGCTGGTGAGCAGCCATGCTGCCATTGAACAGAGAGAGGGTCTCCACACTGGGATATTGACAACTTACTACACTGGGTGATGGGTGACACCAAAATTAGTGAAGCCACTGCCGTGTCAGCCCCTCTTGATGAGGTGTCAGCCCACTTACCACCTCTGCAGACCCTGGAGACATTTTGGAGTCACCCCCTCTGCCAGTGCCAGGGGGTGTAGTTCACACATCACCCACCCAGTCCCCTAGTGATGCTACTAATATAGAAAATTGTAAAAGGATTTGTTTGATTTCTCTAAGAGATTATTTAATGGGTTACCCATTTTTTCTCTGGTATGAACCTTTTAAGAAGTATCTATTTCATCAAAATTATCAAATATATTAGCAAAAAGGTCATTTATAATATTTTCTTATCATTCCATTAATATGTATGAGGATATTGTGATATCCCTTCTTTCATTCCTAGTAATAGTAACTTGTGTCTTCTCTTTTTTCTTTTTCTTTTTGATCAACCAGATCAATCTATTAACTTCCTCATAGAGAGAAATTTTGGTTTCATTTTTTTTCAAATTTATTGATTTCTGCTATTATTTTCTCCTTTGTTTGCTTTTATTTTTAATTTATTATTGTTTTTTTTCTTTTTTTGGTCAAAGCTTAGCCTGTTGACTAAAATCTTCCCTTGTTTTCTAAAATAAGTATTAATTCAATAAATTTCTTTTAAAACAGGAAGGTCAGCTCAGCTGGACTAGACCAAAAGCAAAGAAGTTTCCGGGATAAAACTGAATGCTTCAAAGGTCAGGGGAGCAAGGGCGGGGGTTTGGGGACTATGGCTTAAGGGGACTTCTAAGTCAATTGGCAAAATAATTCTATTATGAAAACATTCTGCATCCCACTTTGAAATGTGACATCTGGGGTCTTAAATGCTAATAAGCGGCCATCTAAGATGCATCAATTGGTCTCAACCCACCTGGATCAAAGGAGAATGAAGAACACCAAGGTCACACGATAACTATGAGCCCAAGAGATAGAAAGGGCCACATGAACCAGAGTCTTACATCATCCTGAGACCAGAAGAGCTAGATGGTGCCCGGCCACAACCGATGACTGTCCTGACAGGGAGCACAACAGACAACCCCTGAGGGAGCAGGAGAACAGTGGGATGCACACCCCAAATTCTCATAAAAAGACCAGACTTAATGGTCTGATTGAGACTAGAGGAATCCCGTTGGTTATAGTCCCCAAACCTTCTTTTGGCCCAGGACAGGAACCATTCCTGAAGACAACTCATCAGACATGGAAGGGACTGGACAATGGGTTGGAGAGAGATGCTGACAAAGAGTGAGCTACTTGTATCAGGTGGACACTTGAGACTGTGTTGGCATCTCCTGTCTAGAGGGGAGATAGGAGGGTAGAGATGGTTAGAAACTGGCAAAATCGTCATGAAAGGAGAGACTGGAAGGAGGGAGCTGGCTGACTCATTAGGGGGAGAGTAAGTGGGAGTATGGAGTAAGGTGTATATAAGCTTATATGTGACAGACTGACTTGATTTGTAAACTTTCACTTAAAGGACAATTAAAATTATTAAAAAAAAAAGATACAATCAAAAAGAAAAGAAAAAACAAAAAAACAGGGACTTAACTACATCCCCCAGATTGAGAAATGTTCTATTTTTATTTTCATTCAAATAAAAATATATTGTCATTTCCCTTAAGATTACCTCCTTGACTCACGGGTGATTTAGAAATGCACTGTTAGCATTAACCATTTACCCCATCTAGGAACAAATTATAAAATATGTGAAGCAGATTTCTGTAGTGATTTCTTTTATCTATGGATTTTTTCAATTACTGAGAGAAAATGTGGAAATCTCCAGTTAGAGTCGTGTATTCATATATTGCTCCTTTCCATTCTAACAATGTTTTCTGCATGCATTCTGAACTGCCATAGTTAGATGTATACAAGTTTCAAATTTTTAGGTCTTAGGGACAAACTGAGGTTTTTTGGTCCCCCCCCCACAAAATGTAACAACTGCGTTTATCCTTACAATACGCCTTTGTCTGATCTACTTCACTGTTCCCACCAGTGCAATATCTACTTGGGGTTCTAGTTCTGCACTTTGAAAATGTTACAAAACATCACCTCAATTGATGAGAATCAAAATGTATATTTTAAGGTGCTGTGGCTTCTAATTGCATGATTTTTATAAGATAAAATGTTTCCCATATTGCATCTTTGAAAATTAGTGTTTCAGAGAATATCTTTGCTATCCAGTGCTGCTATAACAGAAATACCACAAGTGGATGGCTTTAACAAAGAGAAATTTATTCTCTCACAGTCTAGGAGGCTAAAAGTTCAATTTCAGGGTGCCAGCTCCAGCGGAAGGCTTTCTGTCTCTATCGGCTCTGGGAAAGGCCCTTGTCATCAGTCTGTCCTGGTGGAGGAGCTTCTCAGTGCAGGGATCCCAAGTCCAAAGGACATGTTCTTCTCCTGGCTCTTGTTTCTTGGTGGTATGAGGTTCCCATGTTTCTCTGCTGTCTTCACTCTTATATCTCAAAAGTGATTGGCTTAAGACACAACCTAATCTTGTGGACTGAGTCCTGCCTCATCAACATAACTGCCACTAATTCCATCTCAACAACATCATCAATATCATCAGCATCATAGGGATAGGATTTACAAAACATGGGAAAATCACATTAGATGGCTAAATGGTGGATGATCGCACAAAACTAGGAATCATGGACTAGCCAAGTTAACACTTATTTTTTGGGGACACGATTCAATCCATGACATTCCACACTTTGGCCTACAAAATTCGTGTCCTCACCACATGTAAAATGCATTCACTCCATCATATCATAGCAAAAGCCTTGAATCAACTCCAAGTCCAAAATCCAAACATTCCTATTCATCCGTGAAATCTAGAATACAAGTTATCTGTTTCCAAAGTACAATTTTGGAACAGCCACAAGCTATACATTTCCATTACAAATGGGAGAAATTTGAAGGGAACAAGGGATAACAGGCACCAAGGAAGTCAGCAGAACACATTACATTAGCTCTCAAGGCTTGAAAATAATCCGCTGTTCTCTGAGACCATTTACACAATGACCCTGCCCTCAAGACTCTAGGTATTGGCCACACTTTCTGCGTTCTCAGTGGAGCCCCCTGGGCCCTGGGTTTCAACTCTGCCTTCCAGGCCCACTGTAATGGCAACTCTAGTCCCTTGGCTTTGGAAGGCCCCATTCTCCTACTCCATCTGAGTGGCTACTCCACCCTTTGAGATCTTGGACTTCGTGGTCATACCCTTTGGGATAGAGGTATCTCTGCTTCCTGTGTTCCTTCTCTTTTCAGCATCTGCTTCCTGGTCCCTTGGCCTCTTGGCCCTTTGGGCCTCTCCTCCCAAGTTGCCGTTCTTGGGCAAGTGTTCCAAAGCTCTGTATATCCACCAGTAAGCACCTGGAGGCACCCCACTTGGCCAATAAACTTAGTCTAGGAGGCACTCAGCTCTCTTGCTTCATGGTTAAGCAAGCCTAGCTCCACCAATAAGTTCTTTGAGGCACCCCACTCCACCAGGAAACCTTGGTCGCAAAGGCACTCACCACTCTCGCTCCCTGGGTCAGCTCCAGCACAACCATCACACGCTGGTGTGGTTGTGCCACTTCCAGTTCTCTGTTATGGCTGGTTCTCTACTGCTGCTGATTTTCACCATCTACAGCTTTAAAACCACTTCCGTATTTTAGGTGTCTGTTAGAGCAGTACCACACTCTCTCGGTATCAAATTTCGTCCTAGTCATCCAGTGCTGCTATAACAGAAATACCCCAAGTGGATGGCTTTAACAAAGAGAAATTTATTCTCTCACAGTCTAGGAAGCTAGAAGCCCAAATTCAGGGTGTCACTTCTAGGGGAAGGCTTTTTCTCTCTGTTGGCTCTGGGGGAAAGTCTTTGTCATCAGTCTTCCGGTTCAAGTAGTTCTCAACACAAGGACGCTGGGTCCAAAAGACATACTATTCTCCTGGTTCTTGTTTCCTGGTGTTATGAGGTCCCCAGTCTCTCTGCTCATTTTTCTCTTTTAAATCTCAAAACAGATTGGTTTAAGACACAACCTGATCTTAGTTCAGAACTCAACTTACACTTAAGAATTGACTTTTAAAGGAACATTGTTTTAATTACAATATTCTGATGACTTTGTTGTGGTTGAGTCACATGTTAGGCACCACAGATGGGAAGAGAGTGACTTTCATTGAGAGAAAAAGAACTCTTCATTCTCAGTGACTCTCAAATAAAAAATCTTGGAACAAAAACCAATAAATAAATGGAACTTGGTATAAGCAGGACAGAGTTGCTGTGATGTGGAATCTATTTTAACTTCCTGGGCCTTGATCTTTGGGCTTTTTAGGAACTTTGAGGAACAATGGCCAGTGCAAGACTGTTCCTCACATTTACTGAATAAAGTTAGAATTAAGAGTCAACCCAATGGCAGCTAACATAACAACAGAAATTGAACTAAGGTCACTAAAATGTTTCCCAAAGGTGGGCTAGTTTTTCAGATATTGGAGAAACCACACATAGTAGTCAGTTGTAGGTTATTCTCTAAGTTATATCTTTGTTTTTCCTGAGCTATAAGTATACTCTCAATAAATATTACTACCTGGTCTCAGTATCAATACAATAACTTGAATTGTGTTGTTGGCAAGGAATATTGAATACATCATGGAAATTCTGAAGAACAGACAAATCCATAATGAAAGAAGTACAGCCATTATGTTCCTTAGAAGTTAAGGTAGCTACACTTTGTCTTGCTTATGTTGGACACATCATATGAAAAGATCAATCACTAGGAAGGGACAACATGTTTGGTAAAGTAGAGGGTCAGCAAAAATGAGGGAAAACCTTCAAGAGATAGACAAGACACAGTGGCTGCAACAATGGTTCAAACAGACCAAAGACTGTGAGGATGGCACAGGATCAGACAATATTTCATTCTGTTATACATAGGTCACCAAGAGTAGGAGCTGACTTGACAGCAACCTAACAAATAACAATAAAGTCTTAGCATGGGATTCCTGGAAGGTACAAATGTTTAATACATCCAGCTGATAATCAAAAATTTGGATGTTGAGCTCACCCAGAGATGCCTCAAAAGAAAAGCCTGGTGATCTACTTCCATAAACTCAGCCATTGAACAACCTATGGAGTCCAGTTCTACTGTAACATACTTGGGGTCACAAGAGTTGAAGTAGGCTCAATAGCTATTGATTTGGTTTAGTCTCAGTATATATTTCATATTTTCAAAATAGATAGAGTCAATTCCTGAGACTGGGCACTGTGAATGAAAAACTTTAATAACAGAATAAAAGTTTATGGTATTGAGCCAAACAAGGCAAAAGACATGCTCAGAGGATGCATGGATTTGAATGTGTGAGGGCACAGAGGGCAAGTAAAGTAACCTTTGGGAGATTCTTCACAGGGACTGCAGGGTGAGGAATTAAACTTCCAAAAGAGTGCTGAGTAATTGTTATAAAAAATGTGAGGGTAAGTTACATCATAGAGTTTTGAGGGCATCACCATTATACCAAAACCTGTTGCGGTCGAGTCGATTTTGACTTGTAGCAACCCTGTGCGACAGAGTAGAACTGCCATGTAGAGCTTGCGAAGAGCACCTGGCAGATTTGAATTGCAGACCCTTTGGTTAGCAGCCGTTATACTTAGCCACTGTGCCACCAGGGTTTTCGTCATCATTATAGTAAGTGAAAATACAGTTATACAAATACTAATTCATCAATAAGTGTTTAATATGGATCATTTTGAATACAACCATAGGTATATAGAGGTAAAATTTATTTGCACTTGTAAAATTCTGCATTGAAAGATTAATTAATGGTTTATTTGAAAATGCTCTAGGACATACGGACACTATTAACTACAAGCAAGACATTTTCTTCGATAGTTTTGAGTAGAAATAGGGACTAACATCCAACATTCTTTTCGGTTTTACTCAATGCTACAAATGTACTTTACAAACCAATTTCTCTCAAACACTTTTTTCATTGCTTCTTTTACATCTTTGTTCCTCAAACTGTAGATGATGGGATTCAGCATGGGAATCACAGTGCTGTAGAATACAGACACTATCATGTCATGGTCTAAAGCATAGCTGGAACTTGGTCTCATATATGTGAAGAGGATTGCTCCATGGTAAACTGACACTCCAGTTAAGTGAGAACCACAAGTGGAAAAGACTTTTTGCCTCCCTTCAGGAGAGTGCATCCTCAGAATGGCCAACAAAATGAAGCCATAGGAGATCAGGAGAATCAGAATGGTGAATACCTTAATAGAATCCACAAAGTAGAAGAGCAGAAGCTGGTTGATGTGAGTGTCAGAACAGGAGATAGCAAGGAGTCGAGGGATATCACAAAAGACATGTCTAATTTCATTGGATGCCCAGAACGAGAGGCTAAAAGTCGCAACTGTGTGTAAAGTACCATGCACAATACCACCAACATATGAAGCAGTGATGAGTGGCACATAGACTCTGGGTGACATGTTAACTGAATACAGAAGTGGGTTGTAGATTGCTACATAGCGATCATATGCCTCTGCCGCCAACAGAAAGCATTCTGTGGTCCCAAAAGTGACAAAGAGCAGCACCTGTGTTGCACATCCAATGAATGAAATGGCTTTACTGTCTGTCAGAAAATTGACCAACATTTTTGGAGTGACAACTGAAGAATAGCAGGCATCCAAGATGGATAACATGCACAGAAAATAGTACATCGGATTGTGAAGTCGGGCATCTGCTGTGACTAATAAAAAGAGCCCCAAATTTCCCAGCAGAGTAAAAACATAAATTGCAAAAAATAGCAAAAAAAGGTAGACTTGAAGCTCAAAGTTATCTGTGAAGCCCAGCAGTGTAAACTTGGTGACTTTGGTGACATTCTTCAACTGAATCCTGCATGGCTCTGCCGCGGACAACACCGACGTGTCAGGGGCTGTGTCTGGGTCCTAAGTGCGATAGCCTGACATCCTGTAGAAACAGAGTGCACCCACTTACATCTTCATCTTTGTTTCTTTGAAGGGGGTAGTAACATCCTACAGGCAGTGATGGGACGTTGTTGTTGTTGTTAACTGCTTTTGAGTTGACCTCCAACTCATGGCAACTGCAGGCACAACAGGATCAGACCTTTGTGATCCATGCAGTTCTAATAACCGATTTCCGGAAGTAGATCGCCAAGCCTTACTTCCCAGTCCATCCTGATCTGGAAGTTCTGCTGATGCCTGTTCAGCGTCACAGCAAATGCAAGTTCTACTGACAAATGGGCAGTGGCTGCACTTGAGGTGCTTTGGCCAGAAATCAAACCTGGGTTTCCCATATGAAAGGACAGAATTCTACCACAGGACCACTACTGCCCCCTAGAGATGGGATAGGCAGTGACAAAGTGGTTGAGCCCCAAGAACACCAAACCCTTTGCCATCCAGTACATTCTGACTCACAGCAACATTACAAGACAAGGCAGAACTGCTGGGTTTCCAAGGAGCGGCTGGTGAATTTGAACTAGCCACCTTTTGGTTAGCAGCTGACCTCTTAACCCCTGTGCTACCAGGGCTCCATTTGGTCCCACATGGATGCAATTTTCTGATTATATATAAAAGAAATGGTTTCATTGCTTTGTTAGCCAAACCGGTCATGTTAAAAGAAAGAAACAAAAAACAACCACAAAAAAAAAAAAACTTGCCAACTTAAGTGGTTCTCGAAAAGGCAAAATCTTATGATTCTCAAAGACCAATGAATAGAAGAATTTAAAAACCCAGAAACCTTATAATTGAAAGTACACACTAGGACACTAGCCCAGAATTTGCTGCAGTGTACATCAGCACCTTTCCTTAATGCCCTCTATTGAAAAATGAGAACAACAGCGCTAGCCACTTACGAGATGGGGTTACATTTAAATGAGGAAAACTTTGTGAAAAAGATCTAACTTTAAAATTTTCTCAGATACTAGAGAATAGGATAATTTAGACTTACATTTCAACTTGTTTTAAAATGCAGTCTCTGTCACGAAAGGAGAGACTGGAAGGAGGGAGCGGGCTGACTCATTAGGGGGAGAGTAAGTGGGAGTATGGAGTAAGGTGTATATAAGCTTATATGTGACAGACTCACTTGATTTGTAAACGTTCACTTAAAGCTCAATAAAAATTATTAAAATAAAAAAACATGAAAAAAAAAAAGGCAGTCTTTGATGATCCAACCATTTTATGTGCCATTTTTTCTCTTAATTACCCCATTCCACTGGCATTTCTAGAACGGTGGTGAACAGGACAGCAGACTGTATTCTGGAGACAGATTCATCTTACGTGCAAAGGAAAACAGGACATTACCTTTTTTTTAAGTTTCTCTTTCAAACATATATTAAGTTGTCCGTTTCTCCTTTGCAGCTTATTGTACCATTATTATTGTTTTTCAAGTTTTAGCTTAATGACAATTTTAAAACATCTCTATTCTTAAGTAGTCCTGGTGGAACAGTGGTTAAGTGCTGGGCTTCTAATCTAAAGGTCAGCAGTTGGGACCGCCAGCCACTACACCGGAGAAAGATGTGGCAGGCTGCTTTGGCAAAGATTACAGCTTGGAAAACCTATACGGTTTTCTGTCTAAGGCCACTATAGAGTCACTATAAGTGACAACCAACTTGACTGCAATGGGTTTGATTTCTGGTTTTTCTCTCGTTAGTCCTGCAAAGTCCTTGGGTGGATTTTAGAGACATATTCCTGCCCCGTCCCCCCGCAAAAAAAAATATGGTCATTTCTTTAATATATATAGTTGCTTATGAAGTTTTTTTTTTTTTTATGGAGTCTTGGAATAACCATGAAATAAATATCACCCAATAATTACTAATAAATTTATAGCTGTTATTGCTAAAAGAATAAAATCACTATTATTGCCAGAGTAGTACTATTTATTTATTTATTTCCTGTATGCCATCAGGCTGTTTCTCATTTAGTGGAGTATGAATAAAGAAAAGTACATGGGAAAAAAAGAAGTGAAAAAAAAAACAAACACAAAGAGTCATCTGCACCTCACCTGAAAGCCTCACCTACTAAAACACCATTAAATATTGGATTCATCTCGCTTAGGAGTGAGATTTCAGGACTTTCATTTTTCCTTCATTGTGTCATAGACTGATGTGTTTGACCCGATGTTTTTCAGCACTTAAGGAAGTGAAAACCACCATCCATCTGTCTATTTGTCGTATTACAGTGGCTTGTGTGTTGCTATGATTCTGGAAGCTATGCCACCAGTATTTCAAATACCAGAAGGGTCACCTGAGGTGAATAGGTTTGAGAGGAGCTTCCTGACTAAGGCGGACTAGGAAGAAAGGCCTGGGGAATTATTTCTGAAAATTAGCTAATGAAAATTCCATGGATCATAACAGGATATTGCTGGATACAGCATTAAATATAAGCCACCAAGTTTTGACCAAACCAAACCAACCCATTACCATGAATCCATTCCAACTCATAAGAACCCCACAGCACAGAATAGAGCTGCCCCATAGGGCTTCCAAGGCTGTAATCTTTATGAAAGAAGACTGCCACATCTTTCTCTGGCAGAGCAACTGGTAGGTTAAAACTGTTGACCTTTTGGTTAGCAGCCCAGGGCATAACCATTGCACCATCAGG
Source organism: Elephas maximus indicus (assembly GCF_024166365.1). Lineage (NCBI taxonomy): Eukaryota > Metazoa > Chordata > Mammalia > Proboscidea > Elephantidae > Elephas > Elephas maximus. The sequence continues at coordinate 79,156,585 of NC_064838.1, read as the reverse complement.
ACTCCCCTAGGTTGGAAAAAAAGTAGGTTGAAAGGCAGTCAAAATACACAGTGACCACAACAACAGATTGGAGCATGTCATTAGTCATGAAGACAGCACAGGACCAGGCGACGCTATGCATTTTTGTAAATGGAGCTGCCATTAATCAGAACTGATTTGAGGGCAACTAACAACGACGGAAAGTAAATCTGTCATGAATAGAGTGGGACTTCAATCAGTGTTCTACGAATGATTTATATTCGTCTCATGCCACTTACAATTTTATCTTATTCAGACATCATTTTTAAAGAAGGGAATGAGCTAATCAGTTTTATTACCATTGGAAGGAAAGGAAGGTACAAGTCTTCATTTTCTCTAAAATGCTCCTCACAGATCCATGTGGGAGATTTTTCTAATACCTAGAAGAAATGGCTTCTTAAACTGGGGTCACAGAGCAAAAAATGGTCATTTGATCTTCAGAGAACTGTAGTATAAAAAGATATAATTAAATTAAACTGCTAGCTCTGTCTAAATGCAGCTAATTTGTATATAACTCTTGGAAATATACACACTAATATCTTCTTATAATAAATTCTAATTATATTTTAGGTTATACATAAATCAGAACTAATAAAGGCATCCAATAAATAATAAAATATATATTAATGCGTTCTTCAAAATTCACAGTTTCTTTTCTGTTCGAATCACTCTTGGTCCTCTTTCTCTCTCTTTTTGTCTGTCTCTTTCTTTTCCTTCCTCTCTTCTCTCTTTGCCTTTCAAGGATCCATGGAAGACAAAAAAAATATTTATTGAAGAGAAAAGCAAAACAAAACCCTTTTCCATTGAGTCAATTCTGACTAATAGTGACATTATAGCACAGAGTAGAAATAGAAACTAGTAGTAGATAGGAAAAAGCACAGTGAAGGGAAATAAAAATATGCCAGCAAATTTTGAATAAGGGACCAATTAGTATTCTACTAAAGGAATCCATTACAAAATCTATTACAAAATATAACTTGACTAACATACCCAGGAAAAATGCCAGCTAGGTTCCAATTCTAACAGTCTCTTCACATACGAGTCTGAGATAAAACTGCAGTGGTGGAAGATTAAGGGCATAATATTTGGACTTGAAAAACCTCTGTTAAAATCTCAGAAATAGCACCTAGTGACAGTGTGAGCTTGGAGAAGTAACATCGTCCTCTGTACCAAGCAATAGGTAAGACTGACAGAATATTTCAGACACATCCCGTTCAACCACACGGATGAAGTATTCATGCGGAGTGCTTATTAATGCGATTTTATCAACATAATTCACTAAACTAAATTTTTGATTATATGTGAAACATACATTAAATTTAAAAGTAACTTCCAAATTCTATTTATTAAAAAAAAATAGTTACAAATTGAATTTTTTTTTTTTCATCAAAACACTGAGCAATGACTGGCCCTGAAGCCTGAAGCCAGTAGCTAGGTGTTTTTTTTAGTTATTCATATTTGTTAAATGAAACACACACACACTTAAAAGTTATCATGGAATTATTTCTGACTCACAGTGACCCTGTAGTGGCCCCATAGGATTTCTTAGGCTGCAGTCTTTACTGAGAAGTGCTGGTGGCATAGTGGTTAAGAGCTCGATGCTAACCGAAAAGTCAGAAGTTCAAATTCACCAGCTGCTCCTTAGAAACACTATGGGGCAGTTCTACTCTGTCCTACAGAGTCGCTATGAGTTGGAATGGACTCAGTGACAGTGGGTTTGGTTTTTTGCTTTTAAATCTTTACTGAAGCCAACTGTTGCTTCTTTCTCCCACCGACAGCTGGTGGATTCAAAATGCCACCTTTTAGTTAGCAGCCTAGCACTTAACCACTGCATCACCTGGTCTCCTTTATGACACTAAATATGTATTCAAATACCATGTTAACGAAATTACACCCAATGAATCCTAAGGTTCTATGCTGTAAAGGATCATAAAAAATGCACCTCTGCCAGTGCACTCTGCCTTTGGGCTTGTCAGTGAAATAATTGTGTGTTTTGTTTAAGTTCTCCCGATACTCTCGCTGATGTAACTTTCAGGCACCGTTCATGGCTCTGAGCTTGTCTGTAGAACAAGAATGTGATTTATAAAGGAAGCTAGATTTTACACCATGTTAGCTCCCATTAAAGTAATTATCTACGTCACTGTAGGGAACTGGAGACTTGATAGAGAAAAAAGTATGGGGTTTAAATGCTTCTTCAACCTTCTTCAAACAGACATTTCTGTTTACTAAGCTGTAAGGAAATTAGAACTAGTGTTTTTACAACTAGTTGATTTCACATTAACAGGAGATAGAGACTAGAAAGACAAAAACAAATACCCTGAAATATTTAACAAAACCTGAACCATCAGGAAGAGTAAAATCAAATTAGTTCCTCAAGTCACGTACAGTCAGAAAATGTAAGATATCAGAAGTTCCTGAGAACAATACCACAAATACTAAGGTTGAGAAGCTATGACAGTAAAAAAAGCTACTGTATATTATTGAGTGGATCAGTCACTGGAGAAGGACATCATGCTCAGTAAAGCAGAGGGTCAGTGAAAAAGAGGAAGACCATCAATGAGATGGATTGACAAGGCTGCAACAATGGGCTGAAGCAACAAGGATCATGAGGATGGCACAGGACCAGCAGTGTTTCATTCTGTTTTACATGGGGTCACTATGAGTCAGAACTGACTTGCAGCACCTGACAAGAGCAAGGAAACTAAATGAAAAAAGAAAAAAGCCCTGTTGTGGTCCAGTCGATCCTGACTCATAGCAACCCTATAGGACACAACAAAACTGCCCCATGTGGTTCCCAAGAAGTGGCTGGTGGATTCTAACTGCTGATCTTTTGGTTAGCAGCAGAGCTCTTAACCACTGCATCACCAGGGCTCCGAGTGGATCCTAGCAGTTAGGAATTTTGTGTACATTATCATATGTAATCTACAGAGCAAACTTAAAACAATGTAAGTTAATGTCCTTTTATAGATGAAAGAATTGAGGCCCACCTAGACATATGACTTGGGCAAAGTCACACAGATAGTGACTAGTGGAGCAAAAATTCCAGCTCAGATTTCTCTGATTCCGTAGTCTATACCGTTTCCAATTGACCATACTGCAATTCCATTATGCCATGCCATAATTCTGGTGTCATCATTCCCTAGAAAATGTAGAATAATGTCCTCACATATTTTAATTTTTTTTTAAATTAACCCAGCTTGAATAGACCAGGAAATTAAAAAAAAAAAAAAATCAATGTTTTCTAGAACAAAATACTTTTAAAATTAATTTATATTTCTTCATGTGAAAGCAATTATGACCCTGAAATACCATACAACTAATGTGCTGTTTGAAATCTGATTTTTCTCTTCATTTAATTATTTCCTTGATTTTTAAATATAGCTTCTTAATTATACTGCTGCTATGATGAAATTAAAGCAAGTTTCTGATTTACACATCTACTGATCTAACTCTAAAAGGAGCCCTTTCCTTTGTCTTTGCTATTTTCTCAGGAAGATACCAGATTCAATTTTTAATACAAGTCTGAATTAACTAGAATCACCTATTTCAAACTTAAATATTAAATCATGTACATTAGTTTGAGATTCAAATATCCAGCTTCTGAAATATTTTGTAAGTGTGGAAAAAGGTTGCCTCTTACCTGTGGAACCAAACTGCTCACTCAGTCAATGTTTGCTACGACTGTTACGTGTATGGATTTTTATACTAGCTTCTTAAGGCCTTCTTGTAGGCCATAGGGGATTTCCCAAGGAGAAAACACACTAACTCTTTTCTGGAACAGAAAAGAAACAAGATCCCTGCCCCCGCCCCCCCCCCCCCCCCCAGTAAACAAGAGAATAAAAAATATATCTTGGGTAAAATAAACCACCTGATAAAAATAATTCAGTGAATCACTTTGACCTCCAAAAAAATGGTTCCTCAGTTGAAAAGCTTAAAATAAATCCAATGATGCAGGACATAGTTCTTGCTCTGATGCTAATTAGGTATGGGTCACTAGACTAATAAATCAAATTCCATGAAAACCAGTTTCTTTCTTCCAGTAATATAGCCTGTTTAATTTTTTCAAACTAAAAAGAATGTTGTAAAGAAATCAGAGCCCTCACCTACTGCTGCTGGGAATGTAAAATGGCACAGCCATTGTGGAAAACAATTTCATACTTCCTCAAAAATTAAAGTCACATCCTTGATCCAATGTGAAGGGAGTTTCACAGGAATGTGGCCTGCACCACCTTTTTCTACAAGGGATAAAGGAAAGGGAAGCAAGCAGAGAGTGGGGAACTCAAATCACCAAGAAAACAGTGCCAGGAGCAGAGCATGTACTTTGGACCTGGGTTCCTGCATGGAAAAGGTCCTACTCCAGAAGAAGATTGATGACAAGTGCCTTCCTCCAGAGTTGACAGAGAAAGCCTTGCCCTGGAGCTTATGACCTTATTTTGGACTTCTAGACTACTAGACTGTGAGAGAATAAATTTCTCTTTGTTAAAGCCACCCACTTGTGGTATTTCTGTTACAACAGCACTAGATGACTAAGACAGAAATTTGGTGCCAAGAGTGGGGTGCTCCTGTAGCATACTAAAATGTGGAGGTGGTTTTGAATATTGTGAATGGATAGAGAAGCTGCAGCGGCAGAGGACCAGCAGCAGCAGAGAACATGCAGCAGTAGAGAAATGGCAGTGGCAAAGAACCAGCAGCAGCAGAACCAGGAGACCAGCACCAGACAGCACTGGAGCCAACCCACACATGGAGCCAGAAACCTGAGTGCCTGCAAGCATGAGGCTTCCTGGTGGAGTGGGGTGCCTCTGGGCACTTATTGGTGGAGTTGGCTTTCCAACCCACAGAGAAAGACGGCTGAGTTCCTGTGTGCAGGAGGCTTCCTGGTGGGGTGGGGTGCCTCCAGGCACTTATTGGTGAAGCTACAGAGCTTTGGAACATTTGCTGGAGCTGGGAAGATGAGGGCAGCGAGGCCTGAGATGCAGAGAGCCAAGGAACACTGCAAGCCAAGGTGACTCAGTCTCAAAAGTTATGGCCTCCACCTCTGGGATTTCAAAGGGTGGAGCTCTGGCCTCTGATGTTTCTAAGGGTGGCGTTGCTACTCAGATGAACTGGGAGAATGTTGTACCTGAAGCCGAGGGAGCAGTGTTGCTGTTCCAATGGGCCTGCAAGGAGGAGCTGAAGCCCAGGGTCAAGCAACTCCACTCAGAGTCCTGACTGATGATATTGAGCTTTTCCATCATCTCTTTGCACAGTTGTAGTTGACTTGATTCCTGCGTATTTCCTCTGTAAAGGTCCATGTATATAGTCACCATTTATGTCGGTGAAAAACGGTATTTGCAATGAAGTTGTTGGTCTTGCAAAATTCTGGCCAGTATCTAGAGTTTGGAGGGCAGAGCTATTGTGTTAATGGCCTCAGAGAACAGAGAATTATTTCTAACTTTTAAGGGCTAGTGTAATGTGTTCTGCTGAGTTGCTTTGTGTCTGTTATGCCTTCTTTCCCTCCAGTTTCTCCCATTTATAATGGAAATGTCTGGCTTGTGTCTGATTTGCCATTGTACTTTGGAAACAGATAACTTGTATTCTAGATTTCACAGATGAAGAGGAATTTTTGAATTTTGGACTTGGAGCCAATTTTGCTATGTTGTGGTGGGGTGAATATGTTTTAAGTGTGTCAAGGACATGAATTTTGGGGAGTGAAAGGATGGAGTGTCATAGATTGAATTGTGTCCCCCCAAAATGTGTATCAAATTAGGCCATGATTCCCAGTATTGTGTGGTTGTCCTCCATTTTGTGATTGTAATTTTACATTAAAGAAGATTAGGGTGGGATTGTAACACCTTCATTGAGGTCACATCCTTGATTCAATGTAAAGCAAGTTTCCCTGACATGTGGCGTGCATCTCCTTTTATCTTACAAGAGATAGAAGGAAAGGGAAGCAAGCAGACCTCATATCACCAAGAAACCAGTGCCAAGAGCAGAGCACCTACTTTGGGCCTGGGGTTCCTGCATGGAGAAGCTTCTAGTCCAGGGTAAGACTGATGACAAGGGCCTTCCTCCAGAGCTGACAGAGAAAGTCTTCCCCTGGAGCTGATGCCCTGAGTTTGTACTTCTAGCATACTAAACTCTGAGAGAATAAATTTCTCTTTATTAAAGCCATCCACTTGTGGTATTTCTGTTACAGCAACAGTAGATGACTAAGACAAAATCTGACCAAACTTTCCCTGATTTTAGACTGCACAGTATCCCATTGTTCTCTTCATATGACTGCCTCTTGGTCTATATACAGCTTCCTCATGAGCACAATTAAGTATTCTGTAATTCCCAGTCTTTACAAAGTTAGGAAAGTTATCCATAATTTGTTATGAGCCACGCAGTCCAATGCTTTTGAGTAGTCAATGCATCACAGGTAAACATCTTTCTGGTATTTTCTGAATTCCACCAGGATCCATCTGACATCAGCAATGATATTCATGGTTCCACATCCTCTTCTGAATTCAGCTTGAATTTCTGGCAGTTTCCATCGGTATAGTGCTGCCACCACTTTTGAATGATCTTTAGCAAAATTTTACTCGAGTGTCATATTAACAATATTGCTCAATAACTAACTTCCACATTCAGTTGGATCACCTTTCTTGGGAATAGGCATAAATATGGACCTCTTCTAGTTGGTTGGCCAGATAGCTGTCTTCCAAATTTCTTGACATAGGTGAGTGAGCACTTCTAGTGCTGCATCAGTTTGTTGAAACATCTCAACTGGTATTCTGCCAATTCCTGGAGCCTTGTTTTTCTCCATTCCCTTCAGTGTAGCTTGGACCTCTTCCTTCAGTACCATCAGTTCCTGATCGTATGCTACCTCCTGAAATGGATGAAAGTCGACAAATTTTTTTTGGTATCATGACTCTGTATATTCTTTCCATCTTTTTTTTTGATGCTTCCTGAGTCGTTTAATATTTCCCCCTGTAGAATCCTTCAACATTGCAACCCAAGGCTTGAATTTTTTCTTCAGTCCTTTCAGCTTGAAAAATGTCTAGTGTGTTCTTCCCTTTTGGTTTTCTAACTACAGGTCTTTGAATGTGTCATTATAATACTTTACTTTGTCTTCTCCATCTGGCCTTTGAAATCTGTTCAGCTCTTTTACTTCATTATTTCTTCTGTTTGTTTTAGCTTCTCTATGTTCAAGATCAAGTCTCAGAATCTCTTCTGACATCCATTTTGGTCTTTTCTTTATTTCCTGTCTTTTTAATGACCTCTTGCTTTCTTCATGCATGATGTCATTTCACAACTCGGTCTGGTCATTAGTGTTCAAGGCATCAAATCTATTCTAGAGATGGTTTCTAAATTGAGATGGGATATATCAAGGTTGTATTTTGGCTCTCATGGACTTATTCTTATTTTCTTCAGCCTCAACTTGAAATTGCATATGAGTAACTAATGGTCTGTTCTGCAGTCTGCCACTGGCCTTGTTCTGACTGATGATATTGAGCTTTTCCTTCATCTTTTTGCACAGTTGAGTTGACTTGATTCCTGTGTATTTCTTCTATAAAGGTCCGTGTATATAGTCACCATTTATGTTGGTGAAAAAAGGTATTTGCAATGAAGTCGTTGGTCTTGCAAAATTTTATCATGCCATCTCTGGTATTGTTCCTAAAACCAAGGCCATATATTCCAACTACCAATTCTTCTTTGTTTCCAACTTTCAAATTTCTATCACCCAAAATTTTCAATGTATCCTGATTGCATGTTTCATCACTTTCAGGCTAGTGTCTTAAAAAAATGAAATACATAGGAGTAAATCTAACAAAGGATATAAGAGATCTTTACAAAGAAAACTTGAAAACATGGTTGTAAGAAACCCAAAGAGACCTATGTAAATAGGAAAACATACCAAGTACATGAATAGGAAGATACAACATTGTAAAAATGCCAATTCTATGCAAAGAAATCTACAAATACAATGCAATCCCGATCCAAATACTAACAGCATTCTTTAAGTAGATGGAAAAACTAATCGTTAAATTTGTATGAAAAGAAAAGAGGCCCTGATAAGTAAAGCAGAAATGAAGAAGAAGAGTAGGTAGGAGGACTTACACTTCCTTGCCTCAGAACCTACTATGCAGCTATGGTAGTCAAAGCAGTCTGGTACTGGTACAACAACAGACACATTGACCAATGGAACAGAGCTGAGAACCCAGACGTAAATCCATTCCAGTGTCCATGGAATGGGGAAAAGACAGTCTTTTTAACAAATGTTGGTGGCAAAACTGGATATTCATCAGCAAAAAAATGAAACAGTACCTATACCTTACACCATACAAAACAACTAACTTAAAATACATCAAAAACTTAAATATAAAATCAAACTAAAAAGATCATGAAAGAAAATGTAAGGTCAATGCTAGAGTCACTAATGCATGGCATAAATAGGATACAAAACATAGTTAACAATACACGAATAGCAGAAGATAAGCTACGAAACTAGGATCTTCTAAAACTTAAACACTTATGCTCATCAAAAGCCTTCACCAAAAGAGTAAAAAGAGAACCTACGGACTGGGGAAAAAAAAAAGAAATTGGCTATGATCTATCCAAAAAGGCCATATCCCAAAAAATCTATAGGAAAATCCAACACCTCTATGACAAAAAGACAATCCATTTAAATCATGGACAAAGGATATGAGCAGACACGTCACAAAAAAAAAAAAAAAAAAAAACACACTAAAGCAGCCAACAGAGCAAGAGGAAATGTTCACGATCACTAGCCATTAGAGAAATGCAAATCAAAACTACAATGAGATACCATCTCACGCTGCATTAGTGGCACACACACACACACACAAAATAATAATAGTAAATAAAAAATGTTGAAGAGGCCCCAGGGAGATCGGAACTCTTATGCAGTGCTGATGGGAATGCCAAATGCTACAATCGTTTTGGAAAATAATAAGGTACTTCCTTAAAAAGCTACAAATAGAAATACCATATGATCCCTCCATTTCACTGCTAGGAATATATCCTAGAGAAGTAAGAGCTGTCACATAAATAGACATATATACACTCATGTTCATTGCAGCAAAGTTCACAATAGCAAAAACATGGAAACAACTTAAGTGTCCATCAACAGATGAAAGGATAAACAAACTATGGTACATACACACAAAATGAAGAACAATGATGAATTTGAGAAACATCTGACAACATGTATGAATCTGGAAGACATTATGCTGAGTAAAATAAGTCAATCACAAAAGGACAAATACTGTATGACACCACTATTATAAAATTTCATGAAAAGATTTACACACAGAAAGCAACAATCTTTGATGGTTATGAGGCAGGGAAGGGATGGAGAGGGAAAAACACTAACTAGACAATTGAAGGGTAAGATGGTACACAGTACTGGGGTAGTCAGCAAAACTTCAGCCAGGCAAAGTCATAGAAGGTTGGTTCATAGACACATCAAAACTCCCTGAAGGACCAAATTACTGGGCTGAAGGCTGGGGAACATGGTCTCGGGGGACACCTAGCTCAATCGGCACAACATAGTTTATAAATAAAAGTTCTACATTATACTTTGTTGAGTAGCATTTGGCATCTTAAAAGCTTATGAGCAGCCATCTAAGAGACACCATTGGTTCTACCCAGTCTGGTGCAAGGAAAAATGAAGAAAAAACATAATGGAAAGATTAGTCCAAAAGACAAATGGACCCACAACTACCACAGCCTCCAACAGACTGAGTCCAGTACAACTAGATGGTGTCCAGCTACCGCCACTGACTGTGCTGAAAAGAATCACAATAGAGCGTCCTGGACAGAGCTGGAGAAAAATGTAGAACAAATTCTAACTCACAAAAAAAGATCAGATGTACTGGTCTGACAGAGACTGAAGAAACCTCAAGAGTATGGCTCCAAGAAACCCTTTTAACTCAGTACTGAATTCACTCCTGAGGTTCATTTTAAGCCAAAAGTTAGCCCTGAAACAAACAAACAAAAAAGTCATCGAATCCATTGCAAACCATACTGACCGTACAGGACAGAGTAGAACTGCCCCATGGGGTTTTCAAGGAGTGACTGGTTGATTCAAACTACCAACCTTTTGGTTAGCAACTGAGTTCTTAAGCACTGCATCATCAGAGCTCCTATAGGCCCATAAAAATAATAATAATACACATAGTTCAAACAAGTAAAAAAAAAAAAAAAAGTGCGTATATACTTCAACCAAGTATATAAGACTAAATGGGCACACCAGCCTAGAGGCAAGGGTGAGAAGGCAGGAGAGGACAGGAAAACTAAACGAATGGAAATGGGGAACCCAAGGTTGAGAAGGGGAGAGTGTTGACAACTTGCAGGGTTGCCAACTAATGTCACAAAACTATACGTATATTAGTTGGTCTGTAAACCTTCATCTAAAGCACAATAAGAAAAAAAAAGAATTGTCTTTTGTAGGAACATTGTTTTGCTTGCTAGGTTCCAACGATTTTGTTATGGTAGAGCCACAAGGTAACCAACACTGATAGAAAGAAAATGAGTTTTACTAAATGAAGCATAATTTTTACTTATAATGAATCTTAAAATAAATATTGAAATAAAAACAAATAATTAAATGAGGAGTCTGCATAATCAGGAGAGAGTTGAGGTAATGTAGAATCTTTTTCATTCCCTGAGCCATTCTCATCGGTCCATTAAGTTTTTTTTTTTTTTTTTTTTACATATTGACCAATGCAGGGTTGTTCTTCATAGAGAATAAAGGAAGAGCTAGTAATTGAACTAAAATCATTAAAATATTTACAAGGATAGGATAGTTTTTTTTTTTTTTTCAGATTTTGAAACAACCACACAGAGTAGCCAGTAGTAGATTATTCTCCAAGCTATACATTCATTTTTACTGAGCCTTACATATACTCTCAATAAATGCTACCACCTAGTCCCTCAGTAGTTGCAGAATGAGTCTAATCAATTTTTGTGATTGGACGATAGCAAAGAAAAACTGTAATAATGGGATCAACATTTATGGTGTTGAGCCAAATGGTGTAAAAAAAATGGTACAGAAGACATATTCAAAGGCCTAGATAGACCTGAGTGTGTCGGGGCATAAGGGGCTAGTAATCTTTGGCAGGTCCTACCCAGGGGTTCCAGAATGGGAAATCAACTTCCAAATGTTTGCTGAAGAGTTACTATAAACAATGTGAGAATATGTGAAGTCATAGAGTTCTCAGGACATCATCATTATAAGTAAGTGAAGATCAACTTAAACAAATCCTAATCATACCAATATATATCCATCATTGAATGTTTAACATAGGTAAATTCGAAAATAATCCTATAGGCATATAAATGATGCAATTTATCTGAACTTATAAAATTCTGCCTTGGAAGGTTGATTAATGCTTTATTAGGAAATATTCTAGAACCTATAGACACTTTAACAGAAAAAACAAGACAGTTTCTTTTCTAGATTCAACTTTAGAAATATGGACTTTAGTTTTACAATGCTAAAAATGTACTTTGTTTATGAACCAATTTCTCTGAAACAATTTTTTCACTGCTTCTTTTACATCTTTGTTCCTCAAACTGTAGATGATGGGATTCAGCATGGGAATCACAATAGTGTAGAATACAGACACTATCATGTCATGGTCCAAAGCATAGCTGGAACTTGGTCTCAAGTACGTGAAGAGGATTGTTCCATGGTAAATTGATACTCCAGTTAGGTGAGAGCCACACGTGGAAAACACTTTTTGCCTTCCTTCAGCAGAACGCACCTTCAGAATGGCCATAAAAATGAATCCATAAGATATCAAGACAATCAGAATATTGACCATCTCAATAGAACCCACAAAGTAAAAGAGTAGAAGTTGGTTGATAAGAGTGTCAGAACAGGAGATAGCAAGGAGTGGAGGGATATCACAAAAGATGTGTCTAATTTCATTGGATGCACAGAAGGAGAGGCTAAAAGTTGCTACTGTGTGTAAAGTAGCATGTGAAATACCACAAAGATAAGAAGCAATGATGAGTGACACATAGACCCTGCGTGACATGTTAACTGAATAGAGAAGTGGGTTGTAGATTGCTACATAGCGATCATATGCCATTGCTGCCAAAAGAAAGGATTCTGTGGTCCCAAAAGTGATAAAGAGCAGCATCTGTGTTGCACATCCAGTAAATGAAATGGCTTTATTCTCTGCCAGGAAATTGACTAACATTTTTGGGGTGACAACTGAAGAAGAACAGGCATCTAAGAAAGATAACACACTCAGAAAATAGTACATGGGGTTGTGGAGCCGGGCATCTGCCATGACTAATAGAACCAGTCCCAAATTTCCCACCAGAGTAAAAATATAGATTGCAAGAAATAGTAAAAAGAGATATACTTGTAGCTCAAAATCACCCGTAAAACCCAGCAAAGTAAATATGGTGACTTCAGTTATATTCCTCAACTGAATTTTGTATGGATCCAGTGTTGATAACAATATTGACATTTCCTAAATGCAATATCCTGATATTATGTGAAAAATAGATTGCACCCAATTACATCTTCATTTTTGTTTTTCAAAAGGCGGTAATAACATCCTAAGCAGCCAAGGGATGTGTTGTTAACTGCTTTGAATTGACCTACAACTCATGGCAAGCCCACTCACAAGGAGATCAGAGCACTGTGATCTATAAGGTTTCCACTGACTGATTCTCAGAAGTAGATCACCTGGCCTTACTTCCTAGTCTATCTTAATTTGGAAGCTTCCCTGAAACCTATTTGTTATCATAGCAGAATGCAAGCCTGCATTGACAAATAAGAATCAAACCTGGCATTCCCTCACGGAAGGTGAAAATTCTACCACTGAACCATGACTGCCCTCTAGAAAGTTGATAAAAAAAAAAAAAAAGAAAGTTGATAGGCAGTGACAAAATAGTTGGAATCATGTTGATGCAATTTCCTGTATAAAAAAAGAGAAAGAAATGATCATTCCTTTGTTAACTAAACTTGTCATGTTAAAAGAAACAAACACAAAAAGAGAAAAAAAAAAACTTGCCAATTTAACTGGTTCTTAAAAATACAATATTTTGTGATTCCCAAAGACCATTTGAAAATCCAAAATCATAGGTACACGAGACGAAATGGGCAGTTGCTGTCCAGAGGTAAGATGAGAAGGCAGAAAGGGCTAGGAGCTGGTTGAATGGACACAGGAACTTCGGGGTGGAAGGGGGAAGTGTGCTGTCACATTACAGGAATAGCAACTAGGTTCACATAACAATGTGTGTATAAATTTTTGTATGAGAAACTAACTTGAGGGGTAAACTTTCACCTAAAAAAGTACAATTAAAAAAAAAAATCCAAAAGCAATATAATTGATAGTACACACTAATACACTAGTCCTGAATTTGCTGCGGTGTGCATCAGCACCTTTCCTTAATATCCTCTGTTGTAAAGTGAGAACAACGTCACCTACCACTTAGAAGACTGGATTGAATTTAAATGAGGAAAACTATGCAGAAACGATTTAATTTTAAAATATTCTCAGCTGACTAGAGAAGAGGATAATTTAGACTTACATTTCATGTTGTCTTAGAAGGTAGCCTTCAATGGCCCAGCTATTTCATGTGCTCTTTTCTCTTAATTACTCCATTCCATTGACATTTCTGGAACAATGGTGAGCAGGACAGCAGGTGGTATTCTGGAGATAATGCACCTTGTATGCAAACAAAAACAGGATGTTATGTTTTAATTTTTTTTCAAACACTTATTAATTTGTCCATTTTTAGCTTTGCAGCTTATCATATCGTTATTATTGTCTTTTAAGTTTTAACTCAATGACAATTTTAAGATGTTTTTCTATTTGTAAGGAACCCTGATAGAGAAGTGGTTAAGTGCTTGTTGCTAACCTAAAGGTCAGCCATTTGAATCTACCAACCACTCAGCAGGAGAAAGATGTGACAGGCTGCTTCTGTAAATATTACAGCCTACGGGGCTTTTCTATTCTGTCCTATAAGGTCACTACAGGGTCACTATGCATCCAAATGAATGCAACTGCAAAGCATTTGTTTGCTTTTTTTCTCTATTTGTATGCTCGTTAGCCCTGCAAGTCCTTGTGTGAATTTGAGAGACTATGCCTGCCCAAAGAAACCATAACTGTTTCTTTAATATATTCTAGTTGCTTATGCAATCTTGGAATAACTATGAAATAAAATTAAAAAAAAAAAAAAACCTGTTGCCATCGAGTCAATTCTGACTCATTGAGACCCTATAGGACAGAGTAGGACTGTCCCATAGAGTTTCCAAGGAGTGGCTGGTAGATTCTAGCTGCTGGCCTTTGGGTTAGCAACCATAGCATTTAACCACTACCCCACCCAGGTTTCCATGAAATAAATATTGCCCAATAATTACAAATCACATATTGCCCAATAATTACTAATAAAGCTATTGCAAAAAGTATAAAACCACTATTTTTGCCACAAAGTGGTATTTGTTTTTTATTTATGTATTTATTTCGTCTCTAACATCAGTAAACTCTGGTGGCCTGTGGTTAAGTGCTATGGCAGCTAATCTTGGAAACTCTATGGGCACTTCTATTCTGTCCTATAGGGTCGCTAGGAGTCGGAATCTACTCGACAGCAATGGGTTTGTTTTTGTTTTTGTTTTTTGGTCTATGCCATCAGACTGCTTCTCATTATAGGAGTATGAATAAAGAAAAATGCATGGAAAAATAAAAAAAAGAAGAAAAAAAAAAATCAAAGAAGCACCAGAATCTCAACTGAAAGCCTCACTGATTAAAACACAATTGAAGAGTGGATTTAACTTATTTAGGAGCGAGATTTCAGGGCTTCCTTTTTTTTTTTTTCATTATGTCATAGACTGATGCTTTTGATTCATTAAGTGTTTGGCATCTGTATTTTCCAGTGATTAAGGGAGTGAAACCACCATTCATCTGTCAGTTTGTCATACTATTGTGGCCTGCTTGTTGCTATGATGCTGGAAGCTATGCCATCAGTATTTCAAATACCAGCAGGGTCATCCCTGGTCGATAGGTTTTTGAGATGAGCTTCCAGACGAAGACAGACTAGGAAGAAAGGCCTAGAGATCTATTTCCAAAAATTAGCCAATGAAAATACTAGGGATCCTAACAGAATATTGTCCAATATAGCGCTAAAGATAAGCCATCAAGCTTGGAACAAACCAAACCTGTTGCCTTCTAGTGAATTCTGACTCATAACAGAGTAGAACTGTCCCATAGGTTTTCCAAGGCTGTAACCTTTATGGAAGCTGACTGACCCACTTTTCTCTGGCAGCGAAGCTAGTTAGTTAAAACTACTGACCTTTTGGTTGGCAGCCCAGAGCATAACCGTTGCACCACCAGGACTCCCCTAGGTTGGGAGGCACTCAAAATACATGGTGGCCAAAACAGTGAACTGGACCATACCAATAGTCATGAAGACAGTGCAAAATCAGGCAACATTTTGTACTTTAGTAAATGGAGCTGCCATTAATGGGAGCTTAAAACAACAATAGGAAGTGAAAAATCTGTCATATGTACGGTGGGACTTCACTCGGTGTTTTACAATTGATTTATATTCATCCCATGCCACTTGCCACAGTTTTGTCTTATTCAGATGTAGTTTTAAAAGAAGAGAGCAAGCTAATCAGCTATATTACCATTGGAAGGAGGGGAAGGTACATGTCTTTGTTTCTCTAAAATGCTCCCTACAGATCCACGTGGGAGATTTTTCTAATACCTAGAAAAAATGGCTTCATAAATGTGGGGTTACAGAGCAAAAAATACTCATTTGATCTTTAGAGAACTCTAATATAAAAAACATAATTAAATTAAGTTGTTCTGTGTAAATCCAGGTAATTTGTACATAACTCTTGGGAATACACACAATAATATCATATTATAATACCTTCTAATTGTATTTTAATAGTTATGTTAATAAGATAATAAAGGCCTCAAACAATTAATAAAATTTGTATTAATGTATTCTTTGGAATTCATAAAAATTTCATTTCTGTTCAAAAAATTCTCCATCCTCTTTCTCTCTCTTTTTGTCTATTTCTCTTTTCCCTTGCTCTCTTCTCCCTTTTCCTTTCCAGAATCCATGGAAGACAAACAAAATTTTTACTGAAGAGAGCCAGAGACAAAAGGGGAATGAGGTAGATAGGCAGAATCACAGTGAAAGGAAATAAAAATATGCAATGAAAGTTTGAATAATGGACAAATGATTAGTCTACTAAAGGAATCCATTACAAAATCTATTAGAAAACATGACTTGACTAACATATGCAGGAGAAATGTCAGCTAGGTTGCAATTCTAACAGTCTCTTCACATACGAGTTTGAGATAAAGCAGCAGTAATGGAAGGTTAAGAACATTGTATTTGGACTTGAAAAACATCTATATTAAAGTCTCAGAAATAGCACCTAGTGACAGTGGAGAAGTAATGTCATCCTCTATGCCAAGCAATAGGTTAAGACCGACAAAATGTTTCAGGCACATCCTGTTCAACTACATGAACACGGTATTCAGGTGGAGTGCTTATTTACGTGAGGTATCAAAATATTTTGTTAAATTAAATTTTTGATCATATGTGAAAAATACACACAATGCAAATGTAATTTCTAAATTTTATTTGTCTAAAATAAAATAATAGGAAGTTACAAAATCTTTTTTTATCAAAACACTGAGTAATGACTGAGCCCCAAACCAGAAGCTAAAATGTTTTTCTTTTAGTTATACTTGTTTATTATATGACACACACAAACACACATACACACACACACAAAACTTGTCATTGAGTTGATTCCAGTTCATTGTGACCCTATAGAACAGAGTAGAACTGCCCCTATGTTTTCCTAGGCTGTAATCTTTATGGAAGCAGACTACTGCATCTTTCTCCCATGGAGTGGCTGGTGGGTTGAACTGCCAAGCTTTTGGTTAGCGGATGAGCACTTAACCACTGCACCACCAGGGCTGCTTTATAACGCTAAACACGTATTAAACTACCGTTCTATTGGAATTATACCAAATGAGCCCTAAGAGTCTATGGTGTAAAGGATCATAAAAACTCACCGCTATTACTGCATTATGCCTGTGAGCTTAAAAAAGCTTATCACTGAAATAATAGTGTGTTTTGCTTAGATTCTCCTGATATTCTTCCTGGTATAGTTTTCAGGTACCCTTGATGGCTCTGATCTTATCTGTAGAGCAAGAATTTGATTCATGAATGATAGGCATATTTTATACCATATCAACTGCTATTAGAGCAATTATCTACTTCCCTATAGGGAACCAGAGACTTGACAAAAGAAAAAGTATGGGGTTTAACTACTTCTTCCAAGGTTCTTCAAACAGACATTTCTGTTAAGCAATCTTTAAGGAAATTAGAACTGGTTATGTTTACAACTAGCTGATTTCACATTAACAGGAGAAAGAGACTAGAAAGACAAAAACAAATACCCTGAAATTTCTAAGAAAACATGGACCATCTAGAAGAGTAAAATAAAATTAGTTCTTCAGCTCTGATACAGTCAGAAAATGTGAAGTATCAGACATTCATGAGGACAATACCACAAATACTAAGTTTGAGAAGAGAGCTATGACACCAGCTACCATGTATTAAGTGGATCTAAACCTTCAAAACAAACAAACAAACAAACAAACAAACAAACCTGTTGCTGTCAAGTCCATTCCAACTCACACCGAACCTATAGGACAGAGTGGAATTGCACCATAGGGTTTCCCAGGAGTTGCTGGTGGATTCGAACTGCTGATATTTTTGTTAACGGCCAAACTCTTTATCACTGTGTCACCAGGGCTCTAAGCAGATCCTAGAGTTTAGGAATTTTGTGTACATTATCAGATGTCATCTACAGAGCAACCTTAAAACTATCTAATTTAGTGTCCTTTTAGAGATAAGAGAATTGGGGCTCACCTCCATAGTCTAAAGTATTTCCGTTTGAGCATATTGCAATTCCACTATATCATGTCATAATTCTGGAATCAATATTCCCTAGAAAATTGCAAAATAATATCCTCACATATTTTAATTCTTTTTTAAATTCAACCAGCTTCAACGGACCATTAATTTAAAAAAAAAAAAATCTAAAATGGCTTCTAAAGTAAATTAAATTTAAAATTAATTTGTATTTTTTCAAGAGAAAGCAAATCCTGAAGTAGCATATACCTAAATGCTGATTGAAGTGTCATTTTCTCTCCATTTAATGATTTCTTTGATTTTTAAATATAGCTTCTTAATTATAGTGCTTCTATTCGGATTATCATCTACTAAGAAAATTAAAGCAAATATCTGATTTGCACCTCTATCAAGCAAAATATGTAGAGTCCTATCTGTTTTCTTTGCTATTTTCTCAGGAAAAGGTGTGATTCAATTTCCAAAACAAGACTGAATTAACTAGAATCACCTATTTCAGCTTTAAATATTAAGTCATATACTCTAGTGTGAGATTCAAGTTTCTAGCTTCTAAAATGTTTTGTAAGTGATAAAAAGCTTTTCCTCTTACCTGTGGAACTGCTTACTTAAAGTTTGCTATGCACTTTTTTTTTATGCCTATTATAAGTATGGATTTTTATACCAGCTTCTGAAGGCCTTCTTATAGGCCATAGGGGATTGCCAAGGAGAAAACACACTGACTGTCTTCTGGAACAGAAAAGAAATTAGTTTTTTTTTTTTTTTTTTCCCCCAGGCAGTGAACAAGTGAATGGTCATGGCACAATAAATTACATGAAAAAAATAATTAAATGAATCACGTTGGTCTTTAAAAAAATGATTCTTCAGTTGAAAAGCTTATGGCAAAGGATTGGAAATCTGATGATACAGGGCATAGTTCTTGCTCTGATGCTAATTAGGTATGGGCCATTGGATTATAAAATCAAATTCCCTAAAATCCAATTTATATACTTCACATCTTAATTATAACGTGGTAGGTATTAAAGAGGTGTGAGGGATAGCTATAAGCTCATTGAGAGTTTGTGGTAGGAGAGATGGAACAATATGCAGACAACTATATTATTCTATGGGACAGAACATTAGAATATTAAAAGTATGGTGGAGTTAAAAGTCAAACTTTTTGTGTTGTAGAGGGTTTTTTTCTGTCTTGGGAATCCTGTATACAAATTTATAGAAGAGTACATGAGGAGTTTTAGAAAGTCCTTAAGAATATGTACTTAAAGAACTCTTGGAAACATTGTAAAAAGTACATAGGTGTCTAGGCCCCATAGGAAGAGATTCTAAGTAGACAGTAATTATTGGTCATGGAATCTGAATTGAAAGAAGGAAGGAAGGAAGGATGATACATTGATACTGGTGGGCAAACCAGTTGGGATTAATCAATGTGTTCATTAAATGCACTCCCAAATTGATCTATAGATATAATGTAATTTCAATTAAAATGCAACATTTTTTGTAGCCCTTAACAAACTGACTCCACATTTTATATAAAAAAGCAAAAGAACTAAAACAGTAAAAATTATTTTGAAAACGGAGAACAGTGTTTGAAGATTCCCATAATCTAATTTTTGGGTTTATCTTATGTTAAAATAATCAAAAAAAATGTGGTATGTAGGCTAAAAAATAGACACATACGTCAATGAAACAGAATAGAATGTTCAGAAAGATATTCACGCATACATGGTCAACTGATTTTTGATAAAAATGCCAAGGAAAACCTATGGAGAAAGGATACACTTTTTAAACAATGGTGGTGAAAAAAACTGAATAGCCTTATGCCACAAAAAAAGGGAATTGATTAATTCTTTCACCATTTGTAAAATTTGTCCCAATATGAATCCTTCCCCCCCAAAAATGTACAAAGGACTTGATCAGTCAACTCACAGAAGAGCATATTCAAATGGCCAACAAGCACATGAAAATAATATAATTAGCCATTACCAAAAAAAAAAAAAAAAAAAAAACAGTGCCTTCAAATCGATTCCTACTCATAGCGACCCTATAGGACAGAGTAGAATGGCCCCATAGAGTTTCCAAGGAGCACCTGGCAGATTCCAACTGCCGACCTCTTGGTTAGTAGCCGTAGCACTTAACCACTATGCCACCAGGGTTTCTAATTAGCCATTAGGGATATGCAAATCAAAACCATAATGAAATAACACCTCACCCCCATTAGAATGGCAATGATTAAAAAAATGTAAAACTAGCTTTGGTGAGGCTGTGGAGAAATTGAAACCGAAATCCATTGCTGTTGGGAATGTAAAATGGTGGTGCTATTGTGGAGAACAGATTGATTCATAGTTCCTCAAAAAGTTGAACAGTGAATTACCACATGATTCAGTAATCCCAGTCTTAGGTAATGTACTCAGAAGAAGTGAAGGCAGGAACAGAAACAGAAAATTTTACACCAATGTTCATTGCAGCACTTTTCACAACAGCCAAATGGTGGAAACCACCAATATGCCTATCAACAGATAAATGGATAAACAAATGGGGTATAAACATACAATAGAATATTATGGAGCTGTAAAAAGAAATGAAGTTCTGATGTATGTCACAACATGGATGAGCCTTAAAAACATTATGCTGAGTGAAATAAGTCAGTAAAAAAAGGACAAATATTGGAAGATGGAAGATGTCACTTATATAAAATGAGAAATATACAGACACCAAGGATTATTAATGGTGCCAAAGGTAAGAAGGAGGGAGAAAGGGGAAGTATTTGTATGGGGGAGCACTGAGTTTATGTTAATGGTGGTGAAGTATTTTGGAAAAAGCAATAATGATTGCACAATATGAAAAATGTAATCAATGTCATTGAATTGTAAATGTGGAAGTAGTGTGGGCAAATGTTTTGGTGGGTATATTTTCTGCACAATAATAATAATAATAAAGACCCACTCCACTTTGGACTTCTGAATTCCAGAACTGTAAGATAATACTATTTTGTTTAAAAAGGGCCTTTTGCAGCAGACTTGCCCAATGCAATACACTGTTTGATTTCTTGACTGCTGTATCCATGGACATTGATTATTGATATAAACAAACATGTGTATCAAATTTGGTACCAGGAGAGTGCAGTGCATCTCTAACAGATACCTAAAATGGGGAACTGGTTTTGAAACTGTGAATGGGTAGGAGTTAAAAGAGCTTTAAAGTGCTTAATAATAAAAGCAGAGATTGCTTTGAAAAGACTGTTGGTGGAATCATGGACATCAAAGCCAATTCTGATGAGGAGTCAGAAGAAGGTGAGCAGAGCTGTTACACTGGAGATGGCACAGATGGCAAGAGGCAGCACAGAGAACAGCAGCAGAGAAATGGCAGCAGCAGAACCAGGAGACCAGCATGAGACAGCACTGGAGCCAACCCAGGAAGCAAGAAAGCTGTGTGTCTTCTGGTGGATGTTTACAGTGAATTGGGGTGCCTCCAGGCACTTCTTGTGGAGCTGAAAAATTTTGGAAGGCTTGCCCTAGCAGGGCAGATTTGGCTGGCCAGGCCCAAGGGGCCGAAAGGCCAATGAACCACGAAAACAGAAGCTGAAGAGACAAGAAACACAAGAAGCAAGTAGAGTTGCCATTCTGGTGGTCCTGGAAGGCAGAGTGAAGCCCAGGGCCAAGGGGCCTCCACCCAGAATCCAAAAAGTGTGGCCAGCACCTGGTCTGGAGTACAGGGCCATTGCCTAAATGGTCTCAGGGAGCAGAGGATCACTTTGAAGACTTGAGGCCTAATGTAATGTGTTCTGCTGAGTTGTTTGGTGCCTATTATCCCTTCTTTCCCTTCAACTGCTCCCATTTGTAATGGAAATGTCTAGTTTGTGTCTATTCCACCATTGTACTTGGAAGCAGATAATTTGTTATTATAGACTTCACAGATGTAGAAGAATTTTTGAATTTTGGACTTGGAGTTGATTTAAGACTTTTGTTGTGATATGATGGGGTGAATATCTTTTACTGTGGCAAGGATATGAATTTTTGGAGACCAAAAAGTGGAATGTTATGGTTTGAATTGTGTTCCCCAAATATGTGTGTCAACTTGGCTGATTCCCAGTACTGTGTGATCCCCCGCCATTTTGTCATCTGGTATGATTTTCCTGTGTGTCATAAATCCTGCCTCTAAATTGTTAACGAGGCATGTTTAGAGGCAGTTGTGTTAATGAAACAGGACTCAATCTACAAGGTTAGGTTGCATCTTGAATCAATTTCTTTTGATATATAAAAGAGAGATGTAACCTCCCACAGATTTAGAATTGTTCTATGAACATTTCAGTCAATTCAAAATATATTGTAATTTCCCTTGTGATATCCTTCTTGACTGATGGTTTCTTTAGAAGTATGCTGTTGTTAGCATTAGCTATTTGTACCATTCAGGGACAAATCATAAAACACATGAAATAAATAACAGTACTGAATTCCTGTATATTTGTTTTAGCAGTTACTGAGAGAAAAAAAAAATGAAAGTGCAAACCTCCAATTATAATTGTGTATTTTGGGCTGGGTGGGCATTTTTTATTTGTTTATTGCTCCTTTCAATTCTGATAAAGTTTGTTTCATACATTTTGAAATTTTATTTTCACTGTGTATACTTTTCAAATTGTTAAGTCTTCTTGACAAATTGAGCTCTCTAACATGATGTTACGGCTCCCTTTATCCTTTATAATGCTTCCTTGTCTGGCCTACTTCACTGGTGTAGCCAGAGTGATATCTATCTGTGATTTTAGTTCTCTACCGTGAAAATGTTAAGAAACTTCAGAATCAGTATTGTTGTTGTTGCTAGGTGCCATCAAGTTGAGTTCTACTCATAGCAACACTATGTAAAACAAAATGAAACACTGCCTGGTCCTATGTCACCCTCACAATCCTTGTTATGCTTGAGGCCACTGTTGCAGCCACTGTGTCAATCCATCTCATTGAGGGTTTTTGTTTTTTTTCTTTCTCACTAACCCTCTGTAGTATAGTATTTTGCAAAAAAAAAAAAAAAAAAAAAAAAAACCTCAGTGCCACAGAAACTATTCCAACTGGTAGCTACCCTGTAGGACAGATTAGAACTGCCACGTCGGGTTCCAAGGCTATAAATCTTTAAAGGAGCAGACTGTCACATCTTTCTCCTGAAGAAAAGTTGTTGGCTTCTAATGAATGACCTTTCATTTAATAGCCAAGTACTTAACCACTGTACCACATGGCTTTCTTTCAGTACGGGTTTAATGATCACTCAGGCTCATGACCTGCAGCTTCCACATGTTTCAACCAAACCAATCACTAGTTAAATCCTGTGGAAACCAAATCTCCAACACTCCTTACATACTTTTTTTTCTCTATTTTCTGTCATTGACTTTATAAAGGCCTTCAACACCTCATCAGATGTTGTCTGAAGGCCCAATAATGCAGTTGATAAAGGAAAAAGATCAGTATGTTCTTTTAGTCTATGTACCAAACTGTCTAAAAGTGAAGTCCCTGTAGCCAGGAAGCTTAACTTAGAATATGGCTATCACTCTTAGGAGCTATGTGGCCTTGAGCAAATTTATGTGCCTCTGTTTCCTCATCTGAGATAATAGTAGAACCACTTCTTGAAGTTGCTATGATGACGGCAAGACTTAATATATGGAAAGCACTTACATAATTGTGCAGTGCCTAATCAGCTGCATATGAGTTCTAACTATTGCTGTTAACTATCACTCATTCATTGACTCACCATTCATTCAATAAATATCTCCAGGTAAACTTATTGTTCCAAGTACAATGTTATGTCCTGGGGAGGAGAGACACAACTGTGAGGAGAGACACAATTACTGCCTTTATGCAATTTACAGTGTCAGCATAGTGATAGATCTACATGAAACCAGACCCACTGCTGTCTAGCTGATTCCTACTCATTGTGACCCTGTAGGACAGAGTATAGTTGCCTCATAAGGTTTCCATGGCTACCGTCCTTATGGAAGCAGACTGCCACATCTTACTCCTGGGGAGTGCCTGGTAGGTTCAAACCACAGACCTTTTGGTGAACAGCCAAGAGCTTTAACCTCTATACCACCAGAGCTCCCTTATTCCTATATAGTAGCCAAATATTGAAAACAACAAATACTTATATCTATTTTATTTAATATTTGTTATAATATTGAACAATGTGTTATATTAAAAAAAAATGCTGAAAGAGGACAGGGAAGGTCAAATCTTTCTTAAAGGAAAGATATTTGAGGAGATTTATAAAGTGTAAAAGTTATTGATACTTAAATATACCATTTTTCCATGTTGACTTGAACAAATAACTCATTGGAGACTGTCTTATCCTCACAATTTGGTTTTTACTTTATTAGAAAAAAGAAAGGAAATATATTGGAATTTTCATATAGGTTAATTTGACATGAACTCTTGTCTACTTTGATGGCTGGATTATTAACCAAATATTTTTAGGCATAATTGGGTGCAAACTTGTTCCTTCAGTTCATCTCTTCCTTTCCCAAAAGATTATTATTTTTATTTCAAAGACTGATAAACCAAGAGACAATGTTGACTGAATCTTTGCCTTCACGATTTTGAAAGCCCGGTTTGAATAATAGAACATTTAAAAATGTTCTAGAAATGCGGCAAAAATACTGGGTTTTGTAAAACATGCATTTTTATGAGTACTTTTGAAGCAAAATATTCCCTTCTTCTAGAAAGACCATCTCAATAGATCATAATAAGAAATAATGTTAAGTTACTGGGGCTTCAAACAGTATAATTTTTAGAAGGTAAAATGTCTATATTGCATCTCTGAAAATTAGAACTTTTAAAGGAATTTCGAGTATATATGTAAACCACACTCTGTTGTCCAGTATTTCCTTCTTCCAATAGAAAAGTATTAGTTCACTTTGCATTATTGACCAGAACAGATTAGAAATTGAGGCTCTTAAATTTACTGGAGTGTTTTTCAAACTCACACTTAAGCGTTGGTGTCTTAGCCATCTATTGTTGCTATAACAGAAATACCACAAGTGGATGGCTTTAACAAAGAGAAATTTATTTCCTCACACTCTAGTAGCTAGAAGTCCAAGTTCAGGCCGTCAGCTCCAGGGGAAGGTTTTCTGTCTCTGTTGGCTCTGGAGGAAGATCCTTCTCATCAACCTTCCCCTGGACTAGGAGCTTCTTCACACAGGATCCCTAGATCTAAAGGATGCTTTCTGCTCCTGGTGGTACGAGGTGTCCCTCCTCTCTGTTTGCTTCCCTTTCTTTTTATCTCTTATAATGTAAAAGGTAGTGCAGGTCACACCCCAGGGAAATTCCCTTTACATTGGATCAGAGATGTGACATTAATAAGAATGTTTCTGTTCTGCCCTAATCCTCTTTGACCTAAAATTACAATCACAAAATGGAGGGCAACCACACAATACTGGTAATCACTGCATCACCAAGTTGATACATATTTTTGGGGGGACACAGTTCAATCCATGACAATTGGTTTTTACAGGAACATTGTTTTGATTGCTATGTTATGATGATTTTATTGTGGTAGGGCCACAAGACAACCTCTGCTGGTAGGAAGAAAGTGGGTTTTATTGAATGAAACACACTTTTTACTCTTAATTACTCAAAAAATAAACAAATATTGAAATAAAAACAAATAGTTCAAGAGCAGATGACATAAATAGGAAATAGCTGAGGTGATGTAGGGCCTTTTCCATTCTCTGGATCCTGATCATTGTTGAAAAATGTCATTCATGATGACCAGAGCAGGGTTGTCCTTGTGATTAGAGAACAAAGGCAGGATGAGGAAATAAACTAGAACCATTAAAGGATTGTCCAATGGCGTAATCATTTTTCAGAGCTTGAAACAATCACATATAGTGGCCACTTGTAGATTATTTTCTAAGCTGTATATTTATTTTTACTGAGCCTTAAGTGTACTCTCAACAAATATTACTGTGTAGTCTCTCAGTAGTTTCAGAATGAGCCTAATCAATTTTTGTGATTAAACAATGGCAAAAATGTAATAATGGAATCGACATATGATTTTGAGCCAAACAGTGCAGAAAGCATATCCAAAGGCCTAGATGGTTCTCAGTATGTAAGGGCATAAGGGGCTGGTAATCTTTGGGAGGTCCATCACAGGAATTCCAGAAAGGGAAATTAACTTCCAACTGTTTGCTGAAGACTTACTATAAACAATGTGAGGAAAAGTGAAGTCATGGAGTTCTCAGGGCATCACCTTTCCGGCAAGTGAAGGTCAAGTTAAACAAACAGTAATCAGGGATATAATCCATCACTGAATGTTTAGTATGGGAACATTTGAAAATAGTCCTACAGCCATGTAAATGGGACTATTTCTCTGTGCTCATAAAGTTCTGCCTTGGAAGGTTTGCTAATGCTTTGTTTGGAAATATTCTAGGATATACAGACACTGAAAAATAAAAGCAAGACACTTTCTTCTCTAGATTCAAACTTTAGCAGTATGAATTGATACTCGACATTCTTTTCAGTTTTACAATGCTACAAATGTGCTTTATTTATGAACAAATTTCTCTGAAACATTTCTTCATTGCTTCTTTTACATCTTTGTTCCTCAAACTGTAGATGAGGGGATTCAGCACGGGAATCACAATGGTGTAGAATACAGACACTATCATGTCATGGTCCAAAGCATAGCTGGAACTTGGTCTCGAGTACATGAAGAAGATTGTTCCATGGTAAATTGATACTCCAGTTAGGTGAGAGCCACAGGTGGAAAACACTTTTCGCCTCCCTTCAGCAGAATGTACCTTCAGAATGGCCATAAAAATGAATTCATAAGATATCAAGACAATCAGGATAGTGAAAATCTCAATAGATCCCACAAAGTAGAAGAGTAGAAGTTGGTTGATGTGAGTGTCAGAGCAAGAGATAGCAAGAAGTGGAGGGATATCACAAAAAACATGTCTAATTTCATTGGATGCACGGAAGGAGAGGCTAAAAGTTGCCACTGTGTGTAAAGTAGCATGTGAAATACCACCAACATATGAAGCAGAGATAAGTGACACATAGACTCTGGGAGACATGTTAACTGAATAGAGAAGTGGGTTGTAAATTGCTGCATACCGATTGTATGCCATTGCTGCTAAGAGAAAACATTCTGTGGTCCCAAAAGTGACAATGAGTAGCATCTGTGTTGCACATCCAAGGAATGAAACAGTTTTATTCTCTGCCAGAAAATTGACCAATATTTTCGGGGTGACAACTGAAGAATAGCAGGCATCTAAGAAAGATAACACACTCAGAAAATAGTACATGGGAGTGTGGAGTCGGGCATCTGCCATGACTAATAAAACCAGTCCCAAATTTCCCACCAGAGTAAAAACATAGATTGCAAGAAATAGTAGAAAGAGAAAGACTTGCAGTTCAAAATTATCTGTGAAGCCCAGCAATGTAAACATGGTGACTTCAGTGAGGTTCTTCACCTGAAACCTATATGGATCCAGCGTTGGTAACAACACTGACATTTCAGTTCATATTTATAGTTCCCAACTGCAACTGTAATCGCCGGGTGGTGCAAATGGTTCACATATTTGCTTCTAATTGAAAGTTTGATGGCTCATTTCCACACAGAGGCACCTCAGAAGAAAGGAATGAGATCTACTGCCAAATATCAGCCTTTGGAAACCTTAAGGAGCATAGTTGTACTCTGATAAATTTGGAATTGCCTTGAGTTGGAATTGACTAGATGACATTGTAAATGCAATATACTGGGAAACAGAGTGCACCCGATAACATCTTCATGTCTGTTTCCTAGAAGGGCATAATAATACCCTAGGTTATGATGGGATAGGCAGTGACAAAGTAGATGAGCCCATGTGGACGCAATTTCCTATATAAAAAAAAGAAAAATGGTTTCATTCATTTGTTGGCTAAACTTGTCATGTTAAAAACAACCAAACAAGCAAACCTGCCAATTTATGCAGTTCTCAAATTACCAGATTTTAAAATGTAGAAAGAGGAATGAGTAGAGGAAATTTTAAATCTAAAATCATTGGACTTGTAAATACACACTGATCATTTTAAATTCGCTACAACATACATGAATGCCTTTCCTTAATGTCAACTAAGATAAAATGAGAGCAACAGCATGTATCTCACAAGATTGCATTAAATTTAAAGGATAAAAACTTATTAAAAATGATTTAATTTTAAAATGTTCTCAGATGACTAGAAAATAGATGAAATTAGACGTATCTTTCAACTTGTCTTAAAAGGTAGCTATTTTTGCGTAAATCCACAAAGTTTATCTACAATTCATCAGAACACATCTTCAAATATCTTATCATGTATTGTAATTTTGCTTGAATGGTATATTAAAAAATAATAAAGTCATGAAATAATAAATACATATCCATATATTTTGGGGGCATCACAAAAAATACATTTTTGTTTCAAAAATCCCCCATTCTCTTTTTCTCTCTCTTCCTCCCACCCTTTTCTCTTTTCTCTCTTTCAAGACTTCATGGAACACAAACAAAAATATTTACTGGAGATAGTCAAGGATAAAATAGAAATCAGGTAGATAGGAAGAAGCTCAGTAAAACTAAATTAAAAATACGCAAGCAAATTTTGGAAAAAAAAATGGCAATAGGTAGGCTACGAAAGAAATTCATTTCAAAATCTACTGCAAAATATAACTTGACTAAGAGAAACAAAAGAAATGTCAGCTAGACTGTGATTATAGCCATCATTTCATTGATGTTTCTGAGACAACAATGGTGGAAAGTTAAGAGCATTGTATTTGGACTTGATGAACTTTTATCAAAATCTCAGAAACAGCACCTAGTGCCAGTGTGAGCTAGGAAAATTAAAGCTGTCCTTCTTCTTTCTTGTACTAAAGAATAGATAAGAGGGACAAAATGATTTCGATAAACATTGTTTCACTACATGAACATGGTATCCCGGCAGAGTGCTCATTTATGAGACATGTTAATATTATTTTTTAAATTCAAGTTTTGATTATATGTGAAAAGTGCATATACTTTTTGTTTATCTAAAAACTAAATAAGTCAAAATAAGCCCTCCACATTTTATTTATCTAAAACAAAATAAACAGGGATTTTAAAATCAACATTTTTTATCAAAGCATTGAGCAATGAATGAATCCCAAACCACAAGCTAAAATATTTTTCTTTTAGTTATGCATGTTTGTTAAAAGTTAATATGCAGATTAAAATATCATTTTATTGAAATTAAGCCCAATGAATCATAATATTCTAGACTGTAAAAAAAAACAAAAAACTGAAACAAACCCGTTGCCGTAGAGTCAATTCTGACCCACAGCCACCCTATAGGACAAAGTGGAAGTGCCTCATAGGGATTCCAAGGAGCAGCTGATGGATTTGAACTGCTGACCTTTGGGTCAGCAGCCTGAGCACTTAACTACTGTGCTGCCAGGCCTCCATATTTAATAACTTGTGAAGGATTATAAAAATGCATCTCTGTCACGGCATTCTGCTTTTGGACTTGTCAGTAAAATAACAGTGTGTTTGGCTGAAATTCTCCAAATACTCTTGATGACATAATTTTCAGGCACACTTGATGGTCTGATCTTCTCCATAGAGCAAGAATGTGGTTTATGAATGTAAGTATGTTTTATACCAAATCACGATCTGTTAGAGCAGTTGCCTACTTCACAACAGGGAGCTGGAGACTTAACAGAGGAAAAAGTAGGAGGTTTAATCACTTCACCCAAGCTTCTTCAAACAGGAATTATGGTTAGCTAATCTTTAAGGAAAGTAGAACTGTGTTTATGACAGAACACATGCGTGGTGCAAACCATTAAGGCACTTGGCTGCTAACCAAAGGTTTGGAGGTTGGAGCCTACCCAGGGGCACCTCAGAAGAAAGGCCTGGTAATCTACTTCTGAAAATCCACCATTGAAAACCTTGTGGAACATAGTCATGAGTCAGAGTGGACTAGATGACAAATGATTGTTTGTGTTTATGACTAGTTGATTTCAGTTTAAGAGGCTATAGTGGCTAGGAACACAAAAATATAGATTCTGAATTCTCTTTTTTTTGTTTAACAAAACATGTTCCATCTTGAAGACTAAAAATATATCACTTCCTTAACTCTAATAGAGTCATTATCAGAAAACTTAAAGTACCCGGTGCCCATCAGAACAGTACTACAAAGACTAGGCTTGAGGCGAAAGAAAGCCATGATAGCAGCTACCACAGATTAATAAGTGGACTCAAGGGGCTAGGAATTTTGTGCACATGACTGAACGTAATCTTCATAGCACCCGGAAAGCTAAATGATTTGGTGATCTTTTATAGACGAGAGAAAGAACTAAGGCCCAGCTAGACACAAAGCTTGACCGAGGTCACACAGCAGTTACTAGCAGAGCAAGGATTCACCCCAGATTTTTCTGATCCCAGTCTAAGCTATTTCCACTTGACCATATTGCAATTCGCACCGTGCCAGGTCCTTATTCTGGAATCATTAGCCCCGAGAAATAATGCAAAATAACATCCTCACATATTTCAATTATTTTTTAAAGTAATCCAGCTTAAGTAGACCATGAAATTAAAATACATATATGTATGTAATTAAAATTACTTCTACAGAAAAATGTTTTAAAATAATTTATATCCCTCCATGAGGAAAAAAAATTATATATATATGACCCCAAAGGAGCATATAGCCAAATGCTGGTTGAAAGCTCATTTCCTCTTCATTTAATAATTTCCCTGATTTTTGTATTTGTTGCTGTTTTTAGGTGCCATCAAGTCAGTTTGGACTTATAGTGACTACACATACAACAGAACACTGCCTGGCCCTACATCATCCTCACAATCTTTTTTTTTTTTTTTTTTTTAAATATAGTCCCTTATTTCTACTATTCCTATTCTGATTATCATCCATAAAGAAAATTAAAGCAAATTTCTGATTTACATCTCTATTGACATAAATATGTATGGAGTCCTTTCTGTTTTCTTTGCTGTGTTCTCAGGAAATCTTCAGTTTTTAATACAAATCTGAATTAACCAGAATCACCTAATTCAAATTTACTTTAAAACTAGGTGTATACTCTAGTTGGAAATTAATGGTTAAACTTCTAAAATATTTTGTAGTGTTGTAAATATTTCCTCTTACCTATGGAACTGAACTGCTCACTCAATTCAAGTATGCTATGATTGTGTTTGGATTCTTATATCCATTTCTGGAGCTCTTCTTGTAGCCCACAGGGGATGCACCAAGGAGAGAGAATGCTAACTCTCTTCTGGGACTGAAAAATAACAAGATTTTTTTCTCCCTGCAATAACAAGAGAACTGTCCTGGAACAATGAACTACTTGATAAAAATGATTAAATGAATTGCTGTGGCCTCTGGAAAACTGATGCTTTGCTGCAAAACTTTATGGTTTAGGATTGGAAAACAAATCTAATGATACAGAATATAGTCCTAGCTCTGATGCTAATTAGCTATGTAAAAAAAAAAAAAAATTGCTATACAGCATTGGTTAACAAACTAAATTTCCTGTAAGCCAGTTCCCTCCTTCTGGGAATATAACCTGCATAACTCTTTCAAAACTCTGTAAACATGTATATTATCAAAGAATATGAAAGCATAACATATGTTAGAATTTGTAATTGTTTACTAAAAATAACAAAACTTCCCATCTGAACTACAAGGTCTTAGTTTCATAGTTCTATGAGGCATACATGTAAGCTTATTGAAAATTTAATACAAGAGATATTAATAGACATAATTTTACTGTCAACACATGGATAGAAAGTTATAATAGGAGAGACAGGGTTTTATACAGAAAACTGTTAATATTCTATGTGATAGAATATTAGAATATCAGATATCTGGCAGATATCAAACAGTTTGAGTTGTATAGGATCTTTTCGGGCCATCTTGGGGCAGCAGAAACAGGTACAAAGTGAGTGAAGTCCGGACTTTGTGAACAACCAGGCCTTAGTGAAGGCACCACAGGCAGGGAAGCCTGAGCACAAAGAATAAAGAAAGGGCCCGCTGGTGCACCTCCACTCTGATACCATAAGTCTCGGGAGGAAGCATGTGTGGAGAACAGCGAGGCTCAGGCTTTGTGAACAGCAAGTCCCTGGTGAAGTCATCATTGGTGGGGACACACCACAAGTGGGTAGCTTTAACAAAAAGAAAACTTATTCTCTCATAGTCTAGGAGGCTAGAAGTCCAAATTCAGGGTGCCAGTTCCAGGCACAGGCCTTCCTTCTCCGTCAGGTGCAGGAGAAGGATCTTGTCTTCAATCTTTCCCTGGTCTAGGAGCTTCTCAGTGCAGGGACTCTGGGTGCAAAGAATGTGCTCTGTTTCAGGCTCTAATTTCTTGGTGGTAGAAGGTCTCCCTGTCTCTCTGCTCATTTCTCTCTTTTATATCTCAAAAGAGATTGACTGAAAATGCAATCTAATCTTGCAGATTGAGTCCTGCATCATTTATATAATTGCCTCTAATCCTGCCTCATGAACATCATAGAATTGGGATTTATAACGCATAGGAAAATCACATGAGATGACAAATTGATGAACAATCACACAAAACTGGAATTCATGGCCTAGCTTAGTTGACACACACTTTTGGAGGAAACAATTCAATCCATAACAAGTGGATTGTAAATGCCGGGCCAGAAAGCCATGTCAGAGAAACCATTTTTCCCCAAAGGAAATTTAGAAAGCAAGTCTATTTACAACATCTAAAAGAATAAAATACCTAGAAATAAATTTAACCAAGGAAGTTACAGGCTTATACACTGAAAGCTATAAAACATTACCGAAAGAAATTAAAGAAGACCTAAATAACATATGACAGTTCTGTGCTAATGGATTGAAAAACTCGATATTATTAAAACGAGCTTCTTGCAATTACCACTGAAATTCCAACAGCCTTCTTTGCATAAATGGAAAAAAACACAATCCTCAAATTTACATGGAAGGGCAAAGGACCTGGAAATGCTGAAGCAATCTTGAAGAATGAGACTAAAGCAGGAAAAATAACACATCCTAAATATCATAATATACTAAAATTACAGTAATTAAAACCCTCTGGTACTGGTATAATAATAGAGGTATAAACCAAAGGAATGAAAATGAAAGTCCAGGGATAAATCCACCCACTTATGGTCAACTATTCAATGGGGAAGGAAGAGTCTTTGCAAGAAATGGTGCTGGGAAAATTGAATTTCCACACGCAGAAGAATGAAACAGGATCCAGGCCTTATACCACACAAAAAAATCAATTCGAAATAGATCAAAGATCTGTGAAAACTAAAATTATTAAGAGAAAAGGTGAGAGTGAGGCTGTAGGATGTAGTGTGTCATGGATTGAATTGTGTCCCCCCAAAATATGTGTCAACTTGGCTAGGCCATGATTCCCAGCATTGTATGGTTGTCCTCCATTTTGTGATTCATGTCATTTTCCTATGGGTTGCAAATCCTAATCTCTGTCTGTGGTCAAAGAGCCAAGATTAGTTTATGTTAAAGAGGGTTAGGATGGGGTGTAACACCCTTACTCGGGTCACATCCTTGACACAAGGTAAAGGGAGTTTCCCTGGGGTGTGTTCTGCATCACGTTTTATCTTACAAGAGATGAAAGGGAAGTGAGCAGAGAGTGGAGGACCTCATACCACCATGAAAGCAGCTCCGAGAGTAGAGCACGTCCTTTGTAGCTAGGGTTCCCGTGCAGAGAAGTTCCTATACCAGGGGAATACTGATGGCAAAGATATTCTTTCAGAGGAAAGAGAGAAAGCCTTTCCCTACATGTGACACCCTGAACTTGGATTTTAGCCTTCTAGACTGTGAGAGCATAAACTTCTGGTTGTGAAAACCATTCCCTTGTGGTATTTCTGTTATAGCAGCACTAGAGAACTCAGTTAGAATTTGTTACAGGGAGTGAGGTCATGCTCTAACAGATACCTAAAATGTGGAAGTGATTTTGAAATTGTGAATGTATAGAGAACTCAGGAGGAAGGAGAGCTTTTATAATGGAGACACACAGACTGTGAGAAGTAATGGCACAGACTGGAAGTGACAGAGAACTGGCAACAGCAGAAGCAGAAGGCCAGTGCAAGATGGTGCTAAAGCCCACCCATGGAGCTAAAGAACTGAGTGTCTTAGTGCAGGAAGCTTCCTTGAGGAGCGGGCTGACCCTGGGAATTTATTGGTGGAATGAGGCTTGCTGACCCACTGAACGAGAATGCTGAGTACCTCTCAGCCAGAGTTTACTGGTGGAGTGGGGTGCATACGTTCATTTGTCATTGGAGCTACAGAGCTTTGGAACACTTGCCACAGCAGGGCAGAGACAGTTGGTGAGGCCTGAGGGGATGAGAGGCCAAGGAACCAGGAAGCAGAAGCTGAGGAGAAAAGGAACACAAAAAGCAGAGTTGTCCCAGTCTCAAAAGGTATGACCACAACTTCTGGTGTCTCAAAAGGTGGAACCGTGACCTCTGGTGTTACTAAGGGTGGAATCACCCCTCAGGTGGACTAGAAGAGTAGTGCGCCTAAAGCCTAGGGTGCAGAGTTCCCGTCCCAGTAGGCCTGGAAGGTGGATCGGGACTCCTCCGCTAAGAATCCAGACAGTATGGCCAATACCTAGAGTTTGGAGGGCAGAGTCATTGCCTAAATAGTTTCAGAGAACAGAGAATTATTTTCAAAGCCTTGAGTGCTAATGTAATATGTTCTGCTAACTTGCTTGATGTCCCTTATCCCTTCTTTCCCTCCAATTACTTCCATTTGTAATGGAAATCTCTAGCTTGTACCTGTTCCAGCGTTGCACTTTGGAAGTTAATAAATTATATTATATGTTTTACGTCTGGGGAAGAATTTTTGAATTTTGGACTTGGAGTTGATTTAAGACATTTGCTATGATATGACGGGGTAATGTGTTTTCGATGTGAAAAGGTCATAAATTTCAGGGAGCCAAAGAGTGGAGTGTCACAGATTGAGCTATGTCTACCAAAAATATGTGTCAACTTGGTTAGGCCATGATTCCCAGTATTGTGTGGTTATCCTCAATTTTGTGACTGATGTAATTTTCCTATATGTTGTAAATCCTTATCTTTGCCTATGGTTAATGAGGCAAGATTAAATTATGTTAAAGAGGATTAGGGTGGGCTGTAACACCCTTACTCAGGTCACATCCCTGATGCAGTGTAAAGGGAGGTTCCCTAGTGTGTGGCTTGCACCACCTTTTATCTCACAAGAGAACAAAATCCTCACAACTGGGCAAATAAGCAATGTCATGATGAAAGGAGAAAAAATTGACGTTATCAAAGGAAGCTGGACCATGAATAAGGAAGACCAAAGAAGAATTGAAGCTTTTAAATTGTTAAATTGGTGAAGAATATTGAATATATCATGGATTGCCAAAGAAAGAACAAATTTGTCTTGGAAGAAGTACAACCAGAACGCTCCTTAGAAGCAAGGAAGGCGAGACTACATCTTACCTACTTTGAACATGTCATCAGAAGGTATCAATCCCTGGATAAGGCCATCATGCTTGGTAAAGAAGAGGGTCAGCCAAAAAGGGGAAGACTCTCAATGAGATGGACTGACACAGTGGCTGCAACAAGGGGCTTAAACCTAACAAATATTGTGATGATAACTGAGGACAGGGCAGTGTTTCATTCTTTTGTACACAGAGTCACTATGAGTCACAGTCAACTCGATGGTACCTAGCAACAACAGACTGAGAAAATAAACTTCTCTTTGTGAAAGGCATCTGCTTGTGGTATTTCTGTTATAGCAGCACTAGGTAACTAAGTCATAGCCGTTAACAATAGATCATCAGATATGACAAAAGAAAAAAAAAAACTGGAACTGAAAAATCAAAGTAGATATGCGGACCTCATAAAAATTAAATAATTTTGTACATCAAAGGTCTTTATCTACAAACTAAAAAAGATAACCTACAAATCTGGAGAAAATTTTAGAGAACCATATATCAGATAAGGGCCTAACTTCCAAAATATATGCAGAACTTCTGCAATTTAACAACCAAAAGAAACCAAGCCCTGCACTGCCCTCCCACCAAAATAAATAAATAAATAGGGCAAAGGACTTGATTAGACAGTTCACTAAAGAGGATATTCAAATTTCCAGAAAGCACATGAAAATAATATTGTTAGTCACTGTAGCTTTTGTTCCATGTTAATGAGTCAGTTCAGTCTCATTGCAACCCTATGTACAACACAACAAAACACTGCCAGGCCCTGCTTTGTTCTATTGTACACAGTTTTGCTATAAATCAGAACCAGCTCTCTGGAATTCAACGATAGCAAAAAAGAATTTTAGTGGTACCAGAGGTGAGATAGATGGAAAAAGCGGGATTTTTCATACGGGAGGCATTGAGTTTTTATTAATGGTGGTGGAATATTTTGGGAAAAGAGAACAATAATGGTTGTACAACTTGAAACATGCAATCAAAGTTATGGAATTATAAATGTGAAAGTTGTGTTGGTGAATGGTTTGGTGGGTATATTATCAGCACAATAATAATAAAACTAAAATGACACACTTTGGACTCCTGACCTCTGAACTGTAAGATAAGACTATGTCATTAACAAAATAAATAAATAAATAAGACTTAAGAATGGCATTTTGCAGTAGATTTGCCCAATTCAATACACTGATTACTGCTGCATCCTTGTACACTGATTACTGATACAAGGAGAATGAAATCCTTCACAACTTCAATTTCTTCATCATTTATCATGGTGCTGTTTTTGGAGCAACCACACGTAGTAGCCAGTTGTAGATTATTCTCTAAGCTATATGTTTGTTTTTACTGAGTCTTAAGTATACTCTAAATAAATATTACCACCTAGACTCTCAGGAATTTCAGAATGAGTCCAATCAATTTCTGTGATTGGACAATAGCAAAGAAAAATTGTAATAATGGAATCAATGTTTCTGGTGCTGCACCTAACAGTGCAGAAGGCATACACAAGGCCTAGATGGATGTGACCGTGTGAAAGCATAAGGGGCTAGTAATCATTGAGATGTCCTTCAGAGGGATTCCAGGATGGGACATGAACTTCCAAATGTTTCCTGAAGACTTACTTTAAACAGTGTGAGAATGTGTAAAGTCATAGAGTTCCCAAGACATCATCTTTATGCTAAGCAAAAGCAAGTTAAACAAAAAATTATTATAGTCACATAAACGTACCAATGAATGTTTAATGTTGGTAAATTTGAAAATAATCCTATAGGCATATAGATGATACAACTGATCTGCACGTGTAAACTGCCTTTGAAGGTTGATTAATGCATTTTTGAAAAAATTCTAGAACAAGAAAAATATTCCCTTTTAAATAAAAGCAAGACATTTCCTCTAGATTCAAACCACAGAAATATGGACTGACACCCAACATTCTTTTCAGTTTCATAATGTGCTAAAAATGCGCTTTATTTGTGAACCAATTCTTCTGAAACAATTTTTTCATTGCTTTTTTTACATCTTTGTTCCTCAAACTGTAGATGATGGGATTCAGCATGGGAATCACAATGGTGTAAAATGTAGACACTATCATGTCATGGTCCAAAGCATAGCTGGAATTTGGCCTCACATACATGAAGAGGATTGTTCCATGGTAAATGGATACTCCAGTTAGGTGAGAGCCACAAGTTGAAAACACTTTTTGCCTCCCTTCTGCAGACTTCATCTTCAGAATGGCCATAAAATGAAACCATAAGAGAACAATACAATCAGGATATTGCACAACTCAAGAAAACCCACCAAGTAGAAGAGCAGAAGCTGGTTGATGTCAGTGTCAGAGCAGGAGATAGCAAGGAGTGGAGGGATATCACAAAAGACGTGTCTAATTTCATTGGATGCACAGAAGGAGAGGCTAAAAGTTGCTACGGTGTGTAAAGTAGCATTTAAAAAACCACCAACATATGAAGCAGTGATGAGTGGCACGTAGACTCTGGGTGACATGTTAACTGAATATGAAAGTGGCTTGTAGATTGCTACAAAGCCATTGCCATTGCTGCCAAAAGAAAGGATTCTGTGGTCCCAAAAGTGACAAAGAGCAGCATCTGTGTTGCACATGCAGTAAATGAAATGGCTTTATTCTCTGCCAGGAAATTGGCTAACATTTTTGGGGTGACAACTGAAGAATAGCAGGCATCTAAGAAAGATAACACACTCAGAAAATAGTACATGGGGTTGTGGAGACGAGAATCTACCACGACTAGTAAAACCAGTCCCAAATTTGCCACCAGAGTGAAAATATAGATTGCTAGAAATAGTACAAAGAGAAAGACTTGCAGCCCAAAATCGTTCGTGAAGCCCAGCAATGTAAACATGGTGACTTCAGTGACGTTCTTCAACTGAAACCTGTAGGGATCCAGTCCTGATGACGACACTGACATTTCAGTTGATATTGAAAAGTCATAAATGGCAATATCCTGATCTCCTGTGAAAACAGAGTGGACTCAACTACATTCTCATCTTTTTTTCCTTTAGAATGGGGTAATAACATAGTAGGCAGCAATGGGTTGTTTTTGTCAACTGCTTTTGAATTGGCTTCCAACTCAATTGGACTGAACCTTGCTTCCTGAAAGTGAAGAGGACTTGAAGCACTTACTGGTGATCAAGGACCACAGCCTTCAGTATGGATTACACCTCAACTTGAGAAAAACAAAAATCCTCACGACTGGACCAATAAGCAACATCATGATAAAGGGAGAAAAGATTGAGGTTGTCAAAGTGGTTTGTAGACGGCTGCATTGCAATCCTACACCATTGCCACCAAGAGAAATGCACAAAGGGATCAGAGCATCGTGATGTACAGAGTTTTTGTTGGCTAAGTTGATCACCAGGCCTTAGTTCCCAGGTCATCTTAATTTGCAAGCTTCACTGAAATCTATTCAGTATCATAGCAAAATGTAAGCTTCCACTGACAAATGGGAATCACATCTGGCATTCCAGCAGAGTAGGTGAGAATTCAACCACTGAACAACTTTTCTCCTCTAGAAAGGTGATAGGCAGTGACAATGTAGTTGGGCTCATGTGGATACAATTTACTGGATAAATATAAGAATGAAACAGTTTCAATCCTTAGTTAAACTTGTCATGTTAAAAGAAACAAACAAAAAACTTACCAATTTATGTGGTTCTCAAAACTATAAAATCTTATATTTTTGAGACCCACATAAATTAGACCAATGAATAGAGACATTTCAAAATCCAGAAACAATAGGATTGAAAGTACACACTGCTACACTAGCCCAGAATTTGCTGCAGTGTTCATCAGCACCTTTCCTTAATGTCCTCGATTGTCAAACGACAACAACAGCGCTAACCACATACTAGACTGGATTGAATTTAAATGAGGCAAACTATGTGAAAATGATTTAATTTTAAAATATTCTCAATTGGCTACAGAATAGGATAATTTAGACTTACATTTCAAGTTGTCTTAGAAGGCAGCCTTCAAGAGACCAATCATTTTATGTGCTCTTTTCTCTTAATTATTCCATTCCATTGACATTTCTAGAACAGTGGTGAGCAGGGTATCAGGTGGTATTCTGGAGATAAATGCACCTTGTATGCAGAGAAAAACAGGATATTGATTCTTTTTTTATGTTTCTTTAAAAAAACAAACATATTATTAAGTTGTCCTTTTTACCTTTTCAGCTTATTATATCATTATTACTGTTTTTCAATGTTTACCTTAATGACAATTTTAAGATGTTCTCTATTCATAAGAAGCCCTGTTGGGTAGTGGTTAAGTGCTTGTCTGCTAACCTAAAGGTCAGAGGTTCAAATCTATCAACCACTCCTAAGAAGAAGGATGTGACGGCCTGCTTCTGCAAATATTACAGCCTACTCTGTCCTATAGGGTCATTATAGCGTCACTATGAGTTGGAATCAACTCAACTGCAATGCATTTGGTATTTGTTTTTTTTCTCTATTTGTATGCTCATTGGCCCTGCAAGTCCTTGGGTGGATTTGAGATTCATATTCCTGTCCAAAGAAACCATTTAATATGTTATTGTTGCTTATGGAGTCCTGGAATAAGTATGAAATAAATGTCACACTAAATTACTGATGAAGATGTTTATTACAAGTTTTCCTAAAAGAATAAAACCACTGTTTTTGCCACAAAGTAGTATTTGGTTATCATTTATTTATCTATTTCCTCTATGCCATGAAACCATTCCTCATTTAGTGGAGTAAGAATAAAGAAAAGTACCTAAACAAACAACAACAATAACAACAACAAAAAGTAGAAGAAAGTATCCAAGAGGCACCTGTATATCAGTTGAAAGCCTCACTGATTAAAACACAATTAAATACTGAATTCGCCTTATTTAGGAGTGAGATTTCAGGACTTTCATTTTTTCTTCATTGTGTCACAGACTGACGTGTTTTATCCCTTAGGTATTTGGCATCTGCATTTTCCAGCATTTAAGGGAGTGAAAATGACCATCCGTCACTTGGCCTTACTTTGGTGGCTTCTTTGTTGCTACAATGCTGGAAGCTATGTCACGGGTACTTCAAATACCAACAGGATCACCTTTGATGGATGGGTTTGAGAGGAGCTTCCAGACTAAGACAGGCTAGGAAGAAAGGCCCAGAGACCTACTTACAAAAATTAGCTGATGAAAACCCTATGGATCCTAACAGAATATTGTCCAATATAATGCTAAAGATAAGCCACCAACTTTGGACCAAACCAAACCAAA
The DNA here is from genome assembly GCF_024166365.1 of Elephas maximus indicus. Taxonomy (NCBI): domain Eukaryota; kingdom Metazoa; phylum Chordata; class Mammalia; order Proboscidea; family Elephantidae; genus Elephas; species Elephas maximus. The sequence continues at coordinate 79,115,957 of NC_064838.1, read as the reverse complement.
CACATTGCCCTCTAGTGGATTCCAACTCATAATGACTTCATTGGACAGAGCAGATCTGCCCCACAGCTTTCCAAGGCTGTAAAACGCTGGTGGTGTAGTGGTTAAGTGCTATGGCTGTTAACGAAAGGGTCAGCAGTTCAAATCTGCCAGGCGCTCCTTGGAAACTCTATGGGGCAGTTCTACTCTGCCCTATAGGGTCGCTATGAGTCGGTATTGACTCGAAGGCACTGGGTTTGGTTTTGGTCTAATCTTTATGGAAGCCGACTGTCCCACCTGTCTCTGGCAGAGCAGCTGGTGAGTTGAAACTGATGACCTTTTGCTTAGCAGCTCTGTACATAACCTTTGCTCTATGGGAACTCTCCAGGGTTGGAAGGTACTCAAAAAACACGTTGACCACAGCAGTGGACTGGACCATACAAACAGTCATGAAGCCAGTGCAGGACCAGACAAGATTTTGTAATTTTGAAAATGGAGTTGCCATTAATTGGAACTGATTTGAGGGTAACTAACAATATCAATGAGAAGTGAAAAATCTGTCACTCATAGAGTGGAACTTCACTCAATGTTCTACAAATGATTTATATTCATCCTATGCCACTTGCTACAGTTTTATCTTATTCAGATGTCATTTTAAAAGAAAAGAACAAGCTAATTTGGAAGGAGAGGAAAGTACACGTCTTTGTTTTCCCTAAAATGTTTTCACAGATCCATGTGGGAGATTTTTCTAATACCTAGAATAAGTAGCTTCCTAAATGTTGGGATAAAAATGTTGGGATACAGAGCAAAAAATGGTGATTTGAGCATTAAAGAACTCTAGTGTAAAAAAATAAATTAAATTGCTAGTTCTGTGTAAATTCAGGTATATTGTGTATAACTTTTGGGAATACCCACACAAATACCTTATTAGAATAACTTCTAATTGTATTTTAATAATTATATTAATAAGATAATTGAAAAAGGCATCATACAATTAATATCTGTCAAATAATAAAATATGCATTAATGTATTCTTTGCAATTCACAAAAATTTCATTTCTGTTAAGAAAATCCTCCATCCTCTTTCCTTCTCTTTTTGTCTATCTCTCTCTTTCCCTTCCTCTCTTCTCTCTTTACCTTTCAAGAGCCCGTGGAAGACGGACAAAATATTTACTGAAGAGAGTCAGAAACAAAAGAGGAACGAGGTAGATGGGAAGAAGCACAGTGAAAGAAAATAAAAACTTGCACTGAAGTTTTGAATAATGGACAAATGATTAGTCTACTAAAGGAATCCATTACAAAATCTGTTAGATAGAAAACATGACTAACATACACAGGAGAAATGTCAGCTAGGTTGCAATTCTAACGGTCCTTTCACACACGAGTCTGAGATAAAACAGCAGTGGTAGAAGGTTAAGAACATTATATTTGGACTTGAAAAACCTCTATTAAAATCTCAGAAATAGCACCTAATGGCAGTGTGAGCTTGGAGAAGTAATGTCATCCTCTGTACCAAAAAATAGGTAGGATTGACAAAATATTTCAGACACATCTTGTTCAACTACATGGACAAGGTATTCATGCAGAGTGTTTATGTGAGACATTAAAATATTTTATTAAATAAAATTTTTGAATATATGTGAAAAATGCACACAGTTTAAATGTAACTTCTAAATTTTAGTTATAAAAATAAAATAGAGTTACAAAATCACTCTTTTATCAAAACATTGAGCAATGACTGAACCCCAAACCAGAAGCTAAAGTATCTGCCTTGTTCATGTTTGTTATATAACGCACACACACGCACCCTCACAAACACACACACAAAGTTGTCCTTGAGTTGATTCCAACTTGCACCAACCCTATAGGACAGAGCAAAGCCGCCACATAGAGTTTCCTAGGCTGTAATCTTTACTGAAGCAGACTGCTTCATCTTTCCCCCATGGGGCAACTGGTGGGTTCAAACAACCAACCTTCTGGTTAGCAGTCAAGCGCTTAACCGCTGCACCACCAGGGATCTTTTATGACACTAAATGTGTGTTAAAATACCATTTTGTTGAAGTTGCACTCAATGAACCCTAAGATCCTAATGCTGTAAAGGATCAGGAAAAAATGCCTCTCTATTGGTGCATGCTGCCTTTGGGCTTGTCACTGAAGTTTTAGTGTGTTTTGCTTAAATTCTCCTGATACTCTTGCTGATATAATTTTCAGTTACCCTTGATGGCTCTGATATTTCCTGTAGAGCGAGAATATCAGTTAAGAAAGAAATGACATTTTATACCATATCAGCTTCTATTAGAGCAATTCTCTGCTTTGATCCAGGGAACCGGAAACTCGGCAGAGGACAAAGTATGGGCTTTAACTACCGCTTCCAAGTTTCTTCAAACAGGCACTTCTGTTAACAAAGCTTAAAGGAAATGAAAACTGGTGGTGTGTACAACTGGTTGATTTCACATTAACAGGAGACAGAGACTAGGAAGACAAAATCAAATACCCTGAAATATTTAACAAAACATGAACCCTCTAGAAGAGTAAAATAAGATTAATTCCTCAATTCTTATACACTCAGAAAATGTAAATTATGACATGTGAATGAGAACAACACTTCAAAGACTAAGGTTGAGAAAAGACACCAGCAACCATATATTAATAAGTGAATTGAAACCTAAAAAAAAAAGAGGCAAAAAACCTGCTGCTGCTGTCAAGCCGATTCTGACTCATAGTGAACATATAGGACAGAGTAAAACTGTCCCATCGTGTTTCCAGGAGAATCTGGTGGTTTCAAACTGCTCATTTTTTGGTTAGCAGCCAAACTCTTAACCACTCTGCTACCAGGGCTCCAAACAGAACCTAGGGGTTTGGAACTTTGTGTACATTATCATATGTAATCTACAGAGCAAATGTATAACTATCTAATTTAGTGTCCTTTTACGGATGAGACCTAGTTTGTTTTTTTTTTTTTTTTTTTAGACATATACTTTAAGCAAAGTCAAGCAGATAGTTACTAGTAGAGCGAGAATTCAGGCTCACATTTTTCTGATTCCATAATCTAAATATTTCCATTTGACCATTTTGCAATTCCATTATATCATGCCATAATTCTGAAATCAATGTTCCCTAGAAAAATGAAAAATAATATCTTCGCTTATTTAAATTCCTTTTTCTATATTCATCCAGTTTAAACAGACCATGAAATTAAAAAAAAAAGTCTATAATGGCTTCATTAGTAAAATAAAATTAAAATTAATATTTAATTCTCCCAGAGAAAGCAATTATGATCCTAAAGTAGTACATACTCAAATGCAGGTTGAAATCTCATTTGCTCTTCATTTCATAACTTCCTTGATTTTTAAATATACCTTAATAACTGTACTGTTCCTATTCTGATCGTCATCCATCAAGAAAATTAAAACAAATTTCTGATTTACACATCTATTGATCTAAATATGGAAGGAGTGCTTTCTGCTTTCTTTGCTATGTTCTCAGGAAGATGTGTGATACAATTTCTAATATAAGACCGAATTAACTAGAATCACCTCTTTCAGGTTTAAATTTTAAGTTCTATATTCTAGTGTAAGGTTCAAGGTTCTCATTTCTAAAATATTTTTCAGGTGATGAAAAACTTTTCCTCTTACCTGTGGAACTGAACCGTTCACTCAAAGTTCGCTCTGACTATTATGTGTATGGATTTTTATATAAGCTTCTTAATGGCTTCTTGTAGGCCATAGGGAATTCTCAAGGAGAAAACACATTAACTATCTTCTAGAAAAGAAAGCAACAAGATTTTTTTTTTCCTTTCAGTGAACAAGCAAATGGTTCTGGCACAATAAACTGCATGATAAAAATAGTAAAATGAATCATGTTGGCCTCTTAGAAAAGATGCCTCGATGGAAAAGCTTATAACATAAGATTGAAAATCTAATGCTGCAGAACATTGTTCTTGCTCTGATGTTAATAACTATTGATATTGGGTTAAAAAATCAAATTCCCTAAAATTTAGTTTCTTTTTTCCAGTAGTATAACCTGTTTAATATTCTGTAAATATATATAGAGATAATATGAAGTAATAACATGTTAGAATTTATAATAGTTTAATAAAAGTAACTATACTCCTCATCTTAGTTATAAGGTGCTAGGCATCAAATTGGTATGAGAGATAGATGTAAGCTCATTGAGAGTTTAGGCCAGGAGAGATGGGAGAACATATAGACAACTCTATTGTTCTATGGGACAGAACACTAGAATACTAGAAGTACTGCAAAGTTAAAGGTCAAACTTTGAGTTGTACAGGGTCTTTTCCTGTCTTGAGAATTCTTTATACAAATGTAAAGAGATATACCTAAGAAATTTAAGAATATACTTAATATGCTCTTAGAGAATTCTTGGAAACATTGTAAAAAACACATGGTTGTCTAGGCTCCATAGAAAAAGATGCTAAGTAGATAGTAAATGTTGGTCATGGAATCTGAGTTGAAAGAAAGAGGGGAAGAAAGGAAAGAAGGAAGGAAGGAAGACAGAAAGGAAGGAAGGAAGGTACACTGATACTGGTAGGCACCCAGTTGGGATCGATCAATGTATTAACTAAATGCAATCCCAAATTGACCTATAAATATAATGTAATTTTAATTAAAATCAAATATTTTTGCAGATCTTAACAAACTTATTCCACAATTCATACAGAAAAAGCAAAAGAAATAAAATAATAAAAATAATTTCAAAAAAGGAGAATAGCGTTTGAAGATTTACCTAATCTAATTTTAGGACTTACCTTAAGCCAAAATAATCAAGACAGTGTGGTATTGGTTAAGAAATAGTGGCCTACATCAATGAAACAGAACACACATATATGGCCAACAGATTTTTGACAAAGATGCTAAAGAAAATCCATGGAGAAAGTGTATGCTTTTTTAAAAATGGTGCTGAAAGAACTGAACAGCCTTATACCACAAAAAGGGAATTGGTTAATTCTTTCACCGTTTTAAAAATTTGTCTCAGTATGAACCCCTCCCCCCAAAACATGGACAAAGGACTTGATCAGACAATTCACCAAAGAGGATATTCAAACGGCCAACAGCACATGAAAATAATGCCATTCACCATTAGAGAATGCAAATCAAAACCATAATGAAATATCACCTCACCCCCATTAGAATGGCAATGATGAAAAAAATGAGAAACAAGTATTGATGAGGTTGTGGAGAATTTGAAACCTGCATTCATTGCTGCCAGAAATGTAAAATGCTGCAAACATTGTGTAAAGCAGTTTCAGGGCTCCTCAAAAAGTTGAACATAGAATTACCATATGACCAGTAATCCCAATCTTAGGTTTGCACCCAGAAGAAGTGAAGGCAGGAATACAAGCAGAAAATTGTACAGCAGTGCTGATTGCAGCACTTTTTATAATGCCGAAATGGTGGAAACAAACGAAAATGTCCCTCAACAGATGAACGGAGAAACAAATGTGGTATATACACACAATAGAATATTACACAGCTGTACAAAGAAATGAAGCTCTGATTCATCCAATATAGATGAACCTTGAAAACATTATGCTGAGTAAAATAAGTCAGCCACAAGAGGACAAATACTGAATGATCTCACTTATATAAAAAAGTAAATATATGGACACCAAAGATTATTAATGGTACCAGAAGTGAGAGGGAGGGAAAAAGGGGGAGTTTTTGTATGGGGGGCATTGAGTTTATGTTAATGGTGGTGGAGTATTTTGGAAAAAACAATAATGGTTGCACAATATGAAAAATGTAATCAATGACATTGAATTGAAAATGTGGAGGTTGTATGGGCAAGTGTTTTGGTGGGTATATTTTCTGCACACACACACACACACACACACACAAAGACCCTTTGCACTGTGGACTTCTGTCCTCCAAAACTGTAAGATAATATTATATTGTTTAAAAAAAAACTTTAAAAAGGCCTTTTGTCACAGATGTGCCCAGCGCAATGCACTGTTGATTTCTTGACTGCTGCATCTGTGGGCAGTGACTATTGATACAAATAACCATGTGTATTAAATTTGGTACCAGTAGAGTGGGGTGCTGCTCTAACAGATAACTAAAATCTGGAAGTGGTTTTGAATCTGTGAATGGGTAGAGGATGAAAGACTTTTAAATTACCTGATAGTAAAAGCCTGGGTTGCCTTGAAGAGACTGTTGGTGGAATTACAGACAGACATCAGAGACAATTCTGATGGGGACTCAGAAGAAAGTGAGGAGAGCTGTCACACTGGAGGTGCAACAGATGGCAAGAGGCAGCAGCAGAGAATAACAGCCGCAGAGAGATGGTAGCAGCAGAACCAGGAGACCAGCACAAGACAGGCCTGACCCATGGAGCAAGAACGTTGAGTGTCTTCCAGCAGAAGTTACAGGCAGAGTGGGGTGCCTCCAGGCACTTATCGGTGGAGCTAAAGAGTTTTGGAACACTTGCCCCAGCAGGGCAGACTGGCAGCGAGGCCTAAGACGTCAAAAACCAGGGAACCAGGATAAAGAAGTTGAAGAGACAAGAAACACAGGAAACTAGCACAGTTGCCATCCAGTGAGCCTGAAAGGCAGAACTGAAGCCCAGAGTAGATGGGCCTCCACCCAGAATCCCGAGAGTGCGGCCAATACCCAGAGTCTGGAGGGCAGGGTCATTGCCTAAATGTTCTCAGAAAACAGATGATTATTTTCAAGCCTTGACAACTAATGTAATGTGTTCTGTCGACTTCCTTGGTATGTATTATCCCTTCTTTTCCATTAATTTCTTCCATTTGTAATGGAAATATCTAGTTTCTGCCTGTTCCACCATTGTACTTAGAAGCAGATAACTTGTATTCTAGATTTCACAGATGAAGAGGAAGTTTTGGATGTTGGACTTTGAATTTTAAGACTTTTGCTGTGATATGATGGGGGTGAATGTGTTTTACATGTGCAAGGGTATGAGCTTTGGGGAGCCAAATGGTGGAACGGACTGAATTATGTTCCCCAAAAATGTTTGCCAAATTGGCAAGGTTATGGGTACCAGTATTGTGTGACTGTCCATCATTTTGTCATCTGATGTGATTTTCCTTTGATCTCTAAGTCCTACCTCTATGTTGTTATGAGGCAGGATTATAAGCAGTTATGTTAGTGAGGCAGAATTCAATCCACAAGGTGAGGTTTTATCCTGAGTCAATCTTGTCTGAGATATAAAAGGGGGATGGACTTCCCAGAGATTTAGAATTGTTCTAGGCTCATTTTCATTTTGCACTATTTATTTATTTACATTTTCATCCAGTTCAAAATATATTGTATTTTCCTGTGTGATGTCCTCCTTGACTGATGGTTTATTTAGAAGTATGCTGTTTGCATAGCTATTTCTACCATCCAGCGCCAAATTATAAAATACATGTTTCTATTTATTTTTTCAATTACTGAGAGAGGAATGTGTAAATCTCCAATTATAATTCTATATTTGTATACTAATTTCAATTCTAATAATGTTTGCTTCATGCATTTTGAAATTTTATTTTAGACATATACACTTTTCAAATTGTTAAGTCTTATTGATGAATTCAGCTCTTTATCATGATGTAACTGATCCCTTTATCCCTTGTAATATTCCTCTGTTTGGTCTACTTCGCTAGTCTAACCAGAGTGATATCTACCTGGAATTTTAGTTCTCATCCTTGAAAATGGTATAAAACCTCAGAATCAGTATGTTGTTGTTGTTAGGTGCCATCGAGTCAGTTCGTACTCATAGTGACCCTATGCACAACAGAACGAAACACTGCCCGGTCCTGCGCCATCCTTACAATCATTGTTATGCTTGAGCTCATTGTTGCTGCCACTGTGTCAATCCACCTTGTTGAGGGTTTTCCTCTTTTCTGCTGACCCTGTACTCTGCCAAGCATGATGTCCTTCTCCAGGGACTCATCCCTCCTGACAACATGTCCGAAGTATGTAAGACACAGTCTCGCCATCCTTGTTTCTAAGGAGCCTTCTGGCTGTACTTCTTCCAAGACAGATTTGTTCGTTCTTTTGGCAGTCCGTGGTATATTCAATATTCTTTGCCGACACCGCAATTCAAAGGCATCAACTCTTCTTCGGTCTTCCTTATTCATTGTCCTGATTTCACACGCATATGATGCGATCAAAAATATCATAGCTTGGGTCAGGCACACCTTAGTCTTCAGGGTGACATCTTTGCTCTTCAACACTTTGAAGAGGTCCTTTGCAGCAGATTTGCCCAATGCAATGCGTCTTTTGATTTCTTGACTACTGCTTCCACTGCTGTTGATTGTGAATCCAAGTAAAATGAAATTCTTGACAACTTCAATCTTTTCAATCTCAGTATAGGTATGCTAAAATAAATAAAAAACCTTACTGCCTTGGAGATGATTCTGACGGATAGCTACCCTGTAGGACAGAGCAGAACTGTCCCATAGCGTTTCCAAGGCTCAAAACCTTTACAGAAGCAGGCTCTTGCATGTTTTTCCCAAAGAGCAGCTCTGGCTTCTAACCACTGAAGTTTCATTTAGCAGCCTGGTGCTTAACCTCTGTGCTACATGGCTTCCTTTCAGTATAGGTATAATTGACCTAATTTACTCCACTTTTACAATCTTCTTTTAATATCTTCGGTTTAATGATCACTCAGGCTCATGACCTGCAGCTTCCACATGTTTCAACCAAATCAATCACTAGTTAAATCCTATGGAAACCACACCTCCAACACTACTTGCATTCATTCCTTCATCATTGACTTAATGAAGGCCTTCAATACTTCATATGGTGTTGTCTAAAGGCCAAATAATGCAGTTGATAAAGGAAAAAGATTGGCATGTTCTTTTATTCTACGTACCAAAATGTCTAAAAGCGAGGCCTTTGTAGCCAGGAAGCTTAAATGAGAATATAGTTATCACTCTTAAGAACTATGTGGTTTTGAGCAAACTTATGTACCTCTGTTTCCTCAATAAGAGATAATTGTAGAACCACTTACAGGAGAAGGTATGATGATTACATGATTTAATATGTAAAAGGCACTTATGTAATTGTTCAGTGCCTAATCAGCTGCGTATGAGCTCTAACCATTGCTATTAGCTATTACTCATTCATTGACTTACCATTCATTTAATAAATATCTATAGTATTACGTTCCAAGTACCATGTTATGCCCTGAGGATCAGTAGTGAGGACAGACACAATGACTGCCTTCATGCAATTTACAGTATCAGCATACTGTTAGATCTACATAAAACCAAACCCACTGCTGTCTAGTCAATTCCAACTCATAGCCACCCTATAGGACACAGTAGTGTCACCTCATAGAGTTTCCATGGCTATAATCTTTGAGGAAGCTGACTACTACATCTTTTTCCTACCGACTGGTTGGTAGGCACAAACCTCAGACCTTTTGGTTAGCAGCTAAGGGCTTTAACCACTGCAGCACCAGGGTTCCTTAATACCTATATAGGAACTAAATATTTAAAACAATGAATATTAATTTCAATATTTATTTTAGGTAATATTGACCAATGTGTTAACTTATATTAAATGAATAAATAAAAGGGGTCCATGGAGACAGGAAGGTCAAACAATTATTTCTTAATGGAAAGATGCTTGAGGTAACTTATAAAGAATAAAACTATTTAACTTGAGAGTTAAATATACCATTTTTCCATGTTGACTTGAACAAATAAAAAATCATTGAAGACTGTTTTATCTCAAAATTTGGTTTCTACTTTATTAAGAGAAAAATAGGAGACAGTATGGGAATTTCCAAACAGGTTCATTTGACATGAATTCTTGTCTAATTTGATGGCTGGATTATTAACCAAATATTTTTAGGCACAATTGGGTGCAACCTTATTCCTTCAGTTCATCTCTTCCTTTCCCATAAGATTATGTTGTTTCTTTTTTTTCACTTGGAAGACTGATAACAAAGGAGACAACCTTGACTGAATCCTTTCCTTTACAACTTTGAAACCCTGATTTGAATAATAGAAGTTTCAAATATGATCTATGAATGTTGCAAAAATTCTGAGTTTTGTAAAAGTCACCTATTTAGGAGTACTTTTGAAGCAGGCTATTCCTATCTTCTAGAGAGACCATCTGAATAGATCATAATCAGAAAGGATTTTTTGTTACTAGGGCTTCAAATTATATAACTTTTAAAAGATAAAATGTCTATATTGCATCTGTGAAAATTAGTACTTTTTTAAAGGAATTTTGAGCATATATTTAAACCTCACTCTGATGTCAAATATCCCTTCTTCCAACAGAAATGTATTAGTTTTCTTTGCATATTTGATCCGAAGAGATTAGAAATTGAGGCTCTGAAACTTACTGGTGTGCTTTTCAAACTCATAATTAAGAACTGGCTTTTAGAGGAACATTGTTTTGATTGCTAGTTTCTGATAATTTCGTTGTGGTTGGGTCACAAGATAACCACCACTGATAGGAAGAAAATAGGTTTTATTGAGCAAAACATACTTTTTACTCTTAATGACTTGTAAAATAAACAAACATTGAAGTAAAAACAAATAATTCAGTAAGGAGTTAGCATAAACAGGAAAGACTTGGGGTGATGTAGACCATTTTTTTCCTTCTCTGGGCCATATTCGTTGGTGTAAAGTTTCATTCGTAATGACCAATGTAGAGTTTTTCTTCATAGTTAGAGAACAAAGGTAGAATTAGAAAATGAACTAGAATTATTAAAGGATTTCTGAATGGTGAAATAATTTTTCTGATTTTGGAGCAAACACATATAGTAGCCAATTGTAGCTTATTCTCTAAGCTTTATGTTTGTTTTTACTGAACCTTAAGTATACTCTCATTAAGTATACTCTCTGGTCTCTTAGTAGTTTCAGAAAGAGTCTAATAAATTTCTGTGATTGGACAATGGCAAAAAAAAAAAAAAACTAATAGTGGAATCAATGTTTATGGTGTTCAGTGAAGCAGTGCAGAAGGCATATCCAGAGGCCGAGATGGATCTGACAGCATAAGGGGCTAGTAATCTTTGGGAGGTCCATCACAGGGATTTCAGAATGGGAAATTAACTTCCAAATGTTTGCTGAAGACTTACTATAAACAATGTGAGAATATGTGAAGCTATAGAGTTCTCAGGACAGCATCATTATAGTAAGAGAAAGAGGAGGTTAAATACTAATCATAGTAACATAACCTGTCACTGAATGTTTAATATGGGTACATTTGAATGTAATCCCATAAGTATGTATATGATACAACTTACCTGCACTTGTAAAGCTCTGCCTTGGAAGGTTGATTAATGCTTCATTTGGAAATATTCTAGGAGAAAAAAGTACTTTAAACTAAAAGCAAGGCACTTTCTTCTCTAGATTCAAATCTTAGAACTATAGACTGACACCCAACATTCTTTTCAGTATTACAATGCTAAAAATGTACTTTATTTATGAACCAATTTCTCTCAAAGATTTTTTCATTGCTTCTTTTACATCTTTGTTCCTCAAACTGTAGATAAAGGGATTCAGCATGGGAATCACAATGGTGTAGAATACAGACACTATCATGTCATGGTCCAAAGCATAGCTGGAACTTGGCCTCACATACACGAAGAGGATTGTTCCATGGTAAATTGACACTCCAGTTAAGTGAGAGCCACAGGTTGAAAATACTTTTCGCCGCCCTTCAGCAGAATGCACCTTCAGAATGACCATTAAAATGAAACCATAAGAGTTCAAGACAATCAGGATGGTGAATACTTCAACTGAACCTACCGCGTAGAAGAGTAGAAGCTGGTTGATGTGAGTATCAGAACAGGATATAGCAAGGAGTGGAGGGATATCACAAAAGACATGTCTAATTTCATTGGATGCACAGAAGGACAGGCTAAAAGTTGCTATGTGTGTAAAGTAGCATGTGAAACACCACAAACATAAGAAGCAATGATGAGTGGCACATAGACTCTGGATGACAAGTTAACTGAATACAGAAGTGGGTTATAGATCGCTACGTAGCAACCACATGCCATTGCCGCCAAGAGAAATGATTCTGTGGTACCAAAAGTGACAAAGACCAGCATCTGTGTTGCACATCCAAGGAATGAAATGGTTTTATTTTCTGCCAGGAAATTGACCAACATTTTTGGTGTGATAACTGAAGAATAGCAGGCATCCAAGAATGATAATGCACTCAGAAAACAGTACATGGGGTTGTGGAGTCGGGAATCTACCATGACTAATAAAACCAGTCCTAAATTTCCCACCAGAGTAAAAATATAGATTGCAAGAAATAGTAAAAAGAGATAGACTTCCAGCTCAAGGTTATCTGTAAAACCCCGCAATATAAACATGGTGACTTCAGTGGTGTTCTTCAGCTGAATCCTGTGTGCATCCCGTCCTGATGGCAACACTGACATTTTAGTTGATATTTATGGGTCCTAAATGCAGTTGGACTCTCGGCGTGGTACAAATGATAAATGTACTTGCTGCTAACTCAAAGTTTGGTGGTTCAGTTCCACCCAGAGGCACGTCAGAAGAAAGGACTGATAATCTACTACCAAAAATGAGTCTTGAAAATCCTATGGAGCACAGTTCTACTCTGACACCCTCAAGATTGCTTTGAGTTGGAAAGGACTAGATGACAACTCATAAATGCAATATCCTGGGAAACAGAGTGCATTCAATTCCATCTTCATGTTTGTTTCTTAGAAGGGCGTGATAATATCCTAGACAGTGATGGAATAGGCAGTGATTGGCTGGGCCCATCTGGATGTAATTTCCTGTTTAAATAAAATAAATAAATGGCTTCATACATTTGTTGGCTGAGCTTCTCATGTTAACAGCAAACGAGCAAACAAACAAACCTGCTAATTTATGTGGTTCTCAAATTGCCATATTTTAAAATTGGCAAGGAAGAATGAATAGAGGGCTTTTTAAATCCAAACACTTTTTCCATGTAAGTAAACCCTAAAAAAAAAAATTAGCTACAGTGTTTATGAATGCCTTTCCTTAACACCCACTAGGATAAAATGAGAACACCACCATGTATCTCACAATATTGGATTAAATTTAAATGAGAAAAAACTTATTAAAATTATTTAATTTTAAAATGTTCTCATATGACTAGAAAATCGATGAAGTTAGACTAACCTTTCAAGTTGTCTTAACAGGCACCTTTTTCTATGTAAATCCGTGAAGTTCATATACAACTTTGAGAACACACATGCATATATCTTATAATATTTTAATTGTGTTTGAATGGTTATAATAGTAGTTAATAAAGTCATGAAATAATAGATAAATATATATTCATATATTTTGGGGACATCACAAAAACACATTTATATTTCAAAAATCCCCTATCCTCTTTCTCTCTCTCTCTCTCCCTCTGCACTTTTCCCATCTTTCTCTTTCAAGAATCCATGGAACACAAACAAAATATTTACTGGTGAGAGACAGGAATAAAATAGAAATCAGGTAGAATGGAAGAAGCACAGTGAAGGGAAATTAAAAATATGCAACCAAATTTTGAGAAAAAAAAAAATGCCAGTAGGTTGTCTGCTAAAGAAATTCATTGCAAAATCAACTGCAAAATATAGCTTGACTAACAGAAACAGAAGAAATGTCAGCTAGCCTGTGATTCTAACCATCACTTCACTGATGGCTCTGACACAAGACAGCAAAAGGTGGAAAGTTAAGAGCACTGTATTTAGACTCAAAAACTTTTACTAAAATCTCAGAAATAGCACCCAGTGCCAGTGTCAGCTGGGAAAATAAAGCCATCCTTCTTCCTTCCCAGTGCCAGTGTCAGCTGGGAAAATAAAGCCATCCTTCTTCCTTCCTGTATGAAAGAATGGGTAAGTTCAACAAAATGATTGAGATATATGCTGATAAACTACATGAATGTGGTACTCATGCAGAGTGCTTATTCGTGAAACATATTAATATAATTTTTTAATTTAATTGTTTTTATTATATATAAAAAGCACATACTACTTAAATAAGCCTTCCACATTTTATCTAAAAAAAAAAATAGGGAATTCTAAAATTAATTTTTTTTGTCAAACCTTTGAGAAATGAATGAATCCCAAACCAGAATCTGAAGTGTTTTTGTTATACTTGTTTGTTATATGACCTAAAAATATCAATTTATTGAAATTAAGCTCAATAAATCCTAATATCCTATGATGTAAAAAACCAAAAAAAAAAAAAAAAAAACTTTTGCCATCAAGTAGATTCTGACCCACAGTAACCCTATAGGGCAAAGTACAACTGTCCCACAGAGCTTCCAAGGAGTGGCTGGTGGATTCGAACTGCTAAACATTTGGTTAACTGCCGTAGTACTTAACCACTGTGTCATCAGGACTCCATATTTTGTAATCTGTAAAGGATTGTAAAAATGTGTCTCCATCACTGGGTTCTGCCTTTGGGCTTGTCAGTGAAATAATAGTGTCTTTTGCTTAAATTCTCTGGATACTGTTTGTGATTTAATTTTGGGACACCCGTGATGGTCTGTTCTTGTCTGTAGAGCAAGAAAGTGATTTAAGAATGAAAGTATGGTTTATACCAAGTCAGGTTCTACTAGAGTAATTATCTACTTCACTATAGGGAACGGAGACTCGACAGAGGAAAAAGTATGAGTTTTATCTACTTCCCCCCAAACTTCTTCAAAGAGGCATTTTCGTTAGCTAATCTTTTAAGAAGTCAGAACTGTTGGTGTTTAAGTCAAAGTCCATGGGTGGTGCAAAAGGTTGAGACACTAGGCTGCTAACCAAAATTTTGGAGATTAGAATCCACTCGGAGGGACCTCAGAAGAAAGACCAACCATCTACTTCTGAAAAATCAGCTACTGAAAACCTTACAGAGCACAGTTCTACTCTCACACACATGGCGTTGCCATGAGTCAGAGTCAACAAGATGACAAATGGTCGGTTGTATTTATGACTAGCTGATTTCACTCAAAGAGGCTGTAGTGGCAAGGAACACAAAAACATAGATTCTGAATTTTTTTTAAACAAAACATGTTCCATCTGGAAGACTAAAAAAAATCAGTTCCTCAACTCTCTCAGAGTCGCAAAGTCAGAAAACATAAAGTACCAGATGTCAATGAGAAAAACACTACAAACACTAGGCTTGAGAAGAAAGAAAGCTATGACAGCAGCTACCACGTATTATTAAGTGGGTTCAAGGGGTTAGGAATTTTGTGTACATTCTGTACATAATCTACATAGCACCCTGAAAACTAAATAGTTTAGCATTCTTTTACAGATGAGAGAAAGAACTGAGGTCCAGCTAGATATAAAACTTGACCAAGGTCACACAGATAGTTACTAGCTGTCTTAGTCATCTAGTGCTGCTATAACAGAAATACCACAGGTAGATAGCTTTAACGAAGAGAAATTTATTTCCTCATGGTAAAGTAGGGTAAAAGTCCGAATTCAGGGCAATGGCTCCAAGGGCAGGCTTTCTGTCTCTGTCGGCTCTGGAGGAAGGTCTTTGTCCTCAATCTTCCCCTGGTCTAGGAGTTTCTCAGGCCAGGGACCCTGGGGGTCCAAAGGATGCACTCTGCTCCCAATACTGCTTTCTTGGTAGTATGAGATCCCCAAATCTCTGCTTGCTTTGCCTCTTACGTCTTGTAAGGCAAAATGTGGTGCAGACCATACCCCAGGGAAGCTCTCTTTACATTGGATCAAGGACGTGACCTGAGCAAGAGTGTTACATCCCACCCTAATCCTTTTAACCACAGTCAGGGATTATGATTTATTACACACAGGAAAATCACAAAATGGATGACAACCACACATGGCCTAACCAAGTAGACACACATTTTGGGGGGACACAAATCAAACCATTACACTAGCAAAGCAAGGATTCATCCCAGATTTCTTTGATTGCACAGTCTAAACTATTTCTGCTTGATCATATTGTAATTCCATTGTGCCATGTTATTATTCTGGAGCCACCAGCCTCTAGAAATAATGTCAAATAACATCCTCACATATTTGAGTTATTTTTTAAAGGCATCCAGCTTAAATAGGCCATGAAATTATTAAACTACATATACACATAAATATATATATATTGGAAATGGCTTGTAGAGAAAAATAAGTTTTAAAATAATTTATGTCCCTCAGTGAGAGAATACATATGTATATGCGTATGTGTGTGTGTGTATATATATATATATACACATATATATATATCTCATACCAAAGTAGCATATAACCAAATGCTGGTCGAAAGCTAATTTTCTCTCTCTTTAATAATTTCTCTGATTTTTAAATTTGTTGTTTTTAGGTGCCATTGAGTGGGTTCTGACTCATAGTGACCTGCTGTGCAACAGAACGAAAAACTACCCAGTCCTGCACCATTCTCACAATCTCTTTTTTTTTTTTTTAAGAAAATACAGCCTTAATTCTACTACTCCTATTCTGATTATCATCCGTAAAGCAAATTTCTGATTTAAACCTCTATTGACCTAAATATGTAGGAAGTCCTTTCTGTTTTCTTTGCTATGTTCTTGGGAAACATTCAATTTTTAATACAAGTCTGAATTAACCAGAATCACCTAAAACAAATTTACTTTTAAAACTAGGCATATACTCTAGTTGGAAATTAAAGGTTCAATCTTCTAAAATATTTTGTAAGTGATAAAATTTTTTCCTCTTACCTGTGGAACTGAATTTCTCACTCAATTAAAGTATGCCATGATTGTGTTTGGATTTTTGTACCAGTTTCTTGAGCTCTTCTTTTAGTCCATAGGGGATTAACCAAGGAGAGAGAACGCTAACTCTCTTTGGACATAAAAATAACAAGCTATTTTTTTTTTTCCTGCAATAACAAGAGAATGGCTCTGTAACAACGAAATACTTGATAAAAATGATTAAATGAATTGCTTGGGCCTCTGGAGAACTGATCCCTTAGCAGAAAAGTTTATGGCATGGGACTGGAAAATAAATCCAGTGACACAGGACGTAGCCTTAGCTCTAATGCTAATCAACTATGTGTCATTGATTAATAAATTAAACTTCCTGTAATCCAGTTTCTTCCTTCTTGGGAATATAGTCTGCTTAATTCTCTCAAAATCTTGTAAACCTATGTATTATTAAATAATACGAAAGCATAACATATGTCAGACTTTGTTCAATACAAATAATTTCTCATCTGAATTATATGTGGGGCAGTTCTACTCTGTCCTATAGGGGCGCTATGAGTCGGAATCGATTCGACGGCACTGGGTTTTCTGGGTTAGATTTTTTTGTTCTATGAGTGATACATATAAGCTCAGCGAAAGCTTAATACAAGAGATAAAACATTAATACACATGTTTATACAATAAACAAACAGAAAGCTATAAAATGAGAGACAAGGTTTTATATAAATAGCTGTTAATATTCTAAGTGGTAGAATGTTAGAATATCAGATATTGGCCAGAATGAAAGGTCAAATTTTTGAGATGTGTAGGGTCTTTTCTTGTCTTTGAAATCAGAAGCAATGTTGTGCGGAATCTAGTCGTGGTGGGTTTAGGGATTCTGTACTTCCATGGATAGTGTTTTTGGCAGAAGTACTGTGTATAGGAAAAGCAAACCCATATTCAAACTATGTATCTAGTCCAGTAAGGAAAACACTGTCTTTTCCATGATGGTAGCTGTCCAATGTAATCAATAGGCCATCAGGTAGCTAGCTGGCTCAGTGGCATGGCATCATTTGGGTACTCAATGTTGGTTTCTGCTGCTTGTAGATTGTCCTCTCAACAGTAGCCCTAGGCAGTTTGACTTTGGTGAGTGAAAGTTCTTGTCACTGAACTCGTGTATTACCTCCATGACTGCAGCCATGAACACTCTGTCCATGAGCCCATTGGGAAATGACAGGAGTGGCTGGGGAAAGAAGCTGACTGGTATCCACAGAACAGGTCATCCTATTAACTTCACTACTAAAACCCTCCTTTCCTGAGGTCACTCAGTGGTGAGTATTCACAGGGAACAAAAATATCTTCACATTTTTTTTGCCAATTCAGAAGAGATATCCACATTTCTCTTCCCTAGATATCTTTTTTACCAATTTTCCAATTATGTTCCTTCCAAAACCCCGATCATGCAACCAAATCATTGGCCACATATCAATTGCAACACTGTCCATTTTTTTTTTTATAAGCAAAAAAAAAAAACCCCTGGTTCCTATAAGTGGTGAATATTTCTGTGTTTGTATTAAAAATCAATAACCCTGACTTTAAAAACAGCTAAAACATAAATTAATCTTCTCTTCAGAGTAGGAGTTACTTTCACAGAGTAGACTGTGGCAAGAGGATAGCATGAGAGAGGCTTTGCGGGTACTGAGTCCCATAGATCTATAGGTCTTATCTTCCTAAGTGATACTTTGCACTTTAGAAAGTATATGTTGCTGTAACCGTCCTTTCTGAAACCTCCGTCTTGTACAATGCCCCCTCCCTTATTTGAAACTTTCCTTCCCAGTCGCCCTGCTCAACTTAAATTCTCCTCTCAGGCATTTTTCCTCCCAGTGAAGCCTTGTCTTTTTGGAATAAAGTGCGTAATGCTTATTTCTGAGATCTTCAATGACCCAGAGCACCTAAGATCCTTTTGTGATTCTTTGCTGTGGGTTTAGGTGAGGAGAGAGGAGCCGTCAACAACCTGCAAGTGGAAGCCAGAAGGTTTTTCCCATTTTTCCTGGTTGATATTGCTGAGATTCCCATACAGCAAATGGCTCTCTCCTTTCCGAGGCTGGTTATGAAGTTTGCAGGGTTAATACTAGGTCTTGTTAATACTTCTCTTTGCCATTTACACTGTGCCTGCTGCCATGGGAGCCTTGATGCCTTAAAATACTTATGCTGGGGTTAATGGAGGTCCTTTGTGGTTTACTTTTGTCAAAATCATCCTTTTTGTTCTTTCACTTTCCTCTTTGCTTGTGCTTGTTTGTTGTTTGTAGGAGACTTTTTAAGGAAGTGCTTTAGGGAAGATTCAGAGTTAACTAATAACAAATTTCTTTAATTACCTTCTGCTTACAAAAATTTATTTTTAGTATTTTAATTTTTTTGGCTCTTTCATAATAAAGAGTTTACTGAAATGCCATAAGCTCTATTTTCTATGCACCCTTTAAATGTGAAAATTGACAAGAATTCTCAACGTCATGTTGCAACACTTCATTCAGATTTTGTTTCTTGTGTCACCTCATCATAGAGGTTCATACCACACCCTCTGTAAAATATATCTGATCCCCTCAATGCCTTACTTTATCCCTTGTCTTGGCTTTGCTTCTCTTCATAGCGGTTATTACGTCTGCTATTGTTTACTTGTTGTTTCCTTGCCACATAGTAATGTCTCAAAAAGACTTTTGAATAAACACATAAAAGGTTATTCAAGTTATGCCAGACTTCAAGTTTCACAAGATCAGTTGCTCTCAACCTGGCTTCCCATTAGAAGCATCTGGAAAACTGTAGAAAATTAAACATGCTGTTGGTCCTTGCTTGTCTATCAGTGTTACACTTTTTTTAGGTCCTACTCATGGGCGCATGTGAGTATGCGTGTGCATATGAGCATGGGTTTAGTGTGTGTTTGAATGTGTGTGTGATACAATAATGAAAGAAATTATGAGTTTTTAATAAGAAATTTCTTTAATTTCCTTCTGCTTCCTTTTTCTTGGATTCATCTTTTTTATAGTATTTTTTGTTTTGTTTTGTTTTGTTTACTCTTTCACTATAAAGGATTTACACAAATGTCGTAATCTCTATTGTCTGTGCTATTACTATTTCATCTGAGAAAACTACAGATTAGAATTTGTTATTCAGGATTCACAAAATACATGACTTATAAGGTACTCCAGGTCATTAAACATTTGATACCTTCTTCAATAGCAGTGTTTTTGTTTGTTTGTTTGCTTTCTCTATAAAGCTAGACATTTTTGTGCATTTCTTATCACTTGACTGAGACGCCTTTAAAGAAACTCAAAATCTATGCCTTGTTTACTTCAAACACATTTTAATTTCAGCAATGTAGAAATATCATGAATATGGATGTCTATAAACCCTTGCGCTATATTCTGGAATTGATATATCACAGTTTTACTTATTATACTTTACTATATTTACAGGTTTTTTGCAATATAAAATGGGTTGTATTGCCAGTATGAGAGTCTCAGAGAATCTAAGTGCTCACCCAGCATCAGAGCTATGATATAAGATTATGTCTAATATCTGACAATTTATTATCTAATGTTAAAACATAATTTTCCCCTAAGCCATCATTTTAAATCAGACTCCAAAAAACTTTATTTAGTCAACAAAAGTCAAGATTTGGTATATTACTCAAGAACTATTTACTTCCTTATCATTGAGTAAATCATTAAGTTGGTATTTTGAGCCAAAAGATAATTGGGGAATATTCCCCTCTGGGAATCTCCTATGGGTTTCATTAACAGCTGAGTAAGTGAATATAAAAGATCTAAATAAAACATGTTCATGATATATCTAAACCCGCACTTGCTATTCTTCAGGTAAGAGAACATATCAGATCATTTGCAGAATATTTAGGAGACATAACCTAGACTATCCAGGTAGACTAGGCTGTGAAGTCCCCAGTATTGAAAACTTTATTTCTTCCCTATTCCATTGGTGATTATTATATATCTGTCAAAATCTGATTTTTTTCAGATTTCTACCCAATAATTTAAAACCCGTACTTCCTAGAAAAGAACAGAGAAAATACGAAAGATATGCTTATAGAGGTAAATAATAGACTCCAAATTGAATGTACACTTTAATTTTCCTGATGGAAGAAAGCCATACACTTCATATAAGAACAATGAGAAGAAAGGTCTAAATTTAATATGTCAATAGAAAACAAAAATATTTGAACTATTCATCTGGCTGCAGGGTTGTATTTGGATATAAATAATGAGGGGGAAATAAATAATTGACATTTATTTTACTAGCTTTTACAACTAGATGTCACATCAGATTATTACTTCATAATATTTCTCTGTTATTGATTACTTGAAAGATACCCAAACACTACAATGGTGTTTGGTTTTATTTATCATGGGGGGAAGGGACAGTTGCAGAATTAAGCCATCGTGTAATAGGAGGCAGTATAGAACCAAAACCAAATCCATTGCCAGTGAGTAAATTTGGACTCATAGTGACCCTTTATGACAGAGTAGAATTGCCTAATAGGGTTTCAAAAGAGTGGCTGGTGGATTCTAACTGATGACCTTTTGGTTAGCTGCCAAAGTCTATAACCACTTCCCCAATAGGGTTCCAAGAGGCAGTAGAAAAGGATGGAAGATATGTACACTTTGGGATCAGGGAGAGCTGGGGTTGAATCTTGGTTCTGGTACTTATCAGTTGTGAAGATTGCTATAAATACATCAAAAAGTATTGTGCAGAAAATTTCTTTCTCATACCAAGTGCTCAACAAAACAAATGATAGCTGTTATTATTTCTTTCCTTTGCATTATAAGTGTTTCAATGTTGGGCCCAAGATATCTAGAGTTATCTTCTTTATCTTAAAATAATATTTATGGAAGTGACTTTACATTAATTTCTTAAAATTGAGCCTATTAAATTCATCAATAATCATAATCACTTTCTTTTTACGACTTTGACCCCTTTCCAAATGTGCTAACATAGACAGTCATACTCAGTTTAACTTTTCTTTTGACATATAGCAGAAAAGCTAGTTTCCAGAGAAATTTAACTCAAGTGCTTAATATTTCTTCTCTTTTTTTTTTTTTTTTTAACATTTTCTTTATAGAAAGCCAAATTAAGACCACTGTTACATGATGAATCTAGTTGTTGTAACCTGTGTAACTTTTATTCTTACCACTGGATCACACAATTCACAAAACTCCTACTCTCTAAAAAATAAGCTTATGTTATGTTTATGAAATCTTATTAACAGAAATTATACCATTTTTTCATATGCAAAGGCAGAAAAATATGATTAAATCCACCTTTAGAGGACTTTTTCATCATAATATGATTCATTTGGTTTGATCTTGACAAAATAATGTTTGAGTGCATGTTAGTATTAAAAAAAAAATACGTGTACTTAATTCTCGCAGTGCATACATTTTTCAATGTTTTCATTAAAATGTGAATTTTGTGACCCAAATTTAATTTTTAAAATAAATACATCTGATGACAAAATTTCAATTATATTTATCTGTTTCATTTATAACCAAAAATTGAAATATTTAAAGAAAGTTACGTGTGTGTGTGTGTTTGTGTGTGTATACACACCCAAATTGTGTCTGAATAGCTTGGTCATTAAACTTTTTTGCCAATTTAAAGAAGACTAAACTTCAGAGAGAAAATCTAACATCACACGCATTTTCTAATCATCGAACTGAGCGATGAGCATGTATTTTCAGATTCTAAACCCTGTGTTATTTACCTTGTACTATTGTGAACTCAGGCACACTGCTGAACTGACGTCAGGGGTTGTATTAGAAATCACCTTTTTCCTCAGGCTCTTAATAATATTTTTAAAAACATAATGCATTGATTTTATTCATCATTCATCAGTGTTTGTATTTGATATCTATTGACTATTTTTATCTTATTTACATAAATATTTTTGCCTCCTTATCCCTTTATTAATACCCATGTTCACCTCTACCCCCATATATGAGATTTCTCAAACTAAGAAATGTATTTTGGAATTTCTCAATTAGGTAGTGAAAGAGTTTTTTAATAAAATGACATATTTATAAACATTTTATGGTGCTATAGTCACTGATACATATTAGGAAAATTAAAATAAATGGGTTAGGTCTTCTAATATGCTTTGCCTTAAATTTTTACTTCCAGGAAAGAGAATTCAATCTAAAATATATTGTCGTTGCTGTCAAATTACTTAAGTATTTTTTTTTTCCTCTAACTTTGTTCTTTACAAAATTCCTAAGGAAATATTTTCTCTAAATACTGGCAATTTTCCTAGGTAATTCTGACATTATTTTTTCGAGGATATTGTGGATATTTGGATTTTTTCTCCTTTAATCACTCTAATCTAAATGGTTCTATCTCTTATTGAGAGATCCTTATCAATGTATTAAAACTGGAGCTAGACTTAGATTATAAATTAAAATATTTTATAGGTTATAATCTGTAGCAGATTATGTATCCATAAAACTGATTCAAAATTCCTAATCAGAAAATTACAGTAATTTAAGATGAAGTTTGGAGAGAATATCTAAAAACAAAAATTATAATAAAATATTTTTTTAATTTTTAATATATATCCTCCAACCAGATAACTCTTTGACTCTTATTTGTTTAGCCACGGGGTTATCTAGAAAATAGATAATTATTTTTAATACCTAGATAATAGTTACTTAGCTATTATTTCACTGAGTCCACAATTATCAACACATAAACAGGTGTAAAACCTTGAAAGAAATTATCTTGGAAGAAAATACTTTGAAATCATGAGTGTCATGATTTCTTCTTGTGGTTTTTTTTTTTTTTCTTTTTAACTCTTCATTAATTTCTTTCGTTTTCATCATAAATATTAGAGGGAGTAGAAAAACATATAGATTCTCAAAAATACAAATAGTCAAGCATGTAGCCAAAAAAGGGCAACGCAATATACTGAATTTAAGAAAGATGTTTGAATGAAACGTAAGCTGTCATATACTTTTTTAATTCAGTCACAGTGAATCTTTCCCCAAAAACCATCTTGATAAATCTTGTTCTGTGAAACCCAAGGATGGCTACTGAAACTGGAGAATATTCAGAGAGTAGCTCAATAAATGTTATGATACCGGCCAGTGCTACTCTATAGGATGAACATGATTCAACACATTTCATATTTTTAATTGTTTTAAAGATTACATTTCACTATTTTTCTCTTTCAATTTCTATCCCAACCTTGTGAGGTAAACATTAATATCATTTTACAGGTAAGAAGATTGTAGCAAATTTTAGACAATTGCCGAAAGAGCTAGAACTCTGATGTTCTGCTCTAATGCTCTGTCCTTTGATAAACTGTCTCATATGCTTGCATGTGAGAAGGAAATTTTCATGAATAAATAACTGCCTAGTAAATAACCCAGTTAACCCACTTATTTACAAAATGACATGATTTTAACAAATGTGTTTTAATAAATAAACAAATTAGCCCAATTAATTTCGGAAGGGCATAATTTTAGCCAATGACTAAATGCCTTTTCCATTTGATTCTGCAGAGCTCTAGGGGTACTGACTCTATACTCATTGTCTTATTGTCTTAGGAGGTCACTGCTGGGAAATCACACACGGCTGAAAAATCAATGTGAACACAGAGTTGGCATTTGTTTGAGTCACAAAATTGTGCGTTCCTGTCATAGAAATACAAACTATAACTTCATGAATATTTTTGTTTCATGAAGTATCAACATGAAAAATGACACAGAAGTCACCACATTTGTACTGAAGGGCTTCACAGACAATTGTGAATTTCAGGTCGTCTTATTTTTTCTATTTCTAGCAATCTACCTCTTTACTCTGATAGGAAATTTAGGACTGGTTGCATTGGTCATTGTGGACTCTCAGCTCCACAATCCCATGTACTATTTTCTAAGTGTGTTATTTTCTTGGATGCCTGCTATTCCTCAGTAATTACCCCAAATATGTTAGTGGGTTTGATGTCAAAGAATAAAGACATTTCATTCCTTGGATATGCAACACAAATGTTTTTCAGTGTTATTTTTGGGACTACAGAATGCTTTCTCTTGGCAGCAATGGCTTATGATCGCTATGTAGCAATCTACAACCCACTTCTCTATTCAGTTAATATGTCACCCAGAGTCTATGTGTCACTCATCACTTCTTCATGTGTTGGTGGTATTTCACATGCTACTTTACACACAGTAGCAACTTTTAGCCTCTCCTTCTGTGCATCCAATGAAATCAGACATGTCTTTTGTGATATCCCTCCACTCCTTGCTATCTCCTGTTCTGATACTCACATCAACCGGCTTCTACTCTTCTACGTTGTGGGTTTTATTGAGATATTCTCCATCCTGATTGTCCTGATCTCCTACGATTTCATTTTGTTAGCCATTCTGAGAATGCGATCTGCTGAAAGAAGGCAAAAAGTGTTTTCCACTTGTGGCTCTCACCTAACTGGAGTGCCAATTTTTCATGGAACAATCCTTTTCATGTACGTCAGACCAAGTTCCAGCTATACTCTGGATCATGACATGATAATGTCAATATTTTACAGGGTTATGATACCCATGCTGAATCCCATTATCTACAGTTTGAGGAACAAAGATATAAAAGAAGCAATAAAGAAAGTGTTTGGGAGAAATTGGCTTATCAATAAAGTATGTTTTTAGCACTAAATATGAAAAGAAAAATCAGAAGTCATGGCATATGCCTCCATGTGAAGAAGATATGACAAAGATGGAATTTTTGTTTCAGTTGATTAGTGTCTTTCTATTCTTCTTCATAATTTTGAAATAAAAATCATAGCGAACCCTCATCCCAGGCTATTTTATCACATACAGAAAAACTATGCCATCAGTTTGCTTCTATGTTCATACTGATTTACATGTACATGTGCAGGTGTGCATGGGTATATACACATATATATGTATATGTATATACACACACATATATATGGGTATAAATTCTTGTTTTAAAGTATTGTATATTTTTTCTCTTGCTTATAAATATCTATTGGGAAATGGAAAAAATATATACTTATTTAGCATGTTGTCATTGTCATTAGTTGCCATTGAGTCAGAGCCCACTCATAGCGACTACATGTACAACAGAATGAAACATTGCCTGGTTGTGCATCATTCTCACAATCGATGCTATGCTTGAACCCATTGTTGCAGCCACTGTGTTAATCCACCTTGTTGAGAGTCTGCCTCTTTTTCACTGACCCTCTACTAAGCATAATGTCCTTCTTCAGGAACTGAGCCCTCCTAATAACGTGTTCAAAGTGTGTCAGTCAAAGACCATTCATGCTGGTCATAATGACCTTGGATGGTTACGAGGACATCTGCAAACCCTGGCTTTACATGGTTGGGGTATCTCCACAGATCTGTCTTCGGCTTGTTGTTGTTGTTGTTGTTAGATGCCATCAAGACTTATAGCAACAATATGTGCAAGAAATGCTAACTCTCTACTTTACCAAGTGTGGTGTCTTTTTCCAGGGACTGATCCCTCCTGATAATATGTCCAAAACTTGTGAGACATAGCCCCACCAAACTTGCTTCTAAGGAGCATTCTGGTTGTACTTTCGCATGACAGATTTGCCCATTCTTTTAGCAATTCATGGCATACTCAATATTTTTTGCTAACAGCACAATTCAAAGATGTCAATTCTTCTATCTTCCTACTTCATCGTGCATCTTTTGCACACATACGAGGCTATAAAAAACACGATGACTTGCATCAGGTGCACCTTAGTCTTAGAGGTGATATCTTTGCTTTTTTAACACTTTAAAGAGGTCTTTGGCAGCAGATTTGCCCAGTGCAATGGGTCTTTTGATGTCTTCATGAGTGTTGATTGTGAATCCAAGTAAAATGAAATCCTTGACAACTTCAATCTTTTCTGCATTTATTATGGTATTGCTTATTGGTTCAGTGGTGAGAATTTTTGTTTTCTTTATGTTGAAGTGCAATCAATAGTGAAGGTTGTGGTCTTTCAATTTCATCAGTAAATACTTAAAGTTCTCTTCACTTTCAGCAAGTAAGGCTATGTCATCTACATAATGTAGGTTGCTAATGAATCTTCCTCCTATCCTGATGTTGCATTTTTCCTCTTATAGTCCAGGTTCTCAGATTATTTAATCAGCATACAGACTGAATAAGAATGATGAAAAGGTACAACCCTGAAGCACACCTTTCCTGACTTTAAACCATGCCCCTTGTTCTGCCTAAATGATTGCCTCTTATTCTATGCAGATTCCTCATGAGCACAATTAAGGCTTCTGTAATTCCTATTCTTCACAAAGTTATCCATAATTTGTTATGATCCACTCAGTAGAAGGACTTTGCATACTCATTAAAACACAGGTAAACATCTGTCTGGTATTCTCTGCTTTTAGCCAGGGTCCATCTGACATGAGCAATGCTATCCCTGGTTCCATCTCCACGTCTGAATGCGGCTAGAATTTCTGGCAGTTCCCTGTCGATGTACTACTGCAGCTGCTTTTGAATGATCTTCAGCAAGGTTTTGCTTGAGTTTTACATTAATGATAATGTTAGATAATTTCCACATTTGTGGGATCACCTTTCTTTAAAATAGGCATAAAAATGGATCTCTTCCAGTCGGTTGGCCAGGTAGCTTGTCATAGAAGAGTGAGCACGTCCAGAGCTGCTTCTCTTTGTCGAAACATCAATTGGTATTCCATCATTTCCTGACGCCTTGTTTTTTGCCAATGACATCAGTGCAGCTAGGACCTCTTCCTTCAGTACCATCAGTTCTTGATCATATGCTACCTCCTGAAATGGCTGAACATTGACCACTTGTATTTGGTACAGTGACTCCGCATATTCCTTCCATCTGCTTTTGATGCTTACTGCATCGTGTAATATTTTCTCGGTAGACCCCCTCAATATTGCAACTCGAGGCTTGAATTTTTTTTTCTTCAGTTATTTCAACTTGACAAATGCCAAGCATATTCTTTTTTTTTTTTGGTTTTCTAACTCCAGGTATTTGCACATGTCATAGTAATACTTTACTCTTCTGGAGACACCCTTTGAAATCTTTTGTTCAGCTCTTTTACGTCATCATTTCTCCCATTTTCTTTAGCTACTAGAAGTTCAAGAGCAAGTTTCAGAGCCTCTTCTGACATCAATTTAAGTCTTTTCTTTCTCTCCTGTCTCTTTAATGACCTCTGGCTTTCTTCATGTATGATGTCCCTGATGTCATTCCATAAACCCTTTGTTCTTAGGTCATTAGTGTTCAACGGGTCAAATCTATTCTTGAGATGGTGTCTAAACTCGGGTGGGGCAGACTCAAGATCATACTTCGGCTCTCAGGGACTGGTAATTTTCTTCAGCTTTAACTTGAACTTGCATGTGAGCGATTGATGGTCTGTTCTGAAGTCTGTCACTGGCCTTATTCTGTGTGATGATACTGAGCTTTCCCATTGTCATTTTCCACAAATGTAGTTGATATGACTCCTGTGTATTTCATCTGGGGAGGTCCATGTGTATGGTCACTGTTTTTGTTGTTGAAAAAGGTATTTGCAATGAGGAGGTCCCTGGTCTTGCAAAATTCTATTATGTGATCTCCAGCACTGTTTCTGTCCCCAGGGCCATATTTGCCAACTACCAATCTTTCTTCTTTGTTTCCAACCTTAAAACTCCAATCACCAATAATTTTCAATGCATCCTGATTGTATGTTCCATCAATTTCAGACTTCAGAAGTTGGTAAAAATCTTCAATTTCTTCATTTTTGGCCTTAGTGGTTGGTGTGTAAATTTGAATAATAGTCATATTAACTTGTCCCCTCCTTGTAGCTGTATGGATATTATCCTATCACTGACAGCATTGCACTTCAGGCTAGATCTTGAATTTTTGTTTTGACAATTAATGCAAAGCCATTCCTCTTCAAATTGTCATTCCCAGCATGGTACACCATAAGATTTTCAAGTTGAAAATGGTCAATACCAGTCCAGCTCAGCTCACTAATGCCTAGGGTATCGATCTTTATGGGTTCCATTTCATGTTTGACAATTTCCCATTTTCCTAGATTCATGCTCCCTACATTCTAGATTCTGATTATTAATGGTTGTTTGCAGTTGTTTCTTCTCTTTCTGAGTCTTGCTGCATCAGCAAATGAAGGTTCTAAAAGCTTGACGCCATCCAAGTCATTAAGGTTGACTCTACTTTGAGGAGGCAGCTCTTCCCCAGTCATATTTTGAGTGCCTTCCAGTCTGAGGCGCTCATCTTCCAGCACTATATCAGACAATGTTCTACTGTTACTCAGAAGGCTTTCACTGGCCATATATTTTCAGAAGTAGTTCACTGTGTCCTTCTTCCTAGTCTGTCTTAGTTTGGAAGGTCAGCTGAAACTCCTCCGCCATGGGTGACCCTGTTGGTATTTGAATACTGGTGGCATAACTTCCAGGATCACAGCAACACATAAGCCCACACAGTTGGACAAAGTGACATACACGTGGTGGAATATCTCAATAGAACCCATGGTGTAGAAGAGTAGAAGCTGCTTCATGAGAGTGTCAGAACAGGAGATAGCAAGGAGTAGAGGGATATCACAAAAGCTGTCTAATTTCATTAGATGCACAGAATGAGAGGCTACAAGTCACTACCGTGTGTAAAGTAGCATGCAAAATACCACCAAAGTACGAAGCAGTCACGAGTGACACATAGACTGTGAGTGACATATTAACTGAATACAGAAGTGGGTTGTAGACTGCTACATATTGATCATATGCCATTGCCACCAGGAAAACCATTCTGTGGTTCCAAAAGTAACAATGAGCAGAATCTTTGTTGCACATCCAAGGAATGTGATGGCTTTATCTTCTGCCAGAAAATTAAGCAACATTTTTTGGACAAAAACTGAATAGTAGGCCTCCAGTAACAATATCACACTCTGAAATAGTGCTTGGGATTGCAGAGTTGGAAACCCATCATGACTAATAAAACCAGTCTCATACTTCCCAGCAGAATAAAAATACAGATTGCAAGAAATAGTAAAAAGAATTAAGCTTACAGCTCAAAAAATCATCTGTGAAGACCAGCAATGTAAACACAGTGACGTTTTTCAAGCAAATCTTGTATGGATCTTGTCATATTGACAGCATTGACATTTCAGCTGACATTTATAGGTTCTAAATACAATGGAATTTTCTTGTTGGTTCAGAGAATTAACATACTTGCTGCTAACTGAAAGTCCAGTGGTTCAGTTCCACCCAGAGGCAACTCAGAAGAATGAATGGACAATCTAATATAAAAAATCAGCCTTTGAAAACTCTATGGAGCACAGCTCCACTCTGACAAAGTCGGGATCTTCTTGAGTTGGAAACCACTGAACAACTAGATGAAAACTGGTAATTGCAATACTCTGTGGAACAGAGTGCTCGGGATTACATCTTCATGTTCCTTTCTTAGAAGGGCATAATAATTTCCTAGGCAATGATGGGATTAAGAACCAAAAACCAAATCCATTGCCGTCTCTTGATTGTGACCCTGTAGGACAGAGTAGAACTGCCCCATAGGGCTTCTATCTCTGTCATCACATTCTGCCTTTGGGCTTGTCAGTAAAATAAAGCGTCTTTTGCTTAAATTCTCTGGAAGCTCTTGGTGATGTAATTTTCAGGCACCCTTGATGATTTGCCCTTGTCTGTAGAGCAAGAATGTGATTTAATGAATGAAAGCATATTTTATACCAAATCTGATCCTGCGAGAGGAATGATCTACTTCACTACAGGGAACTGGAGAATTGATAGAGGAGGAGATCTTCTTCAAATAGGCATTTCTCTTAGTTAAACATTAAGGAAATCAGAATTGTTTGTGTTTATGACAGAGTACACGAGTGATGCAAATGGTTAAGGCACTCAGCTGCTAGTTGAAAGTTTGGAGGATGAAGTCCACCCAGAGGTGCTTCAGAAGGAAGGCCTGGTGATCTACTTCTGAAAAATCATCCATTAAAACCTTATGGTACCTAGTTCTACTCTGACACACATGGTGTCGCCATGAGTCAGAGTCAACTAGACGACAAATGGTTGGTTGTGTTTATGACTAGTTGATTTCACTTTAAAATGTTATAGAGACTAAGACAAAAATGAAAAAAAAAATCTGTTGTCTTCTAGTCAATTCCAACTCCTAGAGAACCTCTAGGATAGAGTAGAACTGCTCCACAGGGTTTCCAAGGTGCAGTTGGTGGATTCAAACTGCAGACCTTTAGCAACCAAGCTGTTAACCACTGTGCCATCAGGTCTTCCTATAGAGGCTAAAATCAAAATATCAAACCCATTGCATCAAGTCTCTTCTGATTGATAGAGACCATGTAGGACAGAGCAGAGCTCCTCAATAGGGTTTCTAAGGAAGGCTGGCAGATTTGAACTGTCAACCTTTTGGTTAACAGCTGAGCTCTTAACCACTGTACTACCAGGACTCCCTGCAGAGGCTAGGAACAAGAAAACATAGATTATAATTTTTATTTTTTTAACAAAATATGCTCCGTCTGTAAGAGTAAAAATATATCAGTTCCTCAACTCTCATACAGTCACAAAGTCAGAAAACAAAAAGTACCAGGTGTCCATCAGAACAGTACTACAAACACTAGGCCTCAGAAGAAAGAAAGCCATGATAGCAGCTACCACATATTATTAAGTGGATTTAAGGGGCTGGGAATTTTGTATGCATTACTATACTGTCTTAGTTATCTAGTGCTACTATAAAAAAAAACTTATTACAAGTGGATGGCTTTAACAAGGAGAAATTTATTTTCTCATAGTCTAGTAGGCTTGAAGTCCAAATTTAAGGCATCAGCTCCAGGGAAAAGCTTTCTCTTTCTGTCGGTTCTGGAGGGAGGTCCTTCTTGTCACTCTTCCCCTGGACTAGGAGCTTCTCTGCACAGGAACCTCCAGACCAAAGAATAGACTCTGCTCCCAGTGCTTCTTTCTTGGTGGTATGAGCAGCTCAGTGTCCTGTGTTCCTTAGCCTCTCAGCCCTCGGGCCTCACACCAGCATCTGATCTGATGGGGCAAGTGTTCCAAAGTTCAGTAACTTCACCGATAAATACTTGGAGGCACCCCACTCCACCAGGAAACCTCCTGAGCACAGGCAATCAGCTCTCTCGATCTGTGGGTCAGCTCCAACATTGTCTGGCACTGGTCTTCTGGTTCTGTTGCTGCCAGTTCGCTGTTGCTGCCATTCCTCTGCTGCTGTTTATCACCATCTGTGCCTTCTCTGGTGTTGACAGTTCTCCTCACTTCCTTCTGAATCCTCTATTCATTCACAGTTTTAAAACTGCTTCCACATTTTAGGTACCTGTTAGAAGAGCACCTCACTGTCTCTATCCCCAATTCTGTCTTAGTTATCTAATGTTTGTATTACAGAAATAACACAAGTGAATGGCTTTAACATAGGGAAATTTATTTTCACAGAGTCTTGTAGTCTAGAAGTTCGAATTCAAGGTATCAGCTCCAGGGGAAGGCTTTCTCTCCCTGTTGGCTCTGAAGGAAGGTCCTTCTTGTCAATCTTTCCCTGGGCTAGGAGATTCTCTGCACAGGACTCCCCATCCAAAGGACGCACTCTGACCCTGGTGCTTCTTTCTTGGTGGTGTAAGTTCCCACCTCTCTGCTTGCTTCAGTTTCATCTCTTATAAGATAAAAGGTAGTGTAGGCCACAATCCAGGGGTGTGACCTTAGCAAGGGTATTACAATCCCATCCTAATCCTCTTTAACATAAAATTGCAATCATAAAATAGAGAACAATCACACGATATTGACAATCATGGCCAAACCAATTTGACACATATTTTGGGGGGGACACAATTCAATCCATGACATGTATATAATCTGCACAGCACCCTGAAAACTAAATCATTTAGTGTTATTTTATAGATGAGAGAAAAAAACTGAAGGCTAGCTAGACATAAAACTTGACCAAGGTCACACAGATAGTTACCAGTCAGGCAAGGATTCACCCAGATTTCTCTGATTCTATTTGACCATATTGCAATCCCAAGGTGCCATGTCATTATTCTGGGATCATCAGCCCCTAAAGTAATAAAAAAAAATAACAGTCTCACATATTTGAATTATTTGTTAAAGTCATCCACCTTAAATAGACATGAAATTGGAAAATGTACATATATATCAAAAATAGCTTCTAGGAGAAAATAAGTTTTAAAAGAATTTATATCCCTCCATGAGAAAAAAAGAAAATTACAATCACAAATTAAACATATAACTAAAGGCTGGTTGAAATTTCATTTTCTTTCTATTTAATAATTTCCCAGACTTTTTAATTTGTTGCTATTTTTAGGTGCCATGGAGTCAATTTCAACTCACAGTGACCACGGACTATTTTTAGGTGCCATGGAGTCAATTTCAACTCACAGTACAATAGAATGCAGCACTGCACAGTCCTTACAATCATGTTTTAATTTTTAAATATAGATACTTAATTCTACTACTCCTATTCTGATTAACATCCATAAGGAAATCAAAGCAAATTTCTGATTTCCACCTTTATTGACTTACATATGTAATGCATCCTTTCTGTTTTCTTTCCTTTGTTCTCAGGAAACACTCAGTTTTTAATACAAATCTGAATTATCTAGAATCACCTAATTCAGGTTTAAATATCAAGGCATATATTCTAGTTGGAGATTAAAGGCTCAATCTTCTAAAATATTTTGTATGTGATGAAAATTTTTTCCTCCTACCTGTGCAGTTGAACTGATCACTCAATTAAAATGATTGTGTTGGCATAGTGGTTAAGTGCTACAGCTGCTAACCAAGAGGTTGGCAGTTCAAATCCTCCAGGTGCTCCTTGGAAACTCTATGGGGGATTTCTACTCTGTCCTATAGGGTTGCTATGAATTGGAATCGACTCAACAGCAGTGGGTTTTGGTATGATTATGTCTGGAATCTTAAACCTGTCTCATGAGCTCTTCTCATAGTTCACAGGGGATGCACCAAGGAGAAAAAAATGCCAATTCTCTTTTAGAACAGAAAAGTAACAGCAATGACAAAAATAGATACATACATACATAGACAGATAAACAGATACATAGGTAGTTATATAGATATCTCCTGCAATAACAAGAGAATGGTTTTGGAACAATGAACTACCTGATGAAAATGATTAAATGAATCACTTTGGCCTCTGAAAAACTGATCACTTAGTTGAGGAGATTACGGTTTAGCGTTGGAAATTAGATCCAATAATAGAGAACATGTTCCTAGCTCTGATGTTAATTAACTAGGTGTCATTGTTTAATAAATCAAATTTCCTGATATTCAGTTTCATCCTTCTGGAAATATAACCTGTTTAATTCTATCAAAATTCTGTGAACATATATATTATTAAATAATGTGAAAGCAAAACATATGTCAGAATTCACAATTGTTTAATAAAAATAACTCTATTTTGACTACAGGAATCCTGGCAGTCATGGTCCCCAAACCTTCTGTTGGCCCAGGACAGGAACCATTCCCAAAGACAACTCATCAGACATGGAAGGGACTGGACAGTGGGTAGGAGAGAGATGCTGATGAAGAGTGAGCTATTTGTATCAGGTGGACACTTGAGACTGTGTTGACATCTCCTGTCTGGAGGGGGGATGGGAGGGTAAAGAGGATTGGAAGCTGGCAAAATTTTCACGAAAGGAGAGACTGGAAAGGCTGACTTGTTATGGGGAGAGCAAGTAGGAGTATGGAGTAAGGTGTATACAAACTTATATGTGACAGACTGACTTGATTTGTAAACGTTCACTTAAAACTCAATACAAATTAAAAAAAAAAAGGGATGGGGAATTTCTCTGGATGATGGAAAGACTATACATCTTGACTTGGTCATGATTGCAAAGCTTTATTTGCTCATCGAAACTTACTGTATTTAAATTATACCTTAATAAAAAAATTCTTTTGTGGTTTAAAAAATAAATAAATAACTCTATTTCTCATCTTAATTATAAGGTCCAAGATCTCTAAGTTCCATGAGTTCTAGATGTAAGCGCCCTGAAAGTTTAATATAAGAGATAAGATAGTAATACACATAATATACTGTAAACTCATGGTTAAAAAGGTATAAGAAGGGAGATAATATTTCATAGAGATAGCTATTAATATTCTATGTGATAGAATATTAGAATATCAGAGATCTGGCAGAATAAATGATGAAACTTTTTGAGCTTAGAGGGTGTTTCTTGTTTTTATAATCTCATATACTAATCTATAGATCAGAAACAATGCTGTGTGGAGTCTAATCATAGTGGATATAAGTATTCTGTAGTTCCGTGGATAGCAGTTTTTGCAGAAGCACTCTGTATACGAAAAGCAAATCCACATCCCAAGGAAATGCCTAGTCCGTACATAAGAACAACATTGTCTTTTCCATGATGGAAGCTGTCCAATATAATCAATCCACCATCAGGTAGCTAGCTGGCTGATCACTCAGAGGGATGGCATCATACTGGGTACTCGGTGTTGATCTCTGCTGCTTGCAGATTATGTACTCAGCAGTAACCATAGCCAGGTTGTCTTTGCTAAGTGGAAATGCATGTTGCTGAACTCATGTATAACCTCCATCACTTCAAACATGACCACTCCGTCCAGGAACCCATTGGGCAACGACAGGAGTGACTGGGCTCAGAAGCTAACAGGTATACACAAAACCCAAAACCCATGGCTGTTGAGTCAATTCTAACTTGTAGTGACCCTATAGGACAGAGTAGAACTGCTCCATAGAGTTTCCAGGGAGTGCCTGGCGGATTCAAACTGCTGACCTTTTGGTTAGCAGCCACAACACTTAACTACTACGCCACCAGAGTTTCCAATACACAGAACAGGTCATACTATTAACATGACTATTAAAACCTTCTTTTGCTAAGGTCTCTCATTGGTGAGTATTCACATGGGACATAAATATCTTCATATTTTTTGCCCATTCAGAATGGTCTATTCACATACCTTTTCCAGACATCTTTTCAGCAATTTTCCAATTACATTTCTTCCAAGTTCCTGACCAACCAAACCATTGGCCACAATCACAATTGTCCATTTTCTTTATAAGCAAAGTAAACCACCTGGTCCCTATATCTGGTGGATTTTCTGTATTTATATCAAAAATCAATATCCTTGACTTTAAAAACTACCTGTTAAATAAATTAACCTTTTCCTCAGAGCAGGTATCACTTTTACGGAATAGATACAGGCAAGAAGACAGCATGAGAGAGGCTTCTGGGTTACTGAGCTCCATAGATCTACAAGATGGATTAACACAGTGGCTGCAACATTGGGCTCAAGCATAGCAACAATTGTGAGGATGGTACAGGACTGCAGTGTTTCATTCTGTTGTGCACAGGGTCTCTATGAGTCAGAACCGACTCGAGGGTACCTAACAAGAACAACAACAATAGATCTACAGGCCTTGGCTGCCAAAGTGATATTTTGTACTTTAGAAAGTATAAGTTGTTGTAGCTGTCTTGTCTGAGACCTACATCTTCGAGAGCATCCCCTCTCTTGTTTGAAAAGTTCCTTTTCATTCTTTCGTCCCTATTCAATATAAATTCTCCTCTCATTTTTTTTTTTTTATCATGATAAAGCCTTGCCCTTTTTGAAGGAATTGTGTGATGCTTACTTCTGAGATCCTCAATGACCCAGAGCACCATTTGAGTTTTCCACAATTCTTTTGTGATTCTTTGCTGTGGGTTTGGGTGAGGATGGAGTATTAGTCATCCACCTGCAGTTGGGAGCCTGAAGGCTTTTCCCATTTCCCTGGTTGATATTGCTGAGATCCCCACTCAGTAAATTGCTCTCTACTTTCAGGGTCCAGTAATGAAGTTTCCAGGGTTAATACTAATACCCAAGCCAAACCTGTTGCTGTCAAGTGAGTTCCAACTTGTCCTATTAATACCTCCCTTTTTGTTCACCCTGTGCCCACTGCTGTGGGCACCTAAATACCTTAAAATTCTTAACCAAAAAACCAAAACCAAACCCAGTGCCGTCGAGTTGATTCCGACTCATAGCAGTCCTGTAGGACAGAGTGGAACTGCCCCATAGAGTTTCCAAGGAGTGCCTGGCGGATTCGAACTGCTAACCCTTTGGTTAGCAGCCATAGCACTTAAACACTACACCACCAGGATTTCCTAAAATCCTTAAGCTGGCATTAATGGAGATCTTTTGTGGTTTAGTTTTATCAAAGTCATCTTTTCTTTTTTTTTCTTTTTTCTTTCACTTTCCTTGTGTTTGTTGTTTTAAGGGATTTTTAAGGAAGCGCTCTTGGGGAGATTCTGGGTTTATTAATGAGAAATTTCTTTAATTACCTTTTGCTTACTAAAAATTTCCTTTTAGTATTTTTGTCATTGTTGTTGCTGACTCATTTTATAACAAAGGCTTTACTCAGATGTCATAATCTCTGTTGTCTATGCATTCTAAAAATGAAAAGTGAAAGGAATTCCCAATGTCAGGTTGCATCATTTTATTCAGCTTTTGTTTCCTGTGTCACCTCATCATAGAAGCTCACACGACATCCTCTTAAAAATACACCTGATCCCCACAACACCTTCCTTATCCCTTGTCTTGGCTTTGCTTCTCTTCATAGTGCTTATGGTCTGTCCTTGTCTATTGGTTGTGTTTCTCTGCCACACAGTAATCTCTCAAAAAACCTTTTGAATAAACACATGGATGGTTATGCAAGTTTGTTCTCTGCTCCAGACTTCAATTTTCACTAGATTTGCTGCTTCCAACTTGGTTGTCCATCCAAAGCATCTGGAGAATTGTAGAAAATTAAAGGTTATGTTGGTCCTGCTTGTCTACCAGGGTTACACTTCTCTTTGTGTCTGCACAAGGGTGCATGTGAGTGTGTGTGCATATGCACTTAGTGTTGTGTATTAGTGTTTAGTGTGTGTATGAATGTGTGTGTGTGATAGGAATGGGAGAAATTTCTTTAATAAGCTATTTCCTTAAGTTTTTTCTTCTTGCTTTGCCTCAGATTCATCTAATTCTTTTTTAGTATTTATTTATTTTGTTTGCTCTTTCATAACAGAGCATTTACTCAAATGTCATAATCTGTATTGTCTGCATTGTTATTATTTCATCTGAGTAAACTATAGATTAGTATTTCACATTCTGGAATCACAAAATATATGCCTTATGAAGTATTCCAGATCATTAAATATTTGATGTCTCCTTCTCTATGTAACTATTACATTTTTGTACTTTTTATCTCTTGAATTGTATTCCTTACAATAAATTCAAAATCCATGCCTTATTTACTTCAAACGCTTTATAATCTGAATAGTTTAGAAGTATAATAAATATGGATGATTATTCAACAATTGATATATTACTGTTTTACCTTATTATTTTTTAGTATATTTATTGACTTGTTGCAATGTAAAGTGGGCAACATTGCTGGTATGAGGACACTGGGTCTCACAGAAGCTAAGTGCTAACCCAGTGTCAGAGCTAAGACATAAAATTTTATCCAATATTTCCCAATCTATTATATAATGTTAAAGTGTATTTTCCTAAGGCATTATTTTAAATCAGAATTCAAAGAACTTTATTCATTCGACCGATGTCAAGATTTTTTTATATTATTCAAAAACTACTTCTTTATGATTGAGCAAATCATTATTTTGCTATTTTGAACCAGAAGTTAATTGGGGAGTATTCCCCTCTGGGCATCTCCTATGGGCTTCTTTAGCAGCAGGGTAAGTGGATATAAAAGACCTAAATAAAACCTATTCATAGTGTACCTAACCTGTATTTCCTATTGTGTAGGTAAGAGAAAATATCAGATCATTTGCAGAATATTTAGGAGAAAGTGTCTAAAATATCAAGGTAGAATATTCTGTGATATCTACAGTATTACAAAAAAACCTTTGGTTCTTCCCTATTGCATTGGCATTTTCATATATCCATCAAAATCTGAT
This sequence comes from Elephas maximus indicus, assembly GCF_024166365.1. NCBI lineage: Eukaryota > Metazoa > Chordata > Mammalia > Proboscidea > Elephantidae > Elephas > Elephas maximus. The sequence continues at coordinate 79,077,427 of NC_064838.1, read as the reverse complement.
ATATGAAGAATTCTACCCACTACTTTAAAACCATACTTCTCAGAAAAGAACAGAAAAAATAGAAACATTAAACATTAATTATATGCTTGTAGACACAAGCAAGAGTCTCCAAAGTAGATGTATGCTTTTATTTTCCTGATGGAAGACGATAGTACAGCTCAAGGTAAGAACAATGGGAAGAAAGGTCTGAACTTAACATAGCAAAGGAAGCAAGAATATTTGAACTATTTAACTTCACGAAGGCTTATATTTGGATATAAATAATGAGGGGTAGATAAATCATTTAGGTTTATTTTGTTAGCTGCTAAATCTAAAAGTCAATTCAGGTTATCACTTCATAATATTTCTCTGATATTGATGACTTGAAAGATACCCAAACACTGCAAGAATGGTGTTTTGTTTTATTTCTCATGGGGGAAGGGACAGTTGCAGAATGAAGCCATAGTGTAATAGGAGGCAGTATAGGAGGATGGAAAGAACCTACACTTTGAGATCAGGGGCAGCTGGGATTGAACCTTGGCTCTGGTACTTACTGTTTTGAGGATTGCTATGAAGATATGATAAAGAAATGTGTGGAAAATTCTATTCTTGCAAGAGCTCAAAAAATGAAAAAATGATAGCTCTTATTATTTCTCTCCTTTGTGTTGGGCCTATGATATCTAGAGTTATCCTCTTTCTCATGACATTATATTTATGGAAATGACTTTACATTAACTTCTTAAGATTGATCCTTCTAAATTCTTTAATAATCATAAATGGTTTCTCTTTACAACTTTGATGCCTTTCCAGATGTGCTAATATTGACTTAGTCATACTCAGTATAACTTTTCATTTGACTCATAGCAGAAAAGCTGGTTTCAAGAGAAGTTTAACTCTAGTGCTTAACATTTTTTTCTAACATTTTCTTTATAGAAAACCAAAATAACCACAGTGTAATTGAAGAAACGGCAATGTTGTAATCTGTGTGATTTTATTTTTGTCAGTGGATTACACAACTCACGAAATTCCTTTACTCTCTAAAGAATAAACTTATTTCATATTGATGAAACTTTGCTGATTAAAATTATACTATTTCTGCAGAAGAAAATGACTAAATCTACTTTTATAGCCCCCTTTTTTAATCATAATACAATTTATTTGGTTTGATACTGACAAAATAATGTTTGAGTGCATATTGATTATCACAAAACAGATATTAAATGTGCTTAAGTTTCTGGGTACACACATCTTTTCAATGTTTTGACAGAAATATTCTTACCCAAATTTGATTTTCGAGAAGAAATACATCCAATAAAAAATAATTCTATTATATTTATGTTTCATTGATAACCAAAATTTGAAATATTTAAAAGAAATTCCTCTTCATGTTTAATTACTGTTCCTGGTTCTATGTGTGCATGTATGTGTCTGTTTATGTGTATGTGTGCACACATGTCTGAATTGTGCCTGAATGGCTTCTTCATTGAACTTTTTTGTCAGTGTAAAGAGGATTAAACTTTAGGGGGGAAATCTAACATCACACACACCTTCTAATCACAGAACTGAACAATGAACATATATATTTTCAGATTCTAAATCCTATTTATGTATTCTGTACCATCATAAATTTAGGTACATAATTGAATTGATGTCAAAGTTTGTATTTAAAAAAATCATCTTTTTCTTTAGTCTTCTAATAATATTTTTTAAAATATAATGAATTGATTTCATTCATCATTCACCAAATTTTCTATTTTATTTCCATTGAATCTATATTTATCTTATCAACATAATCACTTTTTCTCAGTATCCCTTCAGCTATTATCCATGTTCTCTCTCCCCCTGCAAATGACATTTTTCAAAATGAGAAATATATTTAAGAATTCCCCAATTAAGCCAGTAAAGCATTTTTTTAATTAAATGATATATTTAAAAGCATTTTATAGTGCTGTAGTCACATAAAAATATAAGCTTAAAGTAGATTGTTTCAGACTTCTAATCTGTTTGTCTTAAATTATTTTTCCAATAAAGAGAATTCAATCTTCTAACAAATCATTCAAGTATTTTTTTCCTCTAACTTTATTCATTACAAAATTCCTACGGAAATATTTTCTCTAAATATTTACAATTCTTCTAGGTAATTCTGATCTTGTCTTTCCCAAGATATTATAGGCATTTGGGTTTATTCTCTGTTAAACCACTCTAATCTACATGATTCTCTTACTGAGAGATCCATATCAATATATTCAAACTGGAGCTTGACTTGGGTCACTAATTAAAGTAGTTCACAGATTATAATTTCTAGCAGATTATGTACCCATAAGACTGATTCAAATTTACTAATCAGTAAATTAGAGTAATTTGAGATGAAGTGTGGGGAGAACATGTAAAAAAATACGTATTTTTTTAAATTAAAATAGCATTATATATTCTCCAAAAATTGCTATTTCATGAGCTAATAATTCAAGTTCCAGAGTAGGTAACTCTTTAGCTTCTGATTTGTTTATCCATGGGACCATTCAGAAGATAGTTAATCTATTCTTTGTACAATCCGTCTCTTTCGTTGTTTTTAATCTGAAATCTTATATCTGCATTCAAAGGTACTTTAAAAAAATACTTTTTTGTGTATTGCTTTAATAATAAAAGTTACTTAACTATTATTTCACAAAGTCCACAATCAACAACACTTAAACAAGTGTAAAATCTTGAACGAAAATACCTTGGAAGAAAATACTTCGAAATCATGAAAGCCATGATTTTTTTAACATCTTCGATAATTTCCTACATTTTCACCAGTAATATTTGAGGGTGTGAGAAAAACATACAGATTGTCAAAAACAACATTGGCCAAATATATAGCCAAAAAGGACAATACGATACCATGAATTTGGGAAAGATGTTTGAATGAAACATAGGATGTCATGTAATTTTGAATTCAGTCATGGTGAATCTTTCCCCAAAAAAACAATTTGATAAATTCCATTCAGTGAAATCCAAAAATTAGTAATGGAACTAGAAACTATTCAGAGAGTAGCTTATTAGATGTCACAATACAGGAGGGTGATACTTTATAAGACCAACTCCAATCAGCATATGCTATATTTTAAAGAGTTTTAAAGAATAAATTTAATTAATTTATTTTTCTGTTTTAATGTTCATCCTAATCTTGAAAGATAAAATTAATATTCTCATTCTGCAGGTGAGAAGATTATAGCAAATAATTTTACACAATTACTGAAAGAGCTACAACTCTGGTGTTAGATTCTAATGCTCTATCCATTGATACATTATCTCAACAGTTTGGATGAGAGAAAGAAATTTCTTTGAATAAATGGCTAGTTTTAATGAATAAACCAGTTAACTCAATTATTTTGTAATGACTGATATTAACCAATGAGGAAATGTCTTTATTTTCTATTTAATTCTGCAGACAGTGGTCTGACCCTTTTATTCACTATCTGGTCATTGTCTTATGAGTTGCACCCGAGAATTCACGCATTTCTGAAAAATTAGTATGAGAATATAGCTAACATTCCTTTAAGTCATGATATTATGCATCCAAGCCATAAAAATAAAAATTGTGATTTCACGTATGTTTTCAAGTTTGTTCCATGAAGTGACAACATGAAAAATGACACAGAAGTCACCACATTTGTATTGAAGGGCTTCACAGACAATCTTGAACTACAAGTAGTCTTATTTTTTCTCTTTCTAGCAATCTACCTCTTTACTCTGACAGGAAATTTAGGATTGGTTTCATTAGTCTTTGGGGATTCCCAGCTCCACATCCCCATGTACTATTTTCTGAGTGTGTTATCTTTCTCGGATGCCTGCAGTTCCTCATCTGTTACTCCAAATATGTTAGTAGATTTTATGTCAAAGACTAAAGCCATTTCATTCCTTGGATGTGCAACACAAATGTTTCTTGATATTACTTTTGGGACCACAGAATGCTTTCTCTTGGCGGCCATGGCTTATGATCGCTATGTAGCAATCTACAACCCACTTCTTTATTCAGTTAACATGTCACCCAGAGACTATGTGAAACTCATCATTGCGTCTTCTGTTGGTGGTATTGCACACGCTACTTTACACACAATAGCAACATTTAGCCTCTCTTTCTGTGCATCCAATGAAATTAGACATGTCTTTTGTGATATCCCTCCACTTCTTGCTATTTCCTGTTCCAACACTCACGTTAACCAGCTTCTACTCTTCTACATCGTGGGTTTTGTTGAGATATTCACCGTCCTGATTATACTGATCTCCTATGGTTTAATTTTGTTGGTCATTGTGAAGATGCATTCTGCTGAAGGGAGGAGAAAAGTGTTTTCCACCCCTGGCTCCCACCTAACTGGAGTGTCAATTTACCATGGAACAATCCTCTTCATGTATATGAGACCAAGTTCCAGCTATGCTTTGGATCATGACACGATAATGTCTATATTCTACACCATTGTGATTCCCATGCTGAATCCCATCATCTACAGTTTGAGGAACAAAGATGTAAAAGAAGGCATTAAAAAAGCATTTGAAAGAATAAAGCATATTTTTAGCACTAAAAATTAAACTAAAAAAATCAAGAATCATGGACCAGGTCTCAATAGGAAGATATGAAAAAATGAAATTTCAGTTTTAGCTAATTAGTCTTTCTATTCTTCTTGAATGTTTTAATAAAGATCTATTTTAACAGATACAGAAAAACTGTGCCATCAAGTTGTTTCTTACCATGTTCATGGTGATATAGGTATATATGTGTAGGGGTGTATGGGTATATATACATACACATACAATGATTCTGACATGTACATATGAACATATATGAGTATATGATCTGTACTTAGAATATTGTATATTATTTATCTCTTGCTTACATTTTGGGAAATGAAAAAATAAAACAATTATTTAGTAAAGTGTAATTTCTGACATTAGAAAATTTGAGAAATAGTTTTAATTATTTTTAAAATATGAATCTAGAGTATTTTTAATAGCACTTTTTCCATTTTCTAATGACTTCTATAGATCCAGCAAAATCAGTGAACAGTATACAGCTAAATAAATCAACGTGGATAAGTCCACCAATATACATCTGAAAAAAAAAATGCAGAATGAAACATTAAGTATTATATAAAGTAACTAAAAAAAAAGATACCTTCAAAATTATGATACATTTTGATAATGAGTGCATAAATGTGTAGTATCTAATATCACAAAGCATATCAATGAAGATTAGTGGATTGGAGAAACCTCTGTTTTAGAAGACACTGTTTGCATAACGGTAAAAGTTTGAATGTTTGAATCCACCCAGATGGCCCTCAGTAGATCTACTGAAATATCACAACAATTGAAAACCACATGGAGGGCATTTCTACTCACACACACACAGGGCCATCATTAGTCAGAAGTGGCTGGATGGAGACTTGTATTAGATATTACGAAGACCAAAATTAAGAAGGAATTGTTGTGTCATGCACTAAAGGAGTGAATATTTTAGAGAATGAGATGAAAGTTGTTGTGATTTCTTTGCCAAAGTTCAAATTACATTAAAGATTGATTGCAGCACTGGAAACAAAATTCTGATGTTTGATTTCAAATTTTGGGATGGATATTGCATTCATTCGTTCATTCCATCAATCAGTGAGTTAGTTACCAAATATCTATATCCTGTGTATTATTTTAGAAGTTTGTAAAAAAAGGTAAAATATTTCAACACACCCCATTCCCTTATAAACATTGTAGGCTAGAATATGTCACAGAGAAAGAAAAAAATATTATTTATATTTAATTGCAAGATTTATACATTATTTGAAAGAATATTGCAGGCTGCTGTGAAAAAATACATTTTCAACTCAAATCAGTTAAATAAAAAGCTGGAAATGATACTAGGTCTGATAATAATAATAAAAAGTTGGTATCCAGTCTCTTTACAAAGTCCACATTTTCAATTTGGTATATATCATCTTTATATATATATATATAATTTTTATTGTGCTTTAAGTGCAAGTTTACAAATCAAGTCAGTCTCTCACACAAAAACCCATATACACCTTGCTACACACTCCCAATTACTCTCCCCCTAATGAGACAGCCTGCTCTCTCCCTCCGCTCTCTCTTTTCATGTACATTTCACCAGCTTCTAACCCCCTCCACCCTCTCATCTCTCCTCCAGGCAGGAGATGCCAACGTAGTCTCAAGTGTCCACCTGATCCAAGAAGCTCACCCCTCACCAGCAACCCTCTCCAACCCACTATCCAGTCTAATCCATGTCTGAAGAGTTGGCTTCTGGAACGTTTCCTGTCTTGGGCCAACAGAAGGTCTGGGGGCCATGACCACTGGGGCCCTTCCAGTCTCAGTCAGACCATTAAGTCTGGTCTTTTTATGAGAATTTGGGGTCTGCATCCCACTGCTCTCCTGCTCCCTCAGGGGTTCTCTGTTGTGCTCCCTGTCAGGGCAGTCATCGGTTGTAGCTGGGCACCATCTAGTTCTCCTGGCCTCAGGATGATGTAGCCTCTGGTTCGTGTGGCCCTTTGTGTCTCTTGGGCTCATAATCGTCTTGTGTCCTTGGTATTCTTCATTCTCCTTTGATCCATGTGATTAGAGACCAATTGATGCATCTTAGGTGGCTGCATGCTACCATTTAAGACTCCAGACCCCACTCTTCAAAGTGGGATGCAGAGCGTTTTCTTAATAGATTTTATTATGCCAATTGACTTAGATGTCCCCTGAAACTGTGGCCCCAGACCCCTGCCCCTGCTATGCTGACCTTTGAAGCATTCAGTTTATTCAGGAAACTTCTTTGCTTTTGGTTTGTTCCAGTTGTGCTGACCTCCCCTGTGTTGTGTGTTGTCTTTCCCTCCTTGTAAAGTAGTTCTTATCTACTATCTAATTAATGAACCCTCCCAACCTCGCTCCCTCCCCCTCTCGTAATCACAAAAGAATGTTTTCTTCTCAGTTTAAGCTATTTCTCAAGTTCTTATAATAGTGGTCTTATACAATATTTGTTCTTTCACAACTGACTAATTTCACTCAGCATAATGCCTTCCAGGTTCCTCCTCATCTGTTTTTGTAAAGTAAATGCACCAGGGCTTATTCTTGATTCTACAAGACAAGCTTTACTTTAAGTTCTATCCCCAATTTCATATTAAAATTTTTCATTGGGCCAGAATCCTGTGCTTTTCAACTCTATGATTTTCTTAATCCAAGGGCCAGGGCACTACCCATATCATATAAAGGTATATTAAAAGAAAAAAATATGATGGAATCATTGCATGTGTTTGTAATTCGGTATGATCACTTAAGCAAGTCCCTAGGCTATCTCCACACTTTCACTGCTTGGGTAAAATTTTGAATGGAGACTTGCCTAATGAGCCTTCAATTTGTCTTTCTTTCCCTGGGGAATCAGACTTTTATCGGGGAATCCTAGCCCTCATGTTCAGGGATTGGGGGCTAGAAACAAATATATTTTAGTGAGAAGGTCTTCAGGGACTTCAGACCTTTGTAAAACTGCCTAGCATGCTTCATGGAGTAAACTTAGGAGTGGATCTCAGCCAATCTCCCTGCACAGGTAGGTTAAACCAAGTGTTTTACCTATTACTAGGTCTAGATGTGAGGACTAAGTATCTTGAAATCTCTATCGATTCGAATCAAACTCAGAACTGTAATGATTCCTTCTCTGTCCTCTTTTCCAAGTGACTACAATTTTTGCCCACTGATTGCTAAGTGGTAGTGACAGCCGTGTAACGCCGTAAGTAACAGTCAAGCATTTCTACTGACAAATGAGACTGAGCATGGTTAAGTTTAAAATAAAGAGGTAAAAACCAGTGATCAGCTTTGATCATCTAAAAGAATGGAGAAGATTTAGCATATTGCTTCTTTCATACGATGAATTTGATGTTTTCGTGGAAGCGAGTATTTTTCAGATGGTCTTAATCCAGCCAGAGTTACTGCTAAAAAATATTAGCTGTAAGCATTTGTGGTAGTGTCCTGTAGCATTTGGAATAAAAACATTGAAAGATACTAATGCTGATCTTCTACCAATGAGTTCAATGATAACTTGAGAATTTCATATTGTCTCCATGTACATGCCAATGTCGAGAAAGTTCTTGAGCATTTTGAAACCATAGTTTAATTATACCCTACCTTTGGCACATTCTTATATTATTAGTTTGGTGCACCAAGAATGAAAGTAATTATGTGCCCTAATTTCTTCTATTGTGATCAAAAACCATGGAAATGCAATGATATGGGACAGAAAAAGCATAGACTTGATTCTTATTCCCAATCTAAAGAAGTGAATATGATCATATTTGATAACACAGCAATAACTTTTTGAAATTAAATACGTATAGGTATGTATATCCATGTGTATGTACATGGACACACACATATATATGTATGTATATATAAATGTTTAAGCCTACACACATCTACATATCTTACCCAATAGCAAGTAGAAGTAGTAATGAAATATTGCCTATTAAAACCTGTTGTTCATATGAATTAGTTCAAATTAAAGGAATTTAAGAAAAAAAGTAAATGATAGTACTATGAGTATAAAAATATGGCAAAATTTTTGAAGGCACTATCCAGTTTAATTTTGGGGATCCAATCAAAAAAAAAATTTTTTTTTTAATCTCCCAAAGAATACAGAATAACAAATGGTCATTCCATAGGGTCAGTATGGGTCAAAATTTACTCAAGAGCAATGGTTTTGGTTTATACCAGATAGGAATTTCTTAAGTGTTCCTGAAATATAAGATTCTACGTTTCTAAAGAAAAGCTACAAAATTACTTGAACTCAATAAAATTGAGATATTGTCCCCTTCTTGTTTTTTGCATTGCCCAGGGTGATAAACCTTAGGTTGAAAAGATTCCTTGGTGCCAAAAGCCTCTATGTCCTGGTGGCCACTGAGAGCTCATGCTAAGAAGTAATTTTTGCACTCAATGCAACACACTTCCAAATAAAAATTGTCGTTGAGTTGATTCCAACTCATAGTGACCCTATAGGACATAGTAGAACTGCTATATAGGGTTTCTAAGAAGCATTTGGTATTTTTGAACTGCTGACCTTTTCATTAGAAGCCGTAGCTCTTACCTACTACATCACCAGGGTTTCCACCTCCAAATAAGTTAAATGGAAATATACTCTTGAAATCAACTCAAAACTCTTTAATAATTAGCTGGCAGTAGCATTTTTTTTTTTTTTTTTTGTGCTTTAGATGCACGTGTACAGAACAAATTAGTTTCTCACTAAACAATTAATACACATATTGTTTTGTGACATTGGTTGCCAACACCATGATGGGTCAATACTCTCCTTTTCTCGACCTTGGGTCCCATTAGCAGCTTTCCTGCCCCTTCCTGCTTTTTCGTCCTTGTCCCTGGGCTGGTGTGCTCATTTAGTCTCAGTTTGTTATATGGGCTTGTCTAAATTTTGGCTGAAGCATGAACCTCAGCAGTGACTTAAACAATGAGTCTCTGTCAGACCAGTAAGTCTGGTCATTTTTTTATGAGTTAGAATTTTGTCCTAAAATTTTCTCCAGCTCTGTCTGGATCCTCTATTGAGATCGCTGTCAGAGCAGCTGGTGATGATAGCTGGGCATCAACTAGGGCTGGACGTAGTCTGCTGGAAGCTGTGGTGGTTGTAGGTCCATTAGTCATTGGGGCTAATCTTCTCCTTGTGTCATTTCTTATCTAAACTATGACACTTTTGAAAGTGAAAGGAGACGTTAAAATAATTAATATTAATACAGTTTTTCAGAAGTTTGTCTACGGATACATTATGTAAGCAGATCTATAAAATAAATGTATTCAAAAATGATTTAAAATAAAAAGTATCGGTAGATAACTGAAATAACTCTTTTCACAGACGAGTGTTAAATCAGACAAGGTGCAGGAGAAAAAAAAAAACTTGGCAGAAAATGGGGGTGTTCTATAGAAACTTTATTTTCCTGACATGTACTCACTGAAAAAAGAATCCTGACTTTTCCATCAGTTGTATTTCAGTAGAGGAGGGAATGAACAATGAGAATATTAAATATACACAAACACTCTCCCTCCTCAGAGCTAATTGCACTAATATACAACAATCAGTAAATGATATTCTTGTTGTTGATAGCTCTTGTTATATTAAGGATATGTTTATAAAATGTATTATATTTGGGAGTGAACAATGCAGTGAGTAACATTATGTATAGAAATCTCACAGGAAATATCTTGATCAAAGTGAGTGTTGCTCTGAGGTCTTACAGGGTAAACTTACCTTGTTATAAAACTTGACATTCTTTTTGATTTCATGGTAGGAGACAAGAGATATGGGATAGTTGGTGCAACAAAATCGGATCAGCTTATCGGAAACATACTTTATGTATCTTTAAATGGAAAAAGAAACAAATTTGGGAGAAGCATGTGTGTGGAAGAGCGTGTTTTGTTTTGTGAAAGCTACAGCTGAATATCAGGTGGCCCAGTGTTTTGCACATACCAAAAAAAAACCGTTGCACTTGGGCTGAATCCCAACTCCCAGTGGCCCTACAGGACACAGGAGAACTGCCTCATAAGGTTCCCAAGGTTGAAAATCTTTAGGGAAGCAGACTGCCACATCTATCTCCCACAGAGCAGCTGGTGGCTTTGAACTGCCAATCTTTCAGTTAGCAGTGCAGCACTTAACCACTGTGCCACCAGGACCAACCATTTTGCATACACAAAATTAGAATTTAATTGCTATTTCTTTTTCAACTATAAAAATCAGGTAGAATGTGACACTGATGCCCAAATTACAAAAACAAAAGGAGAGAAAAATGCTAAAATCATTCAGAGCAAGCTAGTAATAATAACAATAGCTACAGGTAACATCTGTTGTGAAATCATTATGTGCCAAGCTTTGTGCTTACTAACCTGTGAAAGCACATTATGCCAGTTAATTCGTACTATACAAGAAGAGAAATATTTGATCAAAAGTAAAGAGCTAGTGCTTGGTGGAATAAAACAACAACAATATCAAAAAGAGCTAACCAAATTAATAAAAAAGGACAAACCATAAGTTTAGCCCATGCCTTTACCCGCCAATATCTATGCAGACTCTGAGGGACTTCATTGATCCTCCGTTGTCTCGTCAGACATGGAAATATTTATATTCATCTCCTAAAACTCTAATGCAGAACAAGAGATAATAATTTCAAAACATTTGGCGTAGTTCTAGGCACATAATGAGAGTCCCTGGGTGGCACGAAAGGTTAAGCACTTGGATACTAGCTGAAATGATGGCGATTCAAGCCCACCCAGAGGAGGCAGGCTTCTCATGTGGCTTCAAAAAGGTCACAGTTGATAACCCAGCGGAGTAGTTCTGCTCACACATGTGGGGTCACCATAACTAGGAATCTGCTAGATGTCAACTCACAACAGCAACGAGAAGCACAGAGTGAACATTAAATAAATGTTAGCGTTCTAGCCCCTCATTTCTCTATACAAATAGGTAAAATGATTGAACTTTATCAAATCTAAACTGTAAGTAATAAACCTTAACTGTAATGACCACCACAAAACAGGTTTCAAGGAACTTAAGGCAAAGGAGGATAAACTAGAAAAGGAAGGAGAGTCTGCTAAAAAGAAATAATAGTCATCTGGAAAACACATCTAGTGACAGTTCTGAGGTATGTGGCAGAAGAAAGAAAATGTGATTAAGAAAGAAGGATGCAGTCTTCCTGCAACTACAGAAGGAACAGTAATGAGATGCAGACCTACCTGTGTGTAGCGGAAACAGAGATCTGGTAAAAATTGTTAAGGAAAAAGCCACAGTTCTGGATGGGTTTCCCACAGAGATACTGAAATATATAAAATACCTAAGGTTGATGAAGCAGCCTGGGCTGGAGAGGAGGCCCGTGGCAGTTAAGCAGAAGGATAGCTGGAGGTCACTCTGGCTCATCAACTCCAACTCGGTAAAGGCAGTTATCGTATTATCACTCGAAAACAGTGGGAAAGAAAACATATACATCTCACTCAATATCACTGGAAAAATATTCATGCATATATATTATGATATATATATATCATATATATACGTATATATTATATTCTGTTGTTATTAGGTGTCACCGATTTGGTTCAGAATCATAGAAACCCTATGTACAACACATATATACATACATACATATATATATATAATTCAAAAATTTTACTTCTATGTACAATATAGAAAACTCTGGTTGTGTCGTGGTTAAGAGCTATGGCTGCTAACCAAAAGGTCGACACTTTGAATTCACCTGGCACTCTTTGGAAAACCTATGAGTCAGTTCTACTCTGCCCTATAGGGGTCCTAGGAATTGGAATCAACATGAAGGCAACGAGTTTTTTTTTTTTTTTTTCATTTTATGTATATTGTATATATATATATAAAACTCAATATTTAAACTATATCTAACAGTAAATAAATAGGTTACAAAATAATTTTAAAAAACAACCTTAGTTGTTTTCTGGCGAGTTTTTTTTTGAAATTTCTGAAAATGTGGGAGAGAAAAAATTAAGATCTGAAACTTCTAAGTGCGAACAAAACTAAACAGATTTTAAATGAAAATTTAACAAGGAATAATCCTCTAAAAGCAAAATGAATTTTACATTTTATCAATCTCTTTTCATTTTCACTAAAAAAAAAAAAAATTTTTTTTTTTTTTTTTAGTTTCACTATTTAAGGGAAAAAACAGTGCAATAAATGGCTCCAGGAAATCTCACAAAGGTGACTGAGTTCATTCTCTTGGGAATCACAGACATTCCTGAGCTTCAGGTCCCCATTTTCTTTGTCTTCCTGGTGATCTATGGGCTGACTGTGGTAGGGAACCTGGGTACCATCATCCTCACCAGTGTGGACTCCAGGCTTCAAACCCCCATGTACTTTTTCCTTCAACACTTGGCTATCACTAATCTTGGCAATTCTACCACCATTGCCCCTAAAATGTTACTCAACTTCTTGGCTAAGAAGAAAACCATCTCATACTACTTTAGTGCAGCTCAGCTAGGTGGCTTCTTAGTTTTCATGGTGGCTGAAGTTTTCATACTGGCGGCAATGGCCTATGACAGCTATGTGGCCATTTGCTACCCCCTGCTCTACATGGTGGTGGTATCTTGGCAGATCTGCCTTCTGCTGGTATCCCTCATATACCTCTACAGTCTGACCATAGCAGTGACTATTTTTTCCTGTGTGTTCTCTATGTCATACTGTTCTTCCAATGTAATCAACCATTTTTACTGTGATAACATCCCTTTGCTAGCCTTGTCCTGTTCTGATATTTACATTCCAGAAACAGCAGTGTTTAGATTTTCGGGTATCAATCTGTTTTTCTCCATGATCATTGTTCTAATATCCTACTTCAACATTGTTCTCGCCATTTTGAGGATACAGTCTTCAGAAGGGAGACAAAAAGCTTTTTCCACCTGTGCTTCTCACATGATGGCTGTCACTGTGTTCTATGAGACCCTCCTTTTCAAGTATTTGCAACCCAGGACCAACCACTCACTAGATCCTGATAAAATGGCCTCAGTCTTTTACACCCTCGTGATACCAATGCTGAATCCCCTCCTTTACAGCCTGAGGAACAAGGACGTGAAGGATGCCCTGAAGAGATTCCTGAATAACCCATGTCAATCGCTCAAACTAATGTAAATACATAACTACAACTGTCTTCTTTTAAGAGTCTTAAATTGCTCCTGACAAATCTGCTAAGTGAAGAGGCATTTTAAGTAGTTAAAAAACAAACAATAAAAAAAACTATTAATTACAATGGGAAAAATACTAATGCATTTTTTCCCAGTTCAAAGTACCAATCTTCCTAGTTGGAAAAATGCTTCAATTATACAATGAAAACAAACTTACATAAGTAATAAACAACAAATTGAAAATAAATAAATACATATTATAAATAAATTACAACTTGTTAAAAGGTTTGTGTCTTATTCTCTGGAACTATGGTATCTGCTGTTGTTAGATGCCATCAAGTCCATTCCTACTCACAGGGACATTATGTACAACAGAAGGAACCACTGCCTGGTCCTGAGCCATCCTCACGATCATTGTTTTGCTTGAGCCCGTTGTTGCAGCCACTGTGTCAATCCATCTCTTTGAGGGTCTTCAACCTCGGCACTGTATTTGTTTGCAAATGAGAAGAAACAGATGCAAACAAAAGGTGTCTAGGTACTGCAAATTGTTTTCTCTAACCTACAGTTTGGAGAATGGGATCCACCCAGTGGTACCAGGAAAGAAAAGGCCTTGTGCTTTTCTTCCTTTAAGATTAGAGCCAAGAAAGCGCTGTGGAGAATCTCTACCCTGGAACACCTGGGATCCTGACGAACTGAAATTGACTTGCCGGCAACTGACAACAACATAGTCTCTAAACAAGGAAGAGAAAGCCTGCTAATGGGTGGTGGAGGCATATGAGAATCATTGCTTGAAAGGTGATAGAAAGTCAGATTATTCTCCTTGATACACTCACCTTTTGTCCAAGGACTAAACAGTTTATTACAATTTTACTTTTTCTTTTCTTTTTTATACCATATTCTCCAATAATAACCATTTGCACCATTTTCTCCATCTATCACATGTTTTGTGAACTCATTGTTGTCTTACGCTTAAAATAATTTCATAACACATGAAAGTAAACATGTAGGGGAAAATAAAACTAAGCCGAAGAGTACTTTGAAATGCGACATGTGACATAGCAGACTGAAATAAACATAAAAGCATACTATGTTTTTCCTCCTCTCTTGTAGACATGTGCACAAAGGAAAAAAAATTATGTTGAGCTAATCATGATATGGAAACCCTGGTGGTGTAATGGTTAAGTGCTATGGCTGCTAACCAAAGGTCAACAGTTCTAATCTGCCAGGAGCTCCTTGGAAACTCGGCGGGGCAGTTCTACTCTGCCCTGTAGGGTCTCTGTGAGTCGGAATCGACTTGACAGCACTGGGTTTGGTAATCATGATATATAATTAAATGTTTCCACGTGTTATTCTCATACTAAAATCTGTTGTGTAGAGTATATTACCTTTAATATGAAACCATCAACATTAAACATTATTTATTTTCCTTTTTTGTTTAGTGTAGTGAAAGTGTTATTAGACCAAAAATGTCATTTCTTAAAAGTGGTAATTCACAAGAAACATACCACTAAAAAGAAAAAAAATAATGTAAATAGTTATGTGAGTTATTGCTGTGTATGTACAATGCTACTAACATGCAATGGCATGGGGGAGAGTGGGTGTGGCATGTGATGTAAGGACAGTGTCTGGAAATAAAGTCAGGACATTTTCAGGAAGGTCAGACATGAGCCACAACCAGGAACTCTGAGACTCACATAAATGATTCAGTTTCTAACGTTGGTCATAAATGAACACAATAGCCGAAGGCAGGGAAGATAAAATATGTGATGGATATTTCTGATCTCAAAGACAAAATCAGCTATAACTTAATCCCATTAGTCTTTAAACTCTTCATGTTAACAGCTAATGCGTTTCTTTGTTTTTACTTTATTCAGGGTGTATTTGGCTTCAGCAGCTTACAATTACAGAAGTATGTTTCCCATTAGAAAACTATTTTCTCTGGGTATGGCTAGATGTAGAGAATTGGAACAAAAGGCTAAACTCACATTACAACATTTCCAATGCTATTTAAAGGAGTGAATAAATGAATAAACCAGTTGTCTTAGAGTGGTTTCTATTCATTGCAACCCCATGTGTGTCAGGGTAGAACTTCCCCAGAAGGTTTTTAGTGATCTTTCATAAGCAGATCACCAAGCCTTTTTTTCTAAGCCACCTCTGGGTGGATTCAAACCACCAAACTTTCAGTTAGCAGTCAAGGACTTAATAATATACAACACCCGGGAACTCTATCCAATGTAATACATTGGAATATATGTACAGTTTGGTTCATTGCTAAATGAATAAAGGTCAAAAATGAGACGTTTAGTGTTTTTTACCTTTTAATTTGGTTCACATCTATGTATTTCCTAAAATGAATCATGCTGTTTTTTATATTCCTTTCGTATTGCTGTAACAAATTACCTCAAATTTAATGTCTAAAAACAACACAAATGTATTATCTGTTTTGTCAATAAGAATTCCATAATGAGTCTAATTGCACTAAAAGCAAGGTGTTAGCTAATTGTATGCCTTCTGGGTGTTCTCAAGGAGAATGTTTCCTGCCTTTTTCACCTTCTAGAGGCTGCAAATATTCCTTGGATAGTGACCCCTTCCAGTTATCAATCCTATCACTCTCACTTCTGCTTCCATCACCTTTTCGGGTTTTTCTGCATTCCTTTTGTCTTCTAAGAACTCTTGTGATTACATATGGCCCACCTGAACAATCCTTGAACATGTTATATCAATAAAGTCCATTTTGTCTTGTAAGTAATATATTCACAGTTCCTGAGAAATAGGATTTTGACATCTTTGAGCATTCACGAAACTGTCTTCTACATCACATTGGAGTATTTTGTGAAATTAGACAACGTAAAATCTCACAACTGGTCTTATTTACCTGACCTCAATAAAATATTCCGACTAAAATGTACACAGTATATGCCTGTTTTACGTTACTTAGCTATGAAGTTTGTCCTATACAAACTATACACAGAGACCTCTTTGAATTAATGAAGAACAGAAAAATATTTGGCTCAAAGATTGCAGAAAGTGTGTACCCAGATAAACACACACTCACATATCATTTGTTGCACTTCTATTGAGAAATTCTGAATCAAGTCAGTTAACCAGCTAGGCATATCTGTCAAGCACATATTTTAAATGAAGTAAGATGTGAAAAACAGTTTATCTCTCAACTTCAGTCTTCTATGCTCAAAGTTCACCCCATTGGGCATTAACACCTCCAAACATCCAGGTTATGCTTATCTGTGCACCGAGGTACTGCCATGGCATCTTGTGCCTGAGCAGCCACAGCAAATGCAGGGAGGGGTCAGGTGAGACAGGAGATACATGGAAGTCATGAAGCAAGTCACCATCTGGGCAAAGGTGTGAAATTTAGGAAAAACTTTGAACAGCTGCTACAGAAACCTGTCTTGGTTACCTGGCACTGCTATAACAGAAATACCACAAGTGGATACCTCTAACAAAGAAAAATTTATTCTCTCTAGGTTACAAGTCCAAATTCAGGGCATTGGCTCCAGAGGAAGGAAGGATTTCTCTCTCTGTTGGCTCTGGATGAAGATCCTTATCCTCAGTCTTCCCCTGGTTGAGTAGTTTTTCTTCATATGAACCCAGGGTCTAAAAGACATGCACTACTCTTGGTACTTCTTTCTTGATAGTATGAGGTCCCGAACTCTGCTTGCTTCCCTTTCCTTATACTGGCTTTTGTTCCTAGTTAAAATGGTTTCTTAAGAGCAATGCTTTTGAGAGTTACTCGACTCGATGGCACTGGGGCTACCCTCTATTGGTCCAGCAAGATGGACTCTTTTTTTTGGAATGTGAATATTGTTCTACATTTTTCATCCATTCTACAAGGGATCTTCTGCTGTGTCCTTCGTCAGAACAGTTGGTTGCTAGCTGGGCACCATTTAGTTCTTCTGGTCTCAGGCTAGAAAAGGCCATGTTTCCTGTGTGCTACTAGTCCTGTGGACTAGCTTATTATTTGAATCTTTGGTTTCCATCATTCTCTTTTGCTCCAGACAGTAGAGAGCAATTATTGTATCTTAGATGGTAACTCCCAAGCTTTTAAGACCCCAGGAGTGCAAGCCTTTTAAATGACATATATTAACCTTTTCAGAAAAGCTACTTATGTAGGAAGGGGATTAAAATGGAAATGAGCATGAGGTCTGTTGATGGTCATGAGATATAGAATTAGAGTAGAAATAAATCTGAAAAGTACTGTGGAAAGCCATTCAGACAAGCACACAATGACAGCGTGCTGTGAATCTGATGCTGTGATCCCACACATGAATTAGCTTAGAATTCCCTCACTTCACCACACCTAACTAAAAGGGAGGCTGAGAAATAGTCTAGCCAAGTGTCTAGTAAGAAAAGAAAAACAGATTTGGTAATCACCCAGCCAGTCTCTTTTACAGGGTATGTTTTAGTTTTGTCTGACTTCAATGATTATTATATCAATATTATCCAAAAATTATCACTAGAAATATTAAAACTACATAGGTTATTACAACCTCTGAAGCCCTGGTGGCACAGTGGTTAAGAACTTGGCTGCTAATCAAAAGGTCAGCAGTTAGAATATGACAACTATTCCTTGGAATCCCTATAGGGCGGTTCTACCCTATCCTATGGGGTTGCTCTGATCAGAATCCATACCATGGCGGTGAGAGTGGGTTTTATATAGATATGTATATATACATATCAAAGTATATGTATATACATATGTATATATGTACATGGGAGCCCTGGTGGCAAAATGGTTAAGAGTTCAGGCTGCTAACCAGGCATGTTGAAACACATTTTGTTTGGAATAAACCCATGCATGTATCAACTGGAACCCTCGTAGCAATACTTTTTGACTTACCCTCGTATATACGCTTCACTGGTTTTGCCTCTCTAGAGAACCCAGTCTAAGACAATAGGATCCAGACTCTCCTAGTTTTAAACCAGCTTTTTCTTGATAAACTTTAGTAAAACTGTCCCTAAAATCATCAACGTTTTCATCTTAAAAAGCTAAAATTAGCTGGATGGAAACTGGTATTAGATTTTAGGAATGCCAAAATTAAGGAGGAAGAGTTGTATCTGACCCTAAAGTAGCGAATATCTTAGAGAATGAGCTACAACTTACCATGGTTGCTTTGTCAAAGTTAAAATAACATTCAAGATTGATTACAGCATGGGAACAAAATTCTGATGTTTAATTTCATATTTTAGGATGTGTATTTCATTCATTCATTCCATCATTCAGTGAGTTGGTTAACAAATAACTTTTGGACATATACTTTTCCCTGCATATTATTCTAGAATCTGGTAATAAAAAGACAGAATAAGCAGATATATTCCTTCTCTTATAAAGGTTATAGTCTAGAAAATGCCCCAGGAAAAGTAAATAATTGTAATAGCATTAGATTACAGTATTTATTCATTATTTGAAAGAAGATTGTAGGTTAGTGTGAAAAAAATATTTTTTACTCAAATTAGTTGAATATAAAAATTGGAAATGGTACTAGATATGATTTACACTTTAATGATTTGAATAAAAAGTTGATATTCAGCCTTTTTACAAACTTCATGTTTTGAATTTGCTGTATATCATCTGGTTTTTACAGCAAATACACCAGTGCTTGACATCGGAAAAGAGGTTTTGTGTTACATTCTACCCCCAATACTCACATTAAAATTGTCCATTGGATTGAATTCTGTGTTTGCCAACTTTTAGATTTTCTTCATCCATAACCCAGGAGCACTGGCCAGAGAATCGAAGGATATATATGTATATACGTGTGTGTGTGTGTGTGTGTGTGCACGCTTGCGTGTGACAGAATTACTGCATGTGTTTCTTTTTCAATGAAATAATTTAAACAAGTCCCTAGGCTATCTCCCTAGGCTGAAATCTTGAGCGGTGCTTTGCTTAAAGAGCATTCAATTTGTCTTTCTTTCCCTGGGGAATCAGACCTTTATCTGGGAATTCTAGTCCTCATGTTCAGTGACTGGGGCCTAGAAACAAACATATATTATTGTGAAGGTCTTCAGGAACTTCAGACCTTTGTGAAACTTTCTCGCGTGCTTTAGAGGGTAAACTTGGGAGAGGATCTCGGCAGACCTTTATGCACAGGTAGGTTAAACCAAATGTTTTACCTCCTACTAAAGCTAGATGGGAAACCCTGATGGTGTAGAGGTTAAGTACTACAGCCGCTAACCGAATGGTCGACAGTTTAAATTGGCCAGGCCTGCCTTGGGAACTCTATGGGCAGGTCCACTCTGTCCTATAGGGTAGATATGAGTCAAAATTGATGTCAACAGGTTTGATTTTTTTTTTTTTTAATCTCTAGATGTGAGGGCCAAGTGTATTGAAGGCTCTATCAATTCAAATCAAACTCAGATCTGCAATGGTTTCTTCTCTGTCTCTTTTCCAAGTGACTACAATCCTTGCCCATGGATTGCTAAGTGGAAGTGACAGCCCTGTAATAACTTAGGTAAACATCTTAATAAATTAATAACCGTCTTAATGGCTACTGATAAATGAGACTGAGCATTGTTAAAGGGGATGTGAAAAATATATAAATAATCAGTGATCAGTGTTGATTATCTAAGAGAATGGAGATTTAGCATACTACTTTTTTACATATGATGAATTTGATATTTTTAGGGAAGGAAATATTTACCAGATAATCCTAATCCAGGTAGAGTTACTGGAAAAACATCAGCTGTAATGAGTTATGACAGTGTCATGTAGCATTTGGAGCAAAAAATAGAAAGATACTACACTTTATCTTCTACCAATGAGATTAACGATAAACTGAGAATTTCACATTTTCTCTGTGCAGATGTCAATGTTCAGGAATTTCTTGAGCATTTTTGAAATCCTAATTATTTATACCCTACGTTAGCCACATTCTTATACTTCTATTATTAGTAGTTAGGTGTATAAATGAAAGTAATTATGTGCCCTCATTTCTTCCATTGTGGATGAAAGCCAGGAAGATATGATGATATGGTAAAGAAAAAAATAATAAACTTGATTCTATTCACAATCTAAAGCAGTGAATATGATGTAATTGACAACACAGTGATAATTTTTTAAATTAAATATATGTATATGCATATATATACGTCAAAGCCAATATTTAAACTACGTTTAACAGTGACAATATACTTCAGGCAAACAGTTCAAAGAACCAACCTCAGTCCTCAGTTGTTCTCTGGTGACTTTGTATTTCTGAAATTTGTGAAAAGGTAGAGAGAAAAACTATTAAGATCTGGCACTCCTAAGTGTTTGTGAACAAAAGTAAAGTGATTTTAAGTAAAACTTTGACAAGGAATAACCTTCTAAGAGCAAAATTTATTTTACATCTATTCATCTCTTTCCATTCTTTGCATTTAAAGACAAAAGCAACACAATAAATGACTCCAGGAAATCTCACATGGGTGACTGAGTTCATTCTCATGACAGTCTCAGACCGTCCAGAGCTCCAGGTCCCCCTTTTCTTTGGCTTCCTGGCGATCTATGAGCTGACTTTGGTGGGGAACCTGTGCATCATCACCCACACCAGCATTGACTCCC
This sequence comes from Elephas maximus indicus, assembly GCF_024166365.1. Lineage (NCBI taxonomy): Eukaryota > Metazoa > Chordata > Mammalia > Proboscidea > Elephantidae > Elephas > Elephas maximus. Next base: position 79,056,246 of record NC_064838.1, on the reverse strand, counting down.
GGCTTCATAACCCCACGTACTTTTTCCTCTGACACTTGGCTATCATGAATCTTGGCAATTCTACCATCATTGCCCTTAAAATCCTGGTCAACTTCTTGTTTAAGAAGAAAACTATCTCTTACTACTGTTGAGCAGCTCAGCTTAGTGGATTTATTGTTTTTGTTGTGGCAGAGATTTTCATACTGGTCACAATGGCCTATGATCGCTATGTGGCCATTTGTAAAAAAAAAAAAAAAAAAAAAATTTTTCTCTACGTAGTGGTGGTATCTTGGCAAATCTGCCTTCTGCTAGTATCTCTCATATACCTCTACAGTCTGACCACAGCACAACTGTCTCTTCCTGTGTGTTTTCTGTACCATACTGTTCTTCCAATGTAATCAACCCTTTTTACTGTGATAATGTCCCTTTGTTAGCCTTGTCCTGTTCTGATACTTACATTCCAGAAATAGCAATGTTTACCTTTTCAGGGATCAATTTGTTTTTCTCCATGATCATTGTTCTAATATCCTGCATTAACATTATCCTTGCCATTTTGAGGATACAGTCCTCAATGCAGAGACAAAAAGCTTTTTCCACCTGTGCTTCTCACATGATGGTGGTCACTGTGTTCTGTGGGACTCTACTTTTCATGTATTTGCAACCAAGGTCCAACCCTGCATTAGATACTGATAAAATGGACTCAGTCTTTTAGACCCTAGTGATACCAATGCTGAATCCCCCCATTCACTGTCTAAGGAACAAAGATGTGAAGGATGCACTGAAGACATTCCTGAATAACCCATGCCAATTGCTGAAACTAATGTAAATATATAACTACGACTATCTTCTATTAAGAATCTTATTTTGCTGCTGTTAAGTGAAGAGGCATTAAACACCCAACCCAATGAAGAGGCATTAAATCGCTAAGAAAAAAATCTTACTTTCAATGGGAAAATTATTGATGAATTTTTATCCCAATTAAAAATACCCACTATTCCTAGATAGAAAAATGTTTCGATTATAAAATGAAAACAAACTTATATTTGTAATAAAAAACAATTTGAAAGTAAATAAATATGCATTATAAACAGAATGCAAGTTATTAAAAGATTTGTTTTATATACTCTCTAAATAAGGTAAATAGGTGATCCAAACAGTTTACACTAACTTAAACTTTGGTAGATCGAACTCACCCTATGGTACCAAGGAAGAAACAACCTGTTGATGTTTTTTTCTTTAATATTTCAGCCATGGACGGCCTGTACACATGGGGTTGTCAAGAGTTAGAATAAACTTGAACTCAAATAACAATAGCATCATAGCCTATAAACTAGGAAGGGAAAGTCTGAAGTGGGTGGTGGAGATATATGAAAATCATTCCTTGTAAGATGATAGACAGTTAGATCATTCTCCTTGGTACACCCACTTTTTGTCCAAGGACTAGAAATTTTATTACAATTTTACGTTTTCTTTTTTCTTACCATATTCTCCGTTCATAACCCTTTGCACCATTTTCTTCATCTATCACCTTTTTTCTTTAATCAATTTTTGTCTTGCTTTTAAAATAAATTTATAACCCCGAAAAGTAAACATGCAGGAGGAGATAAACACTAAGCCTAGAATGCTTTGAAAGAGGACATGTGCCACAGCAGACTGAAATACACATAAAAGCATTCTACCTTTTTCCTCTTCTCTCTCAACACACGTACACAAAGAAAAATGTTTGTTCGGCTAATCATGACATAAATTTAAAAGTTTTCCATAGGATATTCTCATACTAAATACTGTTGTGTAGAGTTTATTATCTTTGTAATAAACCATAACATTAAAAATAACTCATTTTATTTAGTGTGTTTCTGGGTAAAAATATTATCAGACCAAGAAAGTCATCTCTTAAAGGGTAACAATTCTCAAGAAATAGTTCGCAAAAAAAATAATAAAATAATACTCATAGGAGTTATATCTATATATGTACAGTGCTACTACGATGTGAAGGAGTGAGGCAGAGTGGGTAAGACATGAGAGGTAAAGACAGCGTTAGGAAATAAAGTTATGAAATTTTCAGGAAGGTCAGACATAATCTAAAACCAGGAAGCGTGAGACTCATATAAGTGAATCAGTTTCCCAAGTTGGACATAAATAAGTAGAATAGCTGAAGGTGTAACCCAACCCTAAGAAGGCCAGTAAATTTCCATCAGTCCTTAAACTAACCGAAGTCAGGTTTGGCCCACCCCTGCATGCCCAGAAAGGCCAGATGTGCCCATTAATTGAACTCAACAGAGGATGTGGTAAGAACTGGAATGAATCAGAATGAAAATCATCACCTGGACGTTTTTCCGAAGTGAGAGGTCTAACAAGAACCATGTTACCTTCTATTTCCTGACCTCCTTCTAGTATTTTCCCTCCCCAGTACACCTGTGTGACAGACATCTTGCTGCCCAAATCGCATACAAGCCCTGCTTCCGCATAGCTTAGGGAGTCACATCTGAAGAGTTTCCTCCCAGCTCCTTCATCTGTGGATTATAATAAAGTTATTTTCTGTTTCTCAAAGACCGGTGTCCAGATCACTGGCAAATCTGAGTGCACTGGACAAGGATTCACCTTCTTGGGTTCATAACAAAGTGACAAAAATCAATATATTTGACAGGTATTTCAGGCCTCAAGAGACAAAATCAGCTATAATCTGATCCCAATAGTCTTTAAGATTTTTATGTTACTTGCTTATGTGTTTGTTTTTACTTTATTATAGGTCTGTTTGGCTTCACCAGGTTGCAATTAGAGACTTTAGTTTCCCCGTAGAAAACTATTCCTTTGGGTCTGGCTAGAATAATACCACTGGAGCAAAGGGGTAAACTCACATTACAATATTTTCAATGCAATTAAAAATAAATGAATGAATAACTAACTAAATAAACAATCAAAGCAGTTGTCCTCAAGTGAATTCTGACTCAATGTGATCCCAGAGGTGTCAAAGTAGATTTTCCTCATAGGGTTTTCAATGGTCTCTCAGAAGTAGAGTCCTAAGTCTTTCTTTTAACCATTAAACTTTCAGACAGCAGTCAAGTGATTAACCATTTACACCACCCAGGGACTCCTTCCAGTGTAATACACTGGAATATGCTATGAAGTTTTGCTCAACACTAAATATTTTGTTAAATGAATTAAGGTCAAAATGAGAATTGTAGTGTTTTCTACCTTTAAATTTGGTTTACACATACACATTTTCTGAAAATAATTATGTTGTGTCTTATATTAGTTTCCTATTCTGTAACAGATTACCACACATTTAATGGCCAGAAACAAAGCAAATGCGTTATCTCACAGTTATGGCAATCTGAAGTCCAAAATGAGTCTCACTGTATTTAAAGTAAGGTGTCAGCTAAATGTATTCCTTCTGGGTACCCTACAGGGGAATGTTGCCTGCCATTGTCAGCCTCTAGATTCTGCAAATATTCCTTGGTTACCAGCCCCTTACAGTCATCTGTTGTATGACTCTCACCTCTGATTTCATCTCCTTCTTGGATTCTCCTGAATGCATTTTTGCCTTCTAATAACTCTTGTGATTACACTGGGGCACCTGAACAATCCTTTAACACATTATATCAGAAAAGTGCCTTTTGCCATGTACATAATCTATTCTCAGTTTCTGGGAATGAGGATTTGGACATCTTTGGGTGTTCAAGATATGGTCTTCCACATCTCATTTGGAATATTTTGTGAACTGAGACAATGTAAAATCTTGCACCTCTCTCATTTGTTAGAGATCAGTGCAATAGTCCCATTAAAATGTATAAAACATATACCTGTTATACATTATTTAGTTACAAAATTTATTTGATACAAAGTATACAGAGACCTCTTTGAATTAAGGATAAATGAAAATATACTTGGCTCAAAGTTCACAGAAAGTGTGTACCCAGATAAACATACATGCACATATCATTTGTTAAAATTCTATTTTGAAATTCTGAATCAAGTCAATTAACTAGCTAGGCATCTCTGTCAAGCACACGTTTTAAATGAAGAAAGATATGAAAAACAATTTGTCTCTGAACTCCGGTATTCTGTGCTCAAAGTTCACCCTACTGGGCATTAATACCTCCAAACTTCCAGGTAATGCCTATCTCTGTACCAAGGTGGTGCCATGACTTCTAGTACCTGAGCAGCCATAGCAACACTGTGGAGGGTATCGGGGAGACAGGAGGTACATTGCAGTCATGAAACAAGTCACCATCTGGGCAAAGGTGTGAAAGTTAGGAAAGGCTACAAAAGCTTCAAATAGCTGCCACAACAGCCCACTGTCTGTACTTCAGGACAGGCTAGAGCTCACACTCAATTCTAACAGGGCAGGGCTGTCCTGGTCACACAGCATGGTCAGTGTGTAAATCTTGGGTGGAACACACATTGAATTCCTTCAAGAGCCTGAGAATAAGAAAAGTCAACAAACTTTCCCAGATTCAGAAGAATAGTAAAGTGCATTACACAAACTTACACCCTAAATCCGTCTCATTGAAAGTCCATGTTATGTTCACTAACGATTGAGAAATTAATTTTGTTTTGAAGGACTATGATCATGTATCTCGTTATTTTCCATACATCCCCATTCTCTCTGGTTTAGGACTTTCCTTCTGCATCAATAACTAAAAAAGAGGGAGAGAGCAGTGAACATGTTTCAGCATTATTTTAATTCAAACACAAAATCAAGGAATTGGAAGGCCTCATAATTTCTATCTAGCATATAATAGAGGTGTTCTTGTCCATTAAAGTCTAGATGAACTTGAGGAACCTCATGTCATACATCTGCATATTCATAGGCAACAAAAAAACTGCATTAGTGTGGAGAGCAGGCTGGATGAAACCAAATGTAGAAGTAAACAACATGTGAAGAAAGAAGATGATGCAACCTAGAGAAGAAAAACAACCTCATCAACAGAAGATACTGAGACCAACTAAGTCATAAACAAGGACTTACCAATACCAACCAAATGGGCTCAAAGAGTTTCAACGTGTGAAAAGAAGGGACACTAAGACTCAACTTTGCTGGTACTCATAACCAGAGCCAACTCGGTCATACGTTGCAGACTGGGAAGCAGTGGGCTGCAGCAGCTCCACCGGGCTCTCTCCCAAGCCCTGGAGACATTGCCTATCTCGGTCATATATTGAGGACTAGGACCCAGGATGTCAGGAAACAGTGGGCTGAGGCAGGTCTCCCGGGCTTACTCTCAACCTTCCTCCTAGTCTAAAACACATTTCTTGCTGCTCTGCTATCTCAGTCATACATTAAGTGTTGAGACTCAGTGAACTAGGAAGCGGTGGGCTGCAGCAGCTGACCAGGGCTTACTCTTAGTTCACTCCGGACCCAATACATGTTGTTTTGGCCATAAATTGAGAGCTAAGGGATAATAAGCCCTTGTGCTCCAGAGACGTGATAGAGATCCACGAGAGATTCTCAAGGATTGAGGCCAATTTGACAACCAAGCCATCCTGACCAAGCCACGATGACAGCGTGGTCAAGAGTTAGCCTGGACCAGAAAACAACAACGCTCAAGCACCGCCTTCACTTGCCATAAGCTGGCTTGATTCCCTCACTTTTCCCCTGGTGAATTGAGATCTCTGATGTCCAGGATAGCCAAGAACCTGTGTGCCTATAATATGAATAACTAATAAAGACATTGTGGAAAGACACAATCCTTTGTAGTAGTCGTTGTGATCCCACCTCATGACAATTAACAACAATTTCTTAACAAGTTATTCTAATCAGAAAAGTAGTTTGAGCAAAATGGTCAAATTCTTAATGATTAAAAATAACACTATCTAATACATATATTTTTCAAAGATCTAATAGAATTTTGTACTGAACAATAATGGTTATTAATGTTTACCCATTCATAGATATTATTGTTTCAAGACCTGGACTCAGGTGATTATGTATGCAAATTAAAACCCTTATGAATTAGCTAAGTAAGATAGTTTGATGCTATGACTGAGATGTTTAAAATATTACTTGGTCACTAAAAAATCAACACAGCTACAGACAGTTCTTTCTTACTGCGGTATTTTCTATTGTAATAATTTTCCTCATTGTTTGTTCCCCTCTCATGATTATTCAACATTATGTTATGTCCTTTTCTCTATATAGCTAGTATATTTTTGTGTTTCTTATCACTTGAATGATTTGACTTTTAATAAACTCAAAATCTATGCCTTATTTACTTCAAACACATCTTAATTTCAGTAACGTAGACATATCATGAATATGGATACCTATAAGCCCTTGTGCTATATTCTGGAATTGATATATCACAGTCTCACTTCTTATATTTTACTATACATATTATTTTTTTACAATATAAAATGTGCTATATTGCCAGTATGGGGAACCTGGGTCTCAGAGAAGCTAAGTGCTAATCCATGTCAGAGCTATGATATAAGATTATGTATAATACCTTAAAATTTATTTTCTAAAATTAAAGCATATTTTTCCCTAAGGCATGATTTTAAATCAGACTCCAAAGAACTGTATGCAGTCAACAAAAGTCAAGATTTGGTATACTATTCAAGAACAACTTACTTTCTTATCATTGAGTAAATCATTATGTTGCTATTTTGAACTAAAAGATAATTGGGGAATATTCCTCTCCGTTCATCTCCTATGGGTTTCGTTAACAGCCAAGCAAGTGGATATAAAAGATCTAAGTAAAACATTTTCCTGGTGTATCTAATGCTATTTTACAGGTAAGAGAATATAACAGACCATTTGCAGAATATTTAGGAGATAAAAAAAATATTCAGGTAGAATATGCTGTGAAGTCCCCAGTATTGAAAACTCTATTTCTTCCCTATTGCATTGGTGATTATTATATATCCATCAAAATCTGATTTATTCAGAGTTCTACCCAATAATTTAAAACCCATACCCATACTTCCTAGAAAAGAACAGAGAATATATGAAATATTTTTTTTTTATACTTAGAGAGGTAAATAAGAGACTCCAAATTGAATGTACGTTTTAGTTTTCCTGATGGAAGAAAATAGTCCATTTCAAATAAGAATAGGAACAAAGGTCTAAATTTAATATGTCAATTGAAAGCAAGAATATTTGAACTATTCAACTGTCTGTAGGCTTATATTTCGATATAAACAGTGGGGGCAAAATAAATAATGTTTGTTTTGCTAGCTAATAAATCTAGAATTCAGATCAGATTATTACTTCATTCATAATATTTCTCTGGTATTGATGACTTGAAAGATACCCAAACACTGCAAGAATGGTGTTTGGTTTTATTTATCATGGGCGGAAGGGGCAATTGCAGAATGAAGACACAGTGTAATAGGAAGCAGTATAAAACCAAGCCAAAGCCATTGCCAATGAGTAGACTCAAACTCATGGCGACCCTATAGGACAGAGTAGAATTGCCCAAAGGGTTTCCAAAGAGTAGCTGGTGGATTTGAACTGCTGACCTTTGGGTTAGCAGCCAAGGTCTTTAACCACTTCCCCAACAGGGTTCCAAGAGGCAGTATAGAAGAATGGAAAGTACATACATTTTGGGATCAGGGAGAGCTAGGATTGAATCTTGGTTCTGGTACTGATTAGTTGTGAGGATTGCTATAAATACACTCTAATGTGCAGAAAATTCCATTCTCATACCAAGTGCTCAAGAAATGATAGCTGTTATTATTTCTCTCCTTTGCATTATAAGTCTTCCAATATTGGGCCCAAGATATCTAGACTTATCTTCTTTCTCTTAAAATGGTGTTTATGGAAGTGACTTTGCATTAATTTCTTAAAATCGAGCCCATTAAATTCTTCAATAATCATAATCACTTTCCCTTTATGACTTTGACTCCTTTCTAAATGTGCTAACATAGACTTAATCATGCTCACCCTAACTTTTCTTCTGACATACAGCAGAAAAGCTGGTCTTTCCAAGTTTAACTCAAGACCTTAACCTTTTCTTTTCTTTTTCTTTTACCATTTTCTTTATAGAAAGCCAAATTAAGCCCAATGTAATGTGACAAATCTAGTTGTAATCTGGGTGACTTTTATTCTTACCACTGGATCACACAAGTCACAAAATTCCTACCCTCTAAAGAATAAGCTTATTTCATATTTACGAAACTTTACTAATAAAAATGGTACATTTTTCTGATACAAAAAGGCAGAAGAACATGAATAAATCCACCTTTAGGGCACTTTTTAATCATAATATGATTCATTTGGTTTGATCCTGACAAAATAATGTTTGAGTGCATATTGATATTACAAGTGCTTAAATTTCCGGGTACATATATTTTTCAGTGTTTTCATTAAAATGTGAATTTTCTGACCCAAATTTAATTTTTGAAATGAATACATCTGATGACAAAATTTCAATTTTATTTATCTGTTTCATTTATACCCAAAATTGAAATATTTAAAGGAAATTGGTGTGTGTGTGTGTGTGTGTGTGTGTGTATACACATCCAAATTGTGTCTGAATAGCTTGGTTATTAAACTTTTTTGCCAATTTAAGGAGGAGTAAACTTTAGAGGAAAAGTCTAACGCCACACACAGCTTCTAATCAAAGAACTGAGCGATGAGCATGAATTTTCAGATTCTAAATCCTGTGTTATTTACCTTGTACCATTGTGAATTCAGGTACAGTGTTGAAGTGATGTCAAGAGTTGTGTATTAGAAACCCTATTTTTCCTTAGACTCCTAATAATATTTTTAAAAATGTAATAAATTCATTTCATTCATCAATGTTCATATTTGATTTCTATTGAATATTTTTATCTTATTTACATGAATACTTTTGTCTCAATATCCCTTTCTTAATACCCATGTTCACCTCTCGCCCCTCCCATGACATTTCTCAAACTAAGGAATCTATTTAGGAATTTCTAGTTCAGTAAAACAGCTTTTTAATAAAATGATATATTTATAAACATTTTTTGGTGCTATAAAAATAGTCTTTCAAATATATTAAGATAATTAAATGGCTTATGACTTCTAGTCTGTTTTGCCTTAAGTTTTTACTTCCAGTAAAGATAATTCAATCTGAAATGTATTATCTTCCTAAGGAAATATTTTCTGTAAATACTGACAATTTTTCTAGATAATTCTGACACTATTTTTCTGAGGATACTATAGATAGTTGGATTTGTTCTCCTTTAATCACTCTAATCTAAATAGTACTCTTCTTGAGAGATCCTGATCAAAGTGCTAAAACTGGAGCTTGATTTAGGTTATAAATATAAATAGCTTACAGATTATTGTTTGTAGCAGATCATATACCCACAAGACTGATTCAAAATTCCTAATCAGTAAATACAGTAATTTGAGATGAAGCTTGGAGAGAATATGTAAAAATAAGAATTGCAATAAAATAGTTTTATAATATATGTCCTCCAACCAGGTAACTCTTTGACTCCTTATTTGTTTAGCCATGGGGCCATTTAGGTAATAGCTAATTTCTTTCTATAATTCATCACTTTCTTTTTAATCTTAAATATTGTCTTATATCTACGTGAATGATTCTTTAAAATATTTTTATGAACTACTTTAATACCTAGATAACAGTTACATAGCTGACTTAGCTGTTATTTCACTGTGTCCACAATCAACACATAAACAATAATAAAAACTTGAAAGAAATTTCCTCATAAGAAATACTTTGAAATCATAAATGTCATGATTGCTTTTCTGTTTTTATTTTTATTTTTTAATCTTTCCAATAATTTCTTATATTTTCACCAGAAACACTTGAGGAAGTAGAAAAACATATAGATTGTCAAAAATAGAAATAGTCAAATATGTAGCCAAAAAAGAAAAACACAATATATTGAATTTAAGAAAGATATTTAAATGAAACATAAACTGTCATACACTTTTTTCATTCAGTTATAGTGAATTTTTCCCCCAAAAGCATCTTGACAAAGTCTGTTCTGCAAAACCCAAGAACGACTAATGAAAGTGGAGAATGTTCAGAGAGTAGCTCATTAAGTATTTCAGTACCAGTTAGTGCTACTCTATAGTACCAACTCGATTCAAAACATTTCATATTTTCCGTTATTTTAAAGATTAAATTTTATTTAGTTATTTTTCTCTCTCAACGTTTATCCCAGTCATGGGAGATAAACATTAATATCCTCATTTTACAAGTGAAAAGATTGTAACAAATAATTTTACACAATTGCTGAAAGAGCTAGAATGTTCTACTCTAGTCCTCTGTCCATGGACACACTATCCCAAGTATTTGATGTGAGAACGAAGTTTCTTTGAAGAAATAACTGTCTTTAATAAATAACCTAGTTTACCCACTTATTTAGGAAAAGACATGATTTTAAAGATGTCTTTTAATAAATAAGAGAATTTAATTCAAAAAACTAGTTAGCCCAATTAATTTGGGAATGACATGGTTTTTGCCAATGACTAAATGTCTTTATCTTCCATTTGATTCTGCAGAAAATGGTACTGACTCTTTATTCATTGTCTTGTTGTCTTAGGTGTTGCTGCTGAGAAATCATGCATTTTTGAAAAACCAATATAAGTATGGACTTAACACTCCTTTGAGTCGCAATACTGTGCATGCCTGTCTTAGAAATACAAATTGTGATTACATGAATATTTTCAAGTTTGGTCCATGACGTGTCAACATGAAAAATGACACAGAAGTCACCACATTTGTACTGAAGGGCTTTACAGAAAATCATGGTCTTCAGGTCCTCTTATTTTTTCTATTTCTAACAATCTACGTCTTTACTCTGATAGGAAATTTAGGGTTGGTGATATTGGTCATTGAGGATTTCCAGCTCCACATCCCCATATATTATTTTCTGGGTGTGTTATCTTTCTTGGATGCCTGCTATTCCTCAGTGATTACCCCAAATATGTTAGTAAGTTTTATGTCAAAGCATAAAGCCATTTCATTCATTGGATGTGCAACACAAATATTTCTTGGTGTTACTTTTGGGACCAGAGAACGCTTTCTTTTGGCTTCAATGGTGTATGATCGCTATGTAGCAATCTACAACCCACTTCTTTATTCAGTTAACTTGTCACCCAGAGTCTATGTGACACTCATCACTGCTTCATATGTTGGCGGTATTTCACATGCTACTTTACAATCAGTAGCAACTTTTAGCCTCTCTCTGCATCCAATGAAATCAGAGACGTCTTTTGTGAAATTCCTCGTCTCCTTGCTATCTCCTGTTCTGACGCTCACATCAACCAGCTTCTACTCATCTACGTTGTAGGTTCTATTGAGATATTCACCGTCCTGATTGTCCTGATCTCCTATGGTTTCATTTTGTTGGCCATTCTGAGAATGCGTTCTGCTGAAGGGAAAGGAAAATATTTTCCACTTGTGGCTCTCACCTAACTGGAGTGTCAATATACCATGGAACAATCCTCTGCACATACGTCCGACCAAGTTCTAGCTTTGCTTTGGATCATGACATGATAATGTCAATATTTTACACTGTTGTGATACCCATACTGAATCCCATTATCTACAGTTTGAGGAACAAAGACATAAAAGAAGAAATGAAAAAAGTGTTTGGGAGAAACAGGTTTATCAATAAAGTATATTTTTAGCACTAAAAATGAAAAAAACTCAGGAGTCATGGACTATGCCTTCATGTGAAGATATGACAAAAATCAAATTTTTGTTTCAGTTTATTTGTGTCTATTTTTCTTGAAAATTTTGAAATAAAAATCATAGTCAACCCTCATCTTTTATAACTATTATAACACATACAGAAAAACTATGCCAGCAATTTGCTTCTGACATGTTCGTACTGAAACACGTGTATATGTGCAGGTGCGCATGTTTATATATACATATATATACACATACCCATAATAATTCTGATATATGTATACACACACATATATGTATTTAATCCTTTTTTAAATTATTGTATAATTTGTTCTCTTGCTTATAAATATCTATTGGGATATGGAATAAATAAAACATACTTATTTAGTATATTGTCACTGTCATTAGGTGCCATCTAGTCAGATCCCACTCACAGCAACCATATGTCCAACAGAATGAAACACTGCCTGATGGTGCACAATTCCCACAAGGGATGTTATGATTGAAGACATTGTTGCACCCAATGTGTCAATCAATCTTATTGAGGGTCTTTCTCTTTTTCACTGACACTCTACTACTTATGATGTCCTTCTCCAGGGATTGATCCCTCCTGATAACATGTTCTATGTATGTCAGTCAAAGCCCATTCATCTTGGTCATAATGGCCTAAGATGGTTATGAGGACATCTGCAATCCCCTGCTTTACATCTTGGTCATATCTCCACAGAACTGTCTTCTGCATGTTGTTTTTGCTAGATATCATTAAGACTTATAGCAACCTTATGTGCAACAAAGGCTAACCCTCTGCTTTACCAAGCATGGTGTCTTTCTCCAGGGACTGATACCTCCTGATAATATGTCCAAAATTTGTGAGACTTAGCCTCACCATTCTTGCTTCCAAGGAGCATTCTGGTTGTACTTTCCCAAGACAGATTACCTCATTCTTTTGGCATTTCATGGTATAATCAATAATTTTTACTAACAACACAATTCAAAGATGTCAGTTCTTCTGTCTTCCTAATTCACCGTCCACTTTTGCATGCATACGTGGCTATTGAAAATACGATGCCTTGCATCAGGTGCACCTTAGTCTTTGAGGTGACATCTTTGCTTTTTAACACTAAAAGAGGTCTTTGGCAGCAGATTTGCCCAATGCAATGGGTCTTTTGATTTCTTTGTGAGTGTTGATTTGTTGATTGTGAATCCAAGTAAAATGAAAACCTTGACAACTTCAATCTTTTCTCCGTTTATCATGATGTTGCTCACTGTTCCAGTTGTGAGGATTCTTGTTTTCTTTATATTGGGGTGTAATCCATACTGAAGGCTGTGGTCTTTGATATTCACTAGTAAGTGCTTCAAGTCCTCTTCACTTTCAGCAAGAAAGGTTGTGTCATCTGCATAATGCAGGTTGTTAACGAGTCTTCCTCCAATCCTGATGCCCCGTTCTTCTTCATATAGTCCAGCTTCTCATATTTTTTTTTCTCATATTATTTGTTCAGCATACAGACTGAATAAGTATGGTGAAAGGATACAGCCCTGAAGCATACATATCTTTCCTGACATTAAACCATGCCTCTTGTTCTGTCGAAACGATTGCCTGTTGTTCTGTACACAGATTCCTCATGAGCACAATTAAGGATTCTGGAATTCCTATTCTTTGCCAAGTTATCCATAATTTGTTATGATCTTTTCAGTAGAAGGCCTTTGCGTACTCAATAAAACACAGCTAAACATCTTTCTGGTATTCTCTGCTTTGGTAAGGGTCAGTCTGACATCAGCAATGATAACCCTGGTTCCGTGTCCACATCTGAATATGGCTTGAATTTTTGGCAGTTCCCTGTAGATGTTCTACTGCAGCTGCTTTTGAATGTTCTTTAGCAAGGTTTTACTTGAGGTTTATATAATGATAATATTCAATAATTTCCACATTTGTTGGGATCACTATTCTTTGGAATAGGCATAAAAATGGATCTCTTCCACTGACTTCTAAATTTGACTTCTAAATTTCTTGTGAAAGAGTGAGCACATCCAGTGATGCTTCTGTTTGTTGAAACATCTTAATTGGTATTCCATCATTTCCCAATGACTTGTTTTTTGCCAATGACTTCAGCTCAGCTTGGTGCTTTCGATACCAGTTCTTGATCATATACTACCTCCTGAAATGGTTGAACATTGACCAACTGTATTTGGTATAGGGACTCCGCATATTCCTTCCACCTTCTTTTGTTATTTACAGTGTCTTTTAATATTTCCTCTGTATCTTCAATATTGCAACTCGAAGATTTCATTTTTTTTATTCAGTTATTTCAACTTGACAAATGCCAAGCATACTCTTCATTTTTGGTTTCCTAACTCCAGGTCTTTGCACATGGCATAATAATACTTTACTCTTCTGAAGACACCCTTTGAAATCTTTTGTTCAGCTCTTTTACTTCATCATTTCTACCATTTGCCTTAGCTACTAGAAGTTCAAGAGCAAGTTTCAGAGTCTCTTTGGACACCCATTTAGGTTCTTCCTTTCTTTCCTATCTTTCAAATGACCTCTCACTTTCTTCACGTATGAGGTCCCTGATGTCATTCCATAAGTTGTCTCGTCTTAGGTCATTAGTGTTCGACACATCAAATCTATTCTTGAGATAGTCGCTAAGCTCCAGTGAGATACACTCAACATCATACTTCGGCTCTCATGGACTTGTTGTAATTTTCTTCAGCTTTAACCTGAACTTGCATAGGAACAGTTGATGGCCTGTTTGGAAGTCTGTCCCTGGCCTTGTTCTGACTGATGATATCGAGCGTTCCCATTGTCATTTTCCACAGATGCAGTTGATTTGATTCCTGTGTATTTCATCTTGGGAGGTCCATGTGTGTAGTCAGATTTTTGTTGTTGGAAGAAGTGATTTGCAATGAAAAAGGTCACTGGTCTTGCAAAATTCTATTCTATGACCTCTAGCATTGTTTCTATCCCTAAGGTCACATTTGCCAGCTACCAATCCTTCTGTTTGTTTCCAACTTTCAAATTCCAATCACCAATAATTTTCATTGCACCCTGATTGTATGTTCCATCAATGTCAGACTACAGAGTTGGTAAAAATCTTCAACTTCTTCATCTTTGGCCTTAGTGGTTGGAGTGTAAATTTGAGTAATAGTCATATTAACTTGTCTTCCTTGTAGCTGTATGGATATTATCCTATGACTGACAGTGTTGTACTTTAGGCTAAATCTTGAAAAAATTTTTTGACGATGAATGCAACACCATTCTTCTTCAAGTTGTCATTCCGGGCATGGTAGACAATATGATTGTCTGGTTCAGAATGACAAATACCAGTGCCATTCAGCTCACTAATGCCTAGGATATTGATCTCTATGGGTTCCATTTCATTTTTGATGATTTCCAATTTTTCTAATTTCACACTTCCTACGTTCTAGGTTCTGATTATTAATGGACGTTTGCAGTTTTTCTTCTCCTTTCGAGTCTTGCTGCATCAGCAAGTGAAGGTCCCTAAAGCTTGACTCCCTCCATGTCATTAAGGTTGACTCTACTTTGAGGAGGCAACTCTTCTCCAGTCATATTCTGAGTATCTTCCATCCTGAGGAGCTCATCTTCCGGCTCTATATCAGACAATGTTCCGCTGATATTCAGAAGTTTTTCACCAGCTAATTCTTTTCAGAAGTAGTTGCCTGGGTCCTTTATCTTAGTCTGTCTTAGCCTGGAAGCTCAGCTGAAACCCATCCACCATGAGTGACCCTGTTGACATTTGAGTACCGGGGGCATAGCTTCCAGCATCACAGAAACACACAAGCCCGCATATTTTTTCAAAGTGACGTACATGTGGGGGAATATCTCAACAGAACCCATGGCGTAGAAGAGTAGAAGCTGCTTCATGAGAGTGTCAGAATAGGAGATAGCAAGGAGTGCAGGGATACCACAAAAGACTGTCTGATTTCATTGGATGCACAGAAAGACAGGCTACAAGTCGCTAGTATGTGCAAAGTAGCATGCAAAATACCACCAACATATGAGGCAGTCATGAGGGACACAGAGTCTATGGGTGACATATTAACTGAATACAGAAGTATGTTGTAGATTCCTACATATTGGTCATATGCCATTGTCACCAAGACAAGCATTTTGTGGTTCCAAAAGTAACAACTAGCAGCAGCTTTGTTGCACATCTAAGGAAATGGCTTTATCCTCTGACAGAAAATTAACCAACTTTTTTGTGGCAAAAACTGAAAAATAGCAGGCATCTAAGAATGATATCACACTCTGAAATAGTACATGGGGTTGTGGAGTCAGGAACCCATCATGACTAATAAAACCAGTCCCATATTTCCCACCAGAATAAAAATACAGATTGCAGGAAATAGTAAAAAGAGATAAACTTGTAGCTCAAAATCATCTCTGAAGACCAGCAATGCAAATACAGTGACTTTGGTGATGTTCTTCAAGTAAATCTTATATGAATCTTGACATGATGACAGCACTGACACTTTGGATGTTATTTATAGGTTCTAAATACAATTGGATTGTCTTGTTGATAAAGAATTAACATATTTTCTGCTAACTGAAATTCCAGTGGTTCTGTTCTACCCAGAGGCAACTCAGAAGAAAGAACTGACAATCTACTATAAAAAATCAGCCTTTGAAAATCCTGTGGAGCACCGTTCTACTCTGACACACTTGGGATCACCTCGAGTTGGAATCTACTGGACAACTAGATGGCAACTGGTAATTGCAATACTCTGTGAAACAAAGAGCACCCGACTGCATCTTCTTGTTTGTTCCTGAGAGGGGCATGATAATATCCTAGGCAATGATGAGACTAAAAACCGAAAGCCAAATCCATTGCTCTCTGTTGATTCTAACCCCTAGTGACCCTTTAAGACGTAGTAAAACTGCCCCTTAGGGCTTCCATCTTTGTTACTGCATTCTGCCTTTGGGCTTCTCAGTAAAATAATAGTACCTCTTGGTTATTCTCTGGATATTCTTGGTGGTGTAATTTTTAGGCAAACCTTGATGACTTGCTCTTGCCTGTAGAGCAAGAATGCGATTTAATGAATGATAGTATATTTTATACCAAATCTGGTCCTGTTAAAACGATGATCTACTTTATTATAGGGAAAGGGAGAATTGATAGAAGAGTAAAGCTTCTTCAGATATGCATTTCTGTTGGCTAATCTTTAGGAAAATAATAACTGTTAGTGTTTATGACACAGTCCACGAGTAACACAAGTGGTTAAAACATCGGCTACCAATTGAAAGTTTAGAGGATGAAATCCACCCAGAGGTGCCTCAGAAGAAAGGCCTGGTGATCTACTTCTGAAAAATCGGCCATTGAAAACTTATGGAACAGAGCTCTGCTCTGGTATACGTGGTGTCACCATGAGTCAGAGTCAACTAGATGACAAATGGTTGGTTGTGTTTATGACTTGTTGATTTCACTTTAGGAGGCTTTAGAGACTACATCAAAAAATAAAAAAAATAACGGTGCCTTCTATCAATTCTGACTCATAGCACCCTATAAGATAAAGTAGAACTGCTCTACAGGGTTTCCAGTGAGCTGTTGGTGGATTTGAACTGATGACTTTTAGCAGCCAAGCTCTTAACCACTGCACCATCAGGGCTCCCTATAGAGGCTAAGACCAAAACATCAAACTCATTGCCATTGAGTCCATACTGACTCACAGAGACTCTACAGGACAGAGTGGAACTTTCCCATAGGGTTTCTAAGAAAGGCCGGTCGATTTGAAATGCAACGTTTTGGTTAACAGCTGAGCTCTTAACTGCTGCACAACCAGGGCTCCCTATAGAGGCTAGGAACCCAAAAGCAGAATCTAATTTTTTTCTTTTTCTTTTTTTTTTAATAAAACATGTTCCATCAGTAAGACTAAAAATATATCAGTTCCTCAACTCTTATACAGTTAAAAAGTCAGAAAACATAAGGTACCAGGTGTCCATCAGAACAGTACTACAAACACTGGGCTTCAGAAGAAAGAAAGCCATGATAGCAGCTACCAGGTATTGTTAAGGGAATTCAAGAGGATAGGAATTTCATAGGCATTACCGTATTGTCTTAGTTATCTTGTACTGCTGCAACAGAAATACTACCAGTGGGTGTCTGTAACAAAGAAATTTATTTCCTCACAGTCTGGTAGGCTAGGAGTCCAAATTTAGGGCATTAGCTCCAGGGGAAACCTTCATCTCTCTGTTGGCTCTGTAGGAAAGCCCTTCTTGTCAATCTTCCCCTGGACTAGAAGCTTCTCTGCACAGGAACCCCCAGTCCAAAGAATGTGCTCTACTTCTGGTGCTTCTTTCTTGGTGGTATGACCAGCTCAGCTTGTTGTGTTACTTGACCTCTCAGCCCTGGGGCCTCACACCCACATCTTACCTGCTGAAGAAAGTGTTCCAAAGCTCAGCAACTTCACCAATAAATACTTGAGGCAACCCACTCTACCAGGGAGCCTCCTGTGCACGGACACTCAGCTCTCTTGATCTGTGGGTCAGCTCCAACACTGTCTGGCACTGGTCTCCTGGTTCTCCTGCTGCTAGTCTACTGTTGCTGGTGGTCCTCTGCTGCTGTTTATCACCACCTGAGCCTTCTCTGGTGTTAACAGTTCTCCTCACTTCCTTATTCAAAGCGTGTTCCACATTGTAGGTATCTGTTAGAGCAGCACACCACTTTCTGGTTATCAAATTCTGTCTTAGTTATGTAGCGCTGGTGTTACAGAAATACCACAAGTGAATGGCTTTAACGCAGAGAAATTTATTTTCTCACAGTATAGTTGGCTAGAAGTTCAAATTCAGGACATGAGCTCCAGGAGCAGGCTTTCCCTTTCTGTTGGCTCTGGAGGAAGGTCTTTCTTGTCAGTCTTCACCTAGGTAGGAATTTTTCTGCACAGAAATCTCCATCCAAAGGACACCCTCTACTCATGGTGCTTCTTTCCTGGTGGTTTAAGGTCCCCCTCTCTGCTTGCTTCCCTTTTCTTTTATCTCTTACAAGATAAAAGGTGGTTCAGGCCACACTCCAGGGAAACTCCCTTTACATTGAATCAGGGATGTGACGTTTGTAAGGGTATTACAATTCTAACCTAACCCTCTTTAACAAACAACGCTCAAACACCACCTTCATTTGGCATAACCTGGCTTGCTTTCCCTCTCCTTTCCCCTGGTGAATTGTGATCTCTGGTGTCCAGGGTAGCCAAGAACCTGCATGCCTATAATAGTAATAACTAATAAAGACATTGTGGAAAGACACAAATCATTTGTAGTAGTCGTTGCAACCCCCTCCTCATGACAATTAACAACAATTTCTTAGCACGTTATTTTAACCATAAAAGCAGTTTGAGCAAAATGGTCAAATTCTTGATTAAAAATAACTCACTTTCTAATACGTATATATTTCAAAGATCTAATAGAATTTTTTTTAATGAATAATAATGGTTATTAATGTTTACCCAATCATAGATATTATTGATTTAAGACCTGGACCTATGGGATTGTGGATGCAAATTAAAACCCTTATGGATTAGATAAGTAAGATACTTTGATGCTATGACTGAGATGTTTAAAATCTTACTTCTTGGCCACCAAATAATCAATACGGCTGCAAACAGAAAGTTCTTTCTTGCTGTGGTGTTTTCTATTGTAATCATTTTTCTCATTGTTTGATCCCCTCTCCTGATTATTCAACATTATGTTATGTCCTTTTCTCTATATAGCTAGTATATTTTTGTGTTTCTTATCACTTGAATGATACAACTTTTAATAAACTCAAAATCTACACCTTAGTTACTTCAAACACATTTTAATTTCAGTAATGTAGAAATATGAATATGAATACCTATAAGCCCTTGTGCTATATTCTGGAATTGATATATCACAGTTTCACTTCTTATATTTTACTACACATATTATTTTTTTGCAATATAAAATGGGCTATATTGCCAGTATGATGATGCTGGGTCTTAGAGAAGCTAAGTGCTAATCCAGTGTCAGAGCTATGATATAAGATTAGGTATAATACCTTAAAATTTATTACCTAATATTAAAGCATATTTTTCCCTAAGACATGATTTTAAATCAGACTCCAAATAACTTTATTCAGTCAACAAATGTCAAGATTTGCTACATTATTGAAGAACAATTTACTTTCTTATTGTTGAGTAAATCATTATGTTGCTATTTTGAACCAGAAGATAATTGGAGAATATTCCCCTCTGGTCATCTCCTATGGGTTTCATTAACAGCCAAGTAAGTGGATATAAAAGACCTAAATAAAACATATTCCTGGCATCTAAACCTACATTTGCTATCCTACAGGTAAGAGAAAACATCAGATTATTTGCAGAATATTTAGGAGATAGAATCTAGGATATCAAGGTAGAATATTGTCTGAAGTCCCTAGTACTAAAAACTTTATTTCTTCCCTATTGCATTTCTGGTTATTATATATCCATCAAAATCTGATTTATTCAGATCTCTACCCAATAATTTAGAACCATACTTCCTAGAAAAGGAGATAAAATATGAAATATATGCTTTGAGAGGTAAATAAGGGACTCCAAATTGAATGTGTGCTTTAATTTTCCTGGTGGAAGAAAATAGTCCAGTTCAAATAAGAACAATGAGAAGCAAGGTCTAAATTTAATATGTCAATAGAAAGCAAGAATATTTGAACTATTCAACTACCTGCAGGCTTATATCTGGTTATAAACCATGAGGGGAAAGTAAATAATTGATGTTTATTTTGCTAGATAATAAGTCTAGAAGTCAAATCAGATTATCACTTCATTCATAATATTTCTTCTTTATTGATAACTTGAAAGATACCCATTCAGGAAATAGTTAATTTATTTTTTATGCAATTCATCAACTTTCCTTTTTTTTATTCTTAAGTCTTTTCTTATATCTACATGAAAGATTTTTTAAAATAGTTTTTATGAACTACTTTAATACCTAGATAATAGTTACTTAGCTGTTATTTCACTGAGCCCACAATAAATACATAAACAAGTATAAAAGCTTGAAAGACATTTCCTCGTAAGAAAATACTTTGAAATCACAAATGTCATGATTTCTTGTTTGTTTTTTTTTAATCTTTCCAATAATTTCTTACATTTTCCACAGAAATACTTGAGGGAGTAGAAAAACATATAGATTGTCAAAAATAAAATAGTAAAATGTGTAGCCAAAAAGGACAAGACAATATATTGAATTTAAGAAAGATGTTTGAATGAAACATAAGCTGTCATATACTTTTTTAATTCAGTCATAGTGAATCTTTCCCCAAAAAGCATCTTGATAAAGTCTGTTCTGCAAAACCCAAGAACGACTAATGGAACTGGAGAATATTCAGAGAGGAGCTCATTAAATATTTCAAGAGCAGTCAGTGCTACTCTATAGTACCAACGCGATTCAAAACATTTTATATTTTAAAACATTAAATATCATTAGGTTTTTTTTTCTTTCAATGTTTACCCCAATCTTGAGAGATAAAACACTAATATCCTCATTTTACTGGTGAGAAGATTGTAGCAACTAATTTTGCACAATTGCTGAAAGAGCTAGTATGTTCTACTCTAATGCTCTGTCCATTAATATACTATCTCAAGTGTTTGCATGTAAGAAGGAAATTTTTTTGAACAAATTTAACTGTCTTAATAAATTACCTAGTTAATCTACTTGTTTAGAAAATTACATGATTTCAAAAATATCAGTTAATAAATAACAAAATTTAATAAGCAAATTAGTTAGCCCAATTAAATTGGGAATGACCTGATTTTAACCAAAGACTAAATGTCTTCTTCTTCTGTTTGATTCGGCAGAGAGTGGTACTGACTCTTTATTCATTGTCTTGTCATTGTCTTAGGCGTCGCTGCTGAGAAATCATGCATTTCTGAAAAACTAATATAAGCACGGATTTAACATTCCTATGAGTCACAATATTGTGTAACCCTGTCTTAGAAATACAAATTGTGATTGCACGAATATTTTCAAGTTTGTTCCACGAAGTGTCAACATGAAAAATGACACAGAAGTCACCACATTTGTATTGAAGGGTTTCACAGACAATCGTGAAGTTCAGGTCATCTTATTTTTTCTGTTTCTAGCAATCTACCTCTTTACTGTGACAGGAAATTTAGGGTTGGTTGTATTGGTCATTGGGGATTCCCGGCTCTACAATCCCATGTACTATTTTCTGAGTGTGTTATCTTTCTTGGATGCCTGCTCTTCCACAGTAATTATCCCAAATATGTTAGTAAATTTTATGTCAAAAAATAAAGACATTTCATTCTTTGGATGTGCAACACAAATGTTTCTCGCCATTACTTTTGGGACCACAGAATGCTTTCTCTTAGCGGCCATGGCTTATGATCGCTATGTAGCAATCTATAACCCACTTCTCTATTCAGTTAACATGTCACCCAGAGTCTATGTGCCACTCATCACTGCTTCTTCTGTTGGTGGTATTGCAAATGCTACTTTACATACAGTAGCAACTTTTAGCCTCCTTCTGTGCATCCAATGAAATCAGACATGTCTTTTGTGATATTCCTCCAGTCCTTGCTATCTCCTGTTCTGACACTCACATCAACCAGCTCCTACTCATCTACGTTGTGGGTTCTATTGAGATAGTCTCCATCCTGATTGTCCTGATCTCCTATGGTTTCATTTTGTTGGCCATTCTAAGAATGAATTCTGCTGAAGGGAGACGAAAAGTATTTTCCACTTGTGGCTCTCACCTAACTGGAGTGTCAATTTACCATGGAACAATCCTTTTCATGTACGTCAGACCAAGTTCTAGCTATGCTTTGGATCATGACATGATGTCAGTATTTTACACTGTTGTGATACCCATGCTGAATCCCGTTATCTACAGTTTGAGGAACAAAGATGTAAAAGAAGCAATGAAAAAAGTGATTGGGAGAAACAGGTTTATCAATAAAGTATATTTTTAGCACTACAAATGAAAAAAATTGGGAGTCATGGCCCCTGCCTCCATATGAAGAAGATATGACAAAGACAAATTTTTTTTTAGTTTATCAGTGCTATTCTATCTTTCTTGAAAATTTTAAAATAAAAATCATAGTCAACCCTCAACCTAGGTTATTTTAACACATACAGAAAAACTATGCCATCGATTTGCTTCTTACTATGTTCGTACTGATATGTGTGATTATGTGCAGGTACACATGGGTATATGTTCGTATATACACATACATAAAATGATTCTGATATATATATGTACACATATATATGTATATAATCTTTTTTAAATCATTGTATATTTCATTCTTTTGCTTATAAATACCTATTTGAAAATGGAAAAAAATTAAACTTACTTATTTAGTATGTTGTCATTGCCGTTAGGTGCCATCGAGTCAGGTCCTACTCACAGTGGCCATACGTACAACAGGATGAAACACTGCCAGCTTGTGCAATATTCTCACAGTCGATGTTAAGCTTGAACCCATTGTTGCAGCGGCTGTGTCAATCCATCTCATTGAGGGTCTTCCTCTTTTACACTCACCCTCTACTAAGCATGATGTCCTTATCCAGGAATTGATCCCTCCTGATAACATGTTCTAAGTATGTCAGTCGAAGACCCTTCATCCTGATCATATGGCCTAGGATGGTTATGAGGACATCTGCAACCCCTGGCTTTACATGGTGATAGTATCTCCACAGAACTGTCTTTTGCTTGTTGTTGTTGTTAGATGACATCAAGACTTATAGCAACCTTTTTGCAACAAACACTAACCCTCTACTTTACCAAGTGCGGGGTTCCTGATAATATATCCGAATTTGTGAGACTTAGCCTCACCATCCTTGCTTCTAAGGAGCATTCTGGTTGTACTTTTCCAAGGCAGATTCACTCATTCTTTTGGCATTTCATGGTATATTCAATTTTTTTTTTTTTTAGCTACCAACACAATTCAAAGATGTCAATTCTATTTTCCTTATTCATTGTCCATCTTTTGCATGCATTGGAGGCTGTTGAAAACACCATGGCGTCCATTAGGCGCACCTTAGTTGTTGAGGCAACATCTTTGCTTTCTAATACTTTAAAGGGTCTTTGGCAGCATATTTGCCCAATGCAATGGGTCTTTTGATTTCTTCATGAGTGTTGGTTGTGAATCCATGTAAAATGAAATCCTTGACAACTTAAATCTTTTGTCCGTTTATCATGACATTGCTTATTGGTCCAGTTGTGAGAATTTTTGTTTTCTTTATGTTGAAGTGCAATCCATACTGAAGGCTGTGGTCTTTCATTTTCATCACTAAGTGCTTAAGGTTCTCTTCACTTTCAGCAAGTAAGGCTGGGTCATCTGCACAACGTAGGTTGTTAATGAATCTTCCTCCAATCCTGGTGCTGTGTTTTTCTTCTTATAATCCACGTTATCAGATTATTTGCTCAGCATATGGACTGAATAAGTATGGTGAAAGGACCCAACCCTGAAGCATAACTTTCCCGACTTTAAACCACGCTTCCTGTTTCGTCCAAACGATTGCCTCTGGTTCTATGTACAGATTCCTCATGAGCACAATTAAGGCTTCTGGAATTCATATTCTTCCCAAAGTTATCCATAATTTGTTAGGATCCACTCAGTAGAAGGCCTTTGCATACTCAGTAAAACACAGGCAAACATCTTTCTGGTATTCTGTGCTTTCTGACAGGGTTCTTTTGACATCACCAGTGATATCCCTGGTTCCATGTCCACATCTGAATAAGATTTGAATTTCTGGCAGTTCCCTGTTGATGTACTACTCCAGCTGCTTTTGAATGATCTTCAGCAAGGTTTTACTTGAGTTTTATATTAATGATAATGTTCAATAATTTGCACGTTTGTTGAGATCACCTTTCTTTTGAATAGGCATAAAAATGGATCTATTCCAGTCATTTGGTCAAGTAGCTGTCTTCTAAATTTCTTGTCATAGAAGAGTGAACACATCCAGGGCTGCTTCCATTTGTTGAAACGTCTCAACTGGTATTCCATCATTTACTGATGCCCTGTTTTTTGCCAATGACTTCAGTGCAGCTTAGACCTTTTCCTTCAGTACCATTGGTTCTCGATCATATGCTACCTCCTGAAATGGTTGAACATTGACCAAATGTATTTGGCATAGTGACTGCACAAGTTCCTTCCATCTTCTTTTGATGCTTACTGTGTCATTTCATATTTTCTCCGTAGAATCCTTCAATGTTGCAACTCAAAGCTGATTTTTTTTTTCCAGTTATATCCACTTGACAAATGCGAAGTATATTCTTCTTTTTTGGTTTCCTAACTCCAGGTCTTGTCACATGTCATAATGATACTTTACTTTCCTGGGGACACCCTTTGAAAGCTTTTGTTCAGCTCTTTTACTTCATCATTTCTTCCATTTGCTTTAGCTACTAGAAGTTCAAGAGCAAGCTTCAGAGTCTCTTTGGACATCCATGTAGGTCTTTTCTTTCTCTCCTGTCTTTTAAATGACCTCTTGCTTCCTTCATGTGTAATGTCTCTGATGTCATTTCAGAAGTCCTCTGGTCTTAGGTCATTAGTGTTCAGTGCTTTAGATCTATTCTTGAGATGGTCTCTAAACTCACATAGGATATACTCAAGATCTTACTTCAGCTGTCATGGACTTGTAGTTTTCTTTAGCTTTAACTTGAACTTGCGTATGAACAGTTCATGGTCTGTTCTGAAGTCTGTCCCTGGCCTTGTTCTGAATGATAATGTTGAGCTTTCCCATTGTCATTCTCCAAAGATGTAGCTGATTTGATTCCTGTGTATTTCATCTGGGGAGGTCCACGTGTATAGGTACTTTTTTTGTTGTTGGAAAAAGGTATTTGCAATGAAGACATTGCTGGTCTTGCAAAATTCTATCATGTCATCTCCAGCATTGTTTCTATCCCCAAGTTCATATTTACCAACTGCTAATCCTTTTTTTTTTTAAATCTTTCTTCTTTGTTTCCAACTTTCGAATTCCAATCACCAGTAATTTTCAATGCTTCCTGATTGAATGTTCCATCAATTTCAGACTACAGAGTTGGTAAAAATCTTCAATTTCTTCATCTTTGGTGAAGTTGTTGGTATGTTAATTTGAGTAATAGTCATATTGCCTTGTCTTCCTTGTAGCCGTATGAATATTATCCTATCACTGATAGCATAGTACTTGAGGCTAGATCTAGAAATGTTCTTTATGCAGATGAATGCAATGCCATTTCTCTTCAATTTGTCATTCCCAGGGTGGTAGACCATATGATTATCTGGTTGAAAATGACCAATACCAGTCCATTTCAGCTCACTAATGCCTAGTATATTGAGCTTTATGGGTCCCATTTCAATTTTGATGACTTCCAATTTTCCTAGGTTCATACTTCCTACATTCTAGGTTCTGATTAGTAATGGAGGTTTGCAGTTGGTTCTTCTCCTTTTGAGCCTTTCCACATCTGCAAATGAAGGTCCCAAAAGCTTGACTTCATCCATGCCATAAAGGTCGACTCTACATCCCCAGTTGTATTTCGAGTGTCTTAAAACCTGAGGGGCTCATCTTCCAGCACTATATCAGACAATGTTCTGCTGTTATTCAGAAGGATTTCAATGGCTTATTCTTTTCAGAAACAGTAGGCTGGGTCCTTCTTCCTAGTCTGTCAGCCTGGAAGCTCAGCTGATACCAGTCCACCATGGATGACCCTGTTGGTACTTGAATACTGGAGGCATAGCTTCCATCATCACGGCAACACACAAGTCCCCACAATTCGGCAAAATGACATACATGTGGGGGTATATCTCAATAGGACCCATGGCATAGAAGAGTTGAAGGTGGTTAATATGATTGTCAGAACAGGAGATAGCAAGGAGTGGAGGGATACCACAAAAGACATGTCAAATTTCATTGGATGCACAGAACGAGAGGACTCAACTCATCACTGTGTGTAAAGCACCATGCAAAATGCCATCAACATATGAAACAGTCATGAGTGACAGATAGACTGTGGGTGGTATATTAACTGAATACAGAAGTAAGTCATACATTGCTATATATTGATCATATGCTATTGCCACCAAGAAAACCATTTTATGGTTCCAAATGTGACAACCAGCAACATCTTTGTTGCACATCCAAGGAATGAAATGGATTTATCCTCTGACAGAAAATTAACCAACATTTCTGGAACAAAAACTGAAAATAGCAGGCATCCAAGAGTGATATCACACTCAGAAATAGTGCGTGGGGTTGTGGAGTTGGGAACCCATCATGACTAATAAAACCAGCCCTATATATCCCACCAGAATAAAAATACATATTGCAAGAAATAGTAAAAAGAGATAAACTTGTAGCTGAAAATAACCTGTGAAGACCAGCAGTGTAAACACAGTGACTTCAGTGATGTTCTTCAAATGAATATTGTATGGATCCTGTCATGACGACAGCACTGACATTTCAGTTGATAGTTATAGGCTCTAAAATCAGTTGGGTTCTCTTGTTTGTGCAAAAAATTAACATATTTGCTGCTAACTAAAAGAACAGTGGTTCAAATCTACCCAGAGGAAACTCAGAAGAAAGAACTGACAATCTACTGTAAAAAATCAGCCTTCGAAAATTCTATGGAGCACAGTTCTACTCTGATACGCTTGGGATCACCTTAAGTTAGAATCTACTAGGCAGCTAGATGGCAACTGGTCATTGCAATACTCTGTGAAACAGAGTGCATCTGATTACATCTTCATGTTTGTTTCTTAGAGGGGCATAATAATATCCTAGGCAATGATGGGATTAAAAATCAGAAACCAAATCCATTGGTGTCTTTTGATTCTAACCCCTAATAACTCTGTAGGACAGAGTAGAACTGCCGCATAGGGTTTCCATCTCTGCCATTGCATTCTGCCTTCGGACTTGTCAGTAAAATAATAGCGTCTTTTGATTATCCTCTGGATATTCTTGGTGGTGTAATTTTCAGGCACACTTGATTATCTGCTCTTGTCTGTAAAGCAAGAATGTGATTTAATGGATTAAAACATGTTTTATACCAAAACTGGTCCTGTTAGAGCAATGATCTTCTTCACTATAGAGAAATGGAGAATAGATAAAGGAGGAGAGCTTCTTCAAACAGGCATTTCTGTTAGAAACCCTGGTGGCATAGTGGTTAAGTGCTACAGCTGCTAACCAAGAGGTTGGCAGTTCAAATCCGCCAGGCGCTCCTTGGAAACTCCATGGGGCAGTTCTACTCTGTCCTATAGGGTCACTATGAGTCGGAATTGACTCAGCGGCAGTGGGTTAATCTTTAAGGAAATTAGAACTGTTGATGTTTATGACAGATTCCAAGAGTGATGCAAATAGTTAAGGCACTTGACTGCTAATCCAAAGTTTAGAGGATGAAGTCCACCCAGAGGTGCCTCAGAATAAAGGCCTGTTGATCCACTTCTGAAAAATCACCCTTTGCAACTTATGGAACACAGTTCTACTCTGACACACACGGCGTTGCCAGGAGTCAGAGTCGATAGATGACAAATGGTTGGTTGTGTTTTGCCTAGCTGATATTGCTTTAAGAAGCTATAGAGACAAAGCCAAAACAGAAAATACAATAAAAATCATTGCCTCCTTGTCAATTCCAACTCATAGAAACCCTGTAGGATAGAGTAGAACTGCTCTACAGGGTTTCCAAGGAGCTGTTGGTAGATTTGAATTGCTGACTTTTAGCACCCAAGCTCTTAACCACTGCTCCATCAGGGCTCCCTATAGAGGCTAAAACCAAAATATCAAACCTGTTGCCAATGAGTCGATCCTGGCTAAGAAAGACTCTGCAGGACAGAGTGGAACTGTTCCATAGGGTATCTAAGGAAGGCAGGTGGATTTGATCTGACAACCCTTTGGTTAACAGCTGAGCTCTTAACCACTGTGCCACCAGGGCCCCTACAGAGGCTAGGAACATGAAAACATAGATTCTAATTTTTTTCTTTTTCTTTCTTTTTTTTAAACAAAACCTGTTCCATCAGTAAGACTAAAAATATATCAGTTACGCAACTCTCATACACTCACAAAGTGAGAAAACATAAAGTATCATGTGTCCATCAGAACAGTACTACAAACACTAGGCTTTAGATGAAAGAAATCCATGATAGCAGCTACCACTTATTAAGTGGATTCAAGGGGCTAGGAATTTTGTATGCATTACTGTACTCTCTTAGTTATTTAGTGCTGCTGTAACAGAAATACCACAAGTAAATGGCTTTAACATAGAGAAATTTATTTTCTCACAGTCTAGCAGGCTAAAAGTTAAATTCAAGGTATCAGCTCCAGGGGAAGTCTTTCAACTCCGTTGGCTCTGGAGGAAGTTCCTTCTTGTCAATCTTCCCCTGGGCTAGAAATTTCTCGGCACAGAAATCCCCATCCAAAGGACGTCCTCTGTTCCTGGTGCTTCTTTCTTGCTGGTGTAAGGTCCCCTTTCTCTGATTGCATATTTTTGGGGGACACAATTCAATACATATATCTATCTATATATGTACGTAGCACCCTGAAAACTAAATTACTTAGTGTTGTTTTACAGATGAGAGAAAAAACTGATGCCTAGCTAGAAATAAAACTTGACCAAGATCACACAGTTACTAGTTGAGCAAGGATTCACCCCACATTTCTCTGATTCTAGTAGATCATTTTGCAATCTCGTGGTACCATGTCATTATTCTGGGATCATTCAATCACTACAGTAATACAAAAATAACATTCTCACATTTTTGAATTATTTTTTTAATGTCCTCCACCTTAAATAGACATGAAATTAGAAAATGTATATATATCAAAAATGGCTTCTGGAGAAAAATAAGCTTTAAAAGAATTTATATACCTGCATGAGAAAAAAAAAATTATCAGAAATTAAGCATATGACAGACAGACAGACTAATACATTGATAGATAGGTAACTTCCCACAATAACAAGAGAATGGTTCTGGAACAATGAACTACTTGATAAAAATGATGAAATGAATCACTTTGGCCTCTGGAAAACTGATCCCTCAGTGGAAAAGATTATGGTGTAGAATTGGAAAATAAATCTAACAACAGAGAACATATTCTTAGCTCTGATGCTAATTAGCTATGTGTCATTGGTTAATAAATTAAATCCCCTGATATTCAGTTTCCTCCTTCTGGAAATATAACCTGCTTAATTCTATCCAAATCCTGTGAACATGTATGTTATTAAATAATGTGAAAGCAAAACATCTGTAGGAATTCGTAACTGTTTAATAAAAATAACTGTTTCTCATCTTAATTATAAGGTCCTAGATTTCTAAGTTCTATGGGTTTTAGATGTTACCTACCTGAAAGTTTAATATAAGACACATTAATTATACTATAAACAAATAGTTAAGAAGTTATGAGAGTAGAGACAATGTTTCTTAGAGGTAACTATTAATATTCTATGTGATAGAACATTGGAATATCGGAGATCTGGCAGAATAAAAGATCAAACTTTTTGAGTTCTAGAGAGTCTTTCTTGTCTTTGTAATCTCACATACCAACTTACAGATTAGGAGCAATGCTGCATGGAACCTAATCATAGTAGATTTAGGCATTCTATG
Organism: Elephas maximus indicus; assembly: GCF_024166365.1. Taxonomy (NCBI): domain Eukaryota; kingdom Metazoa; phylum Chordata; class Mammalia; order Proboscidea; family Elephantidae; genus Elephas; species Elephas maximus. Next base: position 79,026,118 of record NC_064838.1, on the reverse strand, counting down.
GTTTCATGGATAATAGTTTTTGCAGAAGCACTGTGTATACGAAAAGCAAATCCATAATATCCAAAGGAAATTCCTAGGCCAATAAAAACAACCTTGTCTTTTCCAGATAGAAGCTGTCCAACGTAAGCGATCCACCATCAGGTAGCTAGCTGGCTGATCATGCAGGTGGTGGCATCATACTGGGTACTCAGCGTTGATCTCTGCTGCTTGTAGATTATGTACTCAGCAGTAGCCATAGCTAGGTTGTCTTTGGTGAGTGGAAATTCATGTTGCTGAACTCATACATAACCTCCATGAATTCAAACATGACCAGTCTGTCCACAAACCCATTGGCAATGATAGGAGTGGCCAGGCAAAGAAGCTAACTGGTATACACAGAACAGATAATCCTATTAACTTGACTATTAAAACCTTCCTTTGCTAAGGTCACTCACTGGTGCGTATTCACATGGGACACAAATATCTTCATATTTTTTGCCCGTTCAGAAAGGTCTATTCACATACCTCCTCCCCAGACATCCCTACCACCAATTTTCCAACTACATTCCTTCCAAGTCTCCGACAAGTGGACCAAACTATTGGCCATAAAGGCAACTTTGTCCATTTTCTTTACAAGCAAAGTAAACCACCTGGTCCCTATAACTGGTGGATTTTCTGTATTTATATTAAAAATCTACAGCCTTGAATTCAAAAAGTAGCTGTTAATAAATTAATCTTTTCTTCAGAGCAGGTGTTACTTTTACAGAGTAGATATTGACAAAAAGAAAGCATGAGAGAGGCCTCTGGGTTACTGAATTCCATAGATCTACAACAATATGGATTGACACAGTGGCTGCATCATTGGGCACAAGCATAGAAACAATTGTGAAGATGCCGCGGGACTGCACAGTGTTTCCTTCTGTTGTGCATAGGGTCGTTATGAGTCAGAATCGATTCAATGGTACCTAACAACAAGAACTACAATAGATCTACAGATCTTGGCTTCTAAGGTTATATTTTGCACCATAGAAAGTGTATGTTGTTTTCACTGTCTTTTAAGAGACCTACATCTTCGAGAGCACCCCCTCTCTTGTTTGAAAATTTCCTTTTCGTGTTTCCTCCCTGTTCAATTTAAATTCTCCTCTAATTTCCCCCCCTCCCCACCATTGGTGAAGCCTTGTCGATTTTGAAGGAATTGTGTGATGCTTACTTCTGAGATCCTCAATGGCCCAGAGCACCATTTAGGTCTTCCACAATCCTTTTGTGATTCTTTGCTGTGGGTTTGGGTGAGGAGGGAAGAGTGCTCACCTACCTACAGTTCGGAGGCTGAAGGCTTTCCCCACTTTTTCTGGTTGATATTGCTGAGATCCCCACTCAGTAAATTGCTGTCTACTTTCAGAATCCAGTTACGAAGTTTCCAAGGTTCATACTAGCTAAAAATTAAACCAAACCTGTTGCTGTCAACTCAGTTCCACCTGGTCCTGTTAATACTTCCCTTTTTGTTTACCCTGTAACTGCTGCTGTCCTTGCCTTAATATCTTAAAATTCTTAAGCTGGGGTCTTCTGTGGTTTAGTTTTATCAAAGTTATTATTTTTTTTTTCCCTTTCACTTTCCTCTTTACTTGTGTTTATTGTTTGTAAGGGATTTTTAAGGATGTGTTCTGGAAGAGATTCTGAGTTTATTAGTGACAAATTTCTTTAATTACCTTCTGCTTACTAAAAATTTCCTTTTAGTATTTTTTTGGTTGTTGTTGCTGACTCATTTTATAGCAAAAGCTTTACTCAGATGTCCTAATCTCTGTTGTCTATGCATTCTAAAAGTGAACAGTGAAAGGAATTCTCAATGTCAGGCTCCGTCATTTTATTCAGCTTTTGGTTGCTGTGTCACCTCATCATAGAAGGTCACACTACATCCTCTTAAAAATACACCTGATCCCCACAACACCTTCCTTATCCCTTGTCGTGGCTTTGCTTCTCTTCACAGTGCTTATAGTCTGTCCTTGTTTATTGGTTGTGTTGCTCTGCCACACAGTAATCTCTCAAAAAAACTTTTCAATAAACACATGGATGGTTATGCAAGTTATTTCACTACTCCAGACTTCAGTTTTCACTAGGTTTGCTGCTTCCGACTTGGTTGTCCATCAGAAGCATCTGGAGAATTGTAGAAAATTAAGGATTCTGTTGGTCCTGCTTGTCTACCAGGGTTAAACTTCTCTTTGTGTCTGCACATGGGTGCATGTGAGTGTGTGTGTGCATATGCACTTAGTGTTGTGTATTAGTGTTTAGTGTGTGTGTTTGAATGCGTGTGTGTGATAGGAATGGAAGAAAATTTTTAATGAGCTATTTCCTTAATTTTCTTCTGCTTGCTATGTCTCAGAGTCACCTAATTCTTTTTTAGTATTTGTTTATTTTTGTTAGCTCTTTCATGAGAGTGTTTACTCAAATGTCATAATCTCTATTGACTGTGCTATTGTTATTTCATCTGAGTAAATTATAGATTAGTATTTGGCATTCAGGGATCACAAAATATATGAGTTATGAAGTATTCCAGATCATTAAATATTTGATGTCTCATCTATGTAACTATTAAATTTTTGTACTTTTTACCACTTGAATTGTATTCTTTACAATAAATTCAAAATCTGTGCTTAATTACTTCAAACACTTTATAATTTGAAAAATTTAGAAGTATAATGAATATGGATGACTATAAACACTTGTGCTAGAGTCAACAATTGATTTATTACTATTTTACCTTATTACATTTGGAAACCCTGGTGGCGTAGTGGTTAAGTGCTACAGATGCTAACCAAGAGGTCAGCAGTTCAAATCCGCCAGACAATCCTTGGAAACTCTATGAGGGCTGTTGTACTCTGTCCTATAGGGTCTCTATGAGTCAGAGTTGGGTTTTTTGGTTTTATTGCATTTTACTGTACTCGACAGAGGTGGGTTTTTTGGTTTTATTACATTTTACTGTATTTATTGCTTGCAATATAAACTGGGTAACATTGCTGGTATGAGGACACTGGGCCTCAGAGAAGCTAAGTGCTAACCCAGTGTCAGAGCTAAGATATAAGATTTTGTCTAGTATTTTCCAATCTATTTTATAATGTTAAAGTGTATTTTTCCTTAAGGCATCATCTTAAATCAGAATTCAAAAAACTTTATTCATTCAACAAATGTCAAGATTTGGAATATTATTGAAAAACTGTTTACTTCTTTATGATTGAGTAAATCATTATATTGCTATTTTGAACCAGAAGTTAATTAGAGAGTATTCCCCTCTGAGCTTTTCCTACGGATTTCTTTAACAGCAGGGTAAGTGGATATAAAAGACCTAAATAAAACCTATTCATAGTATACCTAACCTGTATTTGTTAATGTGTAGGTAAGAGAAAATATCAGATCATTTGCAGAATATTTAGGAGAAAGTGTCTAAAATATCAAGGTAGAATATGCTATGATATCTACAGTATTACAAAAAAACCTTTGGTTCTTCCCTATTGCATTGGTGTTTTTATACACCCATCAAAATCTGATACATGCAGATTTCTACCCACTATTTTAAAACCTGTACTTCTTAGAAAAGAACAGCAAGATAGAAATATTAAATAAATGCTTATAGGCACAAGTAAGAGCCTCCAAGGTAAACATATGCTTTTATTTTCCTGAAGGAAGAAGATAGTCCTGCTCAAACTAAGAACAATGGGAAGAAAGGTCTAAACTTAATATAGCAAAGAAAGCAAGAATATTTGAACTATTAAACTCCTTGGGGGCTTCTATTCAGATATAATAATGAGGGGAAGATAAATAGGTTTATTTTGTTAGCTGTTAAATCTACAAGTCACTTCAGGTTATCACTTCATGATATTTCTCTGGTATTGATGACTGGGAAGATACCCAACACTGCATGAATGGTGTTTTGTTTTATTTATCATGGCGGAAGGGACAGTTGCAGAACTAAGCCATAGTGTAATAGGAGGCAATATAGAAGGATGGAAAGAACATAAACTTTGGGATCAGGGAGAGCTGAATCTTTGTCTGATACTTATTGTTTTGAGGATTGCTATAAAGATATTATAAAGTAATGTGCAGAAAATTCCATTCTTACAGCAAGAGCTCAACAAATGATAGCTGTTATTATTTCTCTCCTTTGTATTGTTAGTGTTTCAGTGTTGGACCTAAGATATCTAGAGTTATCCTCTTCTCGTAAAGTTATATTTATGGAAATGACTTTACAGCATTTTTTTAAGATTAATCTTACTAAATTCTTTAATAATCATAAACACTTTCCCTTTATGACTTTGATGCCTATCCAGATGTGCTAATATCGACTTAGTCGTACTCAGTATAACTTTTCTTTTGACTTGTAGCAGAACAGCTGGTTTTGAGAGAAGTTTAACTCAAGTTCTTAATATTCTTTTTAACATTTTCTTTATAGGAAGCCAAATTAACCACACTGTAATTGAACAAACGGTAATTTTTTAATCTGTGTGACTTTATCGTTATCAATCACACAATTCACGAAATTCCTTTACTCTCTAAAGAATAAACTTATTTCATATTGATGAAACTTTACTAATAAGAATTATACTATTTCTGTGATATGAAAAGGCAGAAGAAAATGACTAAATCCACTTCTACAGCCCCCTTTTATCATAATACAATTCATTTAGTTTGAAACTGACAAAATGCTTGAGTGCATATTGTTAATCACTTAACAGATAAATGTGATAGTCTCTGGGTACAGACATTTTTTCAATGTTTTGACTAAAATATTGTTACCCAAATTTGATTTCCAAGAAAAAATACATCTAATGAAAAAAATTCAGTTATATTTATCTGTTTCATTGATAATCAAAAATGAAATATTTGAAAGAAATTGCTCTGCATATTTAATTACCGTGCCTGGTTCTATGTCTGCATGTATGTGTCTGTTTGTGTGTATGTGTGTACACACGTCTGAACTGTGCCTGAATAGCTTGTTCATTGCACTTTTTTTCCAATTTAATGAGGAGTAAACTTTACACGGAAAATCTAACATCAATACACCTTCTAATCACAGAAGTGAATGATGAGCATATATTTTCAGATTCCAAATCCTATGTTATGTATCTTGTACCATTGTGAATTTAGGCACAACATTGAGCTGATGTCAAAGGTTGTATTAAAAAATCAACTTTTTCTTTAGACTCCTAGTAATATTTTTAAAAATATAATGAATTGATTTCATTCATCATTCACCAAAGTTTCTATTTTATATCCGTTGACTCTATATTTGTCTTATTAACATAATTACTTTTTTCTCAATATCCTTTCAGTTAATATCCTTGTTCACCTCTCCCCTGCCAATGACATTTTTCAAAATAAGAAATATATTTAGTAATTCTGTAGTTAAGTCAGTAAAGCAGTTTTTTTTTAATTAAATTATATATTTAAAATCATTTTAGAGTGCCCTAGTCACTCAAAAACATATATATATTTTTTAATAAGGTTAATTAAAGTAGATGGTTTAGGACATGTAATCTGTTTTGCCTTAAATTAGTATGCCTGAAAAAGAGAATTCAATCTAAAATATATTGTCTTCTCTAACAAGTCATGCAAGTATTTTTTTCCTCTAATTACTTTTTTATTAATTCCTACAGAAATACTTTCTCCAAATATTTACAATTCTTCTAGGCCATTCTGGTCTTGTCTTTCCCAAGATATTATAGGCATTTGGGTTTATTCTCTCTTAAATCACTCTAATCTAAAGGATTCTCTTACTGAGAGATCCATATTAATATGTTAAAACTGGTGCTTGACATGGGTCATGAATTTAAGTAGTTTACTGATTACAATTTGTAGCACATTATGTACCCATAAGACTGACTCAAATTTCCTAATCAGTAAATTAGAATAATTAAAGATGTAGTGTGGGGAGAATATGTAAAAAATAATTTTTTTTAAAAGTAGTATTATATATACTCCAAAAAGTGCTATATTATTGGATAATAATTTAAATTTTGAATTCCAGAGGAGGTAACTCTTTAACTTCTGATTTGTTTAGCCATTGGACCATCCAGAAAATAATCTATTCCATTTATACTCCGTCTCTTTCTTTGTTTTTAATCTTAAATCTTATATGCACATTCAAAGGTGCCATTTAAAAATATTTCTTATGTCCTACTTTAATTAAGATAAAAGTCACTTAACTGTTATTTCACTGAGTACACAATCAACAACACACAAACAAGTATAAAATCTTGAACAAAAAATACCTTGGAAGGAAATACTTTATGATCATGATAAATATGATAGTCATGACTTTTTTGTTTTTTTAAACATTTTCAATAGTTTCTTACTTTTTCACCAGAAATATTTGATGGAATAGAAAAACATGGATTGTCAAAAACACCAATGGCCAAATATATAGCAAAAAAGGCCAATACAAGACCGTGAATTTAAGAAAGATGTTTGAACAAAACATAAGCTGTCATGTAATTTTAGAATTTAGTCATGGTGAATCTTTCCCCAAAAAACAACTTGATAAATTCCATTCTGCAAACTCCAAAAATTTGTAATGGAACTGGAGAATATTCAGAGAGGACCTTATTAGATGTTACCATACCGGTGGGTGCTACTTTATAACACCAGTCAGCACATTCTATATCTTAAAATATTAAATTTTTTAAAAATAATTTTTATTGAGCTTTAAGTGAACGTTTACAAATCAAGTCAGCCTGTCACATATAAGCTTATATACACCTTACTCCATACTCCCACTTACTCTCCCCCTAATGAGTCAGCCCACTCCCCCCTTCCATAAAGATTAAATTTTATTAATTAATTTTTCTCTGTTAATGTTCAACCCGATCTGTAAGATAAAATTAATGTCCTCATTCTGCAGGTGAGAAGATTATAGCAAGTAGTTCTACACAATTCCTGAATGTCCTAGAACTCTGGCAATAGATTCTAATGTTTTATCCATTGATACATTATCTCAAGAGTTCGAATGTGAGAAAGAAATTTATTTGAATATGACTAGTTTTAATAAATAAACCAGTTAACTCAATTATTTTGGTAATGACTGATATTAACCAATAAGTAAATGTCAATATTTTCTATTTAATTCTGCAGAGAGTGGTACTGATGATTCTCTGTCCAGTCATTGTCTTATGAGTTGCTGCTGGGAAATCATGCATTTCTGAAAAATCAATATGAGGACATAGTCACAATATTGTGCATCCTGCATTAAAAATAAAAACTGTGATTTCATGTATATTTTCAAGATTTTTCCCTGAAGTGTCAACATGAAAAACAACACAAAAGTCACCACATTTGTACTGAAGGGCTTCACAGACAATCGTGAACTGCAGGTCATCTTACTTTTTTCTATTTCTAGCAATCTACCTCTTTAATCTGATTGGAAATTTAGGATTGGTTGTATTGGTCATTGGGGATTCCCAGCTCCACAACCCCATGTACTATTTTCTGAGTGTGTTATCATTCTTGGATGCCTGCTATTCCTCATCTGTTACCCCAAATATGTTAGTAGATTTTATGTCAAAGAATAAAGCCATTTCATTTCTTGGATGTGCAACACAAATGTTTCTTGCTATTACTTTTGGGACCACAGAAAGTTTTCTATCGGCAGCAATGGCATATGATTGCTATATAGCCATCTACAACCCACTTCTCTATTCAGTTAACATGTCACCCAGAGTCTATGTGTCACTCATCACTGCTTCATATGTTGGTGGTATTTCACATGCTACTTTACACACAGTAGCAACTTCTAGCCTCTCCTTCTGTGCATCCAATGAAATCAGACATGTCTTTTGTGATATCCCTTCACTCCTTGCTATCTCCTGTTCTGACACATCAACCAGCTTGTACTCTTCTACGTTGTGGGTTCTATTGAGATATTCACCATCCTTATTGCCCTGATCTCCTATGGTTTAATTTTGCTGGCAATTCTGAAGATGCCTTAGGTGAAAAGTGTTTTCCACCTGTGGCTCTCACCTAACTGGAGTGTCAATTTACCATGGAACAATCCTCTTCATGTATATGAGACCAAGCTCCAGCTATGCTTTGGATCATGACATTTTATACCATTGTGATTCCCATGCTGAATCCCAACATCTACAGTTTGAGGAACAAAGATGTAAAAAAAGTAATAAAAAAAAGTCTTTGGGAGAATAAAGTAAATTTTTAGCACTAAAAATTAAAAAAAAATAAAATCAGGAGTCATGCCTGTGCCTCAATATGAAGAACATAAGAAAAAATGAAATTTTAGTTTTGTGTCTTTCTATTCTTCTTGAGTATTTTGAAATAAAGGTCATAGTCAACCCTTAACCTATGCTACTTTAACACGTACAGACAAACCGTGCCATCAAGTTGTTTCTTAGCATGTTAATGCTGGTGTAGGTATGTATGTGTAGATGTGTGTGGGTATATATATATACACATACATACAATGATTCTGATATATATATAATATAGACATGCACATGTATGGGGATACAATCTGTTTTTAGAATATTTTATATTATTTACCTCCTACTTATATTTTGGGAAATAATAAAATAATTGTTCAGTACAGTGTAATTTAAAACATTAGAAAATTTGAGAAAAAAGTTTTAATTATTTTTAAAATATGAATCCTGGACTGATCTTTTTCCCTTTTCTAATGAATTTTATACATCCAAAAAAATCAGAGAATAATATATAGCTAAGTGAATCAACATGAAAAAGTCCGCAAACATACATCTGAGTTGAAAAAAAAAATTGCAGAATAAGACATTCAGTATTAAAGTAACTAAAGATATTTTCAAAATTATGATATATTTTGATAATGAGTATATAAAAATATATAGTTAACTAATTACACAAAGCATATCAAGGGAAAATTGTGGATTAGAATTACCTCTGATTAAGGGAACACTGAGTGCACAATAGAAAAGATTGATGGATTGAATCCACCTAGATGCACCTAGGAAGGTCTTCTGGAAGATCACAGCCATTGAAAACCACATGGAGGGCATTTCTACTCACACACACATAGGGCCACATTAGTCAGAACTGGCTGGATGGAGACTTGTATTAGATACTAGGAAGACAAAAATTAAGAAAGAACAGTTGCGTCCTGCACTAAATGAGTGAATATTTTAGAGAATGAGATGAAAGTTGTCACCATTTCTTTGTCAAAGTTAAAGTAACATTAAAGATTGATTGCACCACTGGAAACACAATTAATGTTTGATTTCAGATTTTAGGATGGATATTGCATTCGTTCATTCATCCCATCAGCCAGTGAGTTAGTTACCGAATATCTTTTGGACACGTACTCTATCCTATGTATTATTTTAGAAGTTTGTAATAAACAGGTAAAATATTCAGACATACCCCTTCCTCTTGTAAAGGTTATAGGCTAGGAAAAGTCACAGAGACAATAAGAAAAAATTGTTATTCAATTGCAAGATTTATACATTATTTGAAAAAGTATTGCAGGCTGATGTGAAAAAATATATTTTCCACTTGAATCGGTTGAATAAAAAAGGTAGAAAAGATACCAGGTGTGATTTGTAATTTGGTAATTATAATAAAGAGTTGATTTCCAGTCTCTTCATGAACTTCAGATTGTCAATTTCCTGTGCATCATCTTTTTTTTTTTTTTTTTAACAGTAAATGCACCAGGGCTTATTCTTGCTTCTACAAGGAAGGCTTTGTGTTAAGTTCTATCCCCAGTATTCACACTAAAAATTTCCGTTGGGCAAGAATCCTGTGCTTTCCAGCTGTACAATTTTGTTAATCCAAGGGTGAGGGCACTACCCAGATCATGTAAAGGTACATTAAAAGAAAAAATATGATGGAATCATTGCATGTGTTTGTTTTTCGATATAATCATTTAAGCAAGCCCCAAGGCTAGTTCTGCATTTTCACTCTTTGGGCAAAATTTTGAGTGGAGCTTTGCTTAAAAAAAAAAAAAAAAAAATTGCTTAAGGAGCATTCAATTTGTCTTTCTTTCCCTGGGGAATCACACCTTTGTCTGGGAGTCTTAGTCCTCATATTCAGGGACCAGGACCTAGAAACAAACATATTTTAGTGAGAAGGTCTTCAGGGACTTCAGACCTTTGTAAAACTCTCCAGTATGCTTTATGGAGTAAACTTAGGAGTGGATCTCAGCAGATCTCTCTGCTCAGGTAAGTTAAACCAAATGTTTTCCCTATTACTAGGTCTAGATGTGAGGACTAAATATCTTGAAAGCTCTATCAATTCAAATCAGACTCAGAACTGAAATGATTCCTCCTCTGTCCTTTTTTCCAAGTATCTACAATCCTTGCCCACTGACCACTAAGTGGCAGTAACAGCATATAACGCTTTCAATAACAAACACTCCGACTGATAAGTGAGCCTGAGCATCGTTAAAGAAGCTCAAAATAAAGACGTAAAAATCAGTGATCAGGTCTGAGCTACTAAAAGAATGGAAAAGAGTTAGCAAATTGCTTTTTACATATGATGAATTTGATGCTTTTGTAGAAGCAAATATTTACCAGATAATCTTAATCCAGGCAGAGTTGCTGCTAAAAAATATCAGCTGTAATGATTTGTGATAGTGTCCTGTAGCATCTGGAACAAAAAAAATGAAAGACACTGAATGCCATCTACCAAAGCGAGTAATGATAACTTGAGAATTTCAAATTGTCTCCATGCAGATGTCAATGCTGAAAAATTTCTTAAGCATTTTGAAACTTTGGTCTAATTATACCCTACCTTTGTCACATCCTTATATTATTACCAGTTTGGTGTAGAAAGAGTGTAAGTAATTATGTCCCCTAATATTTTTTAATATTGTCCATTGTGTTTGAAAGCCATGGAGACACAATGATATCAGACAGAAAAGCATAGATTGTTCCTTATTCACAATTTAAAGATGTGAATATGATGATATTTGATAACACAGCAATAACTTCTTGAAATTAAACATATATACATATGTACATATATATACATACATACATATCTATATATGTGTATAATATATGCACATACACATATATGTGTGTATATATATATAAATGTTTAAGCCTACGTGTGTCTACATATCTTAAAAAAAATTTTTTTAATATATCTTACACAGTAGCAAATAGGAATTTTATATAAATAGTAATGAAATACTGCCTATTAAAACATGTTTTTCGTATAAAGCAGTTCAAACTTAAGAAATTTAAGAAAAAATAAGTAAATGATATTACTGTAAGTATAAAAATATGGCAAAAAATTTAAAGGTATTATCTAAATATTTTAAGTTTGGGGATTCAAGCTCCAGAACAATATAGAATAATGAATCCTCATTTGCAGGGAGCATTTGTTGCCTTAGTATGAAGAGAGGTGCTTTCTTCTCTAGAACTGGCAGAACTGATGGATGTTTTAGAAGGCACTGTATACCAGGTAAGTGACACGGTGGTTAAAGGCTTGACCGCTAACAGAAAAGTCAGCAGTTTTAACCCACCAACCACTCTGCCACTGTGGCAGTCTCCTTCCATAAAGATCACACCCTTGGAAACCCTGTTGGACAGTTCTACCCTGTCCTATGAGGTCGCTGTGTGTCAACATTGATTCAACGGCAATGGTTTTGGTTTTAATTTTTCCTCTATAGTAGATAGGAAACTTCTTAAGTGTTCCTGAAACATAAGATTCTACATTTCTGAGAAAGAGCTACAAAATTACTTAAAAAGTCAATAAAATTGAAATTTTCTCCCGTTTCCTGATTTTTGCATTGTCCAGGGTCATAAACCTTAGGGTCAAAAGAGTCTTTGATGCCAACAGTTAGTCTCTATGTCCTGGTGGCCACTGAGACCTCATACTTGGAAGTAATTTTTGTACTTAGTGCGAGATACCTCCAAATACAGCTCGCCTTCGAGTCAATTCTGACTCATAGCCACCCAATAGGACAGAGTAGATCTGCCACATATGGTTTCCAAGAAGCGCCTGGTGGATTTAAACTGCTGACCTTTTGGTTAGCAGCACTAGCTCTTAACCACACCACCAGGGTTTCCACCTCCATATAAGCTAAATGGAAATATACTCTTGAAATCAACTCAAAAACTCTTTAATAATTAGCTGGCAGTATCATTTCTTTTTTTTTTTTTTAATATTGTGTTTAGATGCAAGTTTGCAGGGCAAATTAGCTTCTCGTTGAACAATTAATACACATATTGTTTTGTGACATTGGTTGCCAAACCCACAACAGGTCAACACTCTCCCTTTCTCCACCTTTGGTCCCCATTACCAACTTTCCTGTCCCCTCATGCCTTTTCGTCCTTGCCCCTGGGCTGGTGTGTCCATTTTGTCTCATTTTGTTTTATGGGCCTGTCCAAATTTTGACTGAAGGGGTGAACCTCAGAAGTGACTTCAGCACTGAGTTAAAACTATGTACAGAGGCGATACTCCTGGGGTTTCTCTAGTCTCTATCAGTAAGTCTGTTTTTTTTTTTTTTTGTGAGACTTTTGTTCTACATTTTCTCCCGCTCTGTCTGGGGTCCTCTGTTGTGATCCCTGTCAGAGCAGCTGGTGGTGGTAGCTGAGCATCAGCTAGTTGTGCCAGACTCAGTCTGGTGGGGGCTGTGCTAGTTGTAGGCCCATAATTCCTTTGGCCTAATCTTTTCCTTGAGCCATTTCTTATCCAAACTATGACCCTTTTGAAAATGAAATGGGACATTAAAATAATATTAGGTATATATTTTTCAAAAGTTTATATACCGATGTATTATTATGTGAGTAGATCTATGAAATTTATATATTCAAAAAATGATTTAGAATCAAAATTATTGGTAAAAAAACTAAACTGTTTTCAGGGATGAGTGTTCAATCAGACAAGGTACAGGGGTAGAAAAAACAAGGAGGAGAAAATTGGGGGTAGTTTTACAGAAATATCATTTTTCTGACATGTACTCATTGAATAAAGAACTCTGACTTTTCCATCAGTTGTATTTAGTAGAGGAGGGAATTAGTAATAAGGATATTAAATATATACACTCTCCCTCCTCAAAGCTAATTGCACTAATGCACACTAGACAATAAGTAATTGATGTTCTCGTTGCTGACATTCTTGTTCTTGTTGAATGAAGAATATGTTTATAAAATCTGTTGTATTTTGGAGTGAAGGATGCCCTGAATAGCATTATGTACAGCAATCTGACAGGAAATATGTTGATCAAAGTGGGTGTTGCTATAAGTTTTTACGTGGTAAATTTACCCTGTTATAAAAGTTAGCATTCTTTTTTGTTTCATGGTAGGAGACAAGAGATATGGGATAGTTGGTGCAAAAGAATCAGATCAGCTTATCAGATACATATATGATGTACCCTTAAATGGAAAAAAAAAGAGTGAGAGAGTCATGTGTGTGGAGGAGCCTGTTTTGTTTTACGAAAGATACAGCTGAATATCAGGTGGCCCAGAGTTTTACATATACCAAAACCAAAAAACCAAACCTGTCCCAGTTGAGCCGATCCTGATCGCTGGCAGCCCTAAAGGACACAGTAGAACTACCTCATAGGGTTCCTAAGGTTGTAAATCTGTAGGGAAGGAGACTGCCACATCTATCTCCCATGGAGCAGATGGTGGCTTTGAACTCAACCTTTCAGTTATCAATTGAGCACTTAACCACTGTGCCATCAGGACAGCCCATTTTGTATCTACAAAATTATAATTTAATTGCTATTTCTTTTTCGACTATAAGACTCTCCGACCGAGTACAATATGATACTGATGTTAAAATTAAAAAAAAGAGAAAAATATTAACATCATTCAAAATAAGCTACTACTACTAATAATAACTACAAAGAACATCTATTTTGAAATCATTAAGAACCAAGCTTTGTGCTTACTAACCTGTATATGTACATTATTCCAGTTAATTTGTACTACACAAAATATAAATATTTGAGCAAAAGCAAAGACCTAGTGTTTGGTGGAATAAAACAGCAATATCAACAAGGGCAAGAGCAAAACAAACAAACCAAATTAAAAATAAATAAATAAATAAACCCCATGTTTAGCCCATACCTTTGAAACAGGCTGCTCAACCATATATTGAACAGTATCTCAGTCATTTTTTTTCCTTCTTCTTTCTTCTTCTTTCCCTCCCCTAGCCCATCGCTGCCTTCATGTAAGATACTGATGTTAACTCCCCAAATGGTTAAGTGTTAACCAATGTTTCCTCTAGGACTGTGGAAAACAAGTGATATTGATCTAAGCTTGTCAAATTCCTCTAGCCCATCCCTGCCTCCAAGTAAGATCCTGATGTTAGCTCCCCAAATGGTTCAGGGTTAACCGATGTTTCCTCTAAGACTGTGGAAAACAAGTGATATTGATCTAAGCCTGTCAAAAAAGAGGAAGGATGGCATCAGCCACCCCCTGAGCTGATGGGATAATGGCAGGAGAAGACAAACCTGTGTGAGATAAGACCAGGGAAACCAAGTAGAATAAAGAGAATGCACAATCCACAAGCTCCTAAAACCCATGTCCTTCTTTCCCTATAAAACCCCAGCTGGACAACAGTTCCAGGAGACAGAGGACATTAGGAGGAGATCATTCCCCTCTGTGTCCATATACCAGTATTGCTCATAAAGCTCTTACTACCCACCTCACCCCTGTCTCTAGAATTGGGTGTTTGTGGCAGGTGGCTCTAACTTGTGAAATTGCAGTAACACCTTTATCCAGTCAATATCTATATAGACTCTAAGTAACTTAACTTCATGGAGCCTCAGTTGTCTCATCAGACATAGAAATATTTACATGCATCTCCTAAAGGTCCAACACAGAATAAGAGATAATTATTTCAAAACATTTAGCTTAGTTCTAGACACATAATGAGAGTCCCTGGGTGGCACAAAAGCTTAAGCACTTGAATACTAGCAGAAATGATGGTGGTTCAAACCCACCCAAGGGAGACAGGCTTGGCGATTGGCTTCAGAAAGGTCACGGTCTTGATACCCCCGTGAAATAGTTCTGCTTTGCACACGTGGGGTCATCATGAGTTGGAATCTACTAGATGGCAACTACCAACAGCAACAAGAAGGACGTAATGAACACTAAATAAAAGTAAACATTCTATCCCACTCATTTCACTATAGAAGTAAACTTTAACAAATGAAATCTGTAAGTAATAAAACTTAACTAACAACAATGACAAAACAGGTTTCAAGCTGTTTAAGGAAAAGGAGGATAAACTGGAAAAGGAAGCCAAGTCTGAAACAAAGTAAAAATAGAGAGTAATCCAGAAAACAAATCCAGTGAGAGTTTTGGTGTATTGGGCAGAAGAAAGACAATGTGATTAAGAAAGTAGGATTCAGTTTTCTGGCAACTAAAGAAGGAAGAGTATTGAGACGCAGGTCTATCTATGCGTAGCAGAAGCAGAGTGATGTGGTAAAAATTGTTAAGGAAAATGCTACAGCTGTGGATGGGTTTCCCACAGAGATACTGAAATACATAAAATACCCAAGGAGACGAAGCTGGGAGGGCTGGAGAGGAAGCCTGTGGCAGTTAAGCAGAAAGATAGCTGGAGGTCACTCTGGCTCATCAACTTCAACTCTGTAAAGACAGTTCTTTTTTATCACTTGAAAAACCATCCTAAAGAAAATATATACATCTCATCCAACATCACTGGAAAAATATTCATGCATATATATATTATGATACTTATATGTGTATATATATAACTATATTCTGTTGTTGTTAGGTGCCATTGATTTGGTTTGGAATCATAGCAACCCTATGTACAACATAATATGTGTGTGTATATACATATATATATAATTCGATTCTTTTTTTTAATGTACAATATAGAAAACCCTGGTGGTTTAGTGTTTAAGAGCTATGGCCACTAACCAAAAGTTTGGCAGTTCAGATTCACCCGGCACTCCTTGGAAACCTTATGGGTCAGTTCTGCTCTATCCTATAGGATCCTATGAGTCGGAATCAACTAGATGGCAACTGGTATGGTTTTATTGTTTGTTTCATTTTATGTACAATATATATGTATCATTCAATATTTAAATTACATCCAACAGTGAATACATAAACTGTCTACAGAAACAATTTTAAGAACCAACCTCAGCTGTTTTCTGATGATGTTATATTTTGGAAATTTCTGAAAATGTGGGAGAGAAACAATTAAGATCTGAAACTCCTAAGTGTGAAAGAAAATAAACAGGTTTTAAATGAAACTGTAACAAGGAATAATCCTTTAACGGTAAAATTAAATTTACCTTTTATTAATCTCTTTCCAATTTGCCTGTTTAAAGACAAAACAACACAATAAATGGCTCCAGAGAATCTCACAAGGGTGACTGAGTTCATTCTCATGGGAATCACAGACCTTCCTGAGCTCCGGGTCCCCCTTTTCTTCGTCTTCCTGGTGCTCTATGGGCTGACTGTGGTAGGGAACCTGGGCACCATCACCCTTACCAGTGCTGACTACAGACTTCAAACCCCCATGTACTTTTTCCTTGGACACTTGGCTATCACTAATCTTGGCAATTCTACCGCCATTGCCCCTAAAATATTGCTCAACTTCTTGGCTAAGAAGAAAACCATCTCATACTACTGTTGTGCAGCTCAACTAGGTGGATTCTTAGTTTTCATGGTGGCTGAAGTTTTCATACTGGCAGCAATGGCCTATGACCGCTATGTGGCCATTTGCAACCCCCTTCTCTACATGGTGGTGGTATCTCGGCAGATTTGCCTTCTGCTAGTATCTCTCATATACCTCTACAACCTGAGCACAGCACTGACTGCCTCTTCCTGTGTGTTCTCTGTGTCATACTGTTCTTCCAATGTAATCAACCATTTTTATTGTGATAATGTCCCTTTGCTAGCATTGTCCTGTTCTGATACTTACATTCCAGGTACAACAGTGTTTATGTTATCGGGTATCGACCTGTTTTTCTCCATGATCATTGTTCTAATATCCTACTTCAACATTGTCCTCACCATTTTGAGGATACAGTCCTCAGAATGGAGACAAAAAGCTTTTTCCACCTGTGCTTCTCACATTATGGTGGTCACTGTGTTCTGTGGGACCCTCCTTTTCATGTATATGCAACCAAGGACCAACCACTCATTAGACACTGATAAAATGGCCTCAGTCTTTTACACCCTAGTGATACCAATGTTGAATCCCCTCATTTACAGCCTGAGGAACAAGGAAGTGAAGGATGCACTGAAGAGATTCCTTAATAACCCACGCAAATCGCTCAAACTAATGTAAATAAATACCTACAACTGTCGTCTTCTAAAAGTCTTAATTTGCTCCTGACAAAGCTGCTGCTAAGTGAAGAGACATTTTAAATGGTTAAAAAAAAAAAAAACTATTCATTTCCATGTGAAAAATACTAAGGCATTTTTTCCCAATTCAAAATACCAGTCTTCCTAGAGGGATAAAGGTTCCAATTATACAATGAAAATGAACTCACATATGTTATAAACAATAATTTGAAAATAAACAAATACATCATATAAATAAATTGCAACTTGTTCAAAGGTTTGTGTTTTATACCCTCTACATATGGTGTCTGTTGTTGTTGTTAGGTGTCATCAAGTCCATTTCTACTCATAGGGATATTATGTGCAACAGAAGGAAACACTGCCTGGTCCTGAGCCATCCTCCTGATCATTGTTATGTTTGAGCCCATTGTTGCAGCCACTGTGTCAATCCATCTCCTTGAGGGTCTTCAACCTAAGTGCCATATTTGTTTGCAAATAAGAAGAAACAGCTACAAACAAAAGGTATCTAGGTGGTGCAAATTGTTCTTGCTAGCCCAAAGATTGGAGAATCAGGCTCACCTAGCAGTGCCAGGAAAGAAAGGCCTTGTGATTCTCTTCCTTTAAGATTACAGCCAAGAAAACGCTGGAAAAATTTCTACTCTGTAACACATGGGTTGGTCATGAATTGAAATTGACTTGCTGGCAACTAACAACAACAACATAGTCCCTAAACGAGGCAGAGAAGGCCTGATAATGGGTGGTGGAGCTATATGAGAGTCATTGCTTGAAAGATGGTAGAAAGTCAGATCATTCTCCTTGATACACACACCTGTTGCCCAAGGACAAAAGATTTTACATTTTCTGTTTTTTTTAAACCATATTCTCCACTAATAACCTTTTGCACCATTTTCTCCATCTATCACGTTTTGTGAACCCATTGTTGTCTTACACTTAAATTTATAACACATGAATGTAAACATGTAGAGAAACATAAAAACTAAGCTCAAGAGTGCTTTGAAATACACCATGTGCCATAACAGATTGAAATAAACGTAAAAGCATTCTACGTTTTTCCCCCTCTCTCGTAAACATGTGCACAAAGCAAAAAAATTATGTTGAGCTAATTATGATAGATAATTAAATATTTTCCACATGATATTCTCATACTGAAATCCATTGTGTAGAGTTTATTATCTTTAATATGAAACTATCAACATTAAACATCACTTCTTTTCATATTTCTATTTAGTGGAGAGAAGGTGTTATTAGACCAAAAACCTCATCTCGTATTAAGTGTAACATTCCTCAAGATAAAAAACCATACTTGCTGCAAAAAAGACACAGAAAACCATTAATAGTCATGTGAGTTATTGCTGTGTATGTATAATGCTACTACCATGCAATGGCATGAGTGAGAGTAGTGTGGCAGGTGTTGTAAGGACAGTGTCTAGAAATAAAATGAATATATGACATTTTCAGGAAGGTCAGATATAAGCCACAACCAAGAACTCTGAGACTCACATGAATGAGTCAATTGTTAACTTTAGTCATAAATAAACAGATTAGCTAAAGGTAGGGAAGATAAAATACGTGATGGACATTTCTAATCTCAAAAGACAAAATTAGGTATAATTTAATCCTGTCAGTTTTTATCTTTTTCATGTTAATCGTTAATGTGTTTTTGTTTTTACTTTATTCAGGGTGTGTTTGGCTTCAGCACCTTACAATTACAAGAGTATGTTTCCCATTAGAAAGCTATTTTCTTTGGGTATGGCAAGATGTAGAGAACTGGGATGAAAGGCTAAACTCACATTGCAACATTTCCAATGCTATTTGTAATAAATGAATGAATAAACAAATAGTTGTCTTAGAGTGATTCCTATGCATCGCAACCCCATGTGTGTTAGAGTAGAACTTTCCCAGAAGGTTTTCGATGACCTTTCAGAAGTAGATCCTCAAGTCTTTCCTCTAAGGCACCTCTGGGTAGATTCAAACCACCAAACTTTCAGTTAGCAGTCAAGTACTTAACAATATACAAAATCCAGGGACTCTATCCAATGCAATACACTGGAATACATACAGTTTGGTTGATTGGTAAACATTTTTTTTAAATGAATAAAAGTCAAAATGAGTTTAGTGTTTTTCTACCTTTTAATTTGGTCCACATATATGTATTTCCTAAAAATAATTATGCTATTTTTATATTGCTTTCCTATTGCTTGCTATAACAAATTTAATGTCTAAAAACAACACAAATGTATTATCTCAGTTTTGACAGTAAGAAGTCCATAATGAGTCTAATTGCACTAAAATCAAGGTGTTAGCTAATTGTATTCCTTCAGGATGCCCTAGAGGAAAATGTTTCCTGCCTTTTTCACCTTCTAGAGGCTACAAATATTACTTGGATAGTGGCCTCTTCCATATATCAATCCTATCCCTCTCACTTCTGCTTCCACCTCCTTCTTGGATTCTCCTGCATAACTTTGGTCTTCTAAGAACTCGAGATTAAATTGGGCCCACCTGAACAATCCCTGAACACATTATATCAGCAAAGTCTCTTTTGTCAAGTAGGTAATATATTCACAGTTTCTGGGAATTAGGATTTGGGTATCTTTGAGGCTTCATCAAACTGTCTTCTATATTACATTGAAATGTTTTGTGAAATTAGACAATGTAAAATCTCGCGCCTATCTCATTTACTAGAGCTCAATAAAATAATACCACTAAAATGTACACAATATATATCTGTTTTACTTTATTTAGCTACAAAATTTGTTCTATACAAACTATACACAAAGAACTCTCTGAATTAAGAATGAACAATAACAACAACAAAAAATTTGGCTCAAAGATTGCAGAAAGTGTGTACCCAGATAAACACACACTCACATATCATTTGTTACACGTCTATGGAGAAATTCTGCATCAAGTCAGTTAACCAACCAAGCATATTGGTCAAGTACACATTTTTAACAAAGTAAGATATGAAAAACAATTAATCTCTCAACTCCAGTCTTCTATGGTCAAAGTTCACCCCATGGGGCATTAATACCTACACACTTCCAAGATTCACCTATCTGGGTGCCAAGGCAGTTTCATGGGATCTTGTGCCTGAGCAGGCATAGTAAAACCATGGAGAGGGTGAGGCGAGACATGGGATACATGGCAGTCATGAAGCAATTCACTATCTGGGCAAAGGTGTGAAAGTTAGGAAAGGCTTCAAACAACTGCCAAAGGAGCCCACAGTCTGTACTGCAGGAGAGGCTAGACTCTCACTCAATTTCATAAGGTAGGCCTGCCTGGTCAGACAGCATGGTGAGTGTATAAATCTTGGGTGGAGCATATAATGAATCCCTCCAAGACCCTGAGAATAAGATATTGATATCTACACTCTTTAAAGTTTAAATATTTTGTTTTGACGTTAAGTTCTTCATCAAACAGATAGTGATTTTTATATTATATGGAAAACACATCTATTTCAACTTCAACTATAGTGCCAATTATATTATCAATTAAGATGTCTCTCAGACTCTATTTTCCACTCATCATTGCGTTCTGTGTTGGTGGTATTTTGCTCTGCTACTTTACGCACAGTAGGAACTTATAACCCCTCCTGTGCAATCAATGAAATTAGACATACTTTGTGTAATATCCCTCTGCACTTTGCTATGTCGTGTTCTGACACTCACATCAACCACCTTCTACTCTTCTACTTTGTGAGTTCTCTAGAGATATTCACCACCCTGATTGTCCTGATATTATGGTTTCATTTTGTTGGCCATTCTGAAAGTTCCTTCAGCCAATGGGAGGAGAAAAGTGTTTTCCATTTGTGACTCTCACCTAACTGGAGTGTCAGTTTACCATGAACAATCCTCTTCATGTATGTGAGACCAAGTTCCAGCTACACTTTGGTCATGCCATGATAGTGTCAGTATTTGGCACTGTTGTGACAACCATGCTGAATGCCATTACCTACAGTTTGAGAAACAAAGATGTAAAAGAAACAATAAAAAAATGTGTTAGAGTGAAACAAACAATGAAGCATATTTTTAGCAATAAAAATTAAAAAAGAATCCAGAGTCCAGATGTATGTCTCAATATGAAGAAGATATGACAAAAATGAAATTTTTTTTTAGTTTATTAGTATCTTTCTATTCTTCTTGAACATTTGAAATAAAGACGAGTCAACTCTCAATGTATGCTATTTTAAAATATGTGCAGAAAAACTATGCCATGAATTTGCTTCTTTCTGTGTTCATACTGAGATATATACATGTGTATTTATGCATATATATGTGTATATAGAGATATGTACACACATATAATGGTTCTGATAGACATATATACACACAAAGACATAGAGGTGTATGATCTTTTCTCAGAATATTGTACATTTTTGTTCTCTCATAAATATATACTTGGAAATGAAAAAAATAGTAAAACATTTAGTGTGGTATAATTTAAAACATAAAAATTGGGTATAAAGTTTTAATAAATTTTAACAAATAAATCAGGAGTTGTTTGAGCAGAACCTGTTTTCTTTTTCTAATGAATTTTATATGTGCAGCAAAATCAGTGGACAAGATATAGCTAAATAAATCAATGCGGATAAATCCACAAGCATATAGCTGAATGAAAAAGAATTGCAGAATAAGACACTCAGTATTATGTAAAGTAATTAAAGATATCTTCAAAATTATGTTTTCATGGGTACATAAATACGTATTAACTAATGTCAACAAGAATATCAATAAAAGTTGTGCATAAGGGTTACCTCTGGATAAGGAGACTCTGGGTGGATAATGACAAAAGCTGGTGGTTTGAATCCAACTAGAAGCACCTTGAAAAATCTGCTGAAACTTTGTAGCTTTTGAAAACCGTATAGAACACAGACCAAATCTGTCACATGTAGGGCCAACATAAGTCAAAATTGGCTGGATGGAAACTGGTTGTAGATATTAGGAATACCAAAATGAAGAAGGAAGAGTTGTATCCTGCACTACAGTAATGAATGTCTTAGAGAATGAGATACGACTTGTCATGGTTTCTTTGTCAAAGTTAAAATAATATTAAAGATTGATTATAGCATCAGAAAAAAAAAAATCCTGATGTTTAATTTGACATTTTAGGATGGATATTTCATTCACTCATTCCATCGGTCAGTGAGTTGGATAAAAAATATATTTTGAACATCTACTGTATCCTGGGTATTATTTTAGAAGCTGGTAATAAAAAAGTAAAATAATCAGACATATCCCTTCCTCTTATAAACACTATAGGCTAGAAATGCCCCCGAGAAAGTAAGAAAGAATTGGTGATGACCTTTCATTGCAATATTTATTCATTCTTTGAAAGATGATTTCAGTCTGATGTGAAAAAAAATGCATTTTTTACTCAAATTAATTGAATATAAAAACTGGAAATGATACCAGATATGATTTATACTTCAATGATTTTAATAAAAACTGATATTTAGCCTCTATACGAACTTCCCATTTTGCATTTGGTGTATAGCATCTGGTTTTTACAGTGAATACACCAGAGCTTGACACTGGAAGGGAGGTTTTGTGTTCAGTTCTATCCTCGATATTCACATTAAAATTGCCCATTAGGGTAGAATTTTGTGTGGAACTTTGCTTAAGGAGCATTCAATTTGTCTTTCTTTCCCTGGGGATTCAGACCTTTATCTGGGAAGTCTAGTCCTCATGTTCAGGGACTGGAGCCTAGAAATAGTCATATGTTAGTGTTAGGGTCTTCAGGAACTTCAGATCTTTGTAAAACTCTCCAGCATGCTTCGTGGAGTAAACTTAGGAGTGGATCTCAGCAGATCTCTCGGCACAGGTAAGTTAAACCCAATGTTTTCCCTGTTACGAGGTCTAGATGTGAGGACTAAGTGTCTTGAAAGCTCTATCAATTCAAATCAAACTCAGAACTGAAATGATTCCTTCTCTGTCTTCTTTTCCAAGTGACTACAATCCTTTCCCACTGGTGGCTAAGTTGCAGTGACAGTCGTGTAATGACTTAAGCGTCTTAATAAATTAATAACTGTCTTAATAACTACTGATAAGTGAGATAGAGCATTTTTAAAGAAGATGTGAAAAAAAAATAAAATCAATGACCAGAGTGGGTTATCTAAGAGAATGGAGAAGGTTTAGCATACTGCTTTTTATATATGATGAATTTGATATTTTTAGGGAAGCAAATAGTTACCAGATAGTGTTAATCCAGGTAGAGTTACTGCTAAAAATATCAGCTGTAAATGGTTGCGACAGTGCCATGTAGCATTTGGAGCACAAAATGCAAAGACAATAAACCTTATCTTCTACAAAGAGATTAAGGATAAATTGAGAATTTCATATTATCTTTGTGCAAATGTCAATGTGGAAGAATTTCTTGAGCATTTCTGAAATTCTAGTTAATTATACCCTACATTAGCCACATCTTACACTTGTGTTATTAGCAATTACACGTACAAAGAATGGGAGTAATCATGTGCCCTAATTTCTCCCTTGTGGACAAAAGCCAGGGAGATACGATGATATGGTATAGAAAAAATCATAAACTTTATTCTTATTCACAATCTAAAGCAGTGAATAAGATATTAATTGATAGCACAATGATAACTTTTGAAAATGAATATACATACATATATGTAAAATCTAATACTTAAACTGTGTTTAATAGTGGATAAATAAATAGCTTAGACAAACAATCCAAAAAACCAACCTAAGTCTTTAGTTGTTCTCTGTTCAGTTTGTATTTCTGAAATTCGTGAAAAAGCAGGGAGAAAAACAATTAAGTTCTGGAAATCCTAGGTGTTTGTGAACAAAAGTAAAATGATTTTAAATAAATATTTGACAAGGAATAACCTTCAAAGTACAAAATTTATTTTATCTTCTATTAATCCCTTTCTGTTTTTCCCATTTAAAGACGAAAGCAACACAATAAATGGCTCCAGGAAATCTCACGTGGGTGACTGTTGCTGCAAATTGCGGATTCGAGCCTCCTGCCACAAACCAGTAGTGAGACAAGAGGAGATAAGCAGCAAGAGGGCTTTATTGAACACTGTGTTCAAGAGACAGAGGGGGCAAAGTTTTCCCCAGATTCTGTCTGCCCCAAGAAGGCTACAAAAGGGTTTTATAGGGAGAGGGTCAGGGTTTAGAAATTCCCAGGAATGTTGACTCTTCTTTGAGGGGGACGTAATGATGAAGTGACTTATTGTTGACGTCTTGCAGGCCTCTTTACACCATCCTGGTTTCGGTCACTGGATGGGTCCGGGTTTTGCTCAGTTATCTCGGGTGCTGATGGTATCGCTCATTGTTTTTGTCACCTCGGAGAGAAACATGGTTTAATCAACAACAAAAATCTTGATTGCATTGTTTTTCTACAATGGAATTTGTTTTTCTACTTTGGAACAACCGTGAGACAGATTCCAGAGCAAATAATCGACGTTTTTAAAGACTAAAGATTTTAGTCACAGCTTACACAGCTAAACTAGAAAATATATTCTCTCGTTTTTTTTTTTTTTTTTTTAACACTACAGAGAGTGTACTTTCTCTATTTCATGACTGAGTTCATTCTTATGGGAATCTCAGGCTGTCCTGAGCTTCAGCTCCCCTTTTCTATGTCTACCTGGTGATCTATGGGCTGACTGTGGCTGGGAATCTGTGTATCATCGCCCTTACCAGTGTCGACTCTCGATTTCAAACCCCCATGTACTTTTTCCTCCGACACTTGCCTCTCATCAATCTTGGCAATTCTACTGTCATTTCGATGGCAGTGGGCTTTTTCCCCTAAAATGCTGGTCAGCTTCTTGTTTAAGAAGAAAACTTCCTGTTACTACTTTTGTGCAGCTCAACTTGGCGGAATTTCAGTTTTCATTGTGGCCAAGATTTACATGCTGGCCATAATGGCCCATGACTGTTTTGTGGCCATTTGCAACCTCCTTCTCTATATGGTGGTAGTATCTTGGCAAATCTGCCTTCTGATAGTATCCCTCATATACCTTTACAGTCTGACCACAGCACTGACTGTTCTTGTGTGTTTTCGGTATCATACTGTTCTTCCAATATAATCAACCATTTTTACTGTGAGAATGTCACTTTGTTAGCCTTGTCCTGTCCTGATACTTACATTCCAGAAATAGTAGCGTTTACATTTTCAGGGATCAGTTTGTTTTTCTCCATGATCATTGTTCTAATATCCTACTTTAACATTATCCTTGCCATTTTGAGGATACAGTCCTCAAAGCAGAGACAATAAGTTTTTTCCACCTGTGCTTCTCACATGATGACAGTCACTGTGTTCTATGGACCCTCCTTTTCATGTATTTGCAACCCAGGACCAACCACTCATTAGATTCTGATAAAATGGCCTCAGTCTTTTACACCCTAGTGATACCAATACTGAAACTCTTTCATTTACAGCTTAAGAAACAAAGATGAGAAGGATGGTCTGAAGACCTTCCTGAATAAACCATGCCAATTGCTCAAACTAATGTAAATATATAACTACAACTCTCTTCTTTTAAGAGTCTTAATTTGCTCCTGAAAAACCTGCTGTTAAATGAAGGGTATTAAATGGTTAAAAAAAACTATTATTTTAGTGGACAAAATATTGATACATTTTATCTCAATTCAAAATACTATTCCTATATAGAAAAAATGCTTCAATTACACAATGAAAACAAATTTACATTTTTAACAAAAAACAATTTGAAAGTGAATAAATGTGTATTATAAATAGAATACAAGCTATTAAAATATTTGTTTCTTACACTCTCTAAATAAGGTATTAGGTGGTGCAAATAACGTGTGCTTAATCTACAGTTTAGTGGATTGAGCCCCCCCCCATGGTATCAACGAAAAAAAGATCTGCTGGTGTTTTTCCTTTAAGATTACAGCCATTAAAACCATATAGAACAGTTCTGCTCTGTACACTTGAGGTTGTCAACAGTTAGAATAGATTTGACATCAACTAACAACAACATCATAGTGTCTAAACAGGGAAGAGAAAGCCTGATAATGGGTGGCGGAGATATATGAGAATCATTGCTTGTAAGATGATAGAAAGTCAGATGATAGAAAGTCAGATCACTCTCCTTGGTACACCCACCTGTTATCCAATGACTAGACATTTTTATTATAATTTTATTTTTTCTTGTTTTTTTATACCATATTCTCCATTCATAACCTTTTGCACCATTTTCTCCATCTATCGCTTTTCTTTTTTTAATCCAGTGTTGTCTTGCACTTAAAACAAATTTATAATCCAGAAAACTAAACATGTGGGGGAATAAACACTAAGCCTAGAGTGCTTTGAAAGAGGACAAGTGCCACAGAGGATTGAAATAAGCATATAGCCATTCTACCTTTTTCTTCCTCTCTCTCAACACATGTACACAAAGCAAAAATTAATGTTGAGCTAATCATGACATAAAACTAAAAGTTCTCCAGAGGATATTCTCATACTGAAAACAGTTGTGTAGAGTTTATTATCTTTGTAATAAAACATAACATTAAACAAAACTTCTTAGCACATTTTATTTAGTGTGTTTGTGGATGAAAATACTATTAGACCAAAAATGTCATGTCTTAAAAGATAACAATTCTCAGAAACCCATCACAAAAAATAAATAAATAAATAACACTCATTGGTGTTATACCTATATATATACAATCCTACTAAGATGTGATGGAGTGAGGCCGAGTGAGTATGGCATGTAAGGTACAGGCAGTGTCTGGAAATAAAGTAATATGACATTTTCAGGAAGGTCAGACATAATTCAAAACCAGGAACTGTGAGACTCAAATACGTGAATCAGTTCCCAATTTTGGTCATGAATAAGCAGAACAGCTTAAGGCGAAACCTGAGCCTAAGAATGCCGGTAAATTTCTCTTAGTCCTTAAACTAGGCCAAGCCAGATTTGGTCCACCCCACATGTGCAGAAAGGCCAGATGTGACCATTAATTGACCTCAACAGAGAATGAACGCAGCAATAGGTGGAATGAATCAGAAGGAAAATGATCCCCCAGACCTTATTCCAAGGCCAAAGGTCTGACAAGAACCACGTCATCTCCTATTTCCTGGTCATCTTCTAGAATTCTCCCTCCCCATTATGCCTGCATGGCTGCCATCTTGCAGCCCTGCTTCCCCATAGTTCAGGGAGTCGGTTCTAAGGTGCTTCCCCCAGTTCCTTGCTCTGTGCATTACAATAAAGTTACTTTCTCTTTCTCAAAGACCAGTGTCCAGATCTTTGGCAAGCCTGAGTACACCAGGCAAAGACCCACCTTTCCGAGTTCAGTAACAAATAGACACAAATAAAAATTTGTGATGGATATTTCTGGTCTCAAGAGACAAAATCAGCTATAATTTGATCCCAATAGTCTCTAAGTTTTTTATGTTACTTGCTGATGTGTTTGTTTTTATATTATTATGGGTGTGTTTGACTCTACCAGCTTGCAATTAAAGAGTTTTGTTTCCCAGTAGAAAACTATTCTCTTTGGGTCTGGCTAGAATAATAAAATTGGAGCAAAAGGGTAAACTCACATTACAACATTTCCAATGCAAATAAAAATAAATGAATGGGTAACTAAATAAATAAACAAACAAGTTGTCCTCAAGTGAATTTCAACTCATTGTGATCCCAGATGTGTCAAAGTGGAACTTCCTCAAAGGGTTTTCTATGACCTCTAAGAAGTAGGTCACTAAGTCTTTCTTCTAAGGCACCTCTGGGTACATTCTAACCACCAACCTTTCAAATAGCAGACAAGTGTTCAACCATTTGCACCACCCAAGGACTCCTTCCAATGCAATACATTGCTATATGCTATACGGTTTTGTTCAATGCTAAATATTTTGTTAAATTAATTAAGGTCAAAATGAGAACTGTAGTGTTTTCAACCTTTTAATTTGGTTTACACACGTGTATTTTCTATAAATAATTATGTTGTCTCTTATGTTCGCTTCCTATTGTAACAAATTATCACACATTTAATGACCAGAAACAATGCAAATGTATTATCTCACAGTTGTGGAAATCAGAAGTCCAAAATGAGTCTCATTTCACTAAAAGCAAGGCGTCAGCTAATTGTGTTCCTTCTGGATACCCTAGAGGAGAATGTTTCTTGCCATTTTCAGCCTCTAGAGGCTACAAATATTCCCCAACTAGCAGTCCCCTACAGTCATCTACTGTATCACTTTCACCTCTGATTCCATCTCCTTCTTGAATTCTCCTTCATGCCTTTTAGCCTTCTGAGAGCTCTTCTGATTACATTGGACTACCTGGATGAGCCTTGAACACAGCATATCAGAAAAGTCCCTTTTGCCATATACATATTACCAGTTTCTGGGAATTAGGGTTTGGAAATCTTTGAGTGTTCATGAAATTTTCTCCCACATCACATTGGAATATTTTGTGAATTACCCACCCACTGCCGAATTAGACAATGTAAAACCTTGTACCTGTCTCATTTATTAGACATCAATACCATAGTCTTATTAAAATGCTCACAATTTATACCTAGTTTACATGATTTAGCTATGAAATTTGTTCTATACAAACTATACACAGAGATCTCTTTGAATTAAGGATGAACAAAAATGTATTCGACTCAAAGATTGCAGAAAGTGTGTACCTAGATAAAGATACACTCACATATCATTTGTTACACTTCTATTGAGAAATTGTGAATCAGGTCATTTCAACATCTAGGCATATCTGTCAAGCACACATTTTAAATGAAGTAAGATATGAAAAATAGTATCTCTCTAATCTCCAGTCTTCTTTGCTCAAAGTTCACCCCATTGGGCATCAATGCCTCCAAACATCCGGGTAATTCCTCTCTGTGTGCTGACGTGGTGCCGTGGCATCTTGTGCCTGAGCAGCCATAGCAAAAGCATGGATGCATTCAGGCAGGATAGGAGATACATGGCAGTCATGCAGCAAGTCACCATCTGGGCAAAGGTGTGAATGCTAGGAAAGGCTTCAAACAGCTGCCACAGGAGCCCACAGTTTGCACTGCAAGAGAGGCCAGAAGTCTCTCACCCAGCTCTACCAGGGCTATCCTGGTCAGACAGCATGGCAAATAAGTAAATCTTGGGTGGAGAACACATTGAATTTCTCCAAAAGCCTGAGAATAAGGAAAGTCAATAAACTTTTCCTGATTCAGAAGAATCATAATTATCATTATACAACCTTACAAGCTAAACCCATTTCATTGAAAGTCCCTGTTGTGTTCACTAAAGATTCCTTGAGATATTCATTTGCTTCTGAAAGACTATGATCATGTATGTCATTATTATACATGTATCCCAATTCTCTCCAGTTTTAAGGACTTTTCTACTGCATCAATAACTTAAAAAGAGGGAGAAAGCAGTGAACATGATTCAGCATTATTTTAATCAAAAGCAAAATCAAGGAATTGGAGGGTCTTGTAATTTCTCTCTATCATGATAGAGATGTTCTTGTCCCTTAACGTCTAGATAGGCTTGAGGAGCCTCATCTCGCACAATTGTATATTCCTAGGTAAAAACAACTGTATTAACAATTTCTTAAAAAGTTATTCTAATCATAAAAGCAGTTTGAGCAATAATGGTCAAATTCTTAATGAGTGAAAATAGCATGGTTTCTAATACAGATATATTTCAAAGATTTAATAGAATTTTTTACTGAATAGTAATGGTTATTAATGTTTACCCAATCGTAGATATTATTGATTTAAGACCTGGACTCATGAGATTTTGTATGCAAATTAAACCCTTATGAATTAGCTAAGTAAGATATTTTGATGGTAAGACTGAGATGTTTAAAATATTACTTCTTGGTCACCGAATAATCAATACGGCTACAATCAGTTCTTTCTTGCTGTGGTATTTTCTATTGTAATTATTTTTCTCATTGTTTGATCCTCTCTCATGATTATTCAACATTATATTATGTCCTCTTCTCTATATAGCTAGAATATTTTTGTGTTTCTTATCACTTGAATGATATATGACTTTTAATAAACTCAGAACATACCCCTTATTTACTTCAAACACATTTTAATTTTAGCAACATAGAAATACCACGAATATGGATACCTATAAACCCTTGTGCTATATTCTGGAATTGATATATCACAGTTCCTCTTCCTGTATTTTACCATACGTGTTATTTTTTGCAATATAAAATGGGTTATATTGCCAGTATGAGGACACTGGGTCTCAGAGAAGCCAAGTGCTATCTTACAATTTATTATCTCACGTTAAAGCATATTTTTTCCCTAAGGTGTCATTTTAAATCAGACTCCAAGAACTGTATTCAGTCAACAAATGTCAAGATTTGGTATATTATTCAAGTACAATTTACTTCATTATCATTGAGGAAATCATTATGTTGCTATTTTGAACCAGAAGACAATTGGGGAATATTCCCCTCTGGGAACCTCCTATGGGTTTCATTAACAGCCAAGCAAGTGGATATAAAAAATGTAAATAAAACATTTTCCTGGTGTAGCTAAACCTGCATTTGCTATTCTACAGGTAAGAGGAACTATCAGATCATTTGCAGAATATTTAGGAGATAGAATATTAAGGTAGAATATGGTGTGAAGTCCCCAGTTTTTAAAACTTTATTTCTTCCCTATTGCATTGGTGATTATTACATATCTGTCAAAATCTGATTTATTCAAATTTCTACCCAATAATTTAAAATCCATACTTCCTAGAAAAAAACAGAGAAAATATGAACTATAAGCTTATAAAGGTAAATAAGAGACTCCCAATTGAATGTATGCTTTAATTTTCCTGTTGGAAGAAAGTAGCCCAGTTCAAATAAGAACAATGAGAAGAAAGGTCCAAATTTAATATGTCAATAGAAAGCAGGAATATTTGAATTATTTGACTGTCTGCAGGGTTATATTTGGATATAAATAATGAGGGGGAAATAAATAATTGACTTTATTTTGCTTGCTCTTAAATCTAGAAGTCACTTCATATTATTACTTCATAATATTTCTCTGGTATTGATGACCTAAAAGATACCCAAACACTGCAAGAATGGTGTTTGGCTTTATTTATCATGGCGGAAAGGGCTGTTGCAGAATTAAGACACAGTGTAATAGGAGGCAGTATAAAACCAAAACCAAATCCATTGCCATTGAGTAGATTCAGACTCATAGAGACCCTATAGGACAGAGTGGAATTGCCCCATAGGGTTTCTAAAGAGCAGCTGATAGATTTAAACTACTGTCCTTTTGGTTAAGATCTTTAAGCACTTCCCCACCAGAGATCCAAGAGGCAGTCTAGAAAGTTGGAAAGCACATACACTCTGGGATCAGGGAGAGCTGGGATTGAATCTTGGTTCTGGGACTTATTTGTTGTGAGGATTGCTGTAAACACACTATAAAGTAACATGCAGAAAATTCCATTCTCACATCAAGTGCCCAACAAATATAGTTGTTATTATTTCTCTCCTTTGCATTATAAGTGTTTCAATGTTGGCCCTAAGATATGTAGAATTATCTTCTTTCTCTTAAAATGGTATTTATGGAAGTGACTTTACATTCATTTCTTAAAATCGAGCCTATTTAACTCTTCAAAAATCATAATCGCTTTTTCTTTACCACTTTAACTCCTTTTGAAATGTACTAACATAGACTTAGTCATACTCAGTGTAATTTTTCTTTTGACATATAGCAGAAAAGCTAGTTTCTAGAGAAGTTTAACTCAAGCGCTTAGTATTTCTTCTTCTTCTTTTTTTTTTTTTTTTTTGCTTTTTCATTATCACCCAGAAACCCAGTGGCCTCGAGTCGACTCCTACTCATAGCGACCCTATAGGACAGAGTAGAACTGCCCCACTGTTATGTGACAAATCTAGTTGTTGTAATCTGTGTCAGTTTTATTCTTACCAGTGGACCACACAATTCACAAAATTCCTACTCTCTAAAGAATAAGCTTTTCATATTTCTGAAACTTTACTAATAAAAATTGTACCTTTTTTGATATGAAAAGGCAGAAGAACATGACTAAATCTACCATTAGAGCTCTTTTTAATCATAATATGATTCATTTGGTTTGATCCTGACAAAATAATATTTGAGTGCATATTGATATTAAAAAACAAAACAAAAAATTGATATTACATGTACTTAAATCCCTAGTACATACACTTGTCAATGTTTTTATTAAAACGTGAATTTTGTGACCCAAATTTAATTTTTAAAATAAATACAACTGAAGACAAAATTTCAATTATATTTATCTGTTTCATTTATAACCAACAATTCAAATATTTAAAGGAAATTGTTCTTCATGTGTTTGTGTGTGTGTGTGTTTGTGTACACATATAAAAATTTTGTCTGAATAGCTTGGTCATTAAACTTTTTCACGAATTTAAAGAGGAGTAAGCTTTAGAGAGAAAATCTAACATCACACACAGCTTCTAATCAGAGAACCAAGTGATAAGGGTGTATTTTCAGATTCTAAATCCTATGTTATTCACCTTGTAGCATTGTGAATTCAGGCACAGAGTTGAAGTGATGTCAAGGGTTGTATTAGAAATCACCTTTTTCCTTAGACTCATAATAACATTTTAAAAAATATAATGGATTGATTTCATTCATCATTCATCAGTGTTTGTATTTGATTTTTATTGACTATTTTTATCTTATTTACATACTTTTGTCTCAATATCCCTTTCTATGTGGGCAATGACATTTCTCAAAGAAATCTTTTTAGGAATTTCTAGGTCAGTGAAACAGGTTTTTAATAAAATGATGTATTTATAAACATTTTTGATGCTATAATAGTCATTCAAAAATATTAAGATATTTAAAATAAATGGCTTAGGACTTCTAGTCCGTTTTTTGCCTTAAATTTTTATTTTCAGTAAAGATAATTCAATCTAAAATATATTATCTTCTCCATCAAATTATTTGAGTATTTTTTCCTCTGAATTTATTCTTTATAAAATTCTTAAGGAAGTATCTCTAAATACTGACAATTTTTCAAGAAAATTCTGACATTATTTTTCCAATAATACTGTAGATACAGAGATTTGTTCTCCTTTAATCACTCTAATCTAAATGGTTCTATCTCTTAGAGATCATTATCAATGTGCTAAAACTGGAGCTTGATTTAGATTATTAATTTAAATAGTTTACAGATTATTATTTGTAGCAGATTATGTACCCAGGAGACTGAGTCAAAATTCCTGATCAGTAAGTACAGTAACTTAAGATGAAGTGTGGAGAGAATATGAAAAATAAAAATTGCAATAAAATAGCTTTATACTATATGTCCTCCTACCAGGTAACTCCTTCGCTTCTTATTTGTTTAGCCTTGGGAACTTTCAGGAACTAATTAATTTATTCTTTCCACAATTCATCACTTTCTTTTTAATCTTAAATACTCTCTTATATCTGTATGAATGATCTTTGAAAATATTTTTTTATTAACTTTTATTGAGCTTCAAGTGAACGTTTACAAATCAAGTCAGTCTGTCACATATAAGTTTACATACATCTTACTCCATAATCCCACTTGCTCTCCCCCTAATGAGTCAGCCCTTCCAGTCTCTCCTTTCGTGACAATTTTGCCAGCTTCCCACTCTCTCTATCCTCCCATCCCCCCTCCAGACAGGAGATGCCAACACACTCTCAAGTGTCCACCTCATATAATTAGCTCACTCTTCATCAGCATCTCTCTCTCACCCACTGTCCAGTCCCTTTCATGTCTGATGAGTTGTCTTTGGGGATGGTTCCTGTCCTGTGCCAACAGAAGGTCTGGAGACCATGGCCACTGGGATTCCTCTAGTCTCAGTCAGACCATTAAGTATGGTCTTTCTATGAGAATTTGGGGTCTGCATCCCACTGATCTCCTGCTCCCTCAGGGGTCCTCTGCTGTGCTCCCTGTCAGGGCAGTCATCGATTGCGGCCGGGCACCAACTAGTTCTACTGGTCTCAGGATGATGTAAGTCTCTGGTTCATGTGGCCCTTTCTGTCTCTTGGGCTCTTAGTTGTCATGTGACCTTGGTGTTCTTCATTCTCCCTTGCTCCAGGTGAGTTGAGACCAATTGATGCATCTTAGATGGCTGCTTGTTAGCATTTAAGACCCCAGACGCCGCATTTCAAAGTGGGATGCAGAATGTTTTCATAATAGAATTATTTTGCCAATTGACTTAGAAGTCCCCTTAAACCATGGTCCCCAAACCCTTGTCCTTGCTCCGCTGACCTTTGAAGCATTCAGTTGATCCCAGAAACTTCTTTGCTTTTGGTCCAGTCCAATTGAGCTGACCTTCCATTTATTGAGTGTTGTCTTTCCCTTCACCTAAAGCAGTTCTTATCTACTAATTAATCAATAAAAAACCCTCTCCCTCCCTCCCCCCCTCATAACCACAAAAGTATGTGTTCTTCTCAGTTTTTACTATTTCTCAAGATCTTATAATAGTGGTCTTATACAATATTTGTCCTTTTGCCTCTGACTAATTTCGCTCAGCATAATGCCTTCCAGGTTCCTCCATGTTATGAAATGTTTCACTGATTCGTCACTGTTCTTTATCGATGCGTAGTATTCCATTGTGTGAATATACCACAATTTATTTACCCATTCATCCGTTGATGGACACCTTGGTTGCTTCCAGCTTTTTGCTATTGTGAACAGAGCTGCAATAAACATGGGTGTGCATATATCTGTTTGTGTGAAGGCTCTTGTTTCTCTAGGGTATATTCCGAGGAGTGGGATTTCTGGGTTGTATGGTAGGTCTATTTCTAACTGTTTAAGATAACGCCAGATAGATTTCCAAAGTGGTTGTACCATTTTACATTCCCACCAGCAGTGTATAAGAGTTCCAATCTCTCTGCAGCCTCTCCAACATTTATTGTTTTGGTTTTTTTGGATTAATGCCAGCCTTGTTGGAGTGAGATGGAATCTCATCTTGGTTTTAATTTGCATTTCTCTAATGGCTAATGATCGAGAGCATTTTCTCATGTATCTGTTAGCTGCCTAAATATCTTCTGTAGTGAAATGTGTGTTCATATCCTTACCCACTTCTTGATTGGGTTGTTTGTCTTTTTGTGGTTGAGTTTTGACAGAATCATGTAGATTTTAGAGATCAGGCGCTGGTCGGAGATGTCATAGCTGAACATTCTTTCCCAGTCTGTAGGTGGTCTTTTTACTCTTTTGGTGAAGTCTTTAGATGAGCATAGGTGTTTGATTTTTAGGAGCCGCCAGTTATCGGGTTTCTCTTTGTCATTTTTGGTAATGTTTTGTATTCTGTTTATGCCTTGTATTAGGGCTCCTAAGGTTGTCCCATTTTTTCTTCCATGATCTTTATCGTTTTAGTCTTTATGTTTAGGTCTTTGATCCACTTGGAGTTAGTTTTTGTGCATGGTGTGAGGTATGGGTCCTGTTTCATTCTTTTGCAAATGGATATCCAGTTATGCCAGCACCATTTGTTAAAAAGACTCTCTTTTCCCCAATTAACGGACACTGGGCCTTTGTCAAATATCAGCTGCTCATATGTGGATGGATTTATATCTGGGTTCTCAATTCTGTTCCATTGGTCTGTGTGCCTGTTGTTGTACCAGTACCAGGCTGTTTTGACTACTGTGGCTGTATAATAGGTTCTGAAATTAGGTAGAGTGAGGCCTCCCACTTTCTTCTTCTTTTTCAGTAATGCTTTGCTTATCCGAGGCTTCTTTCCCTTCCATGTGAAATTGGTGATTTGTTTCTCTATCACCTTAAAATATGACATTGGAATTTGGATTGGAAGTGCATTATATGTATAGATGGCTTTTGGTAGAATAGACATTTTTACTATGTTAAGTCTTCCTATCCATGAGCAGGGTATGTTTTTCCACTTAAGTATGTCCTTTTGAATTTCTTGTAGTAGAGCTTTGTAGTTTTCTTTGTATAGGTCTTTTACATCCTTGGTAAGATTTATTCCTAAGTATTTTATCTTCTTGGTGGCTACTGTGAATGGTATTGATTTGGTTATTTCCTCTTCGGTGTTCTTTTTGTTGATGTAGAGGAATCCAAGTGATTTTTGTATGTTTATTTTATAACCTGAGACTCTGCCAAACTCTTCTATTAGTTTCAGTAGTTTTCTAGAGGATTCTTTAGGGTTTTCTGTGTATAAGATCATGTCATCTGCAAATAGGGATAATTTTACTTCCTCCTTGCCAATCCGGATGCCTTTTATTCCTTTGTCTAGCCTAATTGCCCTGTCTAGGACTTCTAGCACGATGTTGAATAAGAGCGGTGATAAAGGGCATCCTTGTCTGGTTCCCGTTCTCAAGGGAAATGCTTTCAGGTTCTCTCCATTTAGAGTGATATTGGCTCTTGGCTTTGCATAGATGCCCTTTATTATGTTGAGGAATTTTCCTTCAATTCCTATTTTGGTAAGAGTTTTTATCATAAATGGGTGCTGGACTTTGTCAAATGCCTTTTCTGCATGAATTGATAAGATCATGTGGTTTTTGTCTTTTGTTTTATTTACGTGATGGATTACATTAATGGTTTTTCTGATATTAAACCAGCGTTGCATACCTGGTATAAATCCCACTTGGTCGGGGTGAATTATTTTTTTGATATGTTGTTGAATTCTATTGGCTAGAATTTTGTTGAGGATTTTTGCATCTACGTTCATGAGGGATATAGGTCTGTAATTTTCTTTTTTTCTAATGTCTTTACCTGGTTTTGGTATCAGGGAGATGGTGGCTTCATAGAATGAGTTGGGTAGTATTCCGTCATTTTCTATGCTTTGGAATACCTTCAGAAGTAGAGGTGTTAACTCTTTTCTGAAGGTTTGGTAGAACTCTGCAGTGAAGCCGTCCGGGCCAGGGCTTTTTTTTGTTGGGAGTTTTTTGATTACCGTTTCAATCTCTTTTTTTGTTATGGGTCTATTTAGTTGTTCTACTTCTGAATGTGTTAGTTTAGGTAGGTAGTGTTTTTCCAGGAATTCATCCATTTCTTCTAGGTTTTCAACTTTGTTAGAGTACAATTTTTCATAATAATCTGATATGATTCTTTTAATTTCAGTTGGTTCTGTTGTGATGTGGTCCTTTTCGTTTCTTATTCGGGTTATTTGTTTCCTTTCCTGTATTTCTTTAGTCAGTCTAGCCAATGGTTTATCAATTTTGTTAATTTGTTCAAAGAACCAACTTTTGGCTTTGTTAATTCTTTCAATTGTTTTTCTGTTCTCTAATTCATTTAGTTCAGCTCTAATTTTTCTTATTTGTTTTCTTCTGGTGCCTGATGGATTCTTTTGTTGCTCACTTTCTATTTGTTCAAGTTGTAGGGACAGTTCTCTGATTTGGGCTCTTTCTTCTTTTTGTATGTGTACATTTATCGATGTAAATTGGCCTCTGAGCACTGCTTTTGCTGTGTCCCAGAGGTTTTGATAGGAAGTATTTTCATTCTCATTGCTTTCTAAGAATTTCCTTATTCCCTCCTTGATGTCTTCTATAACCCAGTCTTTTTTCAGGAGGGTATTGTTCATTTTCCAAGTATTTGATTTCTTTTCCCTCGTTTTTCTGTTATTGATTTCTAGTTTTATTGCCTTGTGGTCTGAGAAGATGCTTTGTAATATTTCGATGTTTTGGACTCTGCAAAGGTTTGTTTTATGACCTAATATGTGGTCTATTCTAGAGAATGTTCCATGTGTGCTTGAAAAAAAAGTATACTTTGCAGCAGTTGGGTGGAGAGTTCTGTATAAGTCAATGAGGTCAAGTTGGTTGATTGTTGTAAGTAGATCTTCCGTGTCTCTATTGAGCCTCTTACTGGATGTCCTGTCCTTCTCCGAAAGTGGTGTGTTGAAGTCTCCTACTATAATTGTGGAGGTGTCTATCTCACTTTTCAATTCTGTTAAAATTTGATTTATGTATCTTGCAGCCCTGTCATTGGGTGCATAAATATTTAATATGGTTATGTCTTCCTGATCAATTGTCCCTTTTATCATTATATAGTGTCCTTCTTTATCCTTTGTGGTGGATTTAAGTCTAAAGTCTATTTTGTCAGAAATTACTATTGCTACTCCTCTTCTTTTTTGCTTATTGTTTGCTTGATATATTTTTTTCCATCCTTTGAGTTTGTTTGTGTCTATAAGTCTAAGGTGTGTCTCTTGTAGGCAGCATATAGACGGATCATGTTTTTTTATCCAGTCCGAGACTCTCTGTCTCCTAATTGGTGCATTTAGTCCATTTACATTCAGGGTAATTATAGATAAATAAGTGTTTAGTGTTGTCATTTGGATGCCTTTTTATGTGTGTTGTTGACAATTTCATTTTCCACATACTTTTTTGTGCTGAGACGTTTTTCTTAGTAAATTGTGAGATCCTCATTTTCGTAGTGTTTGACTTTATGTTTGTTGAGTCGTTACGTTTTTCTTGGCTTTTATCTTGAGTTATGGAGTTGTTATACCTCTTTTTGGTTACCTTATTATTTACCCCTATTTTTCTAAGTAAAAACCTAACTTATATTGTTCTATATCGCCTTGTATCACTCTCCATATGGTAGTTCTATGTCTCCTGTATTTAGTCCCTCTTTTTGATTATTGTGATCTTTTACATATTGACTTCCATGATTCCCTGTTATGAGTATTTTTTTTAATTAATCTTAATTTGTTTTGTGATTTCCCTATTTGTGTTGATATCAGGATGTTCTGTTTTGTGACCTTGTGTTGTGCTGGTATCTGATATTATTGGTTTTCTGACCAAACAATATCCTTTAGTATTTCTTGTAGCTTTGGTTTGGTTTTTGCAAATTCTCTAAACTTGTGTTTATCTGTAAATATCTTAATTTCGCCTTCATATTTCAAAGAGAGTTTTGCTGGATATATGATCCTTGGTTGGCAGTTTTTCTCCTTCAGTGCTCTGTATATGTCGTCCCATTCCCTTCTTGCCTGCATGGTTTCTGCTGAGTAGTCTGAATTTATTCTTATTGATTCTCCCTTGAAGGAGACCTTTCTTTTCTCCCTGGCTGCTTTTAAAATTTTCTCTTTATCTTTGGTTTTGGTGAGTTTGATGATAATATGTCTTGTTGTTTTTCTTTTTGGATCAATCTTAAATGGGGTTCAATGAGCATCTTGGATAGATATCCTTTCGTCTTTCATGATGTCAGGGAAGTTTTCTGTCAGGAGTTCTTCAACTATTTTCTCTGTGTTTTCTGTCTTCCCTCCGTGTTCTGGAACTCCAATCATACGCAAGTTATCCTTCTTGATAGAGTCCAACATGATTCTTAGGGTTTCTACATTTTTTTTTTTAATTCTTATCTGATTTTTTTTCAGCTATGCTGGTGTTAATTCCCTGGTCCTCCAGATGTCCCAGTCTGCATTCTAATTGCTCGAGTCTGCTCCTCTGACTTCCTAGTGCGTTGTCTAATTCTGTAATTTTATTGTTAATCTTTTGGATTTCTGAATGCTGTCTGTCTATGGATTCTTGCAACTTATTAATTTTTCCACTATGTTCTTGAATAATCTTTTTGAATTCTTCAACAGTTTTATCAGTGTGTTCCTTGGCTTTTTCTGCAGTTTGCCTTATTTCGTTTGTGATGTCTTGAAGCATTCTGTAAATTAGTTTTTTATATTCTGTATCTGATAATTCCAGGATTGTATCTTCATTTGGGAAACATTTTGAGTCTTTTGTTTGGGGGATTGGAGAAGCTGTCATGGTCTGCTTCTTTATGTGGTTTGATATGGACTGCTGTCTCCGAGCCATCACTGGGAAACTAGTTTTTCCAGAAAATCTGCTAAAAACAAATGCAGTCAGATCCCTATCAGAATTGCCTTTGGATTATAACTGCCACCTTGTTCCCTGTAAGGATGAAAGTCTGAGATTTGGATCATATATGCTTAGCTGTAGCTCGTTCTGTGTTTTTTGTCCAATTAGGGGTGGATTTTTGGTCCCTGGGTTTTTTTTTTGTTGTTGTTGTTCCTTCTCTCAGGCCGAAAGAGTGTGTTAGGAAAAGACCAAAAGAAAAAAAAAGGGCGGAAAGCAAAGCCGCCGGGGACCTGGAGCCTTCTCCCTCTGGCTCAGGCAATTCCAATGTTAATGAAACCGCCTGGGAAGGGTGGGGGAGGGATCAGAAAGCTAGGCGAGTAGCACCTCAGAATATAGCCAGAGTTGCTTGTCTTGCTTGGAATGTCTATTATATCTGAGATTCCCGCGGGGCATGTCACCTATGTGTGCTGGCTGTGTGGAGATTGCCCCCGGGGGTCTGGCCCTCTGAAGCCACCCGCTGCCAGCATCAAGGTTCCCCTGCTGGGACGCTTTACTCCCGGCTCCAAAATCAGTCCCTGCCTCCCGGGGACTTCTCTTCCCGCCAACCGAGTCTCCGCGCTGCCCCCGCGGACTGGCTGGGCCCCCTCCCGGGGTTCGTTCAGGGGAGTGGAGCAGATCTCCATGCTTGTGCCGTGTCAGCGCCCAGTCAGAATCCTGGTGGGATGGTTCCCCAGCTGGGACGCTGCTCTCCCAGCTCCAAGACCAGTCACTGCCTCCCAGGGACTTCTCCCACCGGCTGCGTGGCCACACCGGCTGCGCGAACGAGCTGGGCCCCCTCCCGGCGTGAGTTCGGGGGGTAGGGCTGGGCCCCTTGTTTACACCGTCAGCTCCCCTGGGCTCTGCCCTAAATCAGGTGTCAAAGGTTACCTGACTGGGACGCTGGCTCCAGGCTCTGAAAACAATCGCTGCTTCCCCGTATTTGTTTGTTTTCTGTCTCTAAATCTGTATTTGTTGTTCAGGGTTCGTAGATTGTTATGTACTTGATCAATTCACTTGTTTTTCCAAGTCTTTGTTGCAAGAGGGATCCGAGGTAGCGTCTACCTAGTCCGCCATCTTGGCCCCCACCTGAAAATATTTTTTATGAACTACTTTAATACCTAGATAATACTTACTTAGCTGGCTTAGCTGTTGTTTCATTGAGTCCACAATCATCACATAAACAATTACAAAAACTTGAAAGAAATTCCCTCATAGGAAAATGCTTTGAAACCATGAATGTCATGATTTCTTTTCCCTTGTTTTTTTTTTTTAATTTTCCAGTAACTTCTTACATTTTCACCAGAAATACTTGAGCGAGTAGAAAAAAATATATAGATTGTCTAAGATATAAATAGTCAAATATGTAGCCAAAAAAAGGAAAACACAGTATATTGAAATTAAGAAAGATGTTTGAATGAAACATAAACTTTCATACGCTTTTTTAATTCAGTTATAGTGAATCTTTCCCTAAAAAGCATCTTGACAAATTCTGTTCTGCAAAACCCAAGAACAACTAATGGAACTGGA
Source organism: Elephas maximus indicus (assembly GCF_024166365.1). Taxonomy (NCBI): domain Eukaryota; kingdom Metazoa; phylum Chordata; class Mammalia; order Proboscidea; family Elephantidae; genus Elephas; species Elephas maximus. The sequence continues at coordinate 78,984,624 of NC_064838.1, read as the reverse complement.
GAATATTCAGAGAGTAGCTCATTAAATATTTCAATACCAGTTAGTGCTACTCTATAGTACCAACTCGATTCAAAACATTTTATGTTTTAAATTATCTTAAAGATTAAATTTCATTAAGTTATTTTTCTCTTTCAATGTTTGTCCCAATCTTGGGAGATAACATTAATATCCTCATTTTACATGTGAGAAGATTGTACCAAGTACTTTTACACAATTACTGAAAGAGATAGAAGGTTCTACTCTAATTCTCTGTCTATTGACACACTATCTCAGGTGTTTGATGTGAGAAGGAAATTTTTTTGAATAAATAACAGTCTTTAATAAATAACCTAGTTAACCCATTTATTTAGAACATGACATGATTTTAAAAATGTCTTTTAATAAATAACAGAATTTAATAAATAAATCTGTGATCCCAATTAATTTGGGAATGTCATGATTTTAACAAATAACTAAATGTCTTCTTCTTCCATTTGGTTCTGCAGAGAGTGGTACTGGCTCTTTATTCATTGTCTTGCCATTGTCTTAGGAGTCGCTGCTGAGAAATCACGCATTTCTGAAAAACCAATATAAGCATGGACTTAACATTCCTTTGAGTCACAATATTGTGCAACCCTGTCTTAGAAATACAAATTGTGATTACATGAATATTTTTAAGTTTCTCTCACGAGGTGTCATCATGAAAAATGACACAGAAGTCACCACATTTGTACTGAAGGGCTTCACAGACAATCGTGAAGTTCAGGTCATCTTATTTTTTCTCTTTCTAGCAATCTACCTCTTTACTTTGGTGGGAAATTTAGGATTGGTTGTATCAGTCATTGGGGATTCCAGGCTCCACAACCCCATGTACTATTTTCTGGCTGTGTTATCTTTCTTAGATGCCTGCTGTTCCTCAGTGATAACCCTGAATATGTTAGTAGATTTTATGTCAGAGAATAAAGCCATTTCATTCCTTGGATGTGCAACACAAATGTTTGTTGGTATTACTTTTGGGACCACAGAAAGCTTTCTCTTGGCAGCAATGGTGTATGATCGCTATGTAGCAATCTATAACCCACTGCTGTATTCAGTAAACGTGTCACACAGAGTCTTTGTGCCACTCTTCGCTGCTTCATATGTTGGTGGGATTTCACATGCTACTTTACACACAGCAGCAACTTTTAGCCTCTCCTTCTGTGCATCCAATGAAATCAGACATGTCTTTTGCGAAATCCCTCCACTCCTTGCTATCTCCTGTTCTGACACATCAACCAGTTTCTACTCATCTACATTGTGGGTTCTGTTGAGATATTCTCCATCCTGATTGTCCTGATCGCCTATGGTTTCATTTTGTTGGTCATTCTGAGAATGCGTTCTGCTGAAAGGAGACGAAAAGTATTTTCCACTTGTGGCTCTCACCTAACTGGAGTGTCAATTTACCATGGAACAATCCTCTGCACTTATGTCAGACCAAGTTCTAGCTTTGCTTTGGATCATGACATGATAATATCAACATTTTACACTGTTGTGATTCCCATGCTGAATCCCATTATCTACAGTTTGAGGAACAAACGTGTAAAAGAAGCAATGAAAAAAATGTTTTGGAGAAATCTGTTTTTCAATAAAGTATATTTTTAGCACTAAAAATGAAAAAAATCAGGAGTCATGTCCTATGCCTCCATATGAAGAAGATATGACAAAGATTAAAATTTTTGTCTCAGTTTATTAGTGTCTTTCTATTCTTCTTGAAAATTTTGAAATAAAAGCCATAGTCAACCCTCAGCCTAGGCTATTTTAACACATACAGGAAAACTGAGCCATCAATTTCCTTCTGACATGTTCTTACTGATACAGGTGTATATGTGCAGGTGGGCATGGGCATATATACATATATACATATACAGATAATGATTCTGATTTATATATATACATACACATATATGTATATAATCTTTTTAAAATTATTGTATTTTTTTCTTCTCATAAATATTGATTGGGATATGGAAAAAATAAAGCAAACTTATTTAGAATGTTGTCACTGTCGTTAGGTGCCATCGAGTCCGATCCCACTCATAGCGACCGTATGTACAACAGAATGAAACACTGCCTGGTTGTGCACCATTCTCACAATTGATGTTATGCTTGAACCCATTTTTGCAGTAGCTGTGTCAATCCATCTCTTTGAGGGTCTTCCTCTTTTTCGCTGGCCCTCTACTAAGCATGATGTCCTTCTGGGACTGATCCCTCTTGATAACATCTTCTAAGTGCATCAGTCAAAGACCATTCGTCCTGGTCACAATGGCCTAGGATGGTTATGAGGACATCTGCAACTCCCTGTTTTACATGGTGGTGGTATCTCCACAGATCTCTCTTCTGCTTGTTGTTGTTGTTAGATGCCATCAAGACTTATAGCAACATTATGTGCAACAAACACTAACCCTCTATTTTACCAGGACTAGTGTCTTTCTCCAGGGACTGATCCCTTCTGATAATATGTTTAAAATTTGTGAGACTTAGCCTCACCATCCTTGCTTCTAAGGAGAATTCTGGTTCTACCTTTCCGAGACAGATTTGCTCATTCTTTTGGCAATTCATGATATATTTAATATTTCTTGCTACAGCAGAAATCAAAGATGTCAATTCTTCTATCTTCCTAATTCGTCGTCCACATTTTGCATGCACATGAGGCGATTGAAAACACGATGGCTTGTGTAGGTGCACCTTAGTCTTCGAGGCAACATCTTTGCTTCTTAATACTTTAAAGAGGTCTTTGGCAGCAGATTTGCCCAATGCAACACATCTTTTGATTTCTTCATGAGTGTTGATCGTGAATCCAAGTAAAATGAAATCCTTGACAACTTCAGTCTTTTCTCCATTTATCATGACATTGCTTATTGGTCCAGCTGTGAGAATTTTTGTTTTCTTTATGTTGAAGTGCAATCCATACTGAAGGCTGTGGTCTTTCATTTTCATCGCTAAGTGCTTAAGGTTCTCTTCACTTTCAGCAAGTAAGGCTGTGTCATCTGCATAATGTAGATTGCTGATGAATCTTCCTCCAATCCTGATGCTGCATTTTACTTCTAAGAGTCCAAATTCTCAGATTATGTGCTCAGCATACAGACTGAATAAGTATGGTAAAAGGATACAACCCTGAAGCACACCTTTCCTGACTTTAAACTATGCCCCTTGTTCTGTCCAAATGATTGCCTCTTGTTCTATGCACAGATTTCTCATGAGCACAATTAATGCTTCCGGAATTCCTATTCTTTGCAAAGATATCCATAATTTGTTATGATCCACTCAGTAGAAGGCCTTTGCATACTCAATAAAACAGAGGTAAACATCTTTCTTGTATTCGCTGCTTTCAGTCAGGGTACGTCTGACATCAGTAGTGATATCTCTGGTTCCATGTCCACATCTGAATGCAGCTTGAATTTCTGGCAGTTCCCTGTCGATGTACTACTGTAGCTGCTTTTGAACTATCTTCAGCAAGGTTTTACTTTTTTTTTATTAATGATAATGTTAGATAATTTGCACAATTTTAGGATCACCTTTCTTTGGAATGGGCATAAAAATGGATCTCTTCCAGTTAGTTGTCCAGGTAGCTGTTTTCCAAGTTTCTTGTCATCGAAGAGTGAGCATGACCAATGCGGCTTCTGTTTGTTGAAACATCTCAGTTGGTATTCCATCATTTCCTGATGACTTGTTTTTTCACCAGTGACTTCAGTGCAGCTTGGACCTATTTCTTCAGTACCATCAGTTCTTGAATGTATGCTACCTCCTGGAATGGTTGAACATTGACCAGTTTTTTTGGTATAGTGACTCCGCATATTCCTTCTGTCTTCTTTTGGTGCTTACTGCTTCGTTTAATATTTTCTCCATAGAATTCTTCATATTGCAACTGAAGTCTTCAATTTTTTTCTTCAGTGATTTCAATTTGAAAAATGCCAAGCATAGTCTTCTTTTTTGGTTTTCTAACTCCAGGTCTTTGTACATGTCATAATGATACTTTAGTATTCTCTAGACACCCTTTGAGATCTTTTGTTCAGCTCTTTTACTTCATCATTTCTTCCATTTGCATTAGCTACTAGAAGGTCAAGGGCAAGTTTCCTAGTCTATTCGGACATCCATTTAGGTCTTTTCTTTCTCTTCTGTCTTTTCAATGTCTTCTCATGTATGATGTCCTTGATGCAATTCCATAAGTTGTTGGTCTTAGGTCATTAGTGTTCAACATGTCAAATCTATTCTTGAGATGGCCTCTAAACTGGTGTGGGATATACTCAAGATCATACTTCAGCTCTCATGGACTTGTAATTTTCTTCAGCTTTAACTTGAACTTACATATGAGCAATTGATGGTCTATTCTGAAGTCTGTTCCTGGCCTTGCTCTGACTGATGATATTGGGTTTTCTCATCGTCATATTCCACAGATGTAGTTGATGTGATTACTGTGTATTCCATCTTGGGAGGTCCATGTGTATAATCACTGTTTTTGTTGTTGGAAAAAGCTATTTGCAATGAGGAGGTTGCTGGACTTGCAAAATTCTATCATGTGATCTCCGGCATTCTTTCTATCCCCGAGGCCGTATTTCCCAAATACCAATCCTTCTTTGTTTCCAACTTTCTAATTCCAACCACCAATAATTTTCAATGCATCCTGATTGTATGTTCCACCAATTTCAGACTACAGAATTTGGTAAACATCTTCAATTTCCTCATCTTTGGCCTTAGTGGTGGTGTGTAAATTTGAATAATGTTCATATTAATTTGTCTTTTTTATAGCCCTATGGATATTAATTTTTTTTTATGGATATTATCCTATCACTGACAGAGCTGTACTCCAGGCTAGATCTTGAAACATTCTTTATGATGATGAATACACCATTCCTTCTCAAGTTGTCATTCTTGACATGGTAGACCATATGATTGTCTGGCTCAAAATGACCAATACCAGTCCCTTTCAGCTCACTAATGCCTAGGATATCGATCTTTGTGGGTTCCATTTCATTTTTGACAGTTTCCAGTTTTTCTAGACTCGTACCCCCTGCATTTTAGGCTCCGATTATTAAAGAATGTTTGCAGTTGTTTCTTCTCCTTTTAAGTCTTGCTTCATCAGCAAATGAAGGTCTCAATAGAAGGTTTTCACTGGCTAATTCTTTTCAGAAGTAGTTGGCTAGGTCCTTATTCCTAGTCTGGCTTAGTCAGGAAGCTCAGTTGAAACCCATCCACCAAGGGTAACACTGTTGGTATTTGAATACCAGTGGCATAGCTTCCAACATCGCAACAACACACAAGACCCCACTGTTTGACAAAGTGGCATACACATGGGGGAATATCTGAATAGAACAGGCAGTGTAGAAGAGTAGAAGCTGGTTGATGTGAGTGTCAGAACAGGAGATAGCAAGGAGTGGAGAGATACCACAAAAGACATGTCTAATTTCATCAGATGCACAGAATGAGAAGTTACAAGTCACTACTGTGCATAAAGTAGCATACAAAATATCACCAACATATGAAGCAGTCATAAGTGACACATAGACTGTGGGTGACATATTAACTGAATACAGAAGTGGGTTGTAGAGTGTGACATATTGATCATATGCCATTGCCACCAAGAAAACCATTCTGCTGTTCTAAAAGTGACAATGAGCAGAATCTTTGTTGCACATCCAAGGAATGAAATGGCTTTATCCTCTGACAGAAAATTAACCAACATTTTGGGGGCAAAAACTGAAGAATAGTAGGCATCCAAGAACAATATCACACTCAGAAATAGTGCATGTGGTTGTGGATCAGGAACCCATCATGACTAATAAAACCAGTCCCATATTTCCCACCTGGATAAAAATACAGATTACAAAAAATAGTAAAAAGAGATGAACTTGTAGCTGAAAGTCATATGTGAAGACCAGCAATATAAACACAGTGACTTCAGTGATGTCCTTCAAATGAATCTTGTATGGATCCTGTCATGATGATAGCACTGACATTTCGGTTGATGTTTATAGGTTCTGAATACAATTGGATTCTCTTGTTAGTGCAAAGAATTAACATAGTTGCCACTACCTGAAAATCCAATGGTTCATTTCTACCCAGAGACAAGTCAAAAGAAAGAACTGACAAACTAAAACATCAACCTTTGAAAACCCTGTGGAGCACAATTCTACTCTGACACACTTGGAATCGCCTTGAGTTGGAATCTACTAGGCAACCAGATGACAACTGGTAATTGCAATGCTCTCTTGAACAGAGTGCACCTGATTACATCTTCATGTTTGTTTCTTAGAAGGCCATAATAATATCCTAGGCAATGGAGGGATTAAAAACCAAAAACCAAATCCATTACCTTCTGTCAATTCTGACCCCTAGTGAGCCTGTAGGACAGAGTAGAACTGCCCCATAGGGTTTCCATCTCTGGCACTGCATCTGCCTTTGGGCTACTCATGAAAATAATAGTGTCTTTGCTTAAATTATGTGGATACTCTTGGCGATATAATTTTCAGGCACCCTTGATGATCTGCTCTTGTCTGTAGAGTGAGAATGTGATCTAATGAATGAAAGAATATTTTATACTAAATCTGGTCCTGTTAGAGCAATGATCTAGTTCACTATAGGGAAACGGAGAATTGATAGGGGAGGAAAGCGTCTTCAAATAGACATTTCTGTTAGCTAATCTTTAAGGATATCAGAACTGTGAGTGTTTATGCCAGAGTCCATGAGTGATGCAAATGGTTAAGGCACTCAGCTGCTAATAGAAAGTTTAGAGGATGGAGTCCACCCAGATGTACCTCAGAAGAAAGGCTTGGTGATCTGATTCTGAAAAATCAGCCACTGAAATCTTATGGAACAGAGCACTACTCTGATACATATGACATTGCCATGAGTCAGAGTAGACAAGATAACAAATGGTTGGCTGTTTTTATGGCCAAATGATTTAATGTTAAGACTCTATAGAGGTTAAGCCAAAAAAAAAAAAAAATACAAAAACAGAAAACATTGCCTTCTAGTCGATTCCAACTCATAGTGACCCTATAGGATTCAGTAGAACTGCTCCACAGGGTTTCCAAGGAGTTGTTGGTGGATTTAAACTGCTGATCTTTAGCTGCCAAGCTTTTAACCACTGTGCCATCAGTGCTCCTTATAGAAGCTAAAACCAAAATATCAAACCCATTGTCATTGAGTTGATTCTGAATCATAGAGGGCCTATAGAACAGAGTGAAAGTGACCCACAGGGTTTCTAAGGAAGGCTGGTGGATTTGAACTTCCAAACTTTTGGTTAACAGCTAAACTCTTAATCAGTGTGCCACCAGGGCTCCCTGTAGAGGCTAGGAACACGGAAACATAGATTCTATTTTTTTTTTTAAGAAAACATATCCATCTGTAAGACTAAAAATATATCAGTTCCTCAACTCTCATACAGTCACAAAGCCAGAAAACATAAAGTACCAGGTGTCCATCAGAACAATACTACAAACACTAGGCTTCAGAAGAAAGAAAGCATGATAGAAGCTACCACATATTATTAAGTGGATTCAAGGGGCTAGAAATTTTGTATGCATTACTGTACTGTCTTAGTTATCTACAGCTGCTATAACAGAAATACTACAAGTGGATGACTTTAACAAAAAGAAATTTATTTTCTCACAGTCTAGTAGGCTAGAAGTCCAAATTTAGGGCATCAGCTCCAGGGGAAAGCTTTCTCTCTCTGTCAGCTCTAGAGGGAGGTTCTTCTTGTCAATCTTCCCCTGGAGTAGAAACTTCTCTGCACAGGAAATGCCAGTCCAAAGAATGTATTCTGCTCCCAGTGCTTCTTTCTTGATGCTATGAGCAGCTCAGCTTCCTGTGTTCCTTGCCTTCTCAGTCCTTGGGCCTCATACTTGCATCTGACCTGCTGAGGCAAGTGTTCCAAAGCCCAGTAACTACCAATAAATACTTGGAGACACCCCACTCCACCAAGAAGCCTCCCACGCACAGGCACTCAGCTCTCTCGATCTGTGGATCAGCTCCAACACCATCTGGCAATGGTCTCCTGGTTCTGTTGCTGCCAGTTCACCCTTGCTGCCAGTCCTCTGCTGCTGTTTATCACCATCTGAGCCTTCTCTGCTGTTAACAGTTCTCTGGACTTCCTTCTGAGTCTTCTATTCATTCACAGTTTCAAAACCGGTTCCACATTTTACGTATCTGTTAGAGCAGCACCCCACTCTCAGGGTCCCAAATTCTGTCTTAGCTATCTAGTGCTGGTATTACAGAAATAACCCAAGGGAATGGATTTAAGATAGATAAACTTATTTTTGCACAGTCTAGTAGGCTAGAAGGAAGTTCAAATTCAGGACATGAGCTCCAGGAGAGGCTTTCTGTCTCTGTTGGCTGTGGAGGAAGGTCCTTCTTGTCAATCTTCCCCTGGGCTAAGAATTTCTCTGCACAGAAATCCCTATCCAAAGGATGCACTTTGCCCCTGGTGCTTCTTTCTTGGTGGTGTAAGGTCCCCACTTCTCTGATTGCTTCACTTTCCTTTTACCTTTTATAAGATAAAAGGTGGTACAGCTCACAATTCAGGGAAACTTCCTCTTCATTGAATCAGGGATGTGACCTTAGTAAGGGTATTAAAATCCCGATTGTAATCCTCTTTAGCATAAAATTGCAATCACAAAATGGAGAACAACCACAGAACACTGGGAATCATGGCCAAACCAATCTGTTACATATTTTTGGGTGACACAATTCAAGCCATGACATGTATATAATCTACATAGCAAGCTGAGAACTAAATTATTTAGTGTTGTTTTATAGATAAGAGAAAGAACTGAAGTCTACCTAGACATAAAACTTGACCAATGTCATGCAGATAGTTACTAGTCAAGCAAGGATTCACCCAGATTTCTCCAATTCACTTGACCATATTGCAATCCCATGGTGCCATGTCATTATCTGGGATTATCGACCATTAAAGTAATACGGGGAAAAAAAAAAATTCTCACCTATTTCAATTATTTTTTAACATCATCCACCTTAAATAGACATGAAATTGGAAAATGTCTATGCATCAAAAATGGCTCCTAGAGAAAAATAAGTTTTAAAATAGTTTATATCCCAATGAAGAAAAAAAAATTATCATCGCAAATTAAGCATATAACCAAATGCTGGTTGAAGTTTCATTTTCTTTCCATTTAATAATTTCCCAGACTTTTAAATTTATTGCTTTTTTTAGGTGTCAGGAGTTAATTTCGACTCATAGTGACCCTAAGTACAATAGAACAAAACACCGCCCAGTCCTGGGCCATCCTCATAATCATGTTTTAATTTTTAAATGCATCTACTTAATTTTACTACTCCTATTCTAATTATCATCTGTAAGGAAAATCAAAGCAAATTTCTAATTTACACCTTTATTGACTTATATATGTAAGGGATCCTTTCTGTTTTCTATGTTCTCAGGAAACGTTTAGTTTTTAATACAAGTCTGAATTATCTAGGATCACATAATTCAGATTTAAATATCAAGGCATGTATTCTAGTTGGAAATTAACGGTTCAAACTTCTAAAATATTTTGTATGTGATGAAGTTTTTTTCCTCCTGCCTGTAAAACTGAACTGCTCTCTCAAAGTATGCTATGATTGTTTAGAGTCTTAAACCTGTCTTTTGAGCTCTTGTTGTAGTCCACAGAGGATGCACCAAGGAGAAAAATTGCAAATTCTCTTTTGGGACAGAAAAGAAACAACAAGTAGATAGGTAGATTATAGATAGATTAGATAGACAGACAGATAGATTAGATAGATGATAGATAGATGATAGATAGATAGATAGATAGATAGATGATAGACAGACAGGTAGACAGATAGATAGATAGATAGATAGATAGATAGATAGATAGATAGATAGATAGATAGATAGATAGATAGATAGATAGATTGATGATAGATAGATAGATGATAGATAGACAGACAGACAGACAGACAGATAGATGATAGATAGATAGATGATAGATAGATAGATAGATAGATAGATAGATAGATAGATAGATAGATAGATAGATAGATAGATAGATAGATAGATAGATAGATAGATAGATAGATGATGGATGGATGGTAGGTAGGTAAATAGGTAGGTATGTAGGTAGGCAGATAGGTTCTTAGATAGATGGATAATTTCCTGCAATAACAAGAGAACAGCTCTGGAAAAACGAACTAGATAAAAAAGATTAAATGAATCACTTTGGCCTGTATGAAACTGATCTCTTAGTTGAAAAGATTAAGGTTTAGGATTGGAAAATAAATCTAATAATAGAGAACATATTCCTAGCTCTGATGTTAATTAGCTATGTGTCATTGGTTAATAAATTAAACCCCCTGATATTCAGCTTGCTCCTTCTGGAAATATAACCAGCTTAATTCTCCCTCAATCCTGTGAACACGTATATTATTAAATAATGTGAAAGCAAAACATATGTCAGAATTTGTGATTGTTTAATAAAAATAACTCCATTTCTCATCTTAATTATAAGATCCTAGATTTCTAAGTTCTTTGAGTTTTAGATGTAAGCACACTGAAAGTTTAAAATAAGAGATAAGATATTAGTACACATAATTACACTGTAAACAGGTGGCTAAGAAGTTATAAGAATAGAGAATGTTTCATAGAGATAACTATTAATATTCTATGAGATAGAACATTAGACTATCAGAAGTCTGGCAGAATAAAGATCAAACTTTGATTTGCAGAGGGTTTTCTTGTCTTTGTAATCTCATATACTAATCTACAGATCAGAAACAATGCTGTGTGGAGTCTAATCATAGCAGAGTTAGGCACTCTGTAGCTCCCTGGATAGCAGTTTTTGTAGAAGCACTGTGTATAGGAAAAGCAAATCCATATCTAAGGGAAATGTCTCGCCCAATAAGAACAACATTGCCTTTTCCGTGACGGAAGCTGTCCAATGTAATAAATTCACCATCAGGTAGCTAGCTGGCTGATCACTCAGGGGAATGACATCATACTGGGTACTCAGTATTGATCTCTGCTGCTTGCAGGTTGTGCACTCAGCAGTAGCCATAGCCGGGTTGTCCTTGGTGAGTGGAAATTCATGTCGCTGAACTCATGTACAACCTCCATCACTTCAAACACGACCACTTTGTCCATGAACCCATTGGGCAATGGCAGGAGTGGCGGGACAAAAAAAAAAAAAAAAAACAAAAACACAACAAACCCGTTGCCATTGAGTCGATTCTGACCCATAGCAACCCTATAGGACAGAGTAGAGCTGCCCCATAGAGTTACCAGGGAGCACCTGGTGGATTCCAGCTGCCGACCTTTTGGTTAGCCGCTGTAACACTTAACTACTATGCCACGAGGATTTCCAAAGAAGCTGAGTTTTATACACAGAACAGATCATCCTATTAAATTGACTGTGAAAATCTTCCTTTGCTAAGATCACTCACTGGTGAGTATTCACATGGGACACAAACTGTTGTTGTTGTTGTTAGGTGCCATTGAGTCAGTTCCGACTCATAGCTACCCTATGCACAACGGAGCGAAACACTGCCCGGTCCTACACCATCCTTACAATCGTTGTTATGCTTCAGCTCATTGTTGCAGCCACTGTGTCAGTCCACCTCCTTGAGGGTCTTCCTCTTTTCCACTGACCCTGTACTCAGCCAAGCAAGATGTCCTTCTCCAGGGACTGACCCCTCCAGACAACATGTCCAAAGTATGTAAGACACACTCTTGCCATCCTTGCCTCTAAGGAGCATTCTGGCCGCACTTCTTCCAAGACAGATTTGTTCCTTCTTTTGGCAGTCCGTAGTATATTCAATATTCTTCGCCAACACCACAATTCAAAGGCGTCAAATATTCTTTTGGTCTTCCTTATTCATTGTCCAGCTTTCACGTGCAAATGATGTGATTGAAAATATCATGGCTTGGGTCAGGCACACCTTAGTCTTCAAGGTGTCGTCTTCAATACTTTGAAGAGGTCCTTTGCAGCAGATTTGCCCAAGGCAATGCGTCTTTTGATTTCTTGACTGCTGCTTCCATGGCCATTGATTGTGGATCCAAGTAAAATGAAATCCTTGACAACTTCAATCTTTTCTCTGTTTATCTTGATGTTACTCATTGGTCCGGTTGTGAGGATTTTTGTTTTCTTTATGTTGAGGTGCAGTACGTACTGAAGACTGTGATCTTTGATCTTCATTAGTAAGTGCTTCAAGTTCTCTTCACTTTCAGCAAGCAAGGCTGTGTCATCTGCATAACACAGGTTGTTAATGAGTCTTCCTCCAATCCTGATGCCCTGTTCTTCTTCATATACTCCAGCTTCTCAGATTACATGTCCAGCATACAGATTAAATAGGTATGGTGAAAGAATACAACCCTGACACACATCTTTCCTGGCTTTAAACCAATCAATATCCCCTTGTTCTGTCCAAACAACTGCCTCTTGATCTATGTAAAGGTTCCTCATAAGCACAATTAAATGTTCTGGAATTCCCATTCTTCACAATGTTATCTACAGTTTGTTATGATCCACACAGTCAAATGCCTTTGCATAGTCAATAAAACACAGGTAAACATCCTTCTGGTATTCTCTGCTTTCAGCCAGGATCCCTCTGACATCAGCAATGATATTCCTGTTTCCATGTTCTCTTCTGAAACCGGCCTGAGTTTCAGGCAGTTCCCTGTCGATACACTGCTGCAGCTGTTTTTGAATGATCTTCAGCAAAATTTTGCTTGTGTGTGATATTAATGATATTGTTCTATAATTTCCACATTTGGTTGGATCACCTTTCTTGGGAATAGGCATAAATGTGCATCTCTTCCAGTCAGTTGGGCAGGAAGCTGTCTCCCATATTTCTTGGCATAGACGATTGAGCACCTCTAGCATTGCATCTGTTTGTTCAAATATCTCAATTGATATTCCATCAATTCCTGGGGCCTTGTTTTTCACCAATGCCTTCAGAGCAGCTTGGACTTCTTCCTTCAGTACCATCAGTTCCTGATCATATGCCACCTCTTGAAATGGTTGGATATCGACTACTGCTTTTTGGCATAATGACTCTGTGTTTTCCTTCCATCTTCTTTTGATACTTCCTCCATCATTTAACATTTGCCCCATGGAATCCTTCACTCTTGCAACTCAAGGCTTGAATTTTTTGTTTAGTTCTTTCAGCTTTAGAAATGTCGAACATGTTCTTCCCTTTTGGTTTTCCATCTCCAGTTCTTTGCACATGTCATTATAATATTTTACTTTGTCTTCTTGAGAGGCCCTTTGAAATCTTCTGTTCAGTTTTTTTTTTTTTTTTTTGCTTCATCAATTCTTCCTTTTGCTTTAGCTGCTCGACACTCAGGAGCAAGTTTCAGAGTCTCCTCTGACATCCATCTTGGTCTTTTCTTTCTTTCCTATCGTTTCAGTGACTTCTTGCTTTCTTCATGGATGAAGTCCATGATGTCATTCCACAACTCATCTGGTCTTAATCACTAGTGTTCAATGTGTCAAATCTATTCTTGAGATGGCCTCTAAACTCAGGTGGGATATACTCAAGGTCATATTTTATCTCTCCTGGACTTGCTCTGATGTTCTTCAGTTTCAGCTTGAACTTGCATATGAGCAATTGATGGTCAGTTCCACAGTCGGCCCCTGGCCTTTTTCTGACAGATGATATTGAGCTTTTGCATCGTCTCTTTCCACAAATGTAGTGAATTTGATTTCTGTGTGTTCCATATGGCGAGGTCCACGTGTATAATTGCCATTTATGTTGGTGAAAGAAGGTATTTGCAATGAAGAAGCTGTTGGTCTTGCAAAATTCTATCGTTCGATCTCTGGCATTGTTTCTATCACCAAGGCCATACTTTCGAACTATTGATCCTTCTTCTTTTTTCCCACCCACGGAAGACAGGTTTCTGCTAAGCTTCCAGACTAAGACAGACTAGGAAGAAGGACCCGGCAGTTTACTTCTGAAAAGAAGTAGCCAGTGAAATCCTTATGAATAGCAGCTGAACATTGTCTGATATAGTGCTGGAAGATGAGCCCCCCAGGTTGGAAGGCACTCAAAAGATGACTAGGAAAGAGCTGCCTCCTCAAAGTAGAGTCAAACTTAGTGATGTGGATGGAGTAAAGCTTTCGGAACCATCATTTGCTGATGTGGCATGACTCAAAAGGAGAAGAAACAGCTGCAAAACAGACACTAATAACCGGAACCTAGAATGTACGAAGTATGAATCTCGGAAAATTGGAAATTATAAAAAATGAAATGGAACTCATAAACATTGATATCCCAGGTATTAGCGAGCTGAAATGGACTGGTATTGGCCATTTTGAATCGGACAATCATATAGTCTTCTATTGTGGGAATGACAACTCGAAGAGGACTGGTGTTGCATTCATCATCAAAAACAACATTTCAAGGTCTATCCTGAAGTACAATGCTGTCAGTGATAGGATAATATCCATACGCCCACAAGGAAGGCCAGTTAATTCAACTATTATTCAAATTTACGCACCAACTGCTAGGGCCAAAGATGAAGAAAAAGATTTTTATCAGCTGCTGCAGTCTGAAATTGATCAAACATGCAATCAAGATGCATTGATAATTACTGGTATTTGGAATGAGAAAGTTGGAAACAAAGTTAGGACACAAATATCTTCACATTTTTTGCCCACTCAAAAAGAACTATTCCCATACCTCTTCTCCAGACATCCCTTTCATCAGTTTTCCAATTACGTTCCTTCCAAGTACCTGACCAACCAAACCATTGGCCACAATTGCTACTTTGTCTATTTTTTTTTTTTTTTAAGCAAAGAAACTACCTGGTCCCTACATATATGGTGGATTTTCTATAATTATATTAAAAATCGATAGCCTTGACTTTAAAAACTAACTGTTAAGTAAATTAATCTTTTCTTCAGAGCAGCTGTTACTTTTACAGAGTAGATAGTGACAAGAAGATAGCATGAGAGAGGCCTCTGGGTTACTGAGTTCCATAGATCTAGAACAACATGGATTGACACAGTGGCTGCAATATTGGGCTCAAGCATTGTAACAATTGTAAGGATGGCACAGTATTAGGCAGTGTTTCGTTCTATTGTGCATAGGGTCTCTATGAGTCAGAACCGACTGGATGGTACCTAACAACAACACAATAGATCTACAAGTCTTGGCTGCCAAAGGGATATTTTGCACTTTAGAAAGTATGTTGTTGTAGCTGTCTTTTCTGAGGCTTATGTCTTCGAGAACACCCCCTTCTCTTCTTTGAAAAGTTCCTTTCCTGTCTTTCCTGCCTATTCAATTTAAATTCTCCTCTCAGTTTTTTTTTTTTTTTTCCTCATGATGAAAAGCCTTATCCTTTTTGAAGGAATTGTGTGACGCTTACTTCTGAGATCTTCAATGTCCCAGAGAATCACTTGACTCTCCAGAAATCCTTTTGTGATTCTTTGCTGTGGGTTCGGGTGAGGATGGAGGAGTAGTCATCCACCTGCAGTTGGGAGCCTGAACGCTTTTCCCATTTTCCCTGGTTGATATTGCTGAGATCCCCACTCTACTTTCAGAGTCCCGTTATGAAGTTTCCAGAGTTAGTACTAACCCAAAACCAAACCTGTTGCTGTCAAGTCAGTTCCAGCTGGTCCTATTACTACTTTCCTTTTTGATTACCCTGTGGCTGCTGTTGTGGGTGCCTTAATACCTGAAAGTTCTTAAGCTGGGGTTAACGGGGTTCTTTTGTGGTTTAATTTTGTTAAAGTCATCTTTTCTTTTTTTTTTCTTTCACTTCCCTCTTTGCTGTTTGCATGCAATTTTTTAAGGCAGTGTTCTGGAGGAGATTCTGGGTTTATTAATGAGAAATTTCTTTAATTACCTTCTGCTTACTAAAAATTTCCCTTTAGTATTTTATTTATTTATCTATGTATTTTTTGCTGTTGTTGATGATTCATTTTATGGCAAAGGATTTACTCAAATATAATCTCTATTGTCTGTGCATTCTTAAAAGTGAAAGGAATTCTGAGTGTCATGTTGTATCGTTTTATTCAGATTTTGGTTCCTGTGTCCTCTAATCATAGAGGCTCACACTACATCCTCTGAAAAATATATCTGGGTCCCACAATGCCTTACTTTATTCCTTGGCTTGGCTTTGCTTCTCTTCATAGTGTTTATAGTCTGTCCTTGTTTATTTGTTGTGTTTTTTTGCCACATAGAAATCTTTCAAAGAGAAGTTCGAATAAACACGTGAATGGTTATACAAGTTAGTTCACTACTCCAGACTTCAGCTTTCACTAGATTTCTTGCTTCCAACGTGGCTGCCCACCCGAATCATCTGGAGAATTGTAGACAATTAAAGACTCTATTGGCCCTTGCTCATCTCTCAGTGCTAAATTTCTCTTTTGTCCTGCACATGGGTGCATGTGAGCATGTATGTGCCTATTCATTTAGCGTGTACGTACTAGTGTTTAGGGTTTGTGTGGGAATCTTTGTGTGTGATAGTATTGGAAGAAATTATTATTTCTTTAATGAGGCATTGCTTTAATTTTATTCTGCTTACTTTGTATCAGAGTCATTTAGTTCTTTTTTAGTATTTATTTATTTTGTTTCCTCTTTCATTATAGAGTGTTTACTCAAATGTCGTAATCTCTGTTGTCTGTGCTATTTCTATTTCGTCTGAGTAAACCATAGATTAGTTTTTGCTGTTCAGGAATCAAAAAATTGTTTGATTTATGAAGTATTCCAGATCTTTAAATATTTAATGTCTCCTTTTCTATGTAACTATTATGTTTTTGCACTTTTTTATCTCTTGAATTGTATGCCTTTTAGTAAACTCAAAATCTATACCTTATTTATTTCAAAGGCTTTATAATTTGAACAGTGTAGAAGTATAATGAATACAGATGACCATAAACCCTTGTGCTAGATTCAACAATTGATATATTACTGTTTTACCAATATAAATACACTTTATATTGTAACAAATCAAGAAATATAGTAAAATGTAATAAGGTAAAACAGTAATATGTCAGTTGTTGAATCTAGCACAAGGGTTTGTGGTCATCCATATTCATTATACTGCTGGTATGAGGACAATGGGTCTCAGAGAAGCTAAGTGCTAACCCAGTGTCAGAGCTATAAGATTTTGTCTAATATCTTACAATCTATTATCTAATATTAAAGTGTAATTTTCCCTGTGACATCATTTTAAATCAGAATTCAAAGAACTATACTCATTCAACAAATGTCAAGATTTGGTATATTATTCAAAAACAACTTAGTTCTTTATCATTAAATTATTATGTTGCTGTTTTGAACCAGAAGTTAATTGGGGAGTATTCCCCTCTGGGCATCTCCTATGGGTTTCTTTAACAGCAGGGTAAGTGGATATAAAAGACCTAAATTAAATGTATTGATAGTGTACCTAACTCTGCATCTGCTATTCTACAGGTAAGGGAAAATACCAGATCATTTGCAGAATATTTAGGAGAAAGAATTTAAAATATCAAGGTAGAATATGCTGTGATATCTCTAGTATTAAAAAACTTTAGTTCTTCCCTATTGCATTGGTGATTTTTATAGATCCATCAAAATCTTATATGTGCAGATTTCTACCCAATAATTTAAAACCTATACTTCCTAGAAAAGAACAGAGAAAATAGAAACATTAAATATATGCTTGTAGGGGTAAGCAAGAGCCTCCAAAGTGGGAGTATGCTTTAATTTTCCTGACGAAAGAAGATAGTCTAGTTCACAGTAAGAACTATGAGAAAAAAGGTCAAAACTTAATATAGTAATAGAAAACAAGAATGTTAGAACTGTTCAACTGCATGGGGCCTTATATTTCGGTATAAATAATGAAGGGAAGATAATTAAAGTTTATTTTGCTAGCTGTTAAATCTAGAAATCACTTCAGATTTTCATTTCATAATATTTCTCTGGTATTAATGACTTGAAAAATACCCAAACACCGCAAGAATGGTGTTTTGTTTTATTTATCCTGGCGAAAGGGGCAGTTGCAGAATTAAGCATAAGTGTAATAGGAGGCAGTATAGAAGGATGGAAAGAAAATATACTTTGAGATCTTGGAGAGCTGGGATTGAGTCTTGGCTCTGATACTTATTGTTCTGAAGTTTGCTGTAAAGGTATTATAAGGTAATGAGCAGAAAAGTCCATTCATACAGCAAAAGCTCAACAAATGATACCAACAAACGATAGCTGTTATTATTTCTCTCCTTTGTATTATTAGTGTTTCAGTGTTGTGCCCAATATATCTAGAGTTACCTTCTTTCCCTTAAAATGATTCTTATGGACGTGACTTTACATTAATTTCTTAAGATTGATCCTATTAAATTGTTTACTAATCATAACACTTTTTCTTTATGACTTTGATGCCTTTCCAGACTTGCTAATATTGACTTAGTCATACTCAGTATAACTTTTGTTTTGACACATAGCAGAAAAGCTGGTGTTGAGAGACATTTAACTCAAGTGCTTAACTTTTTTTTTTAACATTTTCTTTATAGAAAGCCAAATTAACCACACTGTAATTGAACAAAAGGCAATGTTGTAACGTTCATGTGATTTTATTGTTATCAGTGGATCACACAACTCACAAAATTCCTTTACCCTCTAAAGAATAAACTTATTTCATACTAATGAAACATTGCTAATAAAAATTATACTATTTCTGTGAAATGAAAAGGCAGAAGAAAATGACTGAATCCACTTTTATACCCCTTTTTAATCATGATTCATTTAGTTTGATCCTGACAAAATAATGTTTGAGTGCACATTGATAATCACAAAACAGGTACATTAAATGTGTTTGTCTCTGGGGACACACATTTTTTCAATGCTTTGACTAAAATATTGTTACTCAAACTTGATTTTCAAGAAGAAATACATCAGATAAAATAAATTCAATTGTATTTATCTATTTCACTAATGACCAAAAATTGAAATATCTAAAAGAAATTGCTCTGCATATTTAATTACTGTGCCTGGTTCTACGTCTGCATGAATGTGTCTGTTTGTGTTTTATGGGCACACGCGTCCAAATTGTGCCTGAATGGCTTCTTCATTAAACTTTTTTGCCAATTTAAAGAGAACTAAACTTTAGAGAGAAAATCTGACATCACATACAACTTCTAATCACAGAACTGAATGATGAGCATACATTTTCAGATCCTATACCCTATGTTATTTATCTTGTACCGTTGTAAATTTAGGCACATCTTTGAACTGATGTCAAAGGTTGTATTACAAAATCACCTTTGTCTTTAGACTCCTAATAATATTTTTAATAATGTAACAAATTGATTTCATTCATCATTCATCAAAGGTTCCATTTTATTTCCATTGACTCTGTATTATCTTATTTACATAATCACCTTTGTCTCAATATCCCTTCAGTTAATATCCACGTTTACCTCTCCCCTACCAATGACATTTTTCAAAATAAGAAATATATTTAGGAATTTCCCAGTTAAATCAGTAAAACATATATTTTTTTTTAATTAAATGGTAAATTTAAAAGCATTTTATAGTTCTGTAGTCACTCAAAAGTATAAGGTTAATTCAAGTAGATGGTACAGGACTTCTAATCTGTTTTGTCTTAAATTATTATGTCCAGTAAAGAGAATTCAATTTAAAATATACTACCTTCTCTGACAAATCATTTCAGTATGTTTTTCCTCTAACTTTATTCTTTACAAAATTCCTATGGAAATATGTTTGATAAATATTTACAATTCTTTTAGGTAATTCTGATTTTACCTTTCCTAGAATAAAAAGTTTTTTTTGAATATTCTATAATTATATAGAATATTCTATATGTTATATAGAATATTCTATATATTACATAGAATATTATATAGAATATTCTATATATTATATAGAATATTATAGATATTTGGATTTATTCTCCTTTAATTGCTCTAATCTAAATGTTTCTTTTACCGAGAGATCCATATCAATACACTAGAACTGGAGCTTGTCTTGGATCATTGATTTAAGTAGTTACAGATTAATATTTGTAGCAGATTAAGTACCCATAACGCTGACTCAAATTTCCTCATCGGTAAATTAGAGTAGTTTAAGATAAAGTGTGGGGAGAATATGTTAAAAATATTTTATTAAAATAGTATTATAATACATATCCTTCAAACAGGTGGTACACTATGAGCTAATAATTTAAATAATCAGTAAGAGAGTTGGTAACTCTTTAACTTCTGAGTTGCTTATCCATGGGGCCATCCAGAAAATAGTTAATCTATTCTTTCTACAGTCCATCTCTTTCTTTATTTATAATCTTAAATCTTATATCTACATTCAAAGGAAATTTAATTTTTTTTTTTTACTTACTACTCTAACGGTAAGATAAAAACTACTTAATTCTTATTTCACTGAGTCCACAAGCAACAAAACATAAACAAGTATAAAATCTTGAACAAAAATACCTTGGAAGAAAATAGTTTGAAAGTATGAAAGTCATGATTTTTTTTTTTAACATCTTCAATAATTTCTTACAGTTTCACCAGAAATATTTGAGGAAGTAATAAAGCATATAGATTGTCAAAAACACCAGTGGCCTAATATATAGCCAAAAAAGGATGATACAATACCATGAATCTAAAAAAGCTCTTTGAAGGAAACATAAGATATCACGTAATTTTTTAATTCGTTCATGGTGAATCTTTCCTCAAAAAACAATTTGATAAATTCCATTCAGAAAAATCCAAAAGTTGGTAATGGAACTGGAGAATACTCAGAGAGTAGCTTATTAGATGTCATAATACAGGCGGGTGCTACTTCCTAAGACCAACTCCAGTCAGCATATTCTGCTTTAAATTATTTTAAAGATTAAATTTCATTAATTTAATTATCTATTTTAATGTTCATCTGAATCTTGAAAGATAAAATTAATAACCTTGTTCTGCAGGTTAGAAGATTATAGCAAATAATTTTACACAATTCCTGAAAGAACTAGAACTCTGGTGTTAAATTCTAACCCTCTGCCCATTAATATATTATCTCAAGTGTTTGGATGCGAGAAAGAAATTTATTTAAATAAATGACTTGTTTTAATAAATAAACCAATTACCTGAATTGTTTTGGTAATGACATGTTATTAACCAATGAGTAAATGTCTTTATCTTCCATTTAATTCTTCAGTGAGTGCTACTGACTATTCATTCACTGTCTTGTCATTGTCTTATGAGTTGCTGCTGGGAAATCATGCATTTCTGAAAAATCAATAAGAGCACATAGTTAACATTCCTTTTAGTCACATATTCTGCATCCCTGTCATAGAAATAAAAATTGTGATTTCATGTATATTTTCAAGTTTGTTCCATGAAGTGTCAACATGAAAAATGACACAGAAGTCACCACATTTGTATTGAAGGGCTTCACAGACAATCGTGAACTGCAGATCATCTTATTTTTTCTATTTCTAGCAATCTACCTCTTTACTCTGATTGGAAATTTAGGACTGGTTGTATTGGTCATTGGGGATTCCAGGCTCCACAACCCCATGTACTATTTTCTGAGTGTGTTATCATTCTTGGACGCCTGCTATTCATCATCTGTTACCCCAAATATGTTAGTAGATTTTATGTCAAAGACTAAAGCCATTTCATTCCTTGGATGTGCAACACAAATGTTTCTGGATATAACTTTTGGGACCACAGAATGCTTTCTTTTGGCAGCCATGGCTTATGATCGCTATGTAGCCATCTACAACCCACTTCTCTATTCAGTTAACATGTCACCCAGAGTCTATGTGCCACTCATCATTGCTTCATATGTTTCTGGTATTTCACATGCTACGTTACACACAGTAGCAACTTTTAGTCTCTCCTTCTGTGCATCCAGTGAAATCAGACATGTCTTTTGTGATATTCCTCCACTTCTTGCTATCTCCTGTTCTGACACTCACATGAACCAGCTTCTACTCTTCTGCGCCGTGGGTTCTATGGAGATATTCGCCATCCTGATTGTCCTAATCTCCTATGGTTTAATTTTGTTGGCCATTCTGAAGATGCATTCTGCTGAAGGAAGACAAAAAGTGTTTTCCACTTGTGGCTCTCACCTAACTGGAGTGTCAGTTTACCATGGAACAATCCTCTTCATGTATATGAGACCAAGTTCCAGCTATGCTTTGGATCATGACATGATAGTGTCTATATTCTACACTATTGTGATTCCCATGGTGAATCCCATTATCTACAGTTTGAGGAACAAAGATGTAAAAGAAGCAATAAAAAAAGTGTTTGGGAGAAATTGGTTTATCAATAAAGTATATTTTTAACACTAAAAATAAAATTAAAAAAATCAAGAGTCGTAGCCTGTGTCTCAATATAAAGATATGAAAAATTGAAAATTTCAGTTTTAGTTTATTAGTGTCTTTCTGTTCTTCTTGAATATTTTGAAATAAACAGTCAACCTGTAACCTCTGCTATGTTAACAAGTACAGAAAAATCATGCCATAAATTTGCTTCTTACTTTGATCATGCTGATATATGTACGTATGTGCAGGTGTGTATGGGTATATATATATACATACATATGTATACACATACATACAATGATTCTGTTATATATACATGTGCACATATATATATGTACAATCAGTATTTTTTATATTATAAAAAGTACAATCTGTTCTTCTTATACTTTATTTTATATTATATTTTATTTTTATATTATATTTTTATATTATTTATCTCTTGCTTATATTTTGGGAAATGAAAAAATAATAAGGCAATTATATAGTACAGTGTGGTCTCAGACATTAGAAAATTTGAGAATTAGTATTAATTATTTTTAAAATATGAATCTGGAGCAGATTAAACAGCACATTTTCCTTTTTCTAATGAATTGTATATATCCAGCAATATCAGTGAACAATGTATAGCTAAATGAATCAACTTGGATAATTCTACAAACATTCATCTGAGTGAAAAAAAATTGCACAATGAGATACAGTATTATAAAAGTAATTAAAGACATCATCAAAATTATAATATATTTTGATAACGAATGAGTGAAAATATAGTTAACTTATACCACAAAGCATGTCAATGAAAAATTGTGGATTAGTGTTACCTCTGGTTAAGAAGACACTGGGTGCATAATGGTAAAAGGCTGGTGGTTTGAATTCACCCAGATGACCCTCTGAAGATCTTCTGAATGACGACAAGCATAGAAAACCACATGGAGGGCATTTCTACTCTCACACACATAGGGGCCACCATTAGTCAGAATTGGCTGGATGGAGACTTGTATTAGATATTACCAAAAAACCAAAAGAATACTTGCGTCCTGCCCTAAAGCAGTGGAAATTTTAGAGAATGAGATGAAAGTTGTCATGGTTTCTTTGTCAAAGTTAAAATAACATAAACATTGATTGCAGCACTGGAAATAAAATTCCGATCTTTGATTTCAGATTTTAGGATGGATATTGCGTTCATTCATTCATCCCATCAGTCAGTGAGTTGGTTACCAAATATTTTGTGGACATGTACTCTACCCTTTATACTGTTTTAGAAGCTTGTAATAAAAAGGTAAGATATTTGGACATATCTCTTCCTCTTACAAAGGCTATAGGCTAGAAAACGTCATAGACAGAATAAGAAAAGATTGTTATTGATATTTAATTTCAAGACTTATACATTATTTGAAAAAGTATTGCAGGCTGATGTGAAAAAATACATTTCCACTCAAATCAGTGGAATAAAAAAGCTAGAAATGATACAAGGTGTGATCTGTAATTTGATAATTATAATAAAAAGATGATATTCAGTCTCTTCACAAACTTCACATTTTCAATTTGGTGTATATCATCTGTTTTTTTACAGTAAACACACCAGGGCTTATTCTTCATTCTACAAGGGAGGCTTTGTGTTAAGCTTTATCCTAAGTATTCACATTAAAAATTTTCATTGGGCCAGAATCCTGTGCTTTCCAACTGTACGATTTTCTTAATCCAATTGCCAGGGCACTACCCAGATCATATAAAGGTACATTAAAAGAAAAAATATGAGTGAATCATTCGATGTATTTGTTATTTGGTGTGATCATCTAAGCAAGTCCCTAGGCTATCTCTACATTTTTAATCTTGGAGTGAAATTCTGAGTGGAGACTTGCCCAAGGAGCATTCTATTTGTCTTTCTTTCCCAGGGGAATCAGACTTTTACCTAGGAACCCTAGTTCTCATGTTCAGATTTTGGCTCCTAGAAACAAACATATTTTAGTGAGAAGGTCTGCAGGGACTTCGGACCTTTGTAAAACTCTATAGCATGCTTCCTGGAGTAAACTTAGGCTTGGATTTCAGCAGATCTCTCTGCGCAGGTATGCTAGACCAAATGTTTTACTTATTACTAGGTCTAGTTGTGAGAACTAAGTATCTTGAAAGCTCTATTAATTCAAATCACACTCAGAACTGAAATGATTCCTTCTCTGTCCTCTTTTCCAAGTGACTCCAATCCTTGCCCACTGATTGCTAAGTGGTAGTGACAGCCATGTAATGCCATAAATAACAGTCAAACATTCCGCCTGATAAATGAGACTCAGCATTTTTACAGAAGTTCGAAATAAAGATGTGAAAATTAATGATCACCTCTGAGTATCTAAAAGAATGAAGATTTAGCATATTGCTTTTGATGTATGATAATTTGCTATTTTTGTAGAAGCAAGTATTTAGCAGATAGCCTTAATCCAGGCAGAGTTACTGCTAAAAAATATCAGCTGTAATGATTTGTGATACTATCCTGTAGCATCTGGAACAAAAAAATTGAAAGATATTAAACCTTATCTTCTACCAATGAGATTAATGATAACTTGAGAATTTCATATTGTCTCCATGCAGATGTCAATGTTGAAAAATTTTCTTGAGTATTTTGAAATCTTCGTCTTATTATACCCTATGTTTGGCACATTCTTATATTATTAGTTTGGTGTACAAGAATGGAAGTAATTATGTGCCCTAATTTCTTCCATTGTAAACAAAACCATGAGATGCAATGATATGGAACAAAAGAAGCACAGATTGATTTTATCCACAATCTAAAGAAGTGAATATGATATTAGATAACACAGCAATGACTTCTTGAAATTAAATATATATATACATATGAATATTTATGCACACACAGATATGTGTGTATGTATATATAAATGTTTAAAGCTACACACATCTTTATATCTTACACAATAGCATGTAGGAATTTTATTTAAATAGTAATGAAATATTGCCTATTAAAATCTATCTTTCGTATAAAAGTAGTTCAAATTAAGGAAATTAAAGAAGAAATAAGAAAATGATAGTACTATCAACGTAAAAATATGGCAGAAAATGTAAAGGCATTATCTAAATATTGTAAGTTTGAGAATCCCAGCTCCAGAACAGTATAGAATAATGAATCCTTATTTGCAGGGAGTATATGTTGCCTTAGCATGAAGAGAAATGCTTTCTGCTTTAGAACTGGCAGAGCCGATGGATGTTTTAGGCGGCACTCTATATCACATAAGTGACACAATGGTTAAGTTCTTGGCTGCTAACAGAAAGGTCAACAATTTGAACCCACCACCCACTCTGGAGCAGAAAGATGTAGCAGTCTCCTTCCATAAAGGTCACAGCCTTGGAAACCGTGTGGGCCATTTCTACTCTGTCCCATATGGTCTGTGGTTCAAAATCAACTCAACGGCAATGGTTTTGGTTTAATTTCTAGTCTATACTTTTTTTTTACTAGACAGGAAAGTACTTCAGTGCTCCTGAAATTTAAAAGTCTACATTTCTGAGAAACAGCTACAATATTACTTAGCCAGAGATTTTTACCCTTCTTGATTTTTGCTTTGCCCAGGGTGATAAACTGTAGGATGAAAAGATTTCCTGGTGCCAACAGTTAGTCTATTTGTCCTGGTGGCCACAGAGATATCATACTAAGAAGTAATTTTTGTACTTAATGCAACACACCTCCAAATAAAAATTGCTGCAGAGTCAATTCTGACTCGTGGAGACCATATGGGACAGAGTAGAGCTGCCCATAGGTTTCCAAGAAGTGAGTGGAAACCGTGGTGGCTAGTGGTTAAGAGCTAAGGCTGCTTACCAAAAGGCTGGCAATTTGAATCCACCAGGCACTCCTTGGAAGCCCTATGGGACAGTTCTACTCTGTCCTTCAGGGTCACTATGAGTCGGAAATGACTCAAGGGCCATGTTTGTTGTTGTTGCTGTTGTTGTTGTTTTTTCTTTATGTGAGTAGATCTATAAAATATATGTATTCAAAAATGATTTAAAATCAAGATTATTTGGTAGAAAATTAAAATAACTTTTCAGGGATAAATGTTAAATCAGACAAGGTGCAGGAGGGAAAAAAACAGGAGAAATAGGGGGTTATTCTACAGAAACTTTATTTTTCTGACATGTACTCTTTGAACAGCCCTCCTTGTTCATCAATTGTATTTCAATAGAGGAGGGAATTAACAATAAGGATATATACAAACCCTCTCCCTCCTCAAAGCTAATTGCACTAATGCACAGTAGATAATCAGTAATTGGTATTCTTGTTGCTGATAATCTCGCTCTTGTTAAAGTAAGGATGTATTTATAAACTATATTTCAGAGTGAACAATGTACTGAATAGCATTATGTATAGCAACCTGACAGGAAATATTTTGATCCAATTGAATGTTGCTCTGAGGATTTCCAGGGTAAACTTTCCTTGTTATAAAACTTGGCATTCTTTTTGGTTTCATGGCAGGAGACAAGAGATATGGGATAGTTGGTACAACAAAATCAGATCAGCTTATCAGATACATATTTGACATACCTTTAAATGAAAAAAAAAAAAAAAAACCTTGGAAGAGTTGTGTTGTGTGTGGAAGAGCATGTTTTGTTTTGTGAAAGATATAGCTGAGTATCAGGTGGCCCAATGTCTGCATATACCAAAACCAAAAAAACGAACCCATTGCAGTTGAGTCGATCCCGACTCCTAGGGACCCTAAAGGACAGTGGAACTACCTCATAGGGTTTCCGAGGTTGTAAATCTTTAGGGAAGCAGACGGCCACATCTATCTTCCACAGAGCAGCTGGTGGCTTTGAACGCCCAATATTTCAGTAAGTGGTGGAGAACTTAACCACTGTGCCACCAGGAGCACTTATTTTACATATAGAAAATTATAATTTTATTGCTATTTCTTTTTCAACTATAAGAGTCTTCAATCAGGTAGAATGTGACACTGATCTTAAAATTAAAAAAAAGAGAAAAATTATTAACATCACTCATAATAAGCTAATAATAATAGTAATAACTACAGGTAACACCTATTTTGAAATCATTAAGTGCCAAGCTTTGTGCTTACTAACCTATATATGTGCATTACGCTAGTTAATTTGCACTACACAAAATAAGAATATTTGAGCAAAAGCGAAGAGGTAGTGTTTGGTGGAATAAAACAATATCAACAAGGGCAAACCAAATTAAAAAAAAAAGAATGCCTTTATCCAGTCAATATCCTATGTGGCCTGTAACTTAACTTCGCTGAGCCTCAGATGTCTCATCAGGTATGAAAATATTCACATGCATGCCCCAAAGCTCCAATGCAGAATAAGAGATAATTATTTCAAAACATTTAGCTTAGTTCTCAGCACATAATGAGAGGCCCCGGGTGGCACAAAATGTTAAACACTTGGATCCTAGCAGAAGTGATGGCGGCTCAAACCCACCCAGGGGAGACAGGCTGGGTGACTGGCTTCAGAAAGGTCACGGTCTTGATAGCCCCGTGAAATAGTTCTGATCTGACACGTGAGGTCACCATGAGTCGGAATCTGCTAGATGTCAACCAACAACAGCAACGAGAAGCACATAGTGAACACTATATAAGAGTTAGCATTCTGTCCCACTCATTTCTCTGTAGAAGTAGAGTAAAATGATTGAACTTTTAACAAATCAAAACCGCAAGTAATAAAACTTAACTATAAAAACAATGACAAAACAGGCTTCAAACAGTTTAAGGAAAAGGAGGCTAAACTGGAAAAGGAAGGGAAGCCTGCTAAAAAGTAATAATAGAACGTAATCTAGGAAACAAATCCAGTGACAGTCCCGGTGTATTTGGCAGAAAAAAGAAAATGTGATTAAGAAGAAGGATGCAGTCTTCTGGCACCTACAGAAGGAACAGTATCGAGATGCAGGTCTATCTGTGCGTAGCAGAAACAGAGAGATGTGGTAAAAATTGTTAAGGAAAAAGCCACAGTTCTGGAGGGGTTTCCCACAGAGATACTGAAATTCGTAAAATATCCAAGGAGATGAAGCAGCATGGACTGGAGAGGAGGCCTGTGGCAGTTAAGCTGAAAGATAACTAGAGATCACTCTGGCTCATCAACTCCAACTCTGTAAAGGCAGTTCTTTTTCATCACTTAAAAAACAGTGGTAAAGAAAATATGTACATCTCGCCCAATAGCAATGAAAAAAAAAAA
Organism: Elephas maximus indicus; assembly: GCF_024166365.1. Lineage (NCBI taxonomy): Eukaryota > Metazoa > Chordata > Mammalia > Proboscidea > Elephantidae > Elephas > Elephas maximus. Next base: position 78,956,204 of record NC_064838.1, on the reverse strand, counting down.
ATATATATATATATATATATATATCTCCAAAGCAAATCCAGTGCCGTCGAGTCGATGCCAATTCAGAGCGACCCTATAGGAAAGAATAGAACTGCCCCATAGAGTTTCCAAGGAGTGCCTGGTGGATTTGAACTGCTGACCCTTTGGTGACCAGTCATAGCACTTAACTGCTACGCCACCAGGGTTTCTATATATATATATATATATAAACTAAAAATATTTTGTTGTTAGGTGCCATTGATTCGGTTTGGAATCATAGCAACCCTATGTACAACATATATATAAATATGTATATGAAATTCATTATATATAATTTGATATTTATCCTTCTATGTACAATATAGAAAAACCTCATTGTGTAGTGGTTAAGAGGTAAGGTTGCTAACCAAAATTTTGGCAGTTCAAATTCATCAGGCACTCCTTGGAAATCTTATGGGTCAGTTCTACTCTGTCCTATAGGGTCCTATGAGTTGGAATCAACTTGAGGTCAATGGGTTCGTTTTTCTTGGTTTGTTTCATTGTATGTATATATATGTATATATATATATATATATATACACACACACACACATACAATTCAATATCTGAACTATATCCAACAGTAAAATAGTTTTCTGATGATTTTTTTTTTGAAACTTCTGAAAATGTGGGAGAAACAAGATCTGAAACTCCTAAGTATGAACAAAAGTAATCAGATTTTAAATGAAACTGTAACAAAGAATAATCCTCTAACAGCAAAATTATTTTTACCTTTTATTAATTTCTTTCCACTTTCCCTATTTAAAGGCAGAACAACACAATAAATGGCTCCAGGGAATCTCACATGGGTGACTGAGTTCATTCTCATGGGAATCACAGACCTTCCTGAGCTTCAGGTCCCCCTTTTCTTTGTCTTCCTGGTGATCTATGGGCTGACTGTGGTAGGGAACCTGGGCACCATCATCATCACCAGTGTGGACTCCAGACTTCAAACCCCCATGTACTTTTTCCTTCGACATTTGGCTATCATTAATCTTGGCAATTCTACCACCATTGCCCCTAAAATGTTGCTCAACTTCTTGGTTAAGAAGAAAACCATCTCATACTACTGTTGTGCAGCTCAACTAGGTGGATTCTTAGTTTTCGTGGTGGCTGAAATTTTCATACTGGCCGCAATGGCCTATGACCGTTATGTGGCCATTTGCTATCCCCTGCTCTACATGGTGGTGGTACCTCGGCGGATCTGCCTTCTGCTGGTATCCCTCACATACCTCTTCAGCCTGAGCACAGCACTGACTGTCTCTTCCTGTGTGTTCTCTGTGTCATACTGTTCTTCCAATGTAATCAACCATTTTTACTGTGATAACACCCCTTTGCTAGCCTTGTCCTGTTCTGATACTTACATTCCAGAAACAGCAGTGTTTACATTTTCGGGTATCAACCTGTTTTTCTCCTTGATCATTGTTCTAATATCCTACTTCAACATTGTTCTCGCCATTTTGAGGATACAGTCCTCAGAAGGGAGACAAAAAGCTTTTTCCACCTGTGCTTCTCACATGATGGTGGTCACTGTGTTCTATGGGACCCTCCTTTTCATGTATTTGCAACCAAGGACAACATTAGATACTGATAAAATGGCCTCAATCTTTTACACCCTCGTGATACCAATGCTGAATCCCCTCCTTTACAGCCTAAGGAACAAGGACGTGAAGGACGCACTGAAGAGATTCCTTAATAACCCATGCAAATCGCTCAAACTAATGTGAATATATAACTACAACTGTCTTCTTTTAACAGTCTTATTTTGCTCCTGACAAAGCTGCTTTTAAGTCAAGAAGTATTCTAAATGGTTAAAAAAAAAACTGTTAATTTCGGTGGGAAAACTACTGATGCATTTTTTTCCCCATTCAAAATATCAGTCCCCCTAGAGGGATAAAGGTTTCAATTATACAATGAAAACAAACTTACATATGTAATAAACAACAACTTGAAAATAAACAAATACATACTATAAATAAATTACAACTTGTTAAAAGGTTTGTGTCTTATACCCTCTAAATATGGTATCTGTTGCTGTTGATATGTGCCATAGAGTTGATTTGTACTCATATTGACATTATGTTCAACAGAAGGAAACACTGCCTGGTCCTGAGCCATCCTCATGATCATTGTTATGCTTGACCCCGTTGTTGCAGCCACTGTGTCAATCCATCTCCTTGAGGGTCTTCAACCTGGGTGCCATATTTGTTTGCAAATGAGAAGACATAGCTGTAAACAAAAGGTACCTAGGTGGTACAAATTGTTTTCAGTAATCTAAATTTTGGAGAATCAGAAACACCCAGCAGTAAGAAAAGGCCTTGTGATTCTCTTCCTTTAAGATTACAGCCAAGAAAACACTTTGGAGAGTTTCTACCTTGTAACACTTGGGGTCTTCACGAATTGAAATTGACTTGCCGGCAACTAACGACAACAATGTAGTCTGTAAACAAGGAAGAGAAAGCCTGATAATGGGTGATGGAAGTGTATGAGAGTCATTGCTTGAAAGATGATAGAAAGTCAGATCATTCTACTTGATACACTCACCTTTGCCCAAGGACTAAACATTTTATTATAATTTTACATTTTTTAATACCGTATCCTCCATTAATAACCTTTTGCACCTTTTTCTCAGTCTATCACATTTGTGAACCCATTGTTGTCCTACACTTAAAATAAACTTATATGAAAGTAAACATGTAGGGGAAAATAAAAACTAAGCCCAAGAGTGCTTTGAAACACGACCTGTGCCATAGCAGACTGAAATAAATATATAAGCATTCTGCATTTTTCCTCCTCTCTCATAGACATGTGCACGAAGCAAAAAAATTCTGTTGAGCTAGTCATGTTTTATAATTAAATTATTTCCAAATGATATTTTCATACTAAAATCTGTTGTATACTTTATTATCTTTAATATGAAACTGTCAACATTAAACATCACTTCTTCTCACATTTTTATTTAGTGTGGTGAAAGTGTTATTAGACCAAAAATGTCATCTCTTAAATGTGGTAACAATTATCAAAAAACTTACTACAAAAAAGAAAAAAAAAGTTAACAGTCATGTGAGTTATTGCTGTGTATGTGCAATGCTACTAACATGCAATGGCGTGAGGGAGAGTAGGTGTGGCATGTGACGTAAGGACAGTCTCTGGACATAAAATAAACTTATGACAATTTCAGGAAGGTCAGACATGAGGCACAACCAGGAACTCGGAGACTCACAGAAATGAGTCCATTTCTAACTTTGGTCATAAATAAACAGAATAGCTGAAGGCAGGCAAGATAAAATATGTGATGGACATTTCTGACCTCAAAAGACAAAATCAGCTATAATTTAATCCCATTAGTCTGTAAACTTTTCATGTTAATTGCTAATGTGTTTCTTTGCTTTTACTTTATTCAGAGTGTGTTTGGCTTCAGCAGTTTACAGTTACAGAAGTGTTTCCCATTGGAAAACTATTTTCTTTGGGTATGGCTCCATGAACAGAATTAGAGCAAAAGGCTAAACTTACTTTACAACATTTCCAAGGCTGTTTAAAATAAATGAGTGGATAAATAAATAAACCTGTTGTCTTAGAGTGATTCCTACACATTGCAACCCCATGTGTATCAGAGTCGAACTTTCCCAGAAGGTTTTCAATGACTTTTCAGAAGCAGATTGCCACGTCTTTCTTCTAAGACACCTCTGGGTGGATTCAAACCACCAAATTTTCAGTTAGCAGTCACGTACTTAACAAATATATAACATCCAGGGACTCTATCCAATGCCATACACTGAAATACATATACAGTTTGGTTGATTGCTGAACATTTTGCTAAATGAATAAAGATCAAAAATGGGAAGTTCACTGTTTTCTACCTTATAATTTGGTTCTCATATATGTATTTCCTAAAAATAATTATGCTGTTTTTATATTACTTTCTTATTGCTATAACAAATTACCTCAAATTTAATGCCTAAAAACAACACAAATGTATTATCTCACAGTTTTGACAGTAAGAAGTCCATAATGAGTCTAATTGCACTAAAAGCAAGGTGTTAGCTAATTGTATTCTTCCTTGGATGCCCTAGAGGAGAATGTTTCCTGCCTTTTTCACCTAGAAGAGGCAGCAAATATTCCTGGGATAGTGACCGCTTCCAGTTATCAATCCTATCACTCTCACTTCTGCTTCCATGACCTTGTCGGGTTCTCCTGCATACATTTTGTCTTCTAAGAACTCTTTTGATTACATTGGGCCCACCTGGACAACCCTGGAACACATTATATCAATAAAGTCCCTTTTGTCATGTAATATATTCACAGTTTCTGGGAATTAGGATTTGGACATCTTTGAGGGTTCATGAAACTGTGTTCTACATCACATTGGAATATTTTGTGAAATTAGACAATGTAAAATCTTGCACCTGCCTCATGTACAAGAGCTCAATAAAATAATCCCACTAAAATGTACACAATATATATCTGTTTTACATTGTTTAGATACAAAATTTGTTCTATACAAACTATACATTAAGACTTCCTTGGATTAAGAATGAACAACAACAGCAAAACATTTGGCTCGAAGATTGCAGAAAGTGTGTACCCAGATAAACACACACTCACATATCATTTGTTACACTTCTATTGAGAAATTCTGAATCAGACAAGTTAACCAACCAGGCATATTGGTCAAGCATATATTTTTAATGAAGTAAGATGTGAAAAACAATTTATCTCTCAACTCCAGTCTTCTACTGTCAAAGTTTACCCCATGGGGGCAGTAACACCTCCAAACTTCCAGGTTATGCCTGTCCGGGTGCCAAGGTGGTTCCCTGGCATCTTGTGCCTGAACAGGTATAGTAAAACCACTGAGGGGATCAGGCAAGATGGGGTGCATGGAAGTTTTGAAGCAAGTCACCACCTGGGCAAAAGTGTGAAAGGTAGGAAAGGCTTCAAACAGCTGCCACAGGAGCCCACAGCCTGTACTGCAGAAGAGGCTAGAGCTCTCATCCAACTCCATAAGGTAGGGCTGTCTGGTCAGACAGCATGGCAAGTGTGTAACTCCTGAGAGGAGCACATATTGAATCCCTCCAAGAGCCTGAGAATAAAAAAATAAGATATTGATTTTGCTTTAACACTAAGTGCTTGATCAAACAAAAAATGTTTTTTATATGATATGGAATAAACATCTATTTCGACCTCATCTATATTTCCAATTATATTATCAGTTAACATGTCACCCAGACTCTATGATCCACCCATCATTGCTTTCTACGTTGCTCGTATTTTGCTCTGCTACTTAACACACAGTAGGAAATTTTAACCTGTCTTGTGCAATCAACGAAATTAGACGTACTTTGTGTAATATCCCTCTACTCTTTGCTATGTTGTGTTCTGACACTTACATCGACCAACTTCTTCTCTTCTATTTTGTGGGTTCACCACCCTGATTGTCTTGATACCCTATGGTTTCATTTTCTCGGCCATTCTGAAGATTCCTTCTGCTGATAGGAGGTGAAAAGTGTTTTCCATTTTTGGCTCTCACCTAACTGGAGTGTCAGTTTACCATGAACAATCCTCTTCATATATGTGAGACCAAGTTCCAGCTACACTTTGGGTCATGGCATGATAGTGTCAGTATTTGGCACTGTTGTGACAGCCATGCTGAATACCATTACCTGCAGTGTGAGGAACAAAGATGTAAAAGAAACAATAAAAAAATGTGTTAGTGTGAAATATACAATAAGGCATATTTTTAGCAATAACAATTAAAAAAATCAAGAGTCAAGATCGATGTCTCAATATGAAAAAGATACACAAAAAAGAAATTTTTGTTTTAGTTTCTTAGTGTCTTTCTATTCTTTCTGAACATTTGAAATAAAGATGTCTTAATGTATGCTATTTTAAAACATGTGCAGAAAAACTATGCCATGAATTTGCTTCTTTTATTTTTTTTATGTTCATACTACCTCATGAAATGGTTGAACATCGACTAATTCTTTTTCATATAATGACTCTGTGTATTCCTTCCATCTTCTTTTGATGCCTCCTACATCGTTTAATATCTTCCCCATAGAATCTTTTACTATAGCAACTTGAGGCTTGAATTTTTTCTTCAGTTCTTTCAGCTTGAGAAACACTGAGTATGTTCTTCCTTTTAGTTTTTCTGTCTCCAGCTCTTTGCACATGTCATTATAATACTTTACTATGTCTTCTCCAGCCACCCTTTGAAATCTTCAGTTCTTTTACTACATCATTCCTTCTTTTTTTTTAGCTGCTCGACATTCAAGAGCAAGTTTCAGAGTCTCCCCTGACATCCATCTTGCTCTTTTCTTTCTTTTCAATGACCTCTTGCTTTCTTCATGTATGATGTCCTTGATGTCATTCCACAACTTGCCTGGTCCTCAGTCACTGGTGTTCAACACGTGAAATCTTTTCCTGAAATGGACTCTAAATTCAGGTGGTACTGAAGGCTGAAGTCCAAGCTGCTCTGAAGGCATTGGCGAAAAATAAGGCTCCAGGAATTGATGGAATATCAATCAAGATGTTTTAACAAATGGATGCAGAGGTGAAGGTGCTCACTAGCCTATGCCAAGATATATGGAAGACAGCTTCCTGGCCAACTGACTGGAAGAGATCCATATTTATGCCTATTCCCAAGAAAGGTGATCGAACCAAATGGGAAAAATATAGAACAATGTCATTAACATCACACAGCAAGCAAAATTTTGCTGAAGATCATTCAAAAACAGCTGCAGTAGCATATCAACAGGGAACTGCCAGAAACTCAGGCTGGCTTCAGAAGAGGAACCAGGGATATCATTGCTGATGTCAGATGGATCTTGATTGAAAGCAGAGAATACTAGAAGGATGTTTACTTGTGTTTTATTGGCTATCCAAAGACATTCGACTGTGTGGATCATAACAAATTATGGATAACACTGCAAAAAAGGGAAATGCCAGAACACTTAATTGTGCTCATGAGGAACCTTTGTATAGATCAAGTGGCGGTTGTTTCAACAAAACAAGAGGACACTGATTGGTTTAAAGTCAGGAAAGGTATGCATCATGATTGTAGCCTTTCACCATACGTATTCTATCTGTATGCTGAGCAAATAATCAGAGCGGTCAGACTATATGAGAAGAATGGAGCATCAGGACTGGGGGAAGACTCATTAACAACCTGCATTAAGCAGATGACACAACCTTGCTTGCTGAAAGGCACGTACTAATGAAGATCAAAGATCACAGCCTTCAGTATGGATTGCACCTCAACATAAAGTAAAAATCCTCACAACTGGACCAATGAGCAACATCATGATAAAAGGAGATAAGACTGAAGTTGTCAAAGATTTCATTTTACTTGGATCCATAATCAACAACCATGGAAGCAGCAGTCAAGAAATCAAAAGACGCATTGCATTGGGTAAATCTCCTGCAAAAGACCCCTTTAAAGTGTTGAAAAGCAAAGATGTCACCTTGAAGACCAAGGTGCACCTGACCCAAGCCATGGTATTTTCAGTGGCATCATATGCATGTGAAAGCTGGACGAAGAATAAGGAAGACTGAGGAAGAATTGATGCCTTTGAACTGTAGTGTTGGCGAAGAATATTGACCATACCATGGACTGCCAAAAGAATGAACAAATCTGTCTAGGAAGAAGGGCAACTAGAATGTTCCTTAGAAGCAAGGATGGCGAGACTGAGTCTTACATACTTTGGACATGTTGTCAGGAGGGATCAGTCCCTGGAGAAGGACATCATGCTTGGCAGAGTACAGGGTCAGCGGAAAAGAGGAAGCCCCTCAATGAGGTGGATTGACACAGTGGCTGCAACAATGAGTTCAAGCAAACAACTATTGTAAGGATAGTGCAGGACCGGGCAGTGTTTTGTTCTGTTGTGCATAGGGTCGCTATGACTCCATGGCACCTAACAACAACAACAACATGTTCATACTGGATATGTATATGTGTATTTATGCATATATATGTATATACATATACACGTACACATAATGGCTCTAATATACACATATATACACATGAAGACATACAGGTATATGATCTTTACATAGAATATTGTGTATTTATGTTCTCTTGCTTATACATATGTACTTGGAAATGAAAAAAATAGTAAAATGTATTTATTTAGTGTGGTGTAATTTAAATAATAAAAATTTAGAAGTAAAGTTTCAATAAATTAAAAAAAATGATTCAGGAGTTGTTTGAGCAGAACTTGTTTTCTTTTTCTAATGAATTTTTTTACGTGAAGCAAAGTCAGTGGACAACACATAGCTAAAGAAATCAACATGGATAAATCTGCAAACATACATTTGAGTGAGAAGAAAATTGCAAAATAAGACACTCAGTACTATGTAAAATAATTAAAGATATCTTCAGATTTGTGTTTTGATGGGTGCATAAATATATAGTTAATTAATAACAACAAGAATATCATTAAAAGTTGTGGATAAGGGTTACCTCTGGGTAAGGAGACTTTGAGCTGGTGGTTTGAATCCAAGCAGAGGCACCTCGAAAGACCTGCTGAAACCTCATAGCCGTTGAAAATGGTACGGAGCACAGTTCTACTCTGACGCATATGGAGCCACCCTGAGTCAAAATTGGCTGGAGGGAAACTGGTGTTAGGTATTAGGAATACCAAAATCAAGAAGGAAGAGGTGTATCCTGCACTATAGAAGTCAGTATCTTAGAGAATGAGACACAACTTGTCATGGTTTCTTTGTCAAAGTTAAAATAATATTACAGATTGATTACAGCATGGGATACAAAATCCTGATGTTTAATTTCACATTTCAGGGTGGGTATTTCATTCATTCATATGTTCATTCATTCATTCATTCCATCAGTCAGTGAGTTGGTTAGCAACTGTCTTTTGGACATCTATTCTGGGTATTATTTTAGAAGATAGTAATAAAAAGGAAAACTAATCAGACACATCCTTTCCTCTTATAAAGGTTATAGGCTAGAAAATGCCCCAAGAAAGTAAGAAAGAATTGGTGATGACATTAAATTGCAATATTTACTCATTATTTGAAAGAAGATTGTACGCTGATGTGAAAAAATACATTTTTTACTTAAATTAATTGAATATAAAAACTACAAATGATACCAGATATGATTTCTACTTTAATAATTTTAAAAAAAGTTGATATTTAGCCTCTTTATAAACTTCACATTTTGAATTTGGTGTATATCATCTGGTTTTTACAGCAAATATACCAGAGTTTGATATTGGAAGGCAGGTTTTGTGTTATCCCCAATATTCACATTAAATTTATCCATTGGGGTAGAATTCTGTATTTTCCAACTGCTGGATTTTCTTCATCCATAACCCAGGAGCACAGGCCAGAGTATTGAAGGGTATATTAAAAATAATAATAATAATGATGATACAGAAACGCAGCATGTGTTTCTTATTCAATGTACTCATTTAAACAAGTCCCTAGGCTATCTCCACATTCTCATTGTTTGGGTGAAATTTTGAGTGGAGCTTTGCTTAATGAGCTTTCAACTTGTCTTTCTTTCCCTGGGGAACCAGACCTTTATCCGGGAATTCTAGTCCTCACATTCAGGGACTGAGGCCTAGACACAAACATACATTAGTGTTAGGGTCTTCAGGAACTTCAGGTCTTTGTAAAACTCTCCAGCATGCTTCGTGGAGTAAACTTAGGAGTGGATCTCAGCAGATTTCTCGGCACAGGTAGGTTAAACCAGATGTTTTCCCTGTTACTAGGTCTAGATGTGAGGACTAAGTATCTTGAAAGCTCTATCAATTCAAATCAAACTCAGAACTGAAATGGTTTCTTCTGTGTCTTTTCCAGGTGGAAACTCTGGTGGCGTAGTGGTTAAGTGCTATAGTAATTAACCGAGAGGTCAGCAGTTCAAATCCACCAGATACTCCTTGGAAACTACATGGGGCAGTTCTACTCTGTCCTCTAGGGTCACTATGAGTTGGAATTGACCCAATGGCAGTGGGTTTGGTTTGGTTTTTGGTCTTTTCCAAGTGACAAGCAATCCTTGCCCACTTAGAGCCAAGTGGAAGTGACGGCTGTGTAATGACTGAAGTGTCTTTAATGACTTAAGTAAATGTCTTAATAAATTAATAACAGTCTTCATGACTACTGAAAAATGAGACTGAGCATTGTTAAAGAAGATGTGAAAAAAATAACAAAATCAATGGTCAGTGTTGATTTTCTGAGAGAATGGAGAAGATTTAGCATATTGCTTTTTACATAGTTACTGCTAAAAGTATCAGCTGTAATGAATTGTAACAGGGTCATGGAGCATTTGGAGCACAAAAATGTAAAGTACTAAACCTTATCATCTTCCAGTGAGATTAACAATAAATTGAGAATTTCACATTTTCTCAATGCAGATGTCCAATTTGAAGAATTTCTTGAGCATTTTTGAAATTCTAGTTATTGATATCCTACTTTAGCCACAATCTTACACTTCTATTATTAGCAGTTAGGGATACAAAGAATGGAAGTAATTATGTGCCCTTATTTTTTCCATTGTGAATGAAAGCCAGAGAAATATGATATGATATAGAAAAAATCATAAACCTGATTCTTATTCACAATCTAAAGCAGTGAATATGATGCCAATTGATAACACAGTGGTAACTTTTTGAAATTAAATATATATGTAAATATATGTTAAATCTAATATTGAAACTATGTTTAACAGTGAATAAATAAATAGTTTAGGCAAACAATTCAAAGAAACAACCTCAGTCCTCAGTTGTTCTCTGATGACTTTGTATTTCTGAAATTTGTGAAAAAACAGGGAGAAAACTAAGATCTGGGACTTTTAACTCTTTTCGAATGGAAGTAAAATGACTTTAAACAAAACTTTGACAAGAAATAACCCTCTAAGAGCAAAAATTTTTTTGCCATCCACTAATCTCTTTCCATTTTTCCCATTTAAAGACAAAAGCAACACAATACATGGCTCCAGGAAATCTCACATGGGTGACTGAGTTCATTCTCATGGGACTCTCAGACCATCCTGAGCTCCAGGTCCCCCTTTTCTTTGTCTTCCTGGTGATCTATGGGCTGACTGTGGCAGGGAACCTGTGCATCATCACCCTCACCAGTGTCGACTCTCGACTTCAAACCCCAATATACTTTTTCCTCCGACACTTGGCTATTATCAATCTCAACAATTCTACTGTCATTGCCCCCAAAATGCTGGCCAACTTCTTGTGTAAGACGAAAACTATCTCTTACTACTGTTGTGCAGCTCAGCTTGGTGGATTTGTAGTTTTCATTGTGGCAGAGATTTTCATACTGTCCACAATGGCCTATGACCGCTATGTGGCCATATGCAACCCCCTTCTCTACATGGTGGTGGTATCTCGGCAAATCTGCCTTCTGCTAGTATCTCTCATATGCCTCTACAGTCTGACCACAGCACTGACTGTCTCTGCCTGTGTGTTCTCTGTATCATACTGTTCTTCCAACGTAATCAACCATTTTTACTGTGATAATGTCCCTTTGCTAACCTTGTCCTGTTCTGACACTTACATTCCAGAAATACCAGTGTTTACCTTTTCAGGGATCAATTTGTTTTTCTCCATGATCATTGTTCTAATATCCTACTTTAACATTATCCTTGCCATTTTGAGAATACAGTCCTCAAAGGGGAGACAAAAAGCTTTTTCCACCTGTGCTTCTCACATGATGGCGGTCACTGTGTTCTATGGGACTCTCCTTTTCATGTATTTGCAACCCAGGACACACCACTCATTAGATACTGATAAAATGGCCTCAGTCTTTTACACCCTCTTGATACCAATGTTGAATCCCCTCATTTACAGCCTAAGGAACAACGATGTGAAGAACGCACTGAAGAGATTCCTTAATAACCCATGCAAATCACTCAAACTAATGTAAATATATAACTACAACTGTCTTCTTTTAAAGTCTTAATTTGCTCCTGAAAAATCTGCTGTTAAGTGAAGAGGCATTAAATAGCTAAAAAAAAAAAAACTATTAATTTCAAAGGGGAAAATATTGATGCATTTTTATCCCAGTTCAAAATACCCGCTATTCCTAGATAGAAAAATGCTTCAATAATGCAATGAAAAAAAAACCTTAAAAACAGTGCCCACTTCAACAACACATACACTAAAATTGGAATGATAGAGAGAATATTAGCATGGCCCCTGGGCAAGGATGACACTCAAATTTGTGAAGTATTCCATAGTTTTTTGATTTGTGAACTTTCACTAAAAGCACAACAAAAAATTTTTTTTAAACTTACATTTGTAATGAACAACAATTTGAAAGGAAAAAATATGCATTATAAATAGAATACAAGTTATTAAAAGATTTGTTTCTTATTCTGTCTAAATAAGATATCTAAAAAAAAAGATATCTAGGTGGTGCAAAATGTTCGCCCTAACCTAAAGCTTTCTAGATTGAACCCCCTGTGGTACCAAGGAAGAAAATGCCTGCTGATTTTTTTCTTTTAAGATTACAGCTATTAAAACCACATGAAAAAGTTCTACTATGTACACATGGGGTTGTCAAGAGTTAGAATTGACTTGACGTCTATTAACAACAACATCATAGTCTCTAAACAAGGAAGAGAAAGCCTGATAAAGGGTGGTGAGATATATAAGAATCATTGCTTGTAAGACGATAGAAAGCCTGATCATTCTCCCTGGTACACCCACCTTTTGTCCAAGGGCTGGACATTTTATTATAAGTTTACTTTTTTTTTTTAATACCATATTCTCCATTCATAAACTTTGGCACCATTTTCTCCATCTATCACATTTTTTGTTCATCCATTGTTGTCTTGCACTTAAAATAAATTTATAACCCAGAGGAGTGAACAGGCATTAAGCCTAGGGTGCTTTGAAAGGCCACATGTACCACAGCAGACAGAAATAAACATAGAAGCATTCTACCATTTTCCTCCTCTCAACACTAGTACACAAAGCAAAAATTTATGTTCAGCTAATCATGACAAAATTAAAGGTTTTCCATAGGATGCTCTTATACTAAAAACTATTGTGTAGAGTTTATTATCTTTATAATAAACCATAACATTAAACACAACTTCCTAGTACATTTTATTTAGTGTGTTTGTGGGTGAAAATATTATTAGATCAAAAATGTCATCTCTTAAAGGTAACAATTCTCAGGAAACCTATAGCAAAAAAAAAAAAATTAAAACTCATAGGAGCCATATCTATATATGTACAATGCTACTAAGATGTGGTGGAGTGAGGCATAGTGGATAAGACATATGAGGTAAAGACAGGGTCTGGGAATAAAGCTACGACATTTTCAGGAAAGTCAGACATAATTCAAAACCAGGAATTGTGAGGCTTACGTAAGTAAATCAATTTGTAACTTTAGCCACACATATTCATAATTTGTATTCCTTCTGCATCTTTAAGAAAAACATTATAAGACATGTTTAAAGAGTTCTGCCTTCATCATCAGATATAAAACTTGGATTAAGCTGCTGTAGAAAATTCTGAATATTACAGTAATTTATGGAAAATTGAAGCATGTACTCAACAAATAGTGTACCTCAATCCTGGTTTTTGAATGTAGGCAATAAAAAAATTACAGTGAAAGCTGAGGAATTGCACATCAAAGGTTTCCTCAATAGGAAATCAAATGTATCCTGGAAAATTAACAAACACCCGATGGTATTGCTCCCTGTTCTCAAATACTTCAGGATTAATGAAAATTTGTGTTCTAGCTCCATGGGGAGTATCTCAAGGGGAGAAAAACAACAACAAAAAAATCCCAGTGCTGTTAAGTCAATTCTAAATTCTTATGATTGCAGTAAGATTAGGAAGCACTTGGGGGAACAAGAACTTATTTCTCATCTTAGGCGAGTAGATGGCACTGATCTGCATGTTTATCAATGCGCTCCAGTCATTATTCTTGACCCTTGGTTTCAATTTAAATTATACTCATGAGTATAGTCAGCAAAGTCAGACTCAAGATACTATACTGTGTCTACTAATAATGTCTTAACTATGTTATCATGTGTTTTTACCACCATTATTATGTTCTTTGAGGAAAGCAAAAAACTTCATTTCTATTTGTTATGATTTCCATATTGATTCTGGAATGTTCTGTGTATGTGTGTTAGTTGCCATCAAATTGGTCCCCACTCATAGAGACTCTATGTAGAACAGAAAGAAACACTGCCCAGTCCTGTACCATCCTCACAATCCTTGCTGTGCTTAAGCCCATCATTGCAGTCACTGTGTCAGTGCATCTCCTTGAGCTTCTTCCTCTCTTTCGTTGATCCTCTGCTTTACCAAACATGATGTCCTTCTCCAGGGACTGATCTGGTCTGATAATATGTCCAAAGTATGTGAGATAAAGCCTAGCCATCTTGCTTCCAAACAGTGAATATGCTGAGGGCAGATAAGCATTGTTTGAAAGCTTCCCCTAGAATGTTATTTAGACCAAGACTCCATTGGTCAAGTTGAGGATAATGATGCTGAGTGAGTGTTCATGTCTCAAATACTATTAGTTTAATGATAGGGATTCCTGTTATTCAACAATGCAATAGTATCATCATATCCTGTTTTCATGCATTTACACAATTTCCTTTGTGATGAGAATATTTCATTTGTGGTTGCATCCAAAAATATTACACAAGAGACTGAGATTGTCAAGGTTTAAATGCCCCCATAAGCAGATCCTAGGCTGAAGACTAGATTATATTTTTATTTGGCAGGGGATTCCAGGAATCGTAATTGAGGAAATGGAGAATAAGAGACAGAGAAGGGAGAAAATCTAATGGTGTAAAGAGCAGGTTACTGTTGGAAGCAATCGTATAAATTGCTTGAGATATTTTGAGATGTCCTGCAAAACCTTCCTTGGAATTGTCCTAAGACAGGAAAGCCAGGGGTTTTGGGTATTTATTCACTGATTCTTGTAACTTATTAGTTGAGAATTGCTCATCGACATATGAAATGCTGGGAACTTCCGCATTGCCTTTCGTATGGTCTGAGCAAGCTCCCAAGGCACTGACAAAAGCCCCGCAGGCAAAGGAGTAAAACACTTGAAGTGGAAAACTGCCAGCAAGCCAGAAAATATCTACAAGGGCTACAGTCAGAGGTAGCCAAGGTGATGGGGGTGAGGAAGTACACATTTTTCTCTGTGGTGACATTTGCCATTGAAAGTTGATGGCAAAGCCAAAATAAAATATTAGACATCTTGCCTTAATATACTCATCTTGCTGCAGTAATAGCATGCCTGGCACCTACTGTCTATCTTGGTATTACATTTCCAGGTTCTTATTCATAAGGCAGTGAGGCTAAGGCTTAGAAGCATCTCCAAATATATTTTTAATTAAGGCTGAGTTTTAAATCAGCACAATTAAAAGTCCAGGGATTGTCAATCCTCGGAAGAACTATAAATCAGATATATGCATTCAACTTTCAGTATTGTTGATCTTCCAACGCCCCGTGTATCCAGGCTTGGGGATTTCTTTTCTCCTCTCATTCACTGAGGGGAGTTTTCATCCTGAGCTGTTCTCCATGTCATAAATTTCTCATGTTGAAAGTGAATTGAGAAAGCTATATTTGGAGGATGGGAACAAGTGGATAAGAGACTTTCTCATAACTCCCTTAAAAAAAAAAAAGAGTCAGTTATAATGACATGGGCACAATGCAAATCTCAGCCTATAATGTTTTTTTTTTTTTTTCCATATATTTGAGAATTGGGCAATTTGTTGCTTGGGTTGTTAGGTGTAATGGAGTCAGTTCTGACTCATAGCAACCACGTGTACAACAGAAGGTTCTGTCGTACATATGGTTCTGTGCTACCCTCACAATAGTTGTTATGTTTGAGTTCATTGTTCCAGCCACCATGTCATTCCATCTTGTTGAGGGTCTTCCTCTTCTTTGCTGACCTTCTATTTTAGCAAGCATCACGTCCTTCACTAGGGGAAGGTCACTGGTGATAATATGTGGAAAGTACATGAGACAAAGTCTCAACATCCTTGCTTCCAAGAAGCACTCTGGCTGTATTTCTTCCAAGACAGACTTCTTTGTTCTTCTGGAAATGAATGGTATAATCAATATTCTTTGCTAACAGCATAATTCAAAGATATCAATTCTTCTGTCTTCCTTTTTCATTGTCCAGTTTTCACATGTGTATGACACCACTGTAAATATCATGGCTTGGATCAGGCATACCTTGGTGCTAAAAGTGACATCTTTGCTTTTTAACACTTTAAAGAAGTCTTTTGCAACAGATTTGCCCTACGCAGCGCTTCATTTGATTTCCTAACTGCTGCTTCCGCAGACATTGATTGTGGATCCAAATAAAATGAAATTCTTGAAAATGTGAAACTTTTCTCCATTTATCATGATGTTGCTTATTTGTCTACTTGTGAGAATTTTTGTTTTCTTTATGTTAAAGTTTAATCCATACTGAAGACTGTAGTTTATGATCTTCATTAGTAAGTACTTCAAGTCCTCTTTGCTTTTAGCAAGCAAGGTTGTGTCATACGCATGTTGCAGGCTGTTAATGACCCTTCCACCAATGCTGATGCCACATTGTCCAGCTTCTCAGATTATTTGTTCAGCATACAGATTGAATAAGTGTGCTGAAAGGATGCTACCCTGATGCACGCTTTTCTTGGTTTTAAACCATGCAATATCCCCTCGTTCTGTTGAACGACTTCCTCTTTGTCTATGTATAGGTTCCGCATGAGCGCTATTATGTGTTCTGGAATTCCCATTCTTCACAATATTGTCTATAGTTTGTTATGATCCACAGAGTAAAATGCCTTTGCATAGTCAGTAAAACACAGGTAAAACATCTTTCTAGTATTCTGCGCTTTCAGCCAAGATCCATCTGACATCAGCAATGATATCCCTTGTTCCAGGTTCACTTCGAATCCTGCTTGAATTTCTGGCAGTTCCTTGTCAATGTACTGCTGCAACCGCTTTTGAATAATCTTCAACAATTTTTTGCTTACATGTGATACTAATGATATTGTTTGATAATTTCCACATTGGGTTGGATCGCCTTTCTATGGAATCGGCACAAATATGGATCTCTTCCAGTCTGTTGAACAGGCTGTAATCTTCCAAAATTCTTGGCGGAGACAAGTGAGCACCTCCAGCACTGCATCTGTTTGTTGAAATATCTCATTTGGTATTCTCTCAGTTCCTGGAGCCTTGTTTTTTGCCAATGCCTTCAGTGCAGCTTGGACTTCTTCCTTCAGTACCATCGGATCTTGATCGTATGCTATGTCCTAAAATGGTTGAATATTGAACAATTCTTTTTGGTATAGTGTCTGTGTATTTCTTCCACCTGCTTTTGATGCTTCCTGCATTTTTCAATATTTTGTTCATAGAATCTTTCAAAATTTTAACTCAAGGCTTGAAATTTTCCACATTTTTTTTCAGCTTGAGAGTTGCTGAACATGTTCTTCCCTTTTGGTTTTCTAACTCCAGGTCCTTGTACGTTTCGTTATAATATTTGACTTTGTCTTCTGCAGCTGCCCTTTGAAATCAACCATTCAGCTCTTTTACTGCATTTTTTTTTTCCTTTCACTTTAGCTACGCTATGTCCAAGAGCAAGTTTCAGACTCTTTTGATATTTATTTTGTTCTTTTCTTTCTTTCCTGCCTTTTTGATGACCTTACGTTTTCTTCATGCATGATATCCTTGATGTCTTCCCACAACTTGTCTGGCCCTTGATATTTAGTGTCAAATGTGTCACAAATTCAATGTGTCAAATCTATTCTTTAGATGGTCTCTTAATTCCGGTGGAATATACTCAAGGCTGTACTTCGGCTTTCATGGACTTGTTTTAATTTTCTTCAACTTCAGCTTGAACTTGCATATAACAAATTGACGATCTGTTTCACAGTCGACCCTGGCCTTGTTCTGAGTGATGATATTGAGCTTTTCCATTGTCTCTTTCCACAGATGTATTCAATTTGATTCCTGTGTAGTCCATCTTAAGAGGTCTACTTGAATGGTCACCATTTATGTTGTTGATAAAAGGTATTTGCAGTGAAGAATTTGTTGGTCTTTCAAAATTCTATCATGCCATCTCTGGCATCGTTTTTATCACCAAGGCCATATTTTCCAACTACCAATCCTTCTTTTTTTTTTTGCCAAATTCTGCATTCCAATCACCAGTAATTATCAATGCACATTGATTGCATGTTTGATCAATTTTGGACTGCAGAGGGTGGTAAAAATCTGTAATTTCTTCATCCTTGGCCTTAGTACTTGGAGCATAAATTTGAATAATAGTCATATTATTCAAATATGGTTTTCCTTGTAGGCTAATGAATATTGTCCTATCACTGGCAATGGTGTACTTCAGGATAGATCTTGAAATGTTCTTTTGATGATGAATGCAATGTCATTACTCTTCAAGTTGTCATTTCCGGTATGGTAGTTCATAAGATTATCTGAATCAAAATGGCCAATACCAGTCCATTTCAGCTCACTAATGCCTAGGATGTCAATGTTTAGGAGTTCAATTTCATTTTTGATGACTTCCAATTTTCCTAGTTTCATACTTCTTACATTCCACGTTCTGATTATTAATGGATATTTATAGCTGTTTCTTCTCATTTTTAGTGATTCTTTATCTGCTTGACTCCACCCACATCATTAAGGCTGACCTCACTTCCAGGAGGTAGTTCTTCCCCAGTCATATTTTGTATGCCTTCCTACCTGAGGAGCTCATCTTACAGCAGTATATAAGATAATGTTCTGCTGTTATTCATGAGGTTTTCACTGGCCAACTGTTTTTTCAGAAGTAGACTGACAGTTCCTTCTTCTTAGCCTGCCTTAGCCTGGAAGCTTTACTGAAACCTGTCAAGCAAGGGTGACCCTGCTTGTATTTGAGATAGCAGTGGCAAAATCTTCCTGTATCACAGCAACCTGCAATCTACCACAGTACAACAAACTGAAAGACGCATGGTAGTTTGATTTGTAGCAGATCAAATCTTTCTGTGGAGAGAACTCGTATGGCAGCACTTCCTGTAAGAATAGCTGATAAGGCGATTGGCTTAAAAAAGATATATATATATATATATATCTTTCTTAGTTTGGTTACAGTGTGGTATTTACAAGGGCATTTGATGGGGGGGGATCACAGTGTAGTTATGTCATCATTACCAGACATTTCTCACTTAGGGGTGTCACATGTTAGTTAAAACAAAAAACCCAAACCCAGTGCCGTCGAGTCCTTTTGACTCATAGAGACCCTATCGGACAGAGTAGAACTGCCACACAGAGTTTCCAAGGAGGACCGGGCAGATTCAAGCTGCTGACCCTTTGGTTAGCAGCCCTAGCACTGAACCACTAGGCCACCAGGGCTAAATCATCTGTATCAGACATTCTTCCCTTAGAAACAGCAGGGAAGATGACTGCCACTAGAGAGAAAACGGCACCAGCTAACAAGGATTTGCACCAAAACTTCAAGACAGCCATTTCAGACTTTTTCAGGTACCTCACTTTTTGAATTTCCCTTACACAGGTTTAAAGATCTTTATCTCAAGATCTAAAAGATATTGACATCTACCCTCTTTAGAGTCTAAATATTTTGTTTTGATTTTAAGTGCTTGATCTAACTAAAATTAATTTTTACATGATATAAACGTCAGTTTCAACCTCTTCCGTAAGGATAATTATATTATCAGTTAACATGTCTCCCAGAATCTATGTGCCACTCATTATTGCTTATGTTGGTGGTATTTTTCATGCTTCTTTACATACAGTAGCAGCTTTTAACCTCTCCTTCTGTGAAAGTAGAAATGCCTTGTGTGATATCCTTCTACTTCTTGCTATCTCCTGTTATGACATTCACATCAACTATCATCTGCTCTTCTACTTTGTGGGTTCTGTTGAGATATTCACTGTTCTGATTGTCCTGATCTCCTGTGGTTTCATTTTTTTGGCCATTCCGAAGATGCGTTCTGCTGAAGAGAAGCAAAATGTGTTTTCCGCTTGTTGCTCTCACCTAATTAGATTTTGTGATAACTGTACTGAAAACCATCCCATACAGTTTGAGGAACAAAGGTGTAAAAGAAGCAGTAAAAAAAAAAAAAAAAAAAAGTGAGAAAAATTGGTTTATAAGTAAAGTATATTTTTAGAGCTAAAAATTAAATTGAAAAAAAAAATTAAGAGAATGGCCTATGTCTCGATATGAAGAAGATATGACAAAAGTGAAATTTTTGTTTTAGTTTATTAGTTTCTTTCAATTCATCTTAAACATTTTGAAATAAAGGTCAGGGTCAGCCCTCAAGATATGCTGTTTTAACATGTGCAGGAAAAAAACGTGCCATCAATTTGCTTCTTACTATGCTCATACTAACTTATGTATGTGTAAGTGTGCATGTATATATACATATATATTCATTTGTATATATACACATAAATAGCATGATTCCTATGGACATATATACACACGCACATATGTGTATATAATCTTTACTTAAAGTGTTGTATATTTTTATTCTCTTGCTTATAAAAGTGTGACCGGAATAAGGTTCTTGCCTCTCACTGATCAAGAATGAGCAGGTAAGTCACGTAGTTTTCCATACGAGCAAAGCTTTATTGAAGAGGCTTGCAAGCGGAGATAAGGAGGGCCTAGAGCAATGCTTACCCTCATCTCACAGAACAAAAGAGAGGCCCGAGTTTTTAAAAGTTCTTGGAGGGGAAAAGATTCATGTTTATTCACAGACAGAGTTAGGGATATGTTAACTAAGGTGCACATGCAACAGCTTTCCAAGATGGCTCCCGTCCTGGAGGCCTCTGGGATTCATAGCAGGACTTATCATGGGGTGTTGCATCTGAGCGGTGTCTCGTTCCCTGGGTTCGATTCCCTGGCCAGGGCTGTAGCCCCTCACCGCCCTGGTGGAAGGTCACACAGCGGTCACAGTTGGATGTTCTGCGCATGTCCCTGGGCCTGGTTTTCTCCAGCTGCTTCTGAAAGGCAACTTTAAAGACCTTTGCTGGCCATTTTTAGATACCCGGCCCTATTGTTCTGGGGAATGGCTTTGTTTCTGTGCCCTGGCCTATTTCTTGTTACTTTGTTTGCAGATTTGTGGGCCCCTCTGTTCCTTGTCTTACTAAGTCTCTCGGTTTCACACTCAACCTGCTATTACCTCCCTTATAGTATAGTCTATTTCTCACTTACTTGCTTCTTCCCTAACCACACCAGTCTCTTCGCTATTTTTCAAACAGGCACCCTCCGATCTCAGGTCCCTTGCTCTCTGTCTTAAAAGTAAATTGGAAAATGGAAAAATAATAAAACATTTATTTATATTTTATAACTTAAAGCATTAGAAACATTGAGAACTAAAATATTAATTATTTTTTAAAATACGAATCTAGAGTAGTTTGGACAGCCCTTGTTTTCTATTTCTAATGAATTTTATATATTCAGCAAAATCAGTGAATAATATACAGTTAAATGAATCAACTTGGATAAGTCCACAAACATACACGAGTGACAAAAAATGCAGAATAAGACACTCAGTATTATAAAAAGTAAAGATATGTTCATAATTGCAATGTTTCAATAATGAGTGCATAACCTAGTAACCAAAAGCCTGTTAATAAAAATTGTTTGTGTTATCTCTGGTTAAGGAGACCCTGAATGGATACTAGTGAAAGATTCATGGTTTCCATCCAACCAGAGTCACCTCGAAAGATTTTCCAAAAGATCACAGCCATTCAAAACCGTATGGAATGCAGTTGTACTCTGATACATTGGAGTTGCCATGATCGGAACCAGCTAGATGGAGACTGGTATTAGATATTAGGAAGACCAAAATTAAGAAGGAAGAGTTGTATCCTGCACAAAAGGAGTGAATATTTTAGAGAATGAGGTGCTAGTTGTCACAGTTTCTTTATGAAAGTTAAACTAACATTGAAAATTCATTACAGTGCTGGAAACAATATTCTGATATTTAATTTCATGGTATAGAATGGGTATTTCATTAATTCGTTCATTCCATTGGTCAGTGAGTTAGTTAACAAATAATTTTTGAATACCTTCTCTTTCCTGAGTATTATTTTAGAAACTAGTAATAAAAATGTAAAATATCCAGACATAACCCTTTCTGCTACAAAGCTTATGGACTAGAAAATACCCCAGAGGGAATAAGAAAAATTGTTATTTATATTTAGCAGCAATAACTATACAATATTTAAAGAAGATTGCAGGCTGATATGAAAATATATTTTTCACTCAAATAAATTGAACAAAAAAACTAGAAATGATACCAGATATGATTTATACATTGATAACTTTAATAAAATTGATAGTCTCTACAAGTTTCACCTTATGTATTTGGCAAATATCATCTGGTTTTCACAATAAATATACCAGGGCTTGTTCTTCACACTAGAAGGGAGGCTTTGTGTAAAGTTCTATCCTTAATATTCACATTAAATTTGTTCATTGGAGCCAGAATCCTGTGCTTTCCAACTGTTGAATTTTCTTCAGCTGGCAGCTAAGAGTACTGCCCCAAGAATATAAGCGTACATTAAAAAAAAAAAGATGGAATTATTGTACATATTTGTTATTCAATGCCATCATTTAAACAAGTCCCTAGGCTATCTCCACATTTTCACTGGGTGAAATTTTGAGAGGAGCCTTGCCTAATGAGCCTTCAATTTGTCTTTTCTTTCCCTGGGGAATCAGACCTTTATCTGGGAATTCTAGTCCTCATGTTCAGGGATTGGGACCTAGAAACAAACATATTTTAGTGAGAAGGTCTACAGGGACTTCAGACCTTTGTAAAACTCTCCAGCATGCTTCATGGAGTAAACTTAGGCGTGGATCTCAGCAGATCTCTCTGCACAGGTAAGTTAAACCAAATGTTTTACCTATTACTAGGTCTAGATGTAATAACTAAGTACCCTGAAAGCTCTATCCATTCAAATCAAACACAGACCTGAAATGATTCCTTCTCTGTCCTCTTTTCTAAGTGACTACACTCTTTGCCCACTGATTGCTAAGTGAAAGTGGCAGTTATGTAATGCCTTAAATAATAATCAAACATACCTACTGATAAATGAGACTGAGCATTGTTAAAGAAGTTGTGTAAAAAAAAAAAAAAAGAAGTAAAATCAGTGACCAGCTTTGATTATCTAAAAGATTGGAGAAGAATTGAGCATATTGGTTTTTACATATGTTGAATCTGATATTTTTAGGGAAGCAGGTATTTACCAGATAGTCTTAATCCAGGTAGAGTTACTGCAAAAACATCAGCTGTAATGAGTTGTGACAGGGTTCTGTAGCATTTGAAGCACAAAAATGGAAAGATAATAAACCTCATCTTTTAGCAATGAGATTAATGATGAATTGAGAGTTACAAAATTTCTCTATGCAGATGTCAATGTTGAAAATGTTTTAGAGCATTTTTTAAATCCTTGACTAATTATACCTTACCTGGCACAGTGGTACATTATGAGCAGTTAGGTATACAAAGAACAGAAGTAATTTTGTGCCCTAATTTCTTCCATTGCTTATGAAAGCCAGGAAGATGGGATGATATGGCACAGCAAAAGGCATACACTTGATTCTTACTTATGGTCTAAAGAAGCGAATATGATGATATTTGATAACACAGCAATAACTTTTTGAAATTAAATATATATGTATATATACATAAACATGTATACATATGGACTCACACATACATGTGTGTTTGCATATATAAAGGTTTAAGCATACACATATTTATAAATCTTACACAGATGGGAAGTAGAAATTTTACTTAAAGTTGTAGTGAAACACTGTATTAAAATATATTGTTCATATAAAAGTAGTTCAAATTAATGAAATTAAAGAAAAATAAGTACATGATAATACTGTGCATATAAAAATATGGCAAAGTTTTTAGACATTATATACATATTGAAAATTTGGGAATCCAAGTTCCAGAGCAATACAGAAAATGAAGGGTCATTCCAGGGAGTATACATCACCTTGATATGAAGGGAAATACTTTCTGCCTTAGAAATAGCAGAATGGATGGATGTTTTAGAGGGCACACTATACCAGATAAGGAACCTTGATGACACAGTAGCTAAGTGCTCGGCTGCTAACCAAAGCATGGGCAGTTCAAACCAACCACCTGCTCCGCAGGAGAAAGACTTGGCAGTCTGTTTCCATAAAGATTACAGCCTTGGGAACCTGATGGGGCAGTTACGCTCAGTCCTATACGGTCACTCACTATGAGTCGAATCAACTGAACAGCACTGGGTTTGGTTAGGTTTTCAGTCTATACCAGATAGGAAACTTCTCAAGTGTTCCTGAAATACAAGGTTCTACGTTTCCAAGAAAGAGCTTCAAAACCTCTTAAAGAAATAAAATTGAAGGTCTTTTTTCCCCCCTTCCTGATTTTTGCATTGCCCAGGATGCTAAACCCCAGGATGAAAAAATTCCTGGTGCCAACAGTCAGTCTCCAGGTAGCTGGTGGCCACTGAGAGCCCATACTGAGAAGCAATTTTTGCCCCAACACGCTACACCTCCAAATAAATTAAATGGGGATATACTCTTGAAATCAACTCAGAAGCTCTTTGAGAATTAGCTGACATCATCATTTCTTATCCAAAACACTTTTGAAAGTGAGAAGGGACATTAAAACCATTAACATTAGGTGTATTTTCTCAAAAGTGTATTTACTGACAAGTTATTGTGTGAGTAGGTCTATAAAATATTTCTGTTCAAAAAATAAGTTGAAAATTAAACTCATCATTAGTACATTAACATAAGTCTTTTCTGGGATGAATGCTAAAACAGACAAGGTGCTGGGGTGGGGGGAACAGGAGAAAATGTGGGCTGTTCTACAGAAACTATTTTTCTGACGTATACTCACTGAAATAGAGCAACTCTAATGTTTCCATCATTTGTATATTAAAGGAGAAGGGAACTAACAAAAACCAAACATACTAGATACATATGAACATTCTCCCTCCACACAGCTAATTGCACAAATGTGTAGTAAATGGTGCACTGAGGAACATGAAGTGTAGCAACCAGGCAGGAAATATTTTCATCAAAGTGAGTGTTGCTATGAGATTTTCCAGGGTGAGCTTACCTTGTTATAAAACTTGTCATTTTGATTTCATGGTAGGAGACAGAAGATATGGGCTATTTGGTGCAACACAATGGGATCAACTTATCTGAAACATTTGATGTAGGGAATAAAGTGCCTTCAAAATAAAACAAAAAATGGGGGGGGAGCCATGTTTGTGGAAAAACATGTTTTGTTTTGTTAAAGATACAGTTAAATATTAGGTGGTCCAGTATTTTGCAGACACCAAAACCAAAAAACCAAACTCTTTGCCATCAAGTTGATTCCAACTAATAGTGACCTTATAGGACAGAGTGGAACAGCCTCATAGGGTTCCTAAGGCTATAAGTCTTTACAGAAGCAAACTGCCACATGTTTCTCCTACAGACTGGTTGGCGGCTTTGAACTGCCAACCTTTCACTTAGCAGTGGAGCACTTACCCACTACACCACCACAAACACCTAATTTACATACAGAAAAGTATACTTCAATTGCTATTTCTTTTTTGGCTACAAGACACTTCAATCAGGTAGAATGTGACCCTGATGTCGAAATTAAAAAAAAAAAGAAACAAAAAAGAATAAAATCACTCAAAGCAATCTAACAATAATATTAATAACAATAAAAACTACACATAACATCTATTTGAAATCAGTAAGTGCCAGGCTTTGTGCTCCCTAAACTATATTTGTGCATTATTAATTTAATTTGCACTGTACAAGAACAGAAGTCCTAGTGGGGTTGCAGTTAAGAGTTTGGCTGCAAACCAAAATGCTGGCAGTTCAAATCTAGCAGCTGCTCCTTGGAAACCCTATTGGGCAGTTCTACTCTGTCCTATAGGGTCTCCATGTGTCAGAATCGACTCAACGGTAAGGGGTTTACACAACAATATAAATATTTGATAAACTGCACAGAGCTCTTATTTGGTGGACTAAAACAACAACAAGAACAAGAACAGCAAACTAAACAACACAAATTAAAAAAAAAAAAGAAATCAAACCATAAGTTTAGTCCATGTCCAATCAATATCCTATGCAGACTCTGAGTAAGTTAACTTCACTGGGCCTCAGTTATCTCATCGAACATGGAAATACTTACATCCATTTCCTAAAACTCTAATGCTAAACAAGAGATAATTATTTCAAAATATTTAGCATACTTCTAGGCACATAACGGGAGTCCCTGGGTGGCGCAAATGGGTAGGCACTGGAATACTAGCAGAAAGTCTGGTGGTTTGAACCCACTCAGAGGAGGCACGACTGACAGTCAGAAAAACGGACTTAAAATCACTATGGTGCAGTTCTCCTCTGCATGTGTGGGATCCCCATGAGACCAAATCTGCTATATGGCAGCTAACAACAGCAACAAGAAGTCCATAATGGACCCCCCCCAATAAAACATATTCTATCATGCTCATTTTTCTATAGAAGCAGAGTGAAATGATTGAAGTTAACAAACCAAAAATGTAAGTAATAAAAATTAACTACAGCACCAACAACAAAACAGGCTTCAAACAGTTTATGGAAAAGGGAGGAAACTGGAAAGGAAGGAAGGTCTGCTAAAAAAAAAAAAAAATAGAGATTTGTCTGGGAAGGAAATCTCAGTGATGGTTCTGGTGTATTTGGCAGAAGAAAGAAAATGTGATTAAGAAAGAAAGATGCAGTCTTCCTGCAACTATAGAAGGAAAAGCATTGAGATGCAGGTCTATCTGTGCATAGCTGAAGCAGAGTGACGTGGTAAAAAATTGTTAAGAAAAAAGCCACAGTCCTGGAAGTGGTTTCCACTATGCACTGAAATATCTAAAATATCCACACATGATAACAAGGTATGGGCTGGAGGGGAGGCATGTGGCAGTTAAGCAGACAGATAGCTGGAGATCACTCTGGCTCACCAGCTACAACTCCTCAAAGACAGTTCTTTTTTATCATTACAAAAACAGTGGGAGAAAATATCTACATCTCATCCAATATCATTGGAAAATATGCATACATATGTATTATGAATTATGAGTACTTTCCAACTACTGTTCCTTCTTCTTTGTTTCCAAATTTTACATTCCAAACACCAGTAATTATCAGTGCATGTTGACTGCGTGTTTGATCAATTTCCGGCTCCAGAAATTGGTAAGAATCTTCAGTTGATTCATATTTGGCCTTAGTGGTTGGTGGCTGGTATTAGGATGGAATATACAGGAATCAAAATGATTATACCTGTGGAAAGAGATGATGGAGGTGCTCCGTATCATTAGCCAGAAAAAGGATAGAGGCAACAGTGCAAGAGACCATAATTTGCTCATATACAAGTTCAAGTTAAAGATAAAGAAAATTAAAACAAGTCCACAAAAACCAAAGTAAAACCTTGAGTATATCTCACCTGAATTCAGAGACCATCTCAAGAACAGATCTGATGCATTGAACACTCATGATTGAAGACCAGACTATTTGTGGAATGACATCCAGGACATCGTTCATGAAGAAAGCAAAAGATCATTAAAAAAAGACAGGAAAGAAAGGAAAGACAAAAATGGATGCCAGAATAGACTCTAAAGCTTACTCTTGAAAACAGAATAGCCCACATAAAAGGGCGAAATAAGTAAAAGATCTGAACAGAAGATTTCAAAAGGTGGCTCAAGAAGACAAAGTAAAGTGTTACAAGGAAATCTGAAAAAAAGATGGGATTGGAAAGCCGAAAGGGAAGCACTCACTCAGCAATTCTCAAGCTGAAGGTAATGAAGAAAAAAAAAAAAAAATCAAGCCTTAACTTGTAATATTGAAAGTTTCTCTGGTGGAAATATTGAACAACAAAGAAAGCATAAAAATAAAATAGAAGGAATACATAGAGTCACTGCACCAAAAATACTTGGTCAATGTTCAACCATTTCAGAAGGTAGCATTTGATCAAGAACTAATGGTATTGAAGGATGAAGTCTTAGCTGCACTGAAGGCATTGGCAGAAAAAAACAAGGCTCCAGGAATTGACAGAATACCAACTGAGATGTTTCAACAAACAGACACAGCACTGAAGATGCTCACTCATCCATGCCAAGAAATTTCGAAGGTAGCTACCTGGCCAACTGACTGGAAAAGACCCACGTTTCTGCTCATTCCAAAGAAAGGTGATCCAACAGAATGTAGAATTTGATGAATAATATTAATATCACACATAAGTAATTTTTGCTGAAGATACTTTAAAAGCAGTTGAAGCAGTACACTGACTGGGAACTGCCAGAAGTTCAAGCCAAATTCAGAAGAGGAAGTGGGATAAGGGATAGCTTTGCTGAAGTTAGATGGATCTTGGCTAAAAGTAGAGAATACCAGAATGACATTTACCTGTATTTTACTGACTATGCAAAGGCATTCGTCTGTTTTGTTCATAACAAATTTTGGATACTGTTGCAAAGAATGGTTATTCCAGTACACTGAATTGTGCTCATGAGAAACCTGTACCTAGATCGAGAGGCAGTCATTAGAAAAGAACAGGAGAATGTATAGTTTAAAGAAAATGTGTGCATCAGTATTGCGTCCTTTCACAATATGTATCCAATCTGTATGCTGAGCAAATAAGCCAAGAAGCTGGACTACATGAAGAGTGCAGCATCACGGCTGGAGGAAGACTCATTAACAACATGCAATTCACAGATGACAAAACCTTGCTTGCTGAAAGAGTGAAGACTTGAAGCACATACTGATAAAGATCAAAGACTATAGTCTTCATCATGGATTACACCTCACATTAGCAGAACAGAAATCCTCACAAATGAAGCAATAAATAACATCATGATAAATGGAGAAAATATTGATGTTGGATCCACAATCAATGCTCATGGTAGCAGCATTCATGACATCAAACCACAGACATTGCATTGGGCAAATCTGCGGCAAAAGATCTCTTTAAAGGGTTAAAAAATATATATATATATGTCACTTTAGGACTAAGGTGTACTTGACCCAAGCATTGTATCTTTCAATATTCTCATATGTACATGAAAGCTGGACAATGAATAAGGAACTACTAAAAAGAATCAGTGTCTTTGAATCTTGGCGTTGGCAAAAAATACTGAATATACCATGAACTGTCAGAAGAACAAAGAAATTAGTCATGGGAGAAGTACAGTCAGAAGTCTCCTTACAAAGGAGAATGGTGAGACTTCCTCTTACATACTTTGGATCAGTTCTGAGGAGGAACCAGTCCCCGAAATCATACTTGGGGGTCAGCATAAAAGAGTAAGTCCCTCAATGAGATGGATTTACACAGCGACTGCAACTATGGGTCAAATGTAGTGAAGACTGTGAGAATGGCACAGGCCTGAGCAGTTGTTTCCTTCTGTTGTAAGTAGGGTCTCTATGAATCAGAACAAACTGGAAGGCACCTAACATCAACATATGATAGATATGACATATATGACACATGTATATATAATTCAATATTTAAACTATATTTAACACTGAAAGAATAGTTTAGAAAAACTATTCTAAGAACAATCAGTTTTTCTCTGATGAGTTTGTATTTCTGAAATTCGTGAAAAGATGGAAAGAATAACAATTAAAACTGAAACTCTTTAGTGTTTGTAAAGAAAAGTAAACTGGTTTTCAATTAAAATTTTACAAGGAATAACCCTCTAAAAGCAAAATTAATTTTCTTATCTGTTGATCTCTTTCCATTTTTCCCTTTTAGAGATGAAAGCAATACAATTAATGGCTACAGGGAATCTCACCCAGGTGGCTGAGTTCATTCTCATGGGAGTCTCAGATCATCCTGAGCTCCAGGTCCCCCTTTTCTTTGGCTTCCTGGTGATCTATGGGCTGATGGTTACAGGGAACCTGGGCATCATCACCCTGACCAGTGTGGACTCTCGACTTCAAACCCCCATGTACTTTTTCCTCCGACACTTGGCTATCATCAGTCTTGGCAATTCTACTGTCACTGCACCTAAAATGCTGGTCAACTTCTTGGTTAAGAAGAAAACTATCTCCTACTATTGCTGTGCAGCTCAACTTGGGGGATTCTTAGTTTTCATAGTGGCTGAAATTTTCGTGCTGGCTGCCATGGCCTATGACCGTTATGTGGCCATTTGCAATCCCCTGCTCTACATGGTGGTGGTATCTCGGCAGATTTGCCTTCTGCTAGTATTCCTCACATACCTCTACAGTCTGACCACAGCACTGACTGTCTCTTCCTGTGTGTTCTCTGTGTCATACTGTCCTTCCAATGCAATCAGCCATTTTTACTGTGATAACATCCCTGTTAAAAATGTTCTGATACCTACATTCCAGAAACAGTAGTGTTTATCTCTTCAGCAACCAATTTTTTTTTTCCATGATCATTGTTTTAATATCCTACTTCAACATTGTTCTTGCCATTTTGAGGATACAGTCCTTAGAGGGGAGAAGAAAAGCTTTTTGCACCTGTGCTTCTCACTCGATGGCAGTCATTGTGTTCTATGGGACTCTCCTTTTCATGTATTTGCAACCCAGGACCAACCACTTATTAGATACTGATAAAATGGCCTCAGCCTTTTACACCCTCGTGATACCAATGCTGAATCCCCTCATTTACAGCCTAAGGAACAAGGACGTGAAGGATGCACTGAAGAGATTCCTGAATAACCCATGCCAATCGGTCAAACTAACATAATATATGACTACAACTACCTTCTTTTAAAAGTCTTAATTTGCTACTGATTAATTTTTTTTTAATCTTCTATTAAGTGAAGAGACATTAAATGGCTAATTAAAAAAGTTTGAATTTCAATGGAAAAAATACTGATGCATTTTATCTGAATTCAAAATACGAGTCTTCCTAGAGAGAAGAATGCTTCAATTATACAATGAAAATAAACTTATATAAGTAATAGACAACAATTTGAAATAAACACACATTATAAGTAAAAGGTAACCTCCTTAAAACACTAGAAATGGAAATACCATATGATCCAGCAATCCTACTTCCAGTAATATACCCTAGCTGTCACACGAATAGACATATGCACAAATATGTTTATTGCAGCATTATTCACAGTATCAAAAAGATGAAAACAACCTAAGTGCCCATCAACAGAGAAATGGATAAAAAAATAATGGTACATACACACAGTGGAATAGTACACAAGGATAAAGATCAATGATGAATTTGTGAAACATCTCACAACATGGTTGAATCTGAAGGGCATTATGCTGTGTGAAATAAGTCAATCACAAAAAGACAAATATTGTATGAGGCCACTATCATAAAAAGTTAAGAAAAAATATACACATAGGAGAAAAAAAAATCTTTGATGGTTACAAGGGAGCATAAAGTTGGGGAGGGGAGGGGAAATCACTAACCAAATCGTAGACAAGTGTTAACTTTGGTGAAGGAAAGACAAGACACAATATAGGGGAAATCAGCACAACTTGACAAAGACAAAGTCATAGAAGCTTCCTAGACACATCCAAACACCTGAAGGGTTGAGTTACTGGGGCTGAGGGCTGGGAATCACAGTCTTGGAGAACATCTAGGCCAAATGACATAAGATAGTTCATAAAGAAAATGTTCTATATCCTGTTTTGGTGAGTAGCATGTGGTGTCTTAAAGCTTGCAAGCAACTACCTATGTTACGTCTATTTGTCCTGTCATGTTCAGGGCAAAGGAGAATGAAGAAAACCAAAGACACCAGGAAAGTATTAGAAAGGTCTAATGGACTACATGAACTGCAGCCTCCACCAGCCTGAGCCCAGAAGAACTAGACGGTGCTTGGCTACCACCTTTGACTGCTCCAACAGGGATCAGGATAGAGGGTCGGACAGAGAGGGAGAAAAACAGAACAAAACTAATTCACAAAAAAGACCAGATTTACTTGTCTGACAGAAACTGGAGGAACCCCCCATGACTATGGCCCCTGGACACCCCAATAATTAGGAACTGAAGCCACTTCAGAAGTCCACCTTTCAGCCAAAGATTAGCTAGGACTATAAAACAAATAATAACACTAGTGCAGAACATGCTTCTTAGTTCAATCAAGTAGACAAGACCAAATGGACAACGCCTGTGCAAAAGCAGATTAATAGGCAGGAAGGGACAGGGACACTGAATGAATGGACACAGAGGACCCAGTGTGGAAAGGAAAGGGGAGACAGTGCCGACATATTGCCAGGATTTCAACCAACGTCACAAAACAATTTATGTATAAATTTTGAGTTAAAAACTAATTTTGGGGGTAAACTTTCACCTCAGACAGACAGACAGACACACACACACACACACAAGAATGTAAGCTATTAAAAGGTTCAATTCTTATAGACTGTAAATATGGTATCTAGTTGTGCAAATAGTTTGAGCTAATCTAACTCTCGGTGGATCTAACCTACCCAGCGGTACCACAGAAGACCTGGGGATCGTCTTTCTTTAAGGTTACAGCTAAGAAAGCACTACTGGGAAGTTCTATTCTGTAATACATGGGGCCTTCAGGAGTTGAAATTGACCTGGAGGCAACTAACAACAAAACATAGTCTCTAAAGGAGGAAGAAAAAGCCTGATAATGGATAGTGGAGGTACCTGAGAGTCATTGCTTGGAAGATGATAGAAAGCCAGATCTTTCTCCTTGGCACATATACCGTTTGTCCAAGGACTTGGCATTTCATTATAATTTTACTTTTTCTTTTCTTTTTTATACCATTTGACAGTTTTTATAGAAATCGTTCTGTGACACTGGTTACAATTTTCACAGTGTGTCAGCATTCTCTTTACTTCTGTTCTGTTTGCTCTGTTACCTTGGATCTAGGTTCCCTGCCCTTCCTTCCCTTCTCAACTTTGCTTTTGGCTAAATGTTGACCTTTGGTCACATATAGGACATTGTTTAAGGGACCACATTGTTGTCGTTAGGTGCCATCGAATCAATTCCAACTTATAGCTACCCTATGTACAATAGAATGAAGCACTGCCCCGTCCTGTGCCGTTCTCACAATCGTTGTTATGCCTGGGCCCTTTGTCATAGCCACTGTGTCAATGCATCTTATTGAGGGTTTTCCTTTTTTTCACTGCCCCTCTACTTTACTATGATGTCGTTCCCCAGGGACTGATACCTTCTGATAACATGTCCAAAGTGTGTGAGATGTAGCCTCGCCATCTTTGCTTCTAATAACCATTCTGGTTATACTTCTTGAAAGAAAGATTTGTTTATTTTTTGGCTGTCCATGGTATATTCAATATTCTTTCAGCTTTCGTATGGGTGTGATGCAATTGAAAATACCATGACTTGGGTCAGGCACACCTTAGTCTTCAAGGTGAAGTCTTTGATTTTTAACACTTTAAAGAGGTAATTTTTGCAGCAGTTTTGCCCTGTGAAGCGTGTCTTTCTATTTCTTGACTGCTGCTTATACGAATATTGATTACAGACCCAAGTAAAATGAAATCCTTGATAACTTCAATCTTTTCTCTACTTATCATGATGTTGCTGATTGGTCCAGTTGTGAGGATTTCTGTTTTCCTTATGTTGAGATGTAATTCATATCTAAAGCTGTCATCTTTGATCTTCAGCAAGTGCTTCAAATCCTGTTCAATTTCAGCGAGCAAAGTTGTGTCATCTTCATAATGCAGGTGGTTAATGAGTCTTCCTCCAATCTTGATGCCACTGTCTTCACTGTATAGCTCAGCTTCTAAGATTATTTGCTCAATATACAGTTTGAAGAAGTATGGTGAAAGGGTACAACCCTGGTGCACACATTTCCTGACTTTAAACCACACATCGCCCCTCTGTTCTTTTCTAATGACTACCTCTTGATTTATGTACAGGTTCCTCAAGAGCACAATTAATTATTCTGAAATTCCCATTCTTCACAATGTTATCCATAATTTGTTATGATCCACACAGTTGAATGCCTTTGTATGGTCAATAAAATACAGGTAAACATCTTTATGATATTCTCTGCTTTCACCCAGGATCCATCTTACTTCAGCAGTGATATCCCTGTCCCACATCCTCTTCTGGATCTATCTTGAATTTCTGGCAGTTCCCTGCTGGTATATTTCTACAGCCACTTTTGAATGATCTTCAGCAAAATTTTACTCGCGTGTGATATGAATGATATTATAATTTCTGCATTCTGTTGAAACACCTTTCTTTGGAATAGGCATAAGTATGGATCTCCTCCAGTCTGTTGGTCTGGTAGCTCTCTTTCAGATTTCCTGGCATAGAAGAGTGCAGCTGCATCTGTTTGTTGAAACATCTCAATTCGTATTCAGTCAATTCCTGGAGCCTTGTTTTTTGCCAGTGCCTTTTTCAGCGTAGCTTGGACTTCTATCCTTCTCAACCTTCGGTTTCTTTTCACATGCTACCTCCTGAAATGGTTACACGTCCACCAATTCTTTTTGGTATAGTGACTCTGTGTATTCCTTCCATATTCTTCTGATGCTTCCTGCATTGTTTAATATTTTCCCTGGAGAATCTTTCAATATTGCAACTCGAGGCTTTATTTTTTTTCTTCAGTTCCTTCAGCTTCTGAAATGCCAACCATGTTCTTCCCTTTTAGTTTTCTATCTCCAGGACTTTGCACATGTTATTATTACACTTTACTTTGTCTTCTTGAGCCACCCTTTGAAATCTTCTGTTCAGCAGTTTTACTTCATCATTTCTTCCTTTAACTTTAGCTACTCTAAATTCAAGAGCAAGTTTCAGAGTCCCTTTTGGCATCCATTTTGATTTTTTCCTTCTTTCTTGTCTTTTCAATGAATGACTTCTTGCTTTCCTCATGTACGATGTCCTCGATGTTATTCCACAACTCGTCTGGTCTTTGGTCATTAGTTTTCAATGAATCAAATGTGTTCTTGAGGTGGTCTTTAAATTCAGGTGGGATATACTCAAGGTCACAATTTTGCTTTCCTGGACTTGCTCTAGTTTTCTTTAGTTTCAGC
Organism: Elephas maximus indicus; assembly: GCF_024166365.1. NCBI lineage: Eukaryota > Metazoa > Chordata > Mammalia > Proboscidea > Elephantidae > Elephas > Elephas maximus. The sequence goes on along the minus strand of NC_064838.1, from coordinate 78,921,241 downwards.
TTGAACTTGCATATAAGGAATTGATGGTCCATTCCATGGTTGGCCCCAGCCTTGTTCTGACTGATGATATTGAGCTTTTCCCTTATCTCTTTCCGCAGATGTAGTAGATTTGATCCCTGTGCATTCCATCTGGAGAGGTCCATGTGTACAGTCACCATATTTGTTGTTGAAAAAAAGGTATTTACAATGAAGAAGTTGTTGGTCTTGGAAAATTCAATCATGTAATCTCCAGCATCATTTCTATCACCAAGGCCATATTTTCCAACTACTGATCCTTTGTCTTTCTTTTCAACTTTCACATTCCAACCACCAGTAATTACTAATGCATCCTGATTGCACATTTGATCAATTTCAGACTGCAGAAGTTGGTAAAAAATCTTCAAATTCTTCATGTTTAACCTTAGTGGTTGGTGCGTATATTTGAATAATAGTCATATTAAGTGGTCTTTCTTGTAGGGATATGAATATTGTTCTATCGTTGACAGTGTTGTACTTCAGGATAGATCTTGAAATGTTCCTTTTGAGGATGAATACAATGTCATTCCTTTTCAAGTTGTCATTCTTGTCATAGTAGATCACATGATTGTCCAATTTAAGATGACCAGTCCATTTCAGCTCACTAATGTGTAGGATATTGATCTTATGCATTCTATTTCACTTATGATATTTTCCAATTTTCCTAGATTCATGCTTTGTACATTCCACATTCCAATTATTAATGAATATCTGGAGCAGTTTCTTCTCATTTTGAGTAGTGCCACATCAGCAGATTAAGGCCTGAAAACTTAACTCCATCCAAGTCATAAAGGTTGACTCTACTTTGATGAGGCAGCCCTTCCGCAGTCGTATTTTGAGTGCCTCCCAACCCGAGGGGCCCATCTTCAGGCACAATATCAATGTTCCCCTGGTGTTCATGAGATTTTCACTGGCTACTTCTTTTCAGAAGTAGACTTCCAGATCCTTCTTCCTAGTCTTAGTCTAGAAGCTCAGCTGAAACCTGTCTGCCATGGATGACCCTGCTGGTAACACTTGAACACCAGTGGCATAGCTTCCATCACCACAGCAAAATGCAAACCCTCACAGTGTGACAAACTGATAGACTTGTGGAGGATGGAGCACATTACTCCTGATTTTTTTTTTTTTATGATAAGCTAATTTATTATTTATCTGAAATGCGACCTTCATTAGTGGCTTCAGTTCCAATTTAAAAGGATATCTTAGCGGCGGTAATCTCACTGGTTACTCTAGTCTTTACTGGTCCACTAATTCTGATATTTTTTAAGAATTTGAGTTTTATTCTACATTGTTCTCCCATTCTGTCCATGACCATCTGTTGTGTCCCTCGTCAGAACAGCCAGTAGTTGTAGCCAGACACCATGTAGTTCTTCTTGTCTCAGGCTAGAAGAGACCATGTTTCCTGTGGGTTATTAGTCCTGTGGACTACTTTCTTCTTTGAGTCTTTGATTTCCTTCATTCTGTTTTACTTCAAATGAGTATAGAGCAATAGTCGTATTTTAGATGGCCACTAGCAAACTTTTAAGGCTCCAGGTATGCATGCCTTTTTAAGGACATATATCAACCTTTCTAGAAAAGCTACATATGTAGGGAAGGGGAATTAAAAAGTAGATGAGCATGAGGTCTGCTTACGGTCGTGGGATATAGTATTAGAGTAGAAGTAAAGCAGAAAAGCACTATGGAAAGCCATTCAGGACAAGCACACAGTTATGGCATACTGTAAGTTTGATCCTTTGATACCACATGTGAGTTGGTTTAGAACTCTGTCACTTCGCCACAGCTAACTACAAGGAAGGGTAAGAATTAGTCTAGCCAAGTTCCCAGGAAAAAAAAGAAAAAAGATTTGGTAATCATCCAGCCAGTCTGCTATAGGGAATGTTTCAGGTTTTTTTTTTTTTTTTTTCCATTTCAATGTCTACTTTATAAACATTACCCTAAAATTATCACTATTAAAGACACTGAAATATTAAAACTATATTAAAACTACAATTTTAGGGAGGAAACTGGAAGGCATTATGCTGAGTGAAATTAGTCAAATTGCAAAGGACAAATATTGTATAAGACCACTATTATAAGAGCTTGAGAAATAGTTTAAACTGAGAAGAAAACATTCTTTTGTGGTTACAAGATGAGGGAGGGAAAGAGGGTGGGAGAGGGGTATTCACTAATTAGATGGTAGGTAAGAACTACTTTAGGTAAAGGGAAAGACAACACACAATACAGGGGAGGTCAGCACAACTGGACTAAACCAAAAGCAAAGAAGTTTCCTGAATAAACCGAATGCTTCGAAGGCCAGTGCAGCAGGGGCAGCGGTTAGGGGACCATGATTTCAATGGACAACTAAGTCAATTGGCATAACAAAATCTGTTAAGAAAACATTCTGCATCCCACTTTGAAGAGTGGCATCTGGGCTCTTAAATGCTAGCAAGCAGCCATCTAAGATGCATCAATTGGTCTCAACCCCCTGGATCAAAGGAGAATGAAGAACACCAAGGACACAAGGTAATTACAAGCCTAAGAGACAGAAAGGGCCACATGAACCAGAGACTACACCATCCTGAGACCAGAAGAACTAGATGGTGCCTGGTTACAACTGATGACTGCCCTGACAGGGAACACAACAGAGAACACCTGAGGGAGCAGGAGAACAGTGAGATGTAGACTCCAAGTTCTGATAAAAATACCAGACTTAATGGTCTGACTGAGAAGGAAGGACCCTGGTGGTCATGGCCCCCAGACCTTCTGCTGGCCCAGGACAGGAACCATTCCTGAAGCCAACTTTTCAGACATGGATTGGACTGGACAATGAGTTGGAGAGGGCTGCTGGTGAGGAGTGAGCTTCTTGGATCAGGTGGCCACTTGAGACTTTGTTGGCATCTACTTCCTGGAGGGTACATGAGAGTGTAGAGGGGGTCAGAAGCTGGCAAAATGGTCACGAAAAGAGAGAGTGGAGAGATAGGGTGGGGTGTCTCATTAGGGAGAGAGTAATTGGGTGTATGTAGAAAAGTATATATAAGTTTTTATGTGAGAGGCTGACTTGATTTGTAAATTTTCACTTAAAGCACAATAAAATTTTTTTAATTACATGTTTATGTCTCTATTACAATCTCTTTTTTATTATTTACTTGATTGTTCTTAATGCATTTTTGTAGTTAAAATCCAGACCAGTATTTAGAATAGTTTTGAAATAATATTTATCCTATCATATCTAAAGTTATATATAATTATAATTGTTTTACTTGTTTTGATATGTACATATACATATCAAGTAAATAAAAATAATTGTAATTCCATGCTGTTAAATATAATTTAATTTTTTATTTCAATTCCTTATCATATAAATTAGTATGTGGTTGTTGTTGTTAGGTGCTGTCGAGTCAGTTCCGACTCATAGCTACCCTATGCACAACAGAACGAAACACTGCCCGGTCCTGTGTCATCCTTACAATCATTGTTGTGCTTGAGCTCATTGTTGCAGCCACTGTGTATATCCACCTCATTGAAGGTCTTCCTCTTTTCAGCTGACCCTGTACTCTGCAAAGCATGATGTCCTTCTCCAGGGACTGATCCCTCCTAACATGTCCAAAGTATGTAAGACGTAGCCTGGCCATCCTTGCCTCTGAGGAGCATTCTGGCCGCACTTCTTCCAATAGAGATTTGTTCGTTTTTTTGGCAGTCCATAGTATATTCAATATTCTTCACCAACACCACAATTTGTAGGCATCAACTCTTCTGCGGTCTTCCTTATTCATTGTCCAGCTTTCACATGCATATGATGTGATCGAAAATACCATGGCTTGGGTCAGGCGCACCTTAGTCTTCAGGGTAACATCATTGCTCTTCAACACTTTGAAGAGGTCCTTTGCAGATTTGCCCAATGCAGTGCATCTTTTGATTTCTTGACTGCTGCTTCCATGGCTGTTGGTTGTAGATCCAAGTAAAATGAAATCCTTGACAACTTCAAACTTTTCTCCATTTATCATGATGTTGCTCATTGATCCAGTTGTGAGGGTTTTTGTTTTCTTTATGTTGAGGTGTAATCCACACCGAAGGCTGTGGTCTTTGATCTTCATTAGTAAGTGCTTCAGGTCCTCTTCACTTTCAGCAAGCAAGGTTGTATCATCTGCATAATGCAGGTTGTTTATGTGTCTTCCTGCAATTCTGATGCCCCGTTCTTCTTCATATAGTCCAGCTTCTTGGATTATTTGCTCAGCATACAGATTAAATAGGTATGATGAAAGAATACAACCACGATGCAAACCTTTGTTGACTTTAAACCAATCAGTATCCCCTTGTTCTGTCCGAACAACTGCCTCTTGATCTATGTAAAGGTTCCTCATGAACACAATTAAGTGTTCTGGAATTCCCATTATTCGCAGTGTTATCCATAGTTTGTTATGATCCACACAGTTGAATGCTTTTGCAGAGTCAATAAAACACAGGTAAACATCCTTCTGGTATTCTCTGCTTTCAGCCAGGATCCATCTGACATCAGCAATGATATCCCTGGTTCCACGTCCTCTTCTGAAACCAGCCTGAATTTCTGGCAGTTCCCTGTCAATATACTGCTGCAGCTGTTTTTGAATGATCTTCAGCAAAATTTTGCTTGTGTGTGATATTAAAGATACCCACATTCGGTTGGATCACCTTTCTTGGGAATAGGCATAAATATGGATCTCTTCCAGTCAGTTGACTAGGAAGTTGTCTTCCATATTTCTTGGCATAGACGAGTGAACACCTCCAGTGCTGCATCTGTTTGTTGAAACATCTCAATTGATATTCCTTCAATTCCTGGAGCCTTGTTTTTCCCAATGCCTTCAGAGTGGCTTGGACTTCTTCCTTCAGTACCATTGGTTCCTGATCCTATGCCACCTCTTGAAATGGTTGAATATTGACTAATTCTTTTTGGTATAATGACTCTGTGTATTCCATCTTCTTTTGATGCTTCCTGCGTCTTTTAATATTTTCCCCACGGAATCTTCACTATTGCAACTCGAGGCTTGAATTTTTTCTTCAGTTCTTACAGCTTGAGAAACACTGAGCGTGTTCTTCCCTTTTGGTTTTCCATCTCCAGATCTTTGCACGTGTCATTATAATACTTTACTTTGTCTTCTCGAGAGGCTCTTTGAAATCTTCTGTTCAGTTCTTTTACTTCATCAATTCTTCCTTTTGCTTTAGCTGCTCGACACTCAAGAGCAAGTTTCAGAGTCTCCTCTGACATCCATCTTGGTCTTTTCTTTCTTTCCTGCTTTCTTCATGGATGATGTCCTTGATGTCATTCCACAACTCATCTGGTCTTCAGTCACTAGTGTTCGATGCTTCAAATCTTTTCTTGAAATGGTCTGTAAATTCAGGTGGGATATACCCAAGGTCATATTTTGGCTATCATTGACTTGCTCTGATTTTCTTCAGTTTCAGCTTGAAATTGCATATGAGCAATTGATGGCCTGTTCCACAGTCGGCCCCTGGCCTTGTCCTGGCTGATGATATTGAGCTTTTCTGTTGTCTCTTTCCACAGATGTAGTCAATTTGATTTCTGTGTGTTCCATCTGGTGAGGTCCATGTGTATAGTTGCCGTTTATGTTGGTGGAAGAAGGTATTTGCAATGAAGAAGTCGTTGGTCTTGCAAAATTCTGTCATTCGATCTCCGGCATTGTTTCTATCACCAAGGACATATTTTCCAACTACCGATCCTTCTTCTTTGTTTCCAACTTTTGCATTCTAATTGCCAGTAATTATCAATGCACCTTGATTGTATGTTTGATCAATTTCAGACTGCAGAAGCTGATAAAAATCTTCTGTTTCTTCATCTTTGGCTCTAGTGGTTGGTGAGTAAATTTGATTAGTAGTCGTATTAACTGGTCTTCCTTGCAGGCGTATGGATATTATCCTATCACTGACAGCGTTGTACTTCAGGATAGATCTTGAATCGTTCTTTTTTACAATGAATGCAACACCATTCCTCTTTGAGTTGTCATTCCCAGCATAGTAGACTACATGATTGTCCGATTCAAAATGGCCATTACCCGTCCATTTCAGCTCACTAATGCCTAGGATATCGATGTTTATGCATTCCATTTCATTTTTGATGATTTCCATTTTCCTAGATTCATACTTCGTACATTGCAGGTTCCGATTATTAATGTCTGTTTTGCAGCTGTTTCTTCTCCTTTTGAGTCATGCCACATCAGCAAATGAAGGTCCCAAAAGCTTTACTCCATCCACATCATTAAGGTCAACTCTACTTTGAGGAGGCAGCTTTTCTCCAGTTATCTTTTAAGTGCCTTCCAACCTGGGGGGCTCATCTTCCAGCACTATATCAGACAATGTTCCACTGCTATTCATAAGATTTTCACTGGTTAATGCTTTTCAGAAGTAGACTGCCCGGTCGGTCTTTCTTCCTAGTCTGTCTTAGTTTGGAAGCTCAGCTGAAAGCTGTCCTCCATGGGTGACCCTGCTGGTATCTGAATACCAGTGGCATAGCTTCCAGAATCACAGCAACACACAAGCCCCCACAGTATGACAAACTGACAAACACATGGGGGTAGTATGTGGTAAACAGTATAAATTAATAAGTTGATGTCAGGAGCCTTAATTTTTATGTTCCAATGCTGGAATACATACTAATTAACCCCAGCCCACTGCCATGGAATTGATTCTGACTCATAGTGACCCATAGGTTTTCCAAGTTTATAAATATTTACAGAAGCAGACTGCCACATCTTTCTCCTGTGGACTGGCTGATTGGTTCAAACCACCAGCCTTTTCTTTGGCAGCCAAGCATATTGATAAAAGTAATCTGGAAATAGATCCATCATTCTATAAGTAAGTAATTAAAATTGCTTATTTGTCCTGAATCTGGACCTACCCCAGGGCATATTTCAGACAACTGCACTCAGTGATCTGTAGAAAGATACACACAATATTGTTATTTGTGGTGATGCCTGTAGAAGTCAGGGGTTACAAACTAGCTAAATGTCTATTATAGAAATATTTAAAAAAACAGATTATCTTAATATCATTCAAGACAAGGCAGTAAAGAATTAGAGCATATGTACTGACAATGCTCAAATTTGTCTGAATTTTGTGATTCTGAAAACCAGCAAAGGGTGAGAAATCCTCCAACCCTTTCCTGTTCAGAGAGACAGCTTACTGCCAAGAAACATCCATCACCACATGGCTTATATAAGAACCAGGGATGCTTCCCTTGTTTACCTGTGACAAGGCCAGACACAGACTCCCCAGATTCCCATTCTTTGCCTCATAAGTGATTCACAGAGCTGCTTGTCCCCCACTGATAAATCAGAACAAGATGCTTGTCAACGAAACTTTGGTTAAGGTTCTTTCCTCCCTCTAGGTCCCTGAACTTTGGGTCCACCCTCAGCTTGAGTCAGCATACAAACTAAACCCAAACTCCTTTTGTGAAGCTGACTCTTGGCTATAATCTAAATGGAAGCACATTTCAAGACTTTTCTTCCAAGGTCTCTCTGGGTATGTTTGAACTGTCAACCTTTAGGTTAGTAGTCCAGGGCAAACCACTTACACCACCTATGGGACCTTCATGTAGCCCCTTCTTAAGGGCTCTTCCAGGAGAGTGATTGGCCTCAAGGTAAAAGATGCTCTGATTCTATCTCACCACCCTTTGATCCTACTTCCCCACATCTCATTATTTCTAGTCTTGTTTAATCTTTACAAAATAAACTTATTGCTTGAACACTTGAGAACTTTGCAGACCATATGACAGAGTATTCTCCCTAAGATAATAGTCCCTTCCTTCTTCCCCCATTCCTTACAATATTTTTCCAAATAAGCCTGTAGTTCCAAAGTCTTGATTTGATTTATTTTATTTGGCACTAGTAAAGTGGATACATCTCAAAAACATAGTTGAGTGAGAGTCATGGTAATCACAATGGCATATATAACAAAATCTACATGCAAAATAAAACATATGCTGTATTTACTTTATAAGGACGTATGCTTCTTTAAGGACATATATCAACTTTTTTAAAAGACCAAGGTAGGTAGGGAAGGGGAATTGCAGTGAATATAGGGCATGTGGAAAGGTGATGGAAACCCTAGTGGCATAGTGGTTAAGTGCTACAGCTGCTAACCAAGAGGTCAGCAGTTGGAATCTGCCAGGCTCTCCTTGGAAACTCTATGGTGCAGTTCTACTCTGTCCTATTGGGTCTCTATGAGTAGGAATCAACTCTAGGGCAGTGGGTTTGGTTTTTGGTTTGGATAGGTGATGGTAATGGGGATATACTATTAGAGTGTGATGATCTCAGTTTAGTCCCTGAGATTAAAAAATATATATAAACAAAAATGAGTTACGTACATATTCATAGTTTGTATTCCCTCTGCACCTTTAACAAAAAAAAAGCACTGTAGAAAGTGTTTGAAGAGTTCTGCCTTCGTCATCAGATATAAAACTTGGTGAAGCTACTGTGGAAGAGTCTGAATATTAATTTAGGGAAAACTGAATTATGTTTTCAAAAAACAGTATACCCAAATCCAAGTCTCCATGTAGTGACAGTTAAAAAAAAAAAAAATTACAAGGAAATGAGGGGGATTGCATATTAAAGAATGTTCCCTCAATAGGGAAATCAAAGGTATCATGTATGATTACAAAGACCCAATGGAATTGCTTCCTGTTCTCAAACACTTTGGGATTTAATGAGGAAATGTGTGTTCAAATTCCCAGGGGAGTATCTGAAAGGGGCCAGACACTCATAAATTCTTCTTCTGGTTGCAGTCAGATTAGAAATCACGTGGGGGAACAAGAACTTATTCGTCACCTTAGGTGAGTAAATGGCACTGATCTTCATAATTATCAATGAGCTCCAGTGACTAATCTTGACCTCTGGCTTCAATTTACATTATAGTTATGAGTATACTCACCAAAGAAAGACTCAAGGCACTATAGCATGCATTCTAGTAATCTCTTTATTTAACTAGGTTTTCTGGATTAATCATGTATTTTTATCATCATTATTATACTCTTTAAGGAAAGTAAGAAACTTCACTTCTATTTGACATGATTTTGATATTGATTCTGGGATTCTAAATAATGAATATGCTAAAGAGAAGTGAGCATTATTTGAAAGCTTTGCCTAGAATGTTGTCTAAACCAAGATACTGATGATCAGGCAAGGGCTAATGATGCTAACTGAGTGTTTATGTCCCAAATACTAATAGTTGTCTGATATGACTTCCTGTTATTCAGTAATGTGATAATATCATCACATCCTATTTTCACGCATTTGTAGAATTTTATTTGTTCCTGGGGTATTTTATTTGTGATTCCATGCAACAATTTCATACAAGCAACTGGGATTTCAGAGTTTAAATTCCCCTATGAGCATCTTTTTTTTTTTTTTATGAGCAGAACCTGGGTCAAAGACTTGACTGTTTATTTGGTAGTTGATTTCCATAAGCATAAATAAGAAAATGGGGAAAATCTAATGGTGTAAAGAGCAGGTTACTGTTGTAAGCAACTGTGGCTGAATTACTTGAGATATTTTGAGAGGTCCTGCAAAACTCTTCTTGGAATTGTCCTAAGAAAGGAAATCCAGGGACCTGAGGTATTTATTCACTGATTCTTGTCACTCATTGGTTAAGAATCGCTCATTGACATAATAAATGCTTAGAACTTCGAAACTACTTTGCATATATGATTTGAGCAACTCTCAAGGAACTGGCAAAAAGCCCTTCAAGCAAAGAAGTAAAAACACTTGGGATGGTACCAGCCAGCATGCCAGAAAAAGTCTATCAGGTCTACAATCAGAGGTAGTCCAAGAAGATTACAGGTGGGAAAACATATGTTTTCTTTGTAGTGACATTTGCAGTACAAAGTTGATGACAAAGACAAAATAAAATATTAGGCATCTTGATTTAAGATAATATACTTATCTAACTGCAAGAATAGCTTGCCTGGCCCCTACTGTCTTTTTATCACATTTCCAGGAGTTTCCATAGGGCAGTGAGTCTCAATGCTTAGACATATCTCCAAATATATTTTTAATGAAGGCAAGACTGAGTTTTAAATCAGTACAAGTTCAGGGATTGTCAACCCTCAGAAGAATTATGAATCAAGTGTACGCATTCTACTTTCAGCACTGTGGAACTTCCAACACCCCATAGCTCCAGACTTGGGTAATTCTTTTCTCCTCTCATTCACTGACGAAGTTTTCACCCTAATCTGTTCTCCATGTCATAAATTTCTCATATCAAAGGTGAATTAGGAAAATAATTTTGAAGGATGGGAACCGGGGGTAAGAGACCTTCTCATACCTCCCATAAGTGCCAGTTATAATGGCCCAGGTATAATGCAAAGCATGAATCTCCTCAGACCATATTTTTTTTTGCATGTATTTGAGTCTCTTAACACAATGGGATATAATTATATTCAAGAAGCAAAGTTAAAAAAAAAAAAAACTTCAAGTATCATAACAAGCCACATGATAGAGGTTTGAGGATGGACAATGACTACCAAAGTTGGTGAGTATAATACTACATATCTTTTCTTAAGTTACCAAAAATTGGTATTTGCTGAGCAGGATTCATCAATGGCTCATTTTGTCCAGTTTCAAGTTGTAATGAAAAAAGTGTATGTTGATTTTATATCACTCACTGATTACCCTGTATTGCAGAATTAGTATTTCCCCATTGAGTTGGTGCATTATATTTCACGCAGTAAAGTGTGGAAACATAAATAAAGGCTCATGTCCCTGTTAACTGTGTTGGATGAGAAGAATACGAGTATTTGTCTCTTTTGCTTTATTTCTTGGATGGGAGCATAATAATCTCAATTTCACAGACACTTTTACCTTAGTTGAGACTATTTCCTACATTTTATAGAAAACTTAGCTGAAATTGGAGGCTCCATTTGCTTAAGATGATGTCCTTGGGCTTCAGGTCCATTCCCCAATTCCCAGTACTGCCCTGGAATTTTTTGCTGCCATGAGATCAGGGTCAGGCCGGCTGCTCCGTTTCTCCATTTCTTCCAATCATAACCAGGGTGGAAAAATAAGGACATCAACTCAGAAAGACATCCATAGACCTGTGTGTATGACAGAGCTCCATATTACAACAGGACAGTGAAGGGAGCTGACATTATGGTTATCCCTATAAAAGAGGGTGAAAAGAGAGTTATTTCATACCATATAAAATCAATCCTAGATAATTTCTTTTACTACATGGAGGGTTTCAGGACTTCAGAAATTTGTAAAATTTCAATAGAATGGATCTTGAGATGAAAAGGCTTGCTGAACTGTACAAATTTTGTGGATTATTTCTAGTTTTAGATATAACTTTTTGTAGCTTAAAGCATTAGACTTTTTCATTTCCCTTGCTGGGTTGCTGGTACGTAAATGTTTCTTCTTACTTTTTCTACTTATTTTTTTTTTTTTTTAATCATATGAGTAGATCTTTAAACAGAGTGGATTTTATAAGGTAGGTTTATTCTGCCAATTAACCTAGAATTTTTATTCTGATTTTCTGTTTAGGGAAATCCAGAGGTCTAGTTACTAAAGTTGTTGCTTTTTAAAAATAAATAAATAAGTATTTAAATATGGTTAGCTGCATTAATTTTTTTATTGTTAATTTTTTTGGGGGGTCTGTTTCAAAAATGTTTATCTCAAGATCTAAAAGACATTGACATCTATGCTCTTTTGAGTTTGAATATTTTGTTTTGACAGTAAGTGCTTTGAAAAACTAAAATTAATTTATTTATCTATGAAAAAAAATCCATTTTAACCTCTCTATTTATAAGAATAATGGAAACCCTGGGGGCATAGTGGTTAAGTGCTGCACCTACTAACCAAGAGGTCAGGAGTTCAAATCTGTCAGGAGCTCCTTGGAAACTCTATGGGCAGTTCTACTCTGTCCTATAGGGTCGCTGTGAGTCGGAATGGACTCGACCGCAGTGGGTTTGGTTTGGGTATAGGAATAATGGGAACTCTGGTGGCATAGTGGTTAAGTGCTACGGCTGCTTACCAAGAGGTCAGCAGTTTGAATCTGCCAGGCACTCTTTAGAAACTGTGGGGCAGTTCTCCTCTGCCCAATAGAGTTGCTATGAGTAGGAATCGACTCAACGGCAGCAGATTTGGTTTTTTCGGTTTTATAGGAATGATTATATTATCCAGCTGCATTTATTGAATAGACTTGTTTCATCTCACTGCCTTAACAGGCCACTTCTGGTATGCAGCACAGTTCCGCAAGTATATTGGTTTCCTTCTGGGTTCTCTGTTCTGTTACATTGATACATTTGCTTTTTCTTATGCCATTGCCACGTTGTATCAATAACTGTAGTTCAGTAAGTCTTGATATCTGATAAAACAGGTTATCTTTAAGAGTGTCTTGCTTTTCCTTTACCATTTGCATTTTCTGTACACATTTTGGAGCCCAAGCCCAGGCCCGTTGTAGTCAAGTCCTTTTCAACTCATAGCGTCCCCATAGGACACAATAGAACTGCCCCATAGTTTCCAAGGAGCACCCGGTGAATTCAAACTGCCGACCTTCTGGTTAGGTGCGGGAGCATTTAACAACTATTCCCCCAGGGTTTCCACACATTTTAGAGGCAGTATAAAATTCCACAAAATCCCCTGGTAAGACTTTGATTGTATTGACATTGGAAAAAAAAAAAAAAACTTTTTTTTTTTGACATTGGCAGAATAGATCAATTTGGGCAGAATTGACATGATAATGACATTGAGTTGTGTAATTCAGGAACGAGAGTTTCTATCAGTTTATTCAAGATTTCTATAATTTCTCTTGGTAAAGTTTTAACTTATCTCATTTTTAGAGTCCGTTTATTTGGATATTTTTCAAAAACATTCTACCAAGTTGTGGAATTTTCCTTCTATTTCAAATTTGTGAAGTCTTTGTCCATTTTAAATGAGTGTTGGTTATTATCCAGTGTTATTTCTTTGTCTATTCAAATGCTCATATTGTGTTTTTATTTTAATTTGTTAATATGATCAATTATATTTATGAATTTTCCAGAATTAAACCATCCAGATTAACCTGGGATCATTCAGTTTGGTCATAAACCAAAACCCAAACTCTTTGCCATTGAGTCAATTCCAACTCATAGTGACCCTATAGGACAGAGTCAAACTGCTCCATTGGGTTTCCCAAGCTGTAAATCTATACGGAAGCAGACGGCCATGTCTTTCTCACACAGAGCAGCTGGTGAGTTTGACCAATTTTTCCATTAGTGTTCAAGCGCTTTAACCATTGTACCACCAGGGCTCTTCGATTTGGTCAGAGGGAGTTACATTCATCCACATTGTAAGATATATAATATCATTTAAGATTTTTGCATCTACATAAGCGAAATTGTGGGTCTTTAAATATTTTTTTAATTATGTATTTAATTTTACTCAGTGTTATAATGACCTTCTAAGATAAGTTTCAGGGTAGTATTCATTTTTTGCAATCTGTAAGAGTTTGTACCAAATTTGGATATATCTCTTCCTTAAAAGTGTGGAAGCTCTTGAGAAATAGTAAACCTGAGAAGAACGCATACTTTTGTGGTTATGAGGGGGGGAGGGAGGGAGGGTGGGAGAGGGTTTTTTATTGATTAATCAGTAGATAAGAACTGCTTTAGGTGAAGGGAAAGACAACATTCAATACATGGAAGGTCAGCTCAATTGGACTGGACCAAAAGCAAGGAAGTTTCCGGGATAAAATGAATGCTTCAAAGGTCAGCGGAGCAAGCGCGGGGGTCTGGGGAACATGGTTTGCGGGGACTTCTAAGTCAATTGGCAAAATAATTCTATTATGAAATCATTCTGCATCCCACTTTGAAATGTGGCGTCTGGGGTCTTAAATGCTAACAAGCGGCCGTCTAAGATGCAGCAATTGGTCTCAACCCACCTGGAGCAAAGGAAAATGAAGAACACCAAGGCCACACGACAACTAAGAGCCCAAGAGACAGAAAGGGCCACATGAACCAGAGACCTACATCATCCTGAGACCAGAAGAACTAGTTGGTGCCCGGCCACAATCGATGACTGCCCTGACAGGGAGCACAGCAGAGGACCCCTGAGGGAGCAGGAGATCAGTGGGATGCAGACCCCAAATTCTCATAAAAAGACCAAACTTAATGGTCTGACTGAGACTGGAGGAATCCCGGCGGCCATGCTCCCCAGACCTTCAGTTGACACAGGACAGGAACCATCCCCGAAGGCAACTCATCAGAAATGAAAGGGACTGGTCAGCGGGTGGGAGATAGATGCTGATGAAGAGTGAGCTAATTATATCAGGTGGACACTTGAGATTGTGTTGGCAACTCTTGTCTGGAGGGGGGATGTGAGGATAGAGAGAGAGGGAAGCTGGCAAAAGTGTCAAGAAAGGAGAGACTGAAAGGGCTGACTCAAGAGGGGGAGAGCAAGTGGGAGTAGGGAGTGAGATGTATGTAAACTTATATGTGACAGACTGATTGGATTTGTAAACGTTCACTTGAAGCTTAATAAAAGTTATTAAAAAAAAAAGTGTGGAAGCACCAACTTTTAAGACAATCTGGAACAGAGAGAAGTTGGGTAAAATAAAGGTAGAGAAAACACAATCCTCAAACTAACATTAATTCAAAATATTTGATGTATACTACATAGGAGAGGACATAAAGATATAAAAATACTATTCAAAATTAAACTATAGCAAACTACTCCACTCCTTTCAGTGTTGTCTGGTAAAAATAAATTATTCATCTGCTCCATGTACATTTAAATAAATAAACTTTGGGTATTTGAGATGAGGCATGCAATACTCAGGTCCCCTGCTTCCTTGTTGCTTTCTTTACTTCATTCCAGGATACTTAGTACAATACTTTGTCCCAATCCCTGAAGCATTTCAGATAACATTGCCAGCTTTAGAATCTGGTTTTCACTTTGTGGTATATTTATAGCAGCTTACTAGATAATTTTAGGTGTTTCATTAACAAACACATTTTATAATGTATTTGTGTTAGAAAATTCTAACTAGAACATTAAAACCATCATTTCAGAGATGCTAATAATATTTAGATCAAAGCAAATGTGAGAATGTCCGTTAATCTTTCTTTTTCAGACTGAATATATTACTCATGCAGCACTGCCTTGATATTCAACACAGCAAAAAGCAGTCAGGTTGCACTCATGTGCTGAAGTGTCGGACACACTGCTCTAGAGGAAGCGGAAAAAGTAGTTTAAGTGCATTAGAGTAGGGATGCTGGAAGCTCCTGCAAGCTAGCAATGTTCTTATCTACCATTATAGAAAGAATTAAAAAATGTTTAAAACTTATAGAAGTATAGAGGAATAAGAATACACTTTTTTCCTTCCTTCCTTCCTTCCTTCCTTCCTTCCTTCCTTCCTTCCTTCCTTCCTTCCTTCCTTCCTTCCTTCCTTCCTTCCTTCCTTCCTTCCTTCCTTCCTTCCTTCCTTCCTTCCTTCCTTCCTTCCTTCCTTCCTTCCTTCCTTCCTTCCTTCCATTTCTTTCTTTTTTTACAGGACAAACTAGCTTCTCACTAAAGGATTAGTACACATATGGCTTTGTGACATTGGTTACCTACCACACCATATGTCAACACTCTCCCTTCTCAGCCTTGGGTTCCCTATTACCAGCTATCCTGTCCACTCCTGCCTTCTAGTCCTTGCCCCTGGGCTGCTGTATAACCGTTTAGTCTCGTTTTGTTTCATGGGCCTGTCTAATTTTTGCCTGAGGGGTGAACCTCAGGAATGACTTCATTACTGAGGTAAAAGGGTGTCCGGGGTCAGTAGTCTCAGAGTGTCTTTCTCCAGTCTTTGCCAGGATGGTAAGCCTAGTCTTTTTTTGTGAGTTAGAATTTTGTTCTACATTTTTCTCCAGCTCTGTCCCGGACCCTCTATCGTTATCCCTGTCAGAGCAGTCAGTGGTGGTAGCCGGGTACCATCTAGTTGTACTGATCTCAGTCTAGTGGATGTCGTGGTAGATGTTGCCCATTAGTCCTTTGAACTAATCTTTCCCTTGTGTCTTTAGTTTTCTTCATTCTCTCTTGCTCCCGAAGTGTTCTATTCTGGAGAATGTTCCATGGGCTTTGGAAAAGAATGTGTACTTTACAGCTGTTGTTTGGAGTGTTCTATATATGCCTCAGAGGCCAAGTTGGCTGTTTTTGTCCTTTCGATCCTCTGTATCTTTGCTGAGTTTCTTTCCAGATGTTCTGTCCTTTACTGAGAGTGGTGTGTTGAAGTCTCCCACTATTATTGTAGAACTGTTGATTTCTCTTTTCAGTGCTGTTAGAATTTGTTTTATGTATTTTGGAGCCCTGTCATTGGGTGCATAGATATTTATTATGGGTATGTATTTCTTCATGATGGATTGTCCCTTTAATCATATAATGCCATTCTTTGCCTTTAATGTAGATTTGTTTTAAAGTCTATTTTATATAAGATTAGTATTGCCACTTCTGCTTTTTTTGAGGGGGGGTATTTGCTTAATATATATATATATTTTTTCCATCCTTTGGTTTTGAATACATTAATGTCTTTGTTTTTAAGGTGTGTCTGTTGTAGACAGCATATTGATGAATCCTGTTTGTATTTATTTGATTGATTGCTTGATCGATTTTTAAATCCATTCTTTCACTCTCTTTATGGGTGCATTTAGGCCATTTACGTTCAGTGCAAGTATTGATAAATGTTAGTTTATTACTGTCATTTTGTAGTTTATTTATTTATGTATTTATTTATTCACTCATCCATGAATTTGTGGTGCTGATGTTTTCTTTGTTCTTCTTGCTCTCCCATGCTGAATTCCTTTTGTTTGTGGGTTTTTTTTGTATTTGTTTTTCTCTTGTTTTTGTAGATTATGTGTTTGCTTATACTTTATGTCTCTCTATTTTGTTGACTAGGATTGTCAACTTTCTTTATGGTTACCTGGAAATTTATACTTATCTTCCTAAGTTTAAACTAGTCTTTTATTACTTGGCATATTCTTGCTTTCTTCTCCATTAGAAAGTTCTATACCTAAACCATTTACTCCCTGTTTCATTGTTCTGAGGTTGTTGTCATTTACAGATTAACCTCTCTTTTCCCTGTTGTAAATCTTTTAAGTTTGATTAATCCTCAAGTGTTCATTTCGTAGGTTGGTATCTGGCTGGTGTGGCCTTGAGTCCCAGGTTCATTCTACCTTCTGAGGTTGATGGGTCTCAAAACAAAAACAAACAAACAAAAAAAGGACTCCCTTTAATAATTCTTGTAATTTGGTTTGGTTTTTATATATTCCCTTAATTTCTGTTTGTCTGGAAATGTCCTAATTTCACCATCATATCTGAACGAAATTTTGCAGAACATATTATTCTTGCTTGGCCTTTTTTTTTTTTTTTTCTTTCATGGTTTTATGTATATCATCCAATTGCCTTCTTGCCTGCTCAGTCTTATCGTTTCCATTCTGTGTGTGACTTTTGGGTTTCCTTGAGGTGCTCTCAGGATTCTTTCTTTGTCTTTGGTTTTAGCGAGTGTGATTATGATATGCCTTGGTGATTTTCTTTCTGGTACTATCATATATGGGGTTTGTTGAGCTTCTTGCATGGTCAACTTTTTAACTTTCATGATATTAGGGAAGTTTCTGTCAGTAATTCTTCAGTGGTCTTCTCTGTGTTTTCCATTTTCTCCCCCTGTTCTGGAATCCTGATCACTTGCAAATTTTGGCTTTTGATTGTATCCCACATCATTTTCACGATTTCTTCATTTTTTTTTCTGATTTTTCATCATACACGGTGGTATCCAAGTATTTGTCTTCAATTTTGCTGATCATATCTTCAATTGTTTCAAACCTGCTCCTCAGACCGTGTATGACACTGTCCATTTCTGAAATATTGTTGTTTATCTTTTGGATTGCTGATGGCTATTTTTGTATGATTCCCAGTTCTGAATTTATTTTGGCGTTTTGTTTCTGTATTATTTTTCTGACTTCTGCCATTGTTTTGTCTGTTCTTTCCATGATTTTGTCTATTTTTTCCTCATGTTTCTCTGCTTTTCCCTTCAACTCTTGAATAGTCCTGAATATTAGAGATTTGAATTCCCTGTCAGGTAGTTCCCATGCCTTTTCTTCTGCTGGAAGGTCATCTTGTGTATTATTTTGGACACCAACTGGAACCATTCTGTCCTATTTTTTTATATGTTTTGACAGTGTCTGCTGTCTTTGGGACTTTCAGTAGTTATTTTCTTTCTTTATTGATTGTAGATCTGTGTGTTTCATCCTGCTTTTTGTTTTATTTGGTTAAGTCTGAGCAGGCTGGATGTCATTCTTTGTTGTTTGCTAGTCTGTGGGCACGATACTTCTCATCACCTTGTCCAATGGACAGGGCCAGTCACTCTTCCACGGTGCAGCAGAGCAATTCCAGTGGGTTCCCTGTCTCCTACTGGGAGCTCTGTGAGCTGCTTTCCTGTACTCCCTGTCTGCCATTCTCAAACTGTTGTCCAAGTTGGTGAACCTGTGCTGCATTAGCTAAAAGGGGTCCTCCACTCCATATCTCTCCTTCCTCTCTTTTCGCTTATTCCATTTGGTGCTTCATTGAGTTCTCTGTCTCTTCATTTAAAGTTTAGGGTTCCAGGATTGATATTTGTCTCTGTTTTACTTAGTTTTTTGGGTTGTTGCTGTTGAGGGATGGTAGGGGGCTTCTGTCTATAGCACCATGTTGGCTCTGACTCCAAGAATACACTTTTTAAAAATCAAATGCTTACTGGATAAGAATATCATTTAGAAATACTGTTGATGACAAGGAAAAGAAAATCAAAGTGTGCTAAATGCATTAATAATGGTTTTCTCTGGGTATTGGGGCTGAAGATGCAGGAGCAAGGCGCAGAGGCCTATACCTTTTTATTATAATTTCTCCTAAACTTTGATGTTTTTACTAATTATATGTATTTCAAAATTAAAAAATAATAGAACGTTAGCTTTTCCAATCTAGTTCAAACATATTTTATGTTCTATTGCTGAAAGAATTGTATACCTTGCAATGATAACCATTATATAACACAAAAATAGAATTATTGTAATTTATCAGCCACTCCTTGCAAACCCTATGGGATAGTTCTACTTTATCTGGTGGGGTCACTATGAGTTGGAATCGACTTGAGAGCAACAGTTTTCTTTATGCTATAATGGTTTCTAAATTTGGTTCTAGGTTCAATGACAATGATGGGTTTCGTTTTAATTACTTCATCTGAAAAAATCAATTGATCTCACACATAATGGCTTTGTATAGTAAAGTTTTACCTGGTGATAACTACTGAAATGTAATAACTATTCTGATGGTTCTTCCCACAGTACGTTTCCTTAATGGCATGGATGGATAAGCAAAACCTAACAGTGATAAAGGAATTCATACTAATGGGGATCACAGACCCCCCTGAGCTCCAGGCTCCATTCTTCGGGTTGTTCCTCATCATCTACATGATCTCAGTGGTGGGCAACTTGGGCATGATCATCCTCAGCAAGATGGACTCCAGGCTAAAAACACCCATGTACTTTTTTCTCAGACATCTGGCTTTTATTGATCTTGGACATTCAACTTCTGTGGGACCCAAAATGTTGGTAAATTTTGTAGTGAATCAAAATATAATCCCTTATATTTGGTGTGCTATACAGCTAGCCTTCTTCCTAATGTTTGTCGTTAGTGAACTTTTCATTATGTCTGGAATGGCCTATGACTGCTATGTAGCCATCTGTAACCCTCTGCTCTACAAAGTTATCATGTCTGAAAGAGTATGCTGGGGTCTGGTGATAGTTCCCTATCTCTACAGTGCCTTTCTCTCTCTTCTGACCACAATAAAGATTTTTATTTCTTCCTTCTGTGGCTATAATGTCATTAGTCATTTCTACTGTGACAGTCTTCCATTAGTAACGTTGCTGTGTTCAAGCACACTTGATGTTGGACTGATAGTACTAATCTGTTCAGCATTTAATTTAGTTTCATCCTTTCTGATAATTCTTGTGTCCTACGTGTTGATCCTGGCAACTATCCTCAGGATGAACTCTGCTGAGGGGAGGTACAAGGCCTTCTCCACATGTGGATCTCACCTGATAGTAGTATTTGTGTTATATGGGACTCTATTCTTTATGTATGTGCAACCCAAATCCAGCCTTTCCTTTGATACCGATAAGATGGCCTCTGTATTTTACTCTGTGGTAATACCTATGCTAAATCCATTAATATATAGTTTGAGAAACAAAGAGGTAAAAGGTGCCTTGCATAAGATATTGAAAAATTTATGCAAAATTCCTATTTAATGTTGAATGTAGACTGCATATTCAACAAATTAATTTATAGACAGTTGTTTATTAAAGGTTCTAGGTTTTTAGAAATAAAATGTGTAAAAGGCATGGGATACTAGAAAAATTTCCTTTGTTTTCAATCAAAATATATACCTTATAGATGCTGAAGTACTGATTTTCCTTCTGGTATCAATGTTGGTTTGGGCTCAAGTTCAGCACATGTGCCTGAATTTGACATCAGTGTTGTCATATTGCCAAATATGTATGTTACCATTAAAGTGAAGCCTTTTGTACCCATCTCTCAGTAACAATCTTTTCTAAAAAATTAAAAAATAAATTTTTTAAAAAAATTTATTTTCTTTGTGTCTTACATATCATTTAAACCACAGTGTTTGTACCTTGCTTATATATAGCAAATATTTTAAAAACATCTTTCTTCAGGACACTTCAGCTCTGTCTCCCTTATAATAGATGATACCTCAGATTTCTGTTGAAATGAAAGTTAAATATGTGACTAAGCAGAAACAGAAGTGTAACTGTTTTCAAGTGACATGACTGTGTACCTAAAAAACCCAGAATAATGTATCAGCTAAAGGGAAAGAAATAACTTTTTAAGGTTGACAGATATGAGATTAATATATTACAAAAAATAGATTGTTTTGCTCTGTACTAGTAACATGTGGAAAAGAATTTAAAAGTGCGATTTGCAATAGCACAAAAATAAAAAAAAGAAATTATCTAGTGTAAGATTCGAAGACATCAACGCTAGAAACTGCAAAATGTTACTGAGTTATTAAAGCAGATATAAAGGCAGAGACGTACCGTGTCCATGGGTTGAAAGAAATAAATATTATGAAAATGTCAAGTCTTCTTAACTTACCCCATAAATTTAATGCAATTACAATACAAATTCCAATATATGTGTATGTTTGAGTGTGTGAGTATATATATTTACATATATGTAAATATTTATATAGATAGATAGGTAGATACATAGATAGATAGGTAGATAGATAGATGATAGATAGATAGATAGATAGATGATAGATAGATGATAGATAGATAGATAGATAGATAGATAGATAGATAGATAGATAGATAGATAGATAGATAGATAGATAGATAGATAGATAGATAGATAGATAGATAGATAGATAGATAGATAGATAGATAGATAGATAGATAGATAGATAGATAGATAGATATTTGTGTATGTCATTGTTAGGTGTTGTCAAGTCAGTTCCAACTCATAATGAATTAAAGATGCAAGAAGTTAGAGCAAAGTATTATAATGACATGCAAAGACTTGGAGTTAGAAAACCATAAAGGAAGAATATACTTGGCCTTTCTCAAGCTGAAAGAAATGAAGAAAAAATTCAAGGCTCAACTTGCAATATTGAAGAGTTTTATGGGGAAAATATTAAATAACAGTAAACATCCAAAGCAGATGGAAGGAATACACAGAGTCACTGTATCAAAAATAATTGGTGGATGTTCAACCATTTTAGGAGGTAGCATTTGATCAGGAGCTGATGGTACTGAAGGAAGAAGTCAAAGCTGTACTGAAGGCATTGGTGAAAAACAAGGCTCCAGGGCTGACAAGAAACCAATTGAGATGTCTCAACAAACAGATGCAGAGCTAGAATTGTTTACTTATCCATACCAGGAAATCTGGAACACAACAACCTGGCCAACTGACTGGAAGAGATCAGTATTTATGCCTATACCCAGGCAAGGTAATCCAACCAAATAGAGAAATTATCAAGCAATATCATTAGTATCACACACAAGTAAAATTTTTCAAAGGTCTTTCAAAAATGACCACAGCAGTTATCAACAGAGAACTGCCTGAAATTGAAGCTGGATTCAAAAGAGGATGTGGAACCAGGTATATCATTGCTGATGTGAGATATATCCTGGCTGATTCAGAGAATACCAAAAAGTGTTTACCTGTGTTTCATTGACTCTGAAAAAGCATTCGACTCTGTGGATCATAAGAAATTATGGATACCATTGTGAAGAATGGGAATTCCAGAACTCTTAATTGTGCTCATGAGGAATCTGTGCATACACCAACAGGCAGTCATTTGAACAGAACAAGGGGATGATATTGCACGGTTTAAAGTCAGGAAAGGTATGTGGCAGGGTTGTATCTTTTCACCATACCTATTCAGCCTATATGTTGAAGAAATAATCTGAGAAGCTGGGCTATATGAGGAAGAATGGGGCATCAAGTTTGGAGGAAGACTCATTAACAACATAGGCTACACAGATGACACAGCCTTGCTTGTTGTAAGTGAAGAGGACTTGGAGCACTTACTGATGAAGACAAAAGACTATAGCTTTCAAGATGGATTACATGTCAACATAAAGAAAAGAAAAATCCTCACAGCTAGACCTATAAGCAACATCATGATAAGCGGAGAAAGATTGAAGTTTTCAAGAATTTCATTTTACTTAGATCCACAACCAATGCCCATGGAAGTAGCAGTCAAGAAATCAAAAGATGCATTGAATTGGGCAAATCTGTTGAAAAAGATCTCTTTAAAGTGTTGAAAAGCAAAGATGTCACCTTGAAGACTAAGGTGAACCTTACTCAAGCCATGAATTTTCAATCACCTCATATGAATGTGAAAGTTGGATGATTAATTAGGAATACAGAAGACTGACACCTTCGAATTGTGGTTTTGGTGAAGAATGTTGGATATACCATGGACTGCCAAGAGAATGAACACATCTGCCTTGGAAGAAGTACAACCAGAATGTTCCTGAGAAGCAAAGATGGCGTAGAGGGTAAGGAAAAAAGAGGAATACCCTCAAGGAGATGGAATGACACAGTGGCTGCAACAATAAGCTCACGCATAACGATTGTGAGGAGAAGCAGGACCAGGCAGTGTTTCCTTCTGTTGTACATAAGGTCGCTATGAGTCAGAACTGACTTGATGGTACATAACCACAACAGCAATAAAAATTGGCAAAACTTATCAATGCTGTTCCACCACGTCTGTCAGTTTGTTGTATTGTGGTGGCTTGCATGTTGTTGTGATACGGGAAGGTTTGCCACTGGTATGTCAAACACCAGCAACGTCATCCATGGCGAACTAGTTTCAGTGGAGCTTCCAGACTAAGACAGACTAGAAAGAAGGACCTTGCAGTGTACTTCTGAGAAAATTAGCCACATAGGGTTTTATCTCATGAATAGCAGTGGAACATTCATATAGTACTAGAAGATGAGCCCCTCAGCTTGGAAGACACAGTAAAGATGACTGGGGAAGAGCTTCCTCCTCAAAGTAGAGTCAACCTTAATGATGTGGATGGAGTCAAGTTTTTGGGGCCCTTCATTTGCTGATGTGGCATGACTCAAAATGAGTAGAAATAACTACAAACATTCTTTAATCATCAGAGTGTGGAATGTACAAAGTATCAATCTAGACAAATTGGAAGTCACCAAAAATGAAATGGAATGCATGAACATTGATTTCTGAGGCATTAGTGAGCTGAAATGGACAAGTACTGGCCATTTTGAATCAGAAAATAATAAGGTCTGTTATATCTGGAAGGAAACATTGAAAAGGCATATTGTTCCATTCATTGTCAAAATGGACATTTCAAGATGAATCCTGAAGCAGGATGCTGTCAGTGATAGGATAATATCCGTATACCTACAAGGACAACCAGTTAAGACCACTATTATTCAAATTTACCTCCTGTTTTACATGGGGTCACTATGAGTTGGAACTGACTTGATGGCACCTGACAACAAAAATAACCTATTCTATTAGAAGTCAGCATAGTGGTTATATTTCTGGGGTGCTGCTAATGATATTTGTTGCTGTTATTAAACACAGATTCTGGTTAAAAAGATGTGTTAAGTTTTTAAAAATGTATTTATACTCTGTACATACTTCAATAATGATTAATACCACCATACCAAAAACAAAACCAAACCAGTTCTCATCCAGTCAATTCCGAATCAGGGAGATCCATGTGTTTCCAAGTAGACATGCGTTTCACAGGGTTTTCAGTGGCTGTCGCCTTTCAGAAGCAGATCACCAGGCCTTACTTCTGAAGTGTCTCTGGATAGGTTTGAACTACCAGCCTATCACTTAATTGCCCAGTGCTTAATGGTTTGTCCCACCCAGGGACTCCCTCAAAACACCATGAAAATGGAGAAAACAGCTACACATACAGATCTATATTTTTCCTTTGTGAATTTTTTTACAATTATGCAGTGGGTAGAATTTATACATGTCTCTATTGTGTCCTCACAGGTACAATATTTTGATTTTAGATTCCTAGATGGCAGCAGAGTAGGCTTAACCCAGAGAAGTTGTGAAAAGTTACCTAAAAAAATGTAAAGGTATTTTGTATAATTAGCAGATATCTCATTGGCTTTCTTTGAACCTTTCAAATGCTTTAGGAGTAATTAACAAACTGTATTCCTTCCCCTCAGGGAGAGCCTCAAAGGAAGAAAGAAGCCCATAAATTCTCCTTAGTGGGCTATGTTAGCTATGCAAGGGAAGCACACACAGATTCTTCATTAGTGGTGGGTAAGGTAGGCGGCACAGACTCCTGTGACTACCCCTCAGAGTTCCAGTGTTTTTTCATGACCCCAACTGCCATTTAACCTTAAACCCACACTAGAGGACTTAGTCACAGGGGTTAACAATTCCCTTTGATAACCATAATTTCTGATATAGTGTGATGCTGCAACCACCTTTATAGTCCTTGAGGAAAATTAGACATATAATTCCATTTCTTCCACATTTAGTTCATATTCTTCAGACTGTAAAAAATGGCAGCTCAGAAGGTACAGTTAATATTGTTAACTCCCCTTCCAAATCCCTAAGATTTTCATGATCCTTTTTGGTTAAAGGGGTGGGTCCACTGCTAACGGAAAGGATGGCAGTTCCACACCACCAGTGGCTCCGCGGGAGAAAGACGTGGCAGTCTGCTTCTGTAGAGATTTACAGCCTTGGAAATGCTATGGAGTCATTTCAAGTCAAAATCAACTGAGCGGCAGTGGATTTTGCTTTTTCATGCCCTCAATTAAGATGTCGGATGTGGTATTGTCATTTGTAGGTAATTGGATTTGTTTTACAATTGTTAACCTCAATTAATAACAGATTACCATACTGTTTTCTGGTTTCATTTAAATTAAAAAAAAAAAACTAGTAATATTTTGATGATCCTAGCATTTGCTGTTTTTCAAATATATCATGAATATTTCATATATTTCCTGAATTTACCAATATCACCAAGGGATCAAAGACACCATTTCAGTTGGAGGCATGGCCAAAGCAAAATATTAAAGTATCTGTTTTACTACATCATGGGTCTCTCAGGCCGTGTCTGATCAGTAAGAGGACTGCCCCCCCATCCTTCAAAGGCTGGATGGAGTCTGAAATGTCATCAAATTATTCCTTGAAGGAGTAAGTAAATATATATCTAATGCAGATGAGAAATAAGATTAAACTCTGTACAACTATAGGTTTAAGAAAATAAGACACCTTGCAAAGTTAAAATCAGCAAAACGTGTTATGATTTAAATCGAGGCATCTTTTTCTCTCGTTTATTAGTAGCTCTGGATCTTTTTTCACCCTCAAAAATTACTTGCATATTTAAGTCAATATATTTCAATGCATATTTTCCTTGATGATCGCATTGTGGAAAGACATTCATTTTCACATAACTTAGTGTTGGGAGCCCTCGGATGGTGCAAAGGAATTAGTCATTGAAAACCCTATGTGGTACAGTTCTATCGTGACACACATGGGGTCTCCATGAGAGACAGTCTACTCCTCAGCAAATGGCTGGTCATCAAAACACCCTGTAAAAGGAGAAGTGGTGGTTTAGGGGTAGAATTCTTCACTTCCTTGCAAGTGACCTGGGTTCAATTCCTGGCCAACACACCTCGTGCACAGCCACCAACTGTCCCTCGGTGGAGGCTTGCAGGTTGTCATGATACCGAACATTTTTCAGCAGAGCTTCCAGACTAAGAATGGCTAGGAAGAGAGGCCTAGCAGTTTACTTCTGAAAATCAGCCTGTAGAAACCCTGTAGATCACAATGGTCTGATCCACAATGGCGCAGGGAAGGCAGCCTTTTCTTCCTTTGTGCTTGGAGTTGGGCTGCGTCCACAGCAGCTAACAACAGCAGCAAAGTCTCCACACGGCCGGGTTTTCTAATAACAGTACAAGTCTAAGCACCGTCCGTGAGAGGTTCTTCCATGTTTTGAAAGTCTGGCAAAATGAAGATACATTAAATAATGATAGTAATAATACAGCTTAAAATGTCAGAACCACGTTATCCTCAATAATCATATAAAATAATGTAAATAGTCATATAAAATCATGCAAAAAAGATTTCAGTGCTTTACATAGAACTCGAGAGATGTGACAGAAATGTCATGTGTCTTTTCTCACGTATAGGAAAATGTGTACACTAGCATGGTTTGGGGAAAAAATCACTTTTTCCGTATGTCATTGATTGTTCCAGATAAAAGTTATACTGCTTTTTTATTATACTCATTAGGATAATGTCTTAAATGCATTGTCCCTTGAGAATTATTTTAGTGTTACTGAAACAAGCCAGGAGTCTTGGTGGTTCAGTGGTTAAGAAGCCAGCTGCTAACTAAAAGGTTGGCAGTTCACATCCACCAGTCGCTCCTCGGAAACCCTGTGGGGCGGTTCTACTCCATCCTGTAGGGTTCCTATGAGTCAGAATTGACAGCCTCTGGTTTTTTTGTTCGTTTGTTTTGATTTTCGGATATAATCCATGAAGCATTATATATATAAATAGAAGGATATGTATATATATATAAACCAAACCTGTTACCATTGAGTCGATTCCGACTCATGGCACCCTCATGTATTACAGAGTAGAATTGCTTCATAGGGTTTTCTTGCCTATAATCTTTACAGAAGCAGATTGCTTGACCTTGTCACGTGGTGCCACTGGGTGGTTCAAAGAGGCAAACTTTAGGTGAGTAGTCCATCTCAAACCACTTGCACCACCCGGGAATTCCGTAAAGGTCAGGAAAGTGTATCAGAAAGTCGTGGCCTTGTAACCATTCTTGATGTGAGATAATTGGTTGCCACCTATTAGCTCAATAAATTTGTTACAGAACTGTATGTTTTGAAATGCAAAGAAGAAGAAACACTTGAGACAGGAAACTGCTAACATGCCAGAAAAAGTCTACAAGGACTAACATCAGAGGTAGTCCAAGGTGACTCCAGGTGGGGAAACAGATTTTCTCTGTAGTGACATTTGAAGAAGAGAGTTGATGACAAAGCCAAAATAAAATATTAGGCGTCTTGACTTAAGATAATATACCCATCTCACTGCAATAATAGCATGCCTGGCCCCTACGATCTTTGTATTACATGTTTCCATAAAGAAGTGATCCTCACGGCTTAGAAGCATCTCCAAGTATATTTTTAATGAAGGCAAGACTGAGTTTAAAATCAGCACAATTCAAAGTTCAGGGGCTGTCAATCCTTGGAACCCTTGTAAATCAAGTATATGCGTTCTACTTTCAGTGCTGTTGAACTTCCAACACTCCGTAACTCCAGGCTTGGGGATTTCTTTTCTCCTCTCATTCACTGAGGGAAGTTTTCACCCTGGTCTGTTCTAATCTCAAAGGTGAATTGGGAAAACTATTTCTGAAGGATGGAAACAGGAGGGTAAAAGACCCTCTTACACCTCACATAAGTGCCAGTTATAATGCACAGGTATAATGCAAAGCATGAATCTATCAGTCCATAAGGTTTTTTCCATGTATTTGATTCTCTGACACAATGGGATAAAATTAGATTCAAGAAGTACAGTTTAAAAAAAAAATTTCAAGGATCATAACAAGCCACGTAATAGAGGTTTGGGGATTGACATGGAACATCAAATTGGTAAGTATCTTTTCTTAAGTTAAGAAAAACTGATATTTGCTAAGTAGGATTCTTCAAGGGCTCATTTTGTCTGATTTCAAAGTTTTAATGAGAAAAGGTTTAAGTTGATTTTATTTCATTCATGGGTATCCCTCTATTTCAGAGTTAGTATTTCCCTATCAAGATGGTGCTGTATATCTTACGCAGTAAAGTGTGGGAACATAAACAAGGGCTCAAGTCCCTGCTAACTGTGTTGGATGAGAGGAATATGAGTATTTGTCCCTTTTGCTTTATTGTTTTAAATAATTAGTATGTGTACATGTCTCTGTCATATTAACTCACCCAAAGGCAGCAGGACCCGATGTATTTTTAGGGCCAATCAAAATTCTCCCTTCCTTCCTTCCTTCGTCGCTCTCTTTCCTTCCCTCCCTCCTTTGGATGAGAGCAGAATGCCCTCAATTTCACAGACACATTTACCTTAGTTGAGACTATTTTCTACAATTTATAGAAAACTTGATTGAAATTGGAGGTTCCATTTGCTTAAGATGATGTCCTTGGGCTTCAGGTCCATTCCCCAATTCCCAGTACTGCCCTGGAATTTTTGCTGCCATGAGATCAGGGTCAGGCCGGCTGCTCGGTTTCTCCATTTCTTCCAATCATAACCAGGGTGGAAAAATAAGGACATCAACTCAGAAAGACATCCATAGACCTGTGTGTATGACAGAGCTCCATGTTACAACAGGACAGTGGAGGGAGCTGAAATTATGGTTATCCCTATAAAAGAGGGTGAAAAGAGATAGTTATTTCATACCATATAAAATCAACCCTAGATCATTTCTTTTACCACATGGAAGGTTTCAGAACTCCAGAAATTTATAAAATTTCAATAGAATGGATCTTGAGATGAAGAGGCTTGCCGAACAGTACAAATTTTGTGGAATTATTTCTATTTTTAGATGTAACTTTTTGTAGCTTGAAGCATTAGGCTTTGCCATTTTCCTTGCTGGGTTGCTGCTAGGTAAATTTTTTTTCTTTTTTTTTAACTTTATCTACATGTTTTGTTACTTTTATGTAGGTCTTTAAATAGAGTGGATTTTATAAGTTCAGGGTATTGTGCCAATTAACCTAGAATTTTTGTTCTGATTTTCTGGAATTTTTTGTTTAGGGAAATCCAGAGGCCTAGTTACTAAAGTGGTTGCATTTTCTCTTTCTTTTTTTTTTTTTTTTAAATAAACAGGAGTGCTTGAGTTAAATATGGTTAGCTCTATTAATTTTTTTATTGTTAATTTTTGGGAGTCTGTTTTAAAAATGTTTATCTCAAGATGTAAAAGATATTGACATCTATGCTTTTTAGACTTTGAATATTTTAACAATAAGTACTTTGAAAAACTAAAATTGGTTTATTTATCTGTGGAAAAAAATCCATTTTAACCTTTCTTTAGAAATAATTATATTATCCAGCTCCATTTATTGAATAGACTTGTTTCATCTCACTGTCTTAACAGGACACTTCTGGTATGCAGCACAGCTCCATAAGTATATTGGTTTCTTTCTGGGTTCTCTATTCTGTTACATTGATACACTTGCTTTTTCTTTTGCCATTGCCACATTGTATCAATAACTGTAGTTCTGTAAGTCTTGATATCTGATAAAACAGGTTGTCTTTAAGAGTGTCTTGCTTTTCCTTTACCATTTGCATTTTCTATACACATTTTAGAGCCCAAGCCCAGGCCCTTTGCGGTCAAGTCTATTTCGACCTGTAGCGACCCTATAGGACAGAATAGAACTGCCCCATAGTTTCCAGGAAGCACCTGATGAATACAACCTGACAACCCTTTTGGTTAGGAGCGGGAACATTTAACCACTATGCCACCAGGGTTTCCACACATTTCAGAGGCAGTATCAAGTTCCACAAAATCCCCTGGTAAGTCTTTGATTGTATTGACATTGGAAAAATAGATCAATTTGGGCAGAATTAACATGATTATGACATTGAGTTGTGTAATTTAGGAACGAGAATTTTCATCAGTTTATTTAAGATTTCTATAATTTCTCTTGGTAAAGTTTTAATTTACCTCATTTTTAGAGTTGGATTATTTTTTTTTTAACATTTGCTTATTTCATATATTTCCTGAATTTACCAATATCACTAGGGGATCAAAGTCATGTGCAATATTAGTCATTGAAAATCCTATGTGTTGTTGTCGTTAGCAACCTTATGTACAACAGAATGAAACACTGCCTGGGCCTGCACAGTCATGACAATCGTTGTTATACTTGACCACATCGTTGCAGCCACTGTGTCAACCCATTTCCTTGAGGGTCTTCCTCTTTTCCTCTGACCCTGGGACTTTACCAAGAATGATGTCCTTCTTCAGGGACTGATCCCTACTGACAACATGTCCAAAGTATGTAAGACACAGCGTCACCATGCTTGCATCTAAGGAGCGTTCTGGTTGTACTTCTTCCAAGACAGATTTTTTCATTCTTTTGCCAGTCCGTGGTATGTTCAATAATCTTCCCCGATACCACAATTCAAAGGCATCAATTCTTCCTCAGTCTTCCTTTTTCATTGTCTTGCTTTTGCATGCATATGATGCAATTGAAAATACCATGGCTTGGGTCAGACACACTTTAGTCTTCAGGTGACATCCTTGCTTTTCAACACTTTAAAGAGTTCCTTTGCAGCAGATTTGCCCAATGCATTGCATCTTTGATTTCTTGACTGCTGCTTCTATGGGTGTTGATTGTGGATCCAAGTAAAATGAAATCATTGATAGCTTCAATTTTTTCTCCTATGTAGCACAGCTGTATTATGACACACTTGGGGTCTCCATGAATGCTAGTCTACTCCACAGCAGCTGGTTGGTCATCAAACACTCTGTAAATGGAGAAGTGGTGGTTCAGTGGTGGAATGTTGGACTTCATGCGAGTGATCTGGTTTCAGTTCCTACCCAATGGACCTCATGTCCCTCTGTAGAGGCCGTGACTGGCCCTGGCGACAACAACAGTAATGACTGATGATGTTGAAATTTTTTTGACTTGCTGTTGGTCATTTATAGAGCTTCATGGAGAAATACTTGTTCAAATCCTTTGTTCTTTTTTTTTTTTTTTTTTTTAATTGGAGTGCTAGTCTCTTTGTTGTTGAGCTGTAATAGTCCTTTGTACATTCTGGACATTAGACTCTTGTCATATATATGATTTGCAAATACTTTCTTCCAATCTGTGGAGATTTATTTATTTATTTTTTTACTGTCTTGATAGTGTCACATCATGCAAAAAAGCTTTTAATTTGGATGGAGTTCAATTTACTGTTTTTTTCTTTTGTTACTTGGTCTTCTGGCTTTAAATCTAAGAAACTATTGACAAATCCAAAGTCATGAACATTTACCTATAAGTTTTCTTTTAAGATTTTTATGGTTTGGGCTTTTATATTTACGCTTTTGGTACATTTTGAGTTAGATGTGGTATATGATGTGACGTAAAGGCACAATTTTATTCTTTTGTACTCAGGTGTCCACTTGTCTCAGCATCATTTCTTGAAGAGACTCATTTTTATCCATTAAACAGTTTTGGTGTCCTTGTCAAAGATCCATTGACTGTAGAAGTACGGATTTGTTTCTAGAATCTAATTCTAATCCATTAATCTATATGTCTATCTTATGACAAAAACAAAACAAAACAAAACAAAAAAAACACCCAGGACCATAATATTTTGAGGACTGTAGATGCATGGTGAGTTTTGCAGGATAGTTTTGCCTGAAACACTAATCTTGGTTACTTTTTTTTTTTTTCTTTGATCAGCACTTTCAGTATATCTTCTCACTCTCTCCTGGCTTCCATGCTCTCTGATGAGAAATTATCTGTTAATCTTATTGAGGATCTCTTGTTTGTGATAAGTCACTTCTCTCAATTCTTTCTTTCTTCTTTCAAGAGTCTGCCTTTCAGCAGTATGATTACAATATGCCTTGGAGAGTATGTCTTTTAGTTTACTCGGAGTTTCTAGAATATTTTATATTCATGTCTTTCATCAAAATTGTGACTTTTTGAGCCCTTACAATCATGAGTCACATAATATCCCTTCAGGCAACATCTGATCATCCATATGTCCATGGTCCCACAAGGCTATAATAGGGTTCAGAACTCCTGATTGGAGAACAGGACGTAGAGGATATAACCAGATGTAGTGAATACAACAGCTTCCCGCATGCAACTCATGTGTTTCATGTCTCTTGTATCCAAAGTGATTGCACTGTCAGGTGTATAATTGTACAATATGTATATAACCTATAATACATATGTCTTAATAATCACAATATGTATATAACCTATAATACATATGTCTTAATAATCACAATAAACTAGCTCCAGAGTTTGACATAAATTACTGGCTTATGTACTATACTATGCAGTACTTTTTACTGTCCCCAGGTTCAAATGTCTGACTTACATATAACCTGTAGTTACAAATCAATCCCCTTAAAGCCTATTATGTTAAAAATGCTAGAAAAATACAATGGTTCATAATAACAAAAGGGTGCTTCTTTGTGAGGCACATCAAAACATTATTATTATTATTACTGAATTATTATGCTAAAGTAGTATCTATGGAAGTGTTTCTTTAATGTTTTTCTATATAGAAAGGTACACTATATACTCTATACTAAGATGGAAATTTAACTGACGTTAGATATGAACCACATCTAACTGTTCCGACTTACAAATTCGAGTTAGAGACTTAGCAAATGAACTTCTTCATAATGCAGTGACTGAGTGTATATAATATGGTGTGATTGCCTGTATATGATTTGGTATGGCACAAAGTCCAAGTCACATGACATCCTATTACACAGAATGTATCCTGGACATTAGCAATGCCTGACTGTATTTCTTCTAATAATCTGTCTGCCACTTTCTCTCTCTCCTTCCTTCTAGAATTTCAATTTGCTTATGTTAGTACATTTAGGCTTAGTTCATTTTATTTAATTATTTTCTGCCTTTTAGACTAGATGATCTCAATTGACCTGTTTTCTTGTTCACTGATTCCTTCTCCTTCCTGCTCAAATCTGCTGTTGAAAGCTTTTAGTTTTTTTTCCAATTTTTGTACATTTATGCCTTTGAATTTCTTTTCATTCCTTTTTTATAATTTATATCTCTGTACTGATATTTACTATTAGTGCAACATACTTTTCTAGTTTACTCTGTGTGTTGATGTTTTCAATTTACAAAAAGATGGTTTCATTTTCTCTACCCTCAAGATTAGAGGGGAAATTTATGTCAAACTCTGGAGCTAGAAATATAGATTGACCTTATATAAATATGCATATTCAGTAATATCTCCTGAAAGTTAGTGATTATTTTTATACTTTTTCATCTGTAGGTTTCCTGAGTGACCTGATGAACAATCACAACCTAATGGTGCTGAAAGAGTTTATTCTAATGGGAATCACAGATCGCCCTGAGCTGCAGGCTCCGTTATTTGGATTCTTCCTCATTGTTTACATGGTCTCAGTGATGGGTAACCTGGGCTTGATCATCCTCACCATGATAGACTCTAGGCTACATACACCCATGTACTTTTTCCTCAGACATTTGGCTTTCACTGATCTTGGTTATTCAACAGCTGTTGGACCCAAAATGCTAACAAATTTCATTGTAAGTCAACATACAATTTCCTATAATTGGTGTGCTACACAGCTAGCTTTCTTTTGTATATTTATAGTTAGTGAAATTTTCATTCTTTCAGCTATGGCCTATGACTCCTATGAGGCCATCTGTAACCCTCTGCTTTACACAGTCATCATGTCACCAAGAGTATGCCAGGTGCTGGTGGTCATACCTTACATCTACAGTGTCATTTTGTCTCTTCTGATGACCATAAACATTTTTATTTCATCATTTTGTGGGTATAATGTCATAAGGCATTTCTACTGTGATAGTCTGCCCTTGGTATCTTTGATCTGTTCAAACACATATGATATTAAATTCATAATACTGGCTTTTTCAGGATTCGATTTAGTTTTATCTCTTCTGATAATCCTTGTGTCTTACATGATGATCCTTGTGGCCATCCTCAAGATGAACTCTGCAGAGGGTAGGCTCAAGGCTTTCTCTACCTGTGGATCTCACTTGACAGTGGTAGTTGTATTCTATGGAACTCTATTCTTTATGTATGTGAATATCAAATCCAGCCATTCCTTTGATACTGATAAAATGGCCTCTGTATTTTACATCATGGTGATACCTATGCTAAACCCCACAATTTACAGGTTGAGGAACAAAGAGGTAAAAAATGCTGTAGATAGAACCTGGAAAGTGTGCTCAAATATTCTACTTAAAATTAACTTTTTTTTTTTTTTAAAAAGGGTATAGTAACAATAAATTATATAATAGGCAATATACACTACATCAGACCTTCTTTTTACCCTGTACTGTTTTTGTCTACATGGCAAGTCAAAAATCAATTAGTGATAAGTATAGAAATACCTTTTTTTCCTTATTTTACAGCTAGATTTTATTCCTTAGAGACCTCTAACTCCTGCTTATACTTCAGATATCAAGTTATATTTGGTTTTAATTTTAGATTGTGTACATCCCTACATGCTTATTCACATGTTTCTTTCATTGAACACATGTCTTTAAGATGCCAGGGACTGTCTATATTCTATTCACTATTTAATCTGTTGTACTTAGCACAGTAAAAGGCCCCATGAGAAAAAGATGACTGGTGAATATTATGTTAATAGGCTCGTTATATTTGATAAAGAAATATTTAAATCGAACGTTTAGTATCGCTGACTTCATGAGGCCTACATTCCTATAGGAGAATGAAGAAAGTGGACATAATGAAGAAGTAAGTTTTACCATATGATGTTGTTGTTGTTGTTAGGTGTCGTCGAGTCAGTTCTGACTCATAGTGACCCTATGCACAACAGAACGAAACACTGCCCTGTCCTACGCCCTCCTCACAATCATTGTTATGCTTGAGCTCATTGTTGCAGCCACTGTGTCAATCCACCTCGTTGAGCGTCTTCCTCTTTTCTGCTCACCCTGTACTCTGCCAAGCGTGATGTCCTTCTCCGGGGACTGATACCTCCTGACAATATGTCCAAAGTATGTAAGACGCAGTCTCGCCATCCTTGCTTCTAAGGCGCATTCTGGTTGTACTTCCTCTAGGACAGATTTGTTCATTCTTTTGGCAGTCCATAGTATATTCAATATTCTTCATCAACACCACAATTCAAAGGTGTCAAATCTACTTCAGTCTTCCTTATTCATTGTCCAGCTTTCACATGCATATGATGCGATTGAAAATACCAAGGCTTGAGTCAGGTGCACCTTAGTCTTCAGGGTAACATCATTGCTCTTCAACACTTTGAAGAGGTCCTTTGCAGCAGATTTGCCCAATGCAATGCATCTTTTGATTTCTTGACTGCTGTCTCCATGGCTGTTGATTGTGGATCCAAGTAAAATGAAATCCTTGACAACTTCAATCTTTTCTCTGTTTATCATCATGCTGCTCGTTGGTCCAGTTGTGAGGGTTTTTGTTTTCTTTCTGTTGAGGTGTAATCCATACTGAAGGCTGTGTTCTTTGATCTTCATTAGTAAGTGCTTCAGGTCCTCTTCACTTTCAGCAAGCAAGGTTGTGTCATCTGCATAACGCAGGTTATTAATGAGTCTTCCTCCAATCTTGGTGCCCCGTTCTTCTTAATATAGTCCAGCTTCTCATATTATTTGTTCAGCATACAGATAGAATAGGTATGGTGAAAGGCTACAATCATGATGCACACCTTTCCTGACTTTAAACCAATCTGCATTCCCTTGTTCTGTCCAAACAACTGCCTCTTGATCTATGTAAAGGTTCCTTATCAGCACAATTAAGCATTCTGGAATTCCCATTCTTTGCAATGATATCCATAGTTTGTTTTGATCCACACAGTCAAATGTCTTTTCATAGTCAATAAAACACAGGTAAACATCCTTCTGGTATTCTCTGCCTTCAGCCAGGATCCATTTGACATCACCAATGATGTCCCTGGTTCCACATCCTCTTCTGAAACCAGCCTGTATTTCCAGCATTTCCCTGTCAATGTACTGCTGCAGCCATTTTTGAATGACCTTCAGCAGAATTTTGCTTGCGTGTGATATTAATTATATTGTTCTATAATTTCCACATTCAGTTGGGTCACCTTTCTTGGGAATAGGCAGAAATATGGATCTCTTCCAGTCAGTCCAGTCAGTTGGCCAGGAAGCTGTCTTCCATATTTCTTGGCATAGACGAGTGAGTACCTCCAGCTCTGCATCTGTTTGTTGAAACATCTCAATTGATATTCCATCAAGTCCTGGAGCCTTGTTTTTTGCCAATGCCTTCAGAGCAGCTTGGACTTCTTCCTTCAGTACCATTGGTTCCTCATCATATGCCACCTCTTGAAATGGTTGAATATTGACTAATTCTTTTTGGTATAATGACTCTGTATTCCTTCCATCTTCTTTTGATGCTTCGTGCGTCATTTAATATTTTCCCCATAGAATCCTTCACTATCACAACTCGAGGCTTGAATTTTTTCTTCAGTTCTTTCAGCTTGAGAACACCCGAGTATGTTCTTCCCTTTTGGTTTTCGATCTCCAGTTCTTTGCATACGTCATTATAATATTTTGTTTTGTCTTCCTGAGAGGCCCTTTGAAACCTTCTTTTCAGTTCTTTTACTTCATGAATTCTTCCTTTTGCTTTAGCTGCTCGATGCTCAAGAGCAAGTTTCAGAGTCTCCTCTGACATCCAACTTGGTCTTTTCTTTCTTTCCTACCTTTTCAGTGACCTCTTGCTTTTTCATGGATGATGTCCTTAATGTCATTCCACAACTTGTCTGGTGTTTGGTCACTAGTGTTCAATGCATCAAATCTATTCTTGAGATGATCTCTAAATTCAGGTGTGATATACTCAAGGTCATATTTTGGCTCTCGTGGACTTGCTCTGATTTTCTTCAGTTTCAGCTTGAACTTGCATATGAGAATTTGATGGTCTGTTCCACAGTCGGCCCCTGGCCAGGTTCTGACTGATGATATTGAGCTTTTCCATCTTCTCTTTCCACAGATGTTGTCAATTTGATTTCTGTGTGTTCCATCTAACGAGGTCCATGTGTATAGTCGTCGTTTATGTTGGTGAAAGGAGGTATTTGCAATGAAGAAGTCGTTGGTCTTGCAAAATTCTATCATTCGATCTCCAGCATTGTTTCTAACACCAAGGCCATATTTTCCAGCTACTGATCCTCCTTCTTTGTTTCCAACTTTTGCGTTCCAATCGCCAGTAATTATCAATGCATCTTGATAGCACGTTCAATCAATTTCATACTGCAGCAGCTCATAAAAATCTTCCATTTCTTCATCTGTGTCCTACAGTTTGGTGGGTAAATTTGAAGAATAGTTGTATTATCTGGTCTTCCTTGTAGGCATATGGATATTACCCTGTCACTGACAGCACTGTACTTCAGGAAAGATCTTGAAACATTCTTTTTGACAATGAATGCAACACCATTCCTCTTCGAGTTGTCATTCCCAGCATAGTAGACTATATGATCGTCCAATTCAAAATGGCCAATACCAGTCCATTTCAGCTCACTAAAGCCCAGGATATTGATGTTTATGCATTGCATTTCATTTTTGATGATTTCCTAAATTCATACTCCATACATTCCAGGTTCCAATTATTAATGGATGCTTGCAGCTGTTTCTTCTCATTTTGAGTTGTGCCACATCAGCAAATGAAGGTCCCGGAAGCTTTACTCCATCCACCATTAAGGTCGACTCTACCTTGAGGAGGCAGCTCTTTCTCAGTCATCTTTTGAGTACCTTCTAACCTGGGGGGCTCATCTCCCAGCACTATATCAGACAACATCCCACTGCTATTCATAAGGTTTTCACTGGCTAATGCTTTTCAGAAGTAGACTGCCAGGTCCTTCTTCCTATATGATATGATAGAAGGTATTAAGTAATATGAAAATGAATTAGGACAAGTAGGCAGCATAGGGATTAAAACTTAGTGAAGGTTTTCAAGAAAACTCTATGAGGAGTTGACATTTAATCAAACAGTTGAGAAGCTGAGTGATTTGAGCTATGTGGTTATCTATGGGAAGACTGTCCCAAGACTTTCACGTTGAAAATTAGAAAACATCACTAAATAAATTAAAGACCTAAATAAATGAAAGATAAGCCATGTTTATGAGTCAGAAGACTCAATATTGTCAAACCCATAACCCATTGCTGTCAAGTCAATTCCAACTCATAAGATGTCAAATTTCTCCAAGTATATTTGTAGATTCAATGCAATCACATGAAAATTCATCTGGCATTTTTTTTTTTCATAAATTGACAAACTAAAATCCTTAACTGAGTGCAAAGAACCTAGAATAGCTGAATTAACTTTGAAAAAGGATACCAAAGTTAGAAGACAAACAATAACTGATTTCAAGATACTATAAACTATCATAGTGAAGACAGAGTGTTACTGGCATAAAAATTACCAAATAGGCCAATGAAACAGTATCGAAAGTCCAAATATAAACCCAAAGATAAGAGAACAACAATCTTTTTACAAAGGTGCAAAGATTATTCAGTGGTGAAAGGAGAGCCTTTCAACAAATGGTGGTAGAACAATTTTATATTATATACAAATTAATAAATGTTGATCTATAACTCATGGGAGGGTCAGGAAAGAGGGATCTAATGGGGGCATTTGAAAACTTTTAGCGTAATAGGTTCATTATCTTTAATGCTGTAATAGTTTCTCAAGTGCATACATACGTTAAAACTTATCAAATGGTACACTTTAAATATGTGGAGTTTATCATTGTCCATTATAACTTAACAGTGTTGATAGGAAGATTCCCATTTGTGCCAAGATATCAAACCCAACAGTCAAAATCAAGAGTAAAATGCAGAGGTAGAAATCAACTCACAGATAACACATATATAAATTATGAGCCATTCATTGTACAACACAAACAGGAAATGGAAAAGGCAATAGTATAATAGTTGAAAGCTATATTTCATACAATTAATGCCCAATAACAATGTCGGCTAACTGGCTGCTAACCAAAAGGTTGGCAATACGAATCCACCAGCTGCTCCTTGAAAGCCCTGTGGGGCAGTTCTACTGTGTCCCACAGGGAGTTGAAAGCAACTCGAAGGCAACGGTTTGTTTTTTTCTTTTTTTCTCTTTTAATCAAGGATACAAGGATCTAGGAAACAGCATGCATTTTATGAAGAAAGTACATATTTCTACAACAAAATTGAGCTGCTTAGCAAAATTAATTGGGCTATTATATTTCATCTTAAAAGAATATTCACCACTCTGTATGTGTCTGTGTGTGCATCTATATATACACACATAAACTCAACATATATTGTATAGACATTTTTCAACAGCAGTTTAAAGAGATAATCACAAGACTGTTCATTGCAGTGCCGTTGAGAATAGCTGGGAGTTGGAGAAAAACGTAATATATGCCATTTGGGGACTAGACATGTGAAATGCATTAGATGTAATATATATTGCTATGTAGCAAGAAGCAGAGAAATGTGTGCGTGTGTACGA
Organism: Elephas maximus indicus; assembly: GCF_024166365.1. Taxonomy (NCBI): domain Eukaryota; kingdom Metazoa; phylum Chordata; class Mammalia; order Proboscidea; family Elephantidae; genus Elephas; species Elephas maximus. Next base: position 78,881,518 of record NC_064838.1, on the reverse strand, counting down.
TATCAACAGCAAAGGGAAGAGGCAATAGAATAATACATGTGTCTGTCCTAAAGGTAAGATATCTTAACCCTGGGTGGGACAAATAGAAATGTAATTTAAAATAAAGGAAAAAATGTGTCTACAAGGAACTTACACACTGGTGAACACAAAATATACGGATTCACTAGACATTTTGTTAGAGGTTCAAATGCTTCAGAGAATAGGAAGTCAACAAACTTCCCAGATTCAGAAGACTAGTGTCACTATACAAATTTATACACCGAATTCATATTATTGAAAGTCTGTGGATTCATAATGATTCACTGAGAAACTCATTTTATTTTGAAAGACTGTAATCATGAATCTCAATATTTTACATCCATCCCAGTTCTCTAGTTTTAAGGACTCTTCTGCTGCATTAAAAACTAAAGAGAGGAAGATACCAATTACCATGACTCAAGCGCAGCATTATTTTACTTTGAAAGCAAGATTAAGGAATTTTAAGGTCTCATAATTTCTACCCAGAACAAAATGGAGATTTTCTTGTCCCTTAAGGTCTAGAAATATTACTTTAGACAAATCTGCGAAAGATCTCTTTAAAATGTTAAAAAGCAAAGATGTCACTTTGAGGAGTAAGGTGCACCTGACCCAGGCCGTGCATGTGAAAGCTGGACACTAAGTAAAAAAGACAAAAGAAGAATAGATGTCTTTGAATTATGATGCTGTGAAGAATATTGAATATATCACAGACTACCAGAAGAACAAACAAATCTGTCCTGGAAGAAGTACAGCCAGAGTGCTTCTTAGAAGCGAGGATGGTGAGACTTGTCTGACATGCTTTGGACATGTTATCGGGAGGACCAGTCCCTGGTGAAAGACATCATGCTTTGTAACGCACAGGGTCAGCGAAAAAGAGGAAGACCCTCAATGAGATGGATTGACACAGTGGCTGCAACAATGGGCTCAAACATAACAATGATTGTGAGGATGGGGCAAGGCAGGGCAGTGTTTCGTTCTGTTGTACACAGGGTCATTATGAGTCGGAACCATCTTGACGGCACCTGAAAACAAAAAGAAGGTCTAGGTAAGCTTGGCTTAAGCAGTATATCCTTGTCTCTGAAAGGTCACAGACCTTTTTGCAGACATCTGTTTTGTCATAGGCCTTTCTGTCATGTCTGCTTCCCAAAGTGTTTTGTTCCACAAGCCACCCTCACAAAAAAAAAAAAAAAAAAATTTTTTTTTGTTCAAATAAATCCAGGAAGGAAATAAAGTTCACCAAAAGTTGTCCATGTGGCTGGAAGAAAGCAAAGTAGAGCTTTATGTCATAATATCAACCCTCCTTATTCTTAAACTGTCTTCTTTCTGTCTCTATGGATTTGTCTGTTTTGGATATCTCATATAAATGGAATCATACAAGTGTGTGGCCTTTTGTGGCTCACTTCTGTGATTTAGTATTATGTTTTCAAGATTCATTTTTACCTTAGCATGTATCAGTACTTCATTTTTTTATTTTATTTTTTTTTCAAGATTCATTTTTACCTTAGCATGTATCAGTACTTCATTTCTTTATGGCCGAAAAATATTCCATTATATGTAGCACATTTTGCTTATCTATTCATTGACGGACATTTGTGTCATTTACATCTTTTGGCTATTGTGAATAATGCTGCTATGAACATTTGTGTACAAGTTTCTTTTTATTTTATTTTATTGTGTTTTAGGTGAAAGTATAAAGTGAAAATTAGCTTTTCACTAAAAAATTTATACACAAATTGCCTTGCGACACTCATTGTTGCCCTAACAATGGGTCAACATCCTCTGTCTTTCCCCTTCCACTCTGGGCTCTCTGTGTCCATTAGTCCAGTTTTCCTGTCCCTTCCAGCCCTCTCATCTTTGCTTTTGGGCAGGTGTTGCCCATTTGGTCTCATATACTTGGTTGAAATAAGACACGTATTCCTTATGTGTGTTAGTGTTTGTTTTATAGGCCTATGTAATCTTTGGTTGAAAGGTGGACTTCCGGAGTGGCTTCGGTTAAGAGTAAAATGGGTGTCCGAGGATCAGTTTCAGGGCATCCTCCAGTCTCTGGCACACCAGTAATTCTGGTCTTTTTTTGTGAATTTGAATTTTGTCCTACATTTTTCTCCCATTTTGTCTGGGATCCTCTGTTGTGATCCCTCCCAGAGCAGCTGGTGGTGGTAGCTGGACACCATCTAGTTCTTATGGAATCTGGCTGGTAGAGGCTGTGGTTCATATGGTCCATTAGTCCTTTGGACTAATCTTTGCCTTGTGCCTTTGGTTTTCTTCATTCTCCTTTGCTCCAAACATGATGGGACTAATAGAAATGTCTTAGGCTGCTGCTCACAAGCTTTTAAGACTCCATATGTCCCTCAACAAAGTAGGAATGTATGACATTTTCTTTATGAACTATGCTATGCCAATTTACCTAGATGTCCCCCAAGACCATGGTTTCCAGCCCTCAGCCCCAGTAACTCAGTCCCTCAAGGTGTTTGGATGTGTCTAGGAAGCTTCTATGACTTTGCCTTGGTCAAGTTGTGTTCCCATCTCATATATTGTGTGTTGTCTTTCCCTTCACCAAACTTTTCTATTATCTAGTTAGTGATTTCCCTTCCCCGCACTACCTTTCCCCTCTTTCATTACCATCAAAGATTGTTACTCTCTGCGTGTAAACCTTTTCTTCGCTTTTTATAGTAGTGGTCTCATACAATATTTGTCCTTTTGTGATTGACTGACTTCACTCAGCATAATGGCCTCTGGATTCATCCATGTTGTGAGATGTTAGTCAGATTCATCTCATTGTTCTTTATCATCATGTAGTATTCCATTGTGTGTATGTACCATAATTTGTTTATCCATTCCTCTGTTGGTGGGCACTTAGGTTGTTTCCGTCTTTTTGCTATTGTTTTTTTGCTTAATGCTTCATTGAACTTGGATGCGCACATGTCAGTTTGTGTGCTGGCTTTTATGTCTCTAGGATATATTCCTAGGAGTGGGATTACAGGATCATAGGGTATTCTCTTTCTAAATCGTTAGGAGACATTATATCATTTTCCATAGTGGTTGCACCATTTTACATTTCCACCAGCAGTGCATAAGAGTTTCAATCTCCCTGCAACCTCTCCAACCTTTGTTATTTTCTGTTTGTTTTTTCTTTTTTTTAATTAGTGTCAGTAATGGAGTGAGCTGTTAACTTACGGTATTTTTGATTTGCATTCTCTAATGGCTAATGATTGGGAGCATTTCCTCCTGTGTCTGCTCATATTCTTTGCTCATTTTTTAATTGGATTATTTTTATTTTTTGCTGTTGAGGTGTTGAAGTATTCTATAGATTTTAGAGTTTAAACCCTTGTCGGACATGCCGTAGTCAAAAAAAATTTTTTTTTTTTCTCCCAGTTTGCAGGTTCTCTTTTTACTCTTTTTGTGAAGACTTTTTATGAACATAAGTGCTTAATTTTTAGGAGCCCCCAGTTATCTAGTTTATCTTCTGGTGTTTGTGCCTTGTTAATTATGATTTGTATTCTCTTCATGCCATGTATTCGGCCCCTAGTGCTGTCTCTATTTTTTTCTTCCTTGATCTTTATCATTTTAGGCTTTTGTGTACATGTTTTTGATTGAAACCTGTTTTCAAATGTATTGGGTATATACCTAGGAGCTGAATTGTTGGATCATGTGGTAATCCTATGTTGAACTTATTGAAGAACGTTCAAAATGTCTTCCACAGAGGCTGTACTATTTTATATTCCCAACAACATTCTCAAGGTTTCCAATTTCTCCACATCCTGGACAGCACTTGTTATTTTTCTTGTTGTTGCTTGTTTATTTTTGTTTGTTATACCATTGTTCTGGCTGTGAATTGACATCGAATTGTGGTCTTAATTTGCATGTCACTAATGACTAATGAATTTGAACTTCTTTTCATTTGCTTATTGGACATTTATGTAGCTTCTCGGAGAAATATTTATTCAAATCCTTTTTTCTTTTCTTTTTTTTATTGGATTGCTTGTCTTTGTTGTTAAGCTGTAAGAGCTCTTTGTATATTCTGGACATATGATTTGCAAATCTTTTCTTTCATTCCGTGGTTATCTGTTCATTGTCAGATAGTGTTCTATCATGCACAAAAGCTTTTAATTTAGGTGAAATTCAATTTACTGTTTTTTTTTTTTTTTATTTCTCTGCTTGGTATTATGGTTTTGTAACTAAGAAACCATTGCTAAGTCCAAGGTCACAAACATTTATTCATACATTTTCTTTTAAGAATTTTATGATTTTGGCTCTTATATTTAGGCCTTTGATTCATTTCAAGTTAAATTTGGTATATGAGGTAAGGTAAGGACACGAATTCATTATTTTGTGTCTGGGTGTTCATTTGTCTCAGCACCATTTCTTGAAGAGAGTGTATTTTACCCATTAAATAGCCTTGACACCTTGTCAAAATCCATTGACTGTAGAAGTGTGGGTTTATTTCTAGAATCTAATTCTAATCTATTGATCTATATATCTATCCTATGACAGGACCATAATGTTTTGAGGACTGTAGAAGTGTGGTAAGTTTTGAAATTGGGAAGTGTTAGTCCTTTTAGTTTGTTTTTGCCATTGAATATAGTACTTACTATTTTTCCCCTTTAACATATTAAGGCATTTCCCATCTATTTCTAGCTTATTGAGTTACAAACATGTTCATTATTTGTATTCGAAGTCATAGGATGTTTTTTAAACATTCAGGAGGAATGCAAATTATGAATATGTATGTAGTTGTTAAGGAGTCCTGTTAACTCATAAAAAGGCCACCATGTTTTCTTTGGAGTTGCGTACATATTCATAATTTGTATGTCTTCTGAATCTTAAAAAACAGTCTAGGAGTTCTGCCTTTGCCATTGCACATAAAACGTGGAGGAAACCAGGGTAGAAAATGCTGAATATTGAGGTAATCTTGGGGAAATTAAACCAGGTACTCAGCAAATTGTATACCTAAATCCAGATCTTAGACTGGGAACAATAAAAATAACAAAGAAAGCAGGGGAATTGTATATAAAAGAATATTGGGTCATAGGGAAATCAAAGGTATCTTGAATAATTATCAAAAACCCAATGGCTTTGTTTCCTGTTCTCAGACACTTTGGAAATAATGAAGAAATTTGCATTCCAGCTCCCTGGGGAATGTCTCAAAGGGGAGAGACACTCATAAATTCTCCTTCTGATTGCAGCCAGATTAGTAATCACTTGGGGAGCAAAAACTCATTCCTCATCTTAGGTGAGTAGGTGGTACCTATCTTCATGATTATCAGGTTAATGCCAGTGAATTTTTTTTTCTCTCCAGAAAATATATCTTTATGTTCCTAAATAGAAATAAATAAAACCCAAATTCCAACTCATAGCAGCCCTATAGAAATTAAATTCTCTAATTTTATACCAATTGCACATCCTTTAATATACAAATTAAAAAAGAAATGTTGGTAAGGCAAAATGCTGAATATTAAATCATCCATAATACAGCTTCAATCTTCTTAATAGAGTTGAAACATTTTGCTGTAAGACAAAATAGCAGCTCCAAATATTCTGTATGACTCTTGGCCAAACTCTCCTTAGAATGTTTATAAGCCAGCAAGGCTTCAGTTGTGCTCCTCGGGAGTTTATAGAAGTCAATGAATCTGTAAGACAGTTCTGTAAAAACTTACTGCCTAAAGTAAAACTTCAAAAGCTCAGAATTATATTCTTTCAGGTCCAGTATAAATTTTGCTATGTTAATTATGATAAAGGTAATCTTTTCAACTAAAATATTTCCTGATATAATATGTTTTGTTTATATATATTGCTGCTGTTGTTAGTTAAAGTTGAGTCGATTCCAACTCATGAAAGCCCCATTTTTTGCAGAGCAGGACTGCTCCACAGAATTTTCAAGGCTGTGACCTTTCAGAAGCAGATCAGCAGACCTGTCTTCCGAGGAGCCTCTGGCTGTGATCGCGCTGCCGAAGGTGGTTAGTGGTTGAGCAGTTAACCACTTGTGCCACCCAGGGACTCCTATTTTATATGCTATGATCATATAAAACCCCCAAATCCATCTCAACCTAGTCAAATCCGACTCAGAGTGACCCTATAAGGCAGAGTAGAATTGCCCCACATATATATATACACACATACAGTGACAATTGTGAGAGACACTAGGGTATAGCTTACTACTTCTCTATTGCTCTCTATTTCTTTATTAGTGGAAAAATATTTGAGCTTTCCTTCTCTGACAGATTTCCACCTTATTCAGTTTCCAGCTTTTGCAAGTTTCACTGTATATGTAGTCTACGTTTAGATGTAGAAAAGTAGTTGTCAAAATAGTTTAATAAATTTTTATGTTATGGGCAAATATCACACTGACACTAAATGAAAAGGTATTTGATAAACAGAATAAAGACAATATATATAACATACATACAAGTATAAGATATATATATTAAATGTTATATATATGTATGTATAAATATGTGTATACAAACCCTGGCTGCGTACTGGTTAAGTGCTACTGTTGCTAACCAAAAGGTCGGCAGTTCGAATCTGCCAGGCGCTCCTTGGAAACTCTATGGGGCAGTTCTACTCTGTCCTACAGGGTGACTGTGAGTTGGAATTGACTCGAAGGCACTGGGTTTGGTTTTTTGGTTTTGGGTATATATATATATACATACACACACACACACACACACACACTGAACAAACTAGTTAATATTATAACTTAAAGTTAGACACAAAACAGCTGGTTTGGACTGAGTTTATTCTAATGAAGTGTTCATTTTAGACATGTGGGTAAGTTCCCTGCCTAAAATTTAAGTTTTTCAAAAGCAAGAACTTATATACTGAAAATCTGCCATGAATTTCTCAGTGTTAAAAATATTGTGTCAACTCCGAAAGTGCATATGTGCTAGAGAATCCTTCATGCCTCTTCGAAAGTGCATTTCACTTAGGCAATGAATTAAAATCTCTCTTCAGGTTGCAACTTCACATCATTGGCCAGGTGTCTCCTAGTCTGCCAGGCTCCACGGGCTAATACACCGACACTCTAAATACAGGTGCCTTTGTAAGAGGCTAGATGTGACTTTTTCAGATACCTTTAGTGGTATGTTTAGAAACCCAGTGAGAAAAAAGGAAGAGATGTTTAAGCAACAGGGCCTGAGGTCTGATGAGAGAAATTCTGTACTTCTCCGGTTATTTCCACTGTGGGTAGTGTGAAAGCAGTCCAAGGATAAGAATATTGAAGATGTGCCTTTGAGATTATAAAGAGTTTTGCCTACTCTATTGACTATTTGGAAACCCTGGTGGCGTAGTGGTTAAGTGCTATGGCTACTAACCAAAAGGTCAGCAGTTCGAATCCACCAAGCGCTCCTTGGAAACTCTAGGAGGCAGTTCTACTGTGTCCTATAGGGTCGCTATGAGTCGGAATCGACTCAATTGCAACGGGCTTTTATTGACTATTTTGTGGTTTTCTACAAGAAAAAAAAATGATTGTGTTCTTTTCCATAGTCGAACCCTAAAAGAATCAGTTCCATTACACGTGAAGAGTAACTGACTTCAGTTAAGTTCATCTATTGAACATGAGAGAAAAACAGATGCACTCTACACAAGAAAAAGCCAGGATCTTGGTAGGTCAGGTAGGATTTATTTTATTTTGTTTTTTTGAAAATCTGCACAGCAAAAGATACATAATTTCAACACTTAAAATTTGGTGACATTGACTATATTCTCCAAGCTGTACAAACCATTCTCGTTATCCTTTTCCAGATAACTCAATCACTGTTAACGTAAATTCACTGCCTCTAAGCTTCTCATCTAAACTTTAGAATTCCTGTTGTCCATGTGATTTTGCCTAGGCAATTCTTTGAAAGAGCACAATCCTCAAGGCAGAAGTACTTTACTAATTAAGCTAAATTATTGTTAGGTTCAAAGAAGACTTCAGGGGATAGTTTTAGTTTAAGATTTAAAGTTGAAAGATTATCTCAGGACAATAGTTTCAGAGATTCATCCAGCCTCATTCACCCCGGGAAGTCTGGATTCCATTAAAAATTTTAAATTATCTTCCACATTTACCCATTTTGATCAAGTTAACAAAGTAACAAACCTTGCAAAATTAAAAAGCAGCATTATCTATCATGCTTTAAATTGAGATGTGTTTTCCTCTCATTTGTAGTGGCCCCAGGTCTTCTTTATATTAGCTCTCACACAAAAATTACTGGGATATTTAAATAACTGTATTGAAATATCTATTTTTTCTTTTTTAAAGTCTTTTTTTTTTTTTTTTTGGAAAAGTACACACCAAACATATATCCATTAACCATTTTTGTATGAACAGTTCAGTGACATTTGTTACATACTTCACATTATGTCATCATTCTATCTCTACCCATATCACCATTAATTTAAGCTTTCTGCCACTTAAAGTTTTCATTTTTGATTCAGATTAATTTTTTTTGTAAGAGCATTATGTAAACAGTTTTTATTATTGTATTAAATTGATATTTAGTTTAACTATGGCTTCATGGGATAGTTTCAGTTCAAGTTTTCAAGACTATTTCCAGGCATTAGATTCGAGGTTTCCCTCAGTCTCAACAGATCCATTAAATCTGGTTTCTGTAAAAGTTTGAAGTTCTGTTCCATGTTTTTCCTCTGTTTGATCAGTATTCATTTATTGGGTCCTTGGTCTAAACTTTCAGTAATGGTAGACAGGCACCGCCCAAGAAATCTATATTTTTCTTGGTACCTCAAGGTGCAAATGCGTTTATGATCACCTATCTTAGTATTGTATGAAGTCGGTGATGCATTGGTTAAGACCTTACCTGATAACAAAAAGGCAAGGCAGTTCAAATCTACCAGCTACTCCTTGGAGACCCTATTGAGTTGTTTTCCTCTATCCTATACAGTCACTGTGAGTCAGAATCGACTTGAAGGCAAAGGGTTTGGTTTTTTGGTATCTAAGTGTTGGAAGTTCCTGTGTGGTGAAAATGGTTAATGTGCTAGGCTGATAACTGAAATGTTAGAGGTTCCAGTCCACTCAGAGGGACCTCAGAATAAAGTCCTGGAGATCCACTTCTGAAAATTCAGCCATTGAAAACCGTATGGAGCACTGTTCTACTGTGACACATGGGGTCACCATTAGCTGCAGTTAACTGGATGATGACTGGTTTCCTGGATCTTAATGTTGAAAGCTGCATTTGAAGGGGGTAGGGAATACTGCAGAATGATTCAGCTTTTCTAGTCTCTTAAAGATGTCTGGTCTAATAGTGAAAGTGCAATTCTAAGCTCTCCGTATGGGATGTATTTTCAATTCTTTGAGAGAAAAGTCATATATCTTTTCTTGTTTATAGAGAAATTTGTATTTATTAACACGGATTTTCCCCCAGGCATCCCTCAGTTTGTAGTACTGTGGAGGCTTGTGTGTTGCTGTGATGCTGGAAGCTATGCCACTGGTATTCAAATACCAGCAGGGTCACCCACGGAGGACAGGTTTCAGCTGAGCATCCAGACTAAGACAGACTAGGAGGGAGGAGCCAGCAGTCTACTTCTGAAAAGAACTGGCCAGTGAAAACCTTATGAATAGCAGTGGAATATTCTCTGATATACTGCCTGAAGATGAGCCCCTCAGGTTGAAAGGCATTCAAAATATGACAGAGGAAGTGCTGCGTCCTCAAAGTAGAGTCGATTTTAACGACATAGATAGAGTCAAGATTTCCAGACCTGCATTTGCTGATGTGGCATGACTCAAAATGAGAAGAAACAGCTGCAAACATCCATTAATAATCAGAACCTGGAACGTACGAAGTATGAATCTAGGAAAATGGGAAATCATGAAAAATGAAAGGGAACACATAAACATCTGCATTAGTGAGCTGAAATGGACTGGTATTGGTCATTTTGAATCAGAAAATCATATAGTCTACTATGCTGGGAATGACAACTTGAACAGGAATGGTGTTGCATTACTCGTCAAAAAGAACGTTTCAAGATCTATCCTGAAGTACAATGCTGTCAGTGACAGGATAATATGCATATGCCTACAAGGAAGACCAGTTAATACGACTATTATTCAAATTTACCCACCAACCACTAGGCCAAAGATGAAGAAATTAAAGACTTTTACCAACTTCTGCAGTCTGAAATTGATTGAATATGCAATCAGGATGCATTGATAATTACTGGTGATTGGAATACAAAAATAGGAAACAAAGAAGAAGGATCAGTAGCTGGAAAATATGGCCTTGGTGACAGAAACAATGCTGGAGATCACATGACTGAATTTTGCAAGACCAATGACTTCTTCATTGAAAATACCTTTTTTCAACAACATAAACAACTATAAACATGGACCTGCCAGATGGAATACACAGGAATCAAATCGACTACATGTGCATGTGTGGAAAGAGACAATGGAAAAACTCAATATCATAAGTCGAACAAGTCTGGAAGCCAACTGTGGATCAGACCATCAATTACTCATACGCAAGTTCAAGTTGAAACTGAAGAAAATTAGATACAAGTCCACAGGAGCCAAAGTATAACTTTGAGTATATCCCACCTGAATTTAGAGTCCATCTCAAGAATAGATTTGACATGTTGAATACTAATGACTGATGACCACATGAATTATGGAATGACATCAAGGATGTCATACTTGAAGAAAGCAAAAGATCATTAAAAAGACAGGAGAGAAAGAAAAGACCAAAATGGATGTCAAAAGAGACTCTGAAACATCTCTTGAATATCGAGTAGGTAAAGGAAAAGCAAAAAATGATGAAGTAAAAGAGCCAAACAGTAGACTTCAAAGGGTGGCTCAAGAAAACAAAGTCAAGTATTACGGTGACATTTGCAAAGACCTGGAGATGGAAAACCAAAAGGGAAGAACATGCTCAGCATTTCTCAAGCTGAAAGAACTGAAAAAAAATGTAAGCTTTGAATTTCAATACTGAAGGATTCTACAGGGAAAATATTAAAAGACACAAGAAGCACCAAAGGAAAATGGAAGGAATACACAGAGTCACTGTACCAGAAAGAACTGGTCAGTGTTCAACCATTTTATGAGTTAACATATGATCAGGAACTGACGGTACTAAAGAAAGAAGTCCAAGCTGCACTGAAGGCATTGGCAAAAAACAAGGCTGGGAATTGATGGAATACCAATCCAGATGTTTCAACAAATGGATGCAGCACTGGAGGTGCTCACTCATCTATGCTAAGAAATTTGGAAGACAGCAACCTGGCTAATCGACTGGAAGAGGTCCATATTTATGCCTATTTCCAAGAAAGGTGATCCAACTGAATCGGAAATTATCAAATGATATTATTAATATCACAGGCAAGCAAAATTTTGCTGAAGATAGTTCAAATGCACCTGCAGCAGTATCTCAACAGAGAACTGCCAGAAATTCAAGCTGAATTTAGAAAAGGACATGGAACCAGGGATATCTTTGCTGAGGTCAGATGGATCCTGGCTGAAAGCAGAAAATACCAGAAGTCATGTTTACCTGTGTTCAACTGTGTGGCTCATAACACATCATGGATAATATTGCAGAGAATGGGAATTCCAGAACACTTAATTGTGCTCATGAGAAATCTGCACCTGGATCGAGAGGCAGTCTTTTGAACAGAACAAGGGGATACTTCATGGTTTAAAGTCAGGAAAGGTGTGTGTGGGGGTTGTATCCTTTCACCATACCTATTCAACCCATATGTTGAGCAAATAATCTGAGAAGTTGGACTACATGAAGAATGGGGCATCAGGATTGGAGGAAGACATATTAACAGCCTGCATTATGCAGATGACACAACCTTGCTTGCTGAAAGTGAAAAAGACTTGAAGCATTAACTGATGAAGATCAAAGACCACAGCCTTCAGTATGGCTCACACCTCAACATAAAGAAAACAAAAATCCTCACAACTGGACCAATAAGCAGTATCATGATACGTGGAGAAAACATTGAGATTGTCAAGGATTTCATCTTACTGGATCCACAACCAACACCCATGGTAGCAACAGTCGAGAAATCCAAAGAAGCTTTACTTTGGGCAAATTGACTGCAAGAGATCCCTTTACAGTGTTAAAAGCAAGGATGTCACCTTGAGGACTAAGATGTGCCAGACCCAAATCATGGTGTTTTCAATCACCTTATGCATGCAAAATCTGGACAATGAATAAGGAAGACCCAAGAAGAATTAATGCCTTCAAATTGTGGTGTTGGTGAAGAATATTGAATACATCAGGGACTGCCAAAAAAGATGAACAAATCTGTCTTGGAAGAAGTACAACCAAAATGTTCCTTAGAATCAAGGATTGTGAGACTTTGTCTCACATACTTTGGACATGTTATCAAGAAGGATCAATCCCTGGAGAAGGACATCATGTTTGGTAAAGTAGAGGGTCAGAGAAAAAGAGGAAGATCCTGGACTAGATGGATGTATACAGTGGCTGCAACAACGTGCTTAAGCTAGCAACAATTGTGAGGATGGCACAAGTCTGGACAGTGTTTCCTTCTCTTGTGCATAGGGTCGCTTTGAGTCAGAATCCACTGAATAACAGCTAACAACAACAACATGGATTTTGAAAATGATAGTTTTTACAGTATCTTATTAATTCAGACATATAAGAGTTACACTCCTTCTTATTATAGGTCCCTAAATACATTGTCCCTTGAGAATTATTTCAATATACAAGTATACAAGTCAATATAGGGGCCAGGAAAGCATACCAGATGGCCATGGATTTGTAAGAAATTCATGATGTGAGATAATTGGTAGGCCCTATTATTTCCATATGTTTCGCATAGAAGTTTATATTTTTTTAAACACTGGAGATGTGTCAAATTGCTGAGATCACTGGCCATGTTATAATTTTAAAATGGCAATGAGTGCTTCTATTTTATTAAGTGAAAGCAAAATAAATGATCTGTAAGAGAGAAAAAACACTTTAAATTTGAATTACTTTGATAAGTGGAGAAAAGTATTACATTATTATAATACTACAAATATTACCCATTGATTTTCATAAATTAAATTACAATACAGACAAAGCATACAAAATCTAGTTATGATTAGTGTTTGATAAAATATATGGTGTAAAGCTTGATAACATAAAAGTAAATGTAAGCATGACAAATACAGTCCTGTGGAAATGAGGTTGTAAAAGAATTTTTTTTAAATATATGGTAAAATACACATTACAGAGGATTCACCATGCCAAATATTTTAAAATGCACAATTCAGTGATGTTAAATACAATCAAAATATTGTGAAACCATCACTATTATATAGTTCCGGAACATTTTCTTCACCCCAAAAGGGAGCTGATATCCATTAAGTAATCACTTCCCATCTTTTTTTTTCCCATCTACTCTTCTTCTTTTCTACAATTTCTATCTCTTTATTGATATTCTTTACTTGTGTGACTTAATTTCCTAGTTTACTCCGTGTGTTGATGTTTGCAACTTACAAAAAGATAGTCTCATTTTCTCTACCTTGAAGATCAACAACAACAACAAAAACTTGGCCATTGAGTTGATTTTATTTTAAAATGACCCTATAAAGCGGAGTAGAACTGCCTTTTAGAGTTTCCAAGGAATTAGGCGATGGATTCAAACTGCTGACGACTTAATTAGCAGACGTAGCTCTTAACCAATAGACTCCTGGGGTTTCCAACCTTCAAGATCAAAGGGAAGATTTATATCAAAACTCTGAAATTAGAATATGGATTGATCTTATGCATATATATGTATATATATATTTCATTAATAGCTAATGAAAGTTAACGATTATTTTTGTACTTTTCCCTCATAGAAGTTTCCTAAGTGGCTTGGATGGACAAATACAATCTAATGGTGCTGAATGAATTTACTCTAGTGGGGATCACAGATCGTCCTGAGCTGAAGGCTCCATTATTTGAGATTCTCCTCATTGTTTACATGGTCTCCGTAGTGGGTAACCTGGGCTTGATCATGCTCACCAAGATAGACTCTAGGCTACATACGCCCATGTACTTTTTCCTCAGACATTTGTCTTTCACTGATCTTGGACATTCAACAGCAGTTGGACCCAAAATGCTAGCAAATTTTACTGTAGATCAACCTACAATCTCTTATAATTGCTGTGCTATGCAACTCACTTTCTTCAGTATTTTCATAAGTAGTGAGATTTTCATTCTGTCAGCAATGGCCTATGACCGCTATGTGGCCATCTGTAACCCTCTGCTTTACACAGTCATCATGTCACCGAAAGTATGCCAGGTGCTGGTGGTCATATCTTATCTCTACAGTCTCTTTTTGTCTTTGCTGACAATCATAAAAATTTTCATTGCATCATTTTGTGGCCATGTTATCAGGCATTTCTACTGTGATGGTTTGCCCTTGATTTCTTTGATCTGCTCAAACACACATGAAATTAAATTAATATTACTGATCTTTTCGGCTTTTAGTTTAGTTTTATCCCTTCTAATAATCCTTTTTTTTTTTTTTTTAATCCTTGTGTCCTACACGCTGATACTCGTTGCCATCTTCAGGATGAACTCTGCAGAGGGCAGGCACAAGGCCTTTTCCACATGTGGATCTCACTTGACAGTGGTAGTTGTTTTCTATGGGACTCTATTCTTTACGTATGTGCATCCCAAATCCAGCCATTCCTTTGATACTGATAAAATGGCCTCTGTCTTTTACATTCTGGTAATACCTATGTTAAATCCCATCGTCTATAGTTTGAGGAACAAAGAGGTAAAAAATGCTGTACACAGAACCTGGAGACTGTGTTTAAATATTCTACTTCAAGTGAACTGTAACATACGATAAGAATAATTATTTAATAGGCAATGTATCCTATATCCGATTTTCCGTTAGCCTTGTGTTGTTTGTCTCCATGGAAAGAATAGAATAAATTAGTGATAAGTATAGATACACAGAAATTTCTTCCTTATTTTTTAGCCAGAGTTAATCACCCAGAGATGGCTAACTCCTGCTTATACTTCAGGTATCAACTTATAATTGGTTTCAAGCCTAGATTAGATATATCCCTACAAGGTACATTCCTACATATTTTCACATATAGCCCGTTTATATGTTCCTTTCACTGAACACCTATCTTTATGAAGCCAGGGACTCTGTGTATTCCATTCACTACTTAATCTGTTGTACTTAGCACAGTAAAAGGCACAAAAAAGATGCCTGGTGAATATTATGTTAATGGACTCATTATATTTAATAAAGAAACATTTTAAATCAAACAATGAATACCCCTCACTTCATAAGGCTTACATTTCTGTAGGAGAGTGAAGAAAATACATAATGATAAGTGGATTATATCATATGATAGAAGGTATTGAGTTATATGAAAATGAAATAGGGCCAATAGGCAGATGAGCATTAAAATTTTAACGAAGATCTTTAGGGGAACCATATGAGGAGATGACTTTTAATCAAACACTTGAGAAGTTGAGTGAGTTGGCCATGTGGTTATTTGGGGGCAGACATTCTTAAGGCCTTTACATTGAAAACTAGAAAATATTGTGAAATAAAGACAAATAAATGGAGAGATAAGCTATGCTTATAAGTCAGAAGACTTGATATTGTTAAGATGTCAAATTTCCCCAACGGTATTTATAGAGTCAATGAAATTCCAATGAAAAATCAACTGACTTTTTTTTGGTCTGTGTTGAAATTGACAAGAAAACTAAAATCTATAATGGAATGCAAAGGCCCTAGGATAGCTGAATCAACTTTGAAAAAAGAGACCAAGGACGGATGACAAAAAAAGAACTGATTCCAAGACTTATTTTAAACTATGATAATCAAGACAAAGTGTGATTGGCAAAAAAATTAGCAAATAGGTCAATGACATATTAGCAAGACTTAAAAAACACACCCACACATATTTGAACAACTAATTTTTTAATAAAGATTCAAAGAAAAATCAGTGGAGAAAGGATAGCCATTCAACAAATGGTGGTAGAACAATTAGATATTATATACAAATTAATGAATGTGGATCTATAACTTACACATATGCAAGAATTAACTCAAAGTGCATAACAATTTAAATGTAAATCATCAAATTTTAAAGCTTTTAGAGAGGAAAATAAAACAGCAGAAAATTTTTTACCTTGGGTTAGAAAAATATTTCCTATACATAACACTGAAGCAAAATCCATAAAGTAAGTATTTATTGTATTCAGTTACATCAAAATTTAAAACTACTGCTCTTTAAAATAAATTATTAAAAAATTGGAAGACAAGCCATAGACTTGGAGAAAATATTTCAAATGTTATATCTGTAACAAGATGTTTTCACTGTATGCTGTTGAGACTGTTTCAACTCACAGTGACCTTATAGAACATAGCAGAACTGAGTAATAAGGCTTCCTAGGCTGAAATCATTATGGGAGTAGCTCTCCAGGTATTTTTCTCCTGCGGAGCCACAGATGGGTTAGAATCACTGACCTTTCGGTTAGCAGCCAAGCTCTTAACCGTTGTGCCACAATGGTTAAAGGGTAAATATCCACACTGTATAAAGCAATCTCAAACTCAATAATAAGAAAACAATCTCAAAAAAGGGGGAAAAGATTTGAACACTTCATAGAAGAATTTGTAAGTATAGCAAATAAGCTTACAAAAAGAAATCTTGATGAAATATCACCTCAAATTTAATTTATACCTCAAAGAGTTATCAGCACATGCATATTAGAATGGCTAATTTTATAGGCATGTGGAGGAAACTGAAACATAAATACATGATACCAAAACAAAACGCCATTCCCACCGAGTTGTTTCTAACTCATTGAGCCCTTATAGGACAGGGTAGAGCTGTCTCATAGGGTTTCAAGGCTGTAACCTTTATGAGAGTAGATCACTAGATCTTTTCTCCCTCAGAGCCTCTGGGTGGGTTTGAACAGCTAACCTTTGTGTTAGCAGCTGAACATTTAACCACTGCGAAAGTAAAATGTCGTTGTTAGGTGCCTGGAGTTGGCTCCGACCCTATGCACAACAGAATGAAACACTGTTCTGTCCTGCACCATCCTCACAATCATTCTTATGCTTGAGCCCATTGTTGCAGCCTCTCTGTCAATCCACCTCATTGTAAAATAGAACAACTAATTTGGAAAGCAGTGTTGAATTTCTTAAAAAGTTAAACTTACCTCTACCGTACAATCCTGGCATCTCACTTCTATGTATATACCTAAGAGAAATGAAAGCATACAACCTTAGAAAGACTTGTACACAAATGTTCATAGGGCCTTTATTAGTGATAGCTGAAACATGAAAGAAATGCAAATGCTCATTCAGGGGAGAATAAATAAACAAATTGCGGTATAGCCATACAACTGAGTCCACCTCAACAACAAAAACAAAGTACAAAGAAGAAATGAACTGTTAGCATATGAAACACCATGGATGAATATCAGAGTAAGTATGGTGAGTGAAATATGCCAGATTCAAAAAAAGTATATGAGATAAAATTTGTTTATATAACGTTTTTTAAAATGCAAACAAATAGATCATGATAGAAAGCACATCAATAGCTGAACAGGGCTGGAAGTGGGCCAGAGAGGGTCGGGAGAAAGGGATTAAATAGGGACATTAGAAAACTTTTGGGGTGTTGGATATGTCCATTATCTTTACTACTGTAATAGTTTTTCAAGTACATACCTATGTTAAAACATTAAATTGTATATGTTAAATACACATATTGTTGTTTATTATACTCCAATAAAGCCAATAAAATGATCACCATACATGCCAAGAAATTGATCCCAATGACCAAAAGCAAGGGAAAAAAGCAAGAGTAGAAATTAACTCACAGGTAAGACACATGAATTATTAACCATGGACAACTGGAATAGGAAAAGAGACAATGGTATAAGAGATGAAATCTATATTGCTTACAATTAATGTCCAATTAACAATGACATAATCAAGGATGTGAGAATTCAGGAAACATCAAGCATTTAATGGAGGAAGTACATATTTCTACAACAAATTTTAATTGTTCAGCAAAATTAATAGGGACGTTATGCTTCATTTTACAAAGACATTTCACTGACGTGTGTGTGTGTCCCCGTGTGTGTGTGCATGTATATACTATATATACTTGACATATCACGAAGACAATTTTTTAAGAGCAGTGGAAAGGGAAATGCTCAAGGCTGCATGTGGTGGCGATGGTGAGGATAGCTGGGAGGTGAAGATAAATAAAATATATACCATTTGGAAACTAGAAAAGTACGGTGTTACATGTATGCTGTTTTTGTTGTTACTTGATGTCGAGTTGATTCCGACTCATGTATTATCACATAGCAAGAAGCAGAGAAATACGTGTGTGTATGTGTCACAACACGGATAGATTGCCAGTCATTAAAATGATTGGAAAATGCGACATTAAGACAGCACAAATTAAATGTGCAGAGTGAAACACATACACAAAATACTATGTTTTTATAAGGATACATTCATGTTGTATGTCAGACATAAAACACAGTAGAGTATGTATCCAGGTGGGAAAGAATAATTGGAATAGGAATTGGCCAGAATGGAAAAAATAAAATATGATATCTTAATCTAATAAAATAAAATGAGAGAAGTCTTAAATAGGCAATTTGTAATAAAAGAAATTGGAGTAACTAATATCTGTCCCGAGGTCAAAAAGAAAAGAAAATATAGAAAAAACAAAGAAATGGCATATCATATGTATGAAATGTACTAATTTCATTCTATTTGAAAATATTGTGGAAGTGGGGGGAAATTGAGTGGTCTGTCCTAAAAAGACTTTAATCCAGATCCCTGGATGGAACAAATTTGAAGTTAACTAAGAAAAAATGAATAAATGTATCTAAAAGAAACTTACTTTCCCTGGTGAATATGAATAGTTTAGAAAATTAACAGACACCCTAGACATTTTGTTAGGCCTTCAAGAGTTTCATACATAATTAACACATTGTTTGGCATCTCCTCAGGGATAACCTCAAAGGCTGAGAGAAAGCTGTAAGTTGTTCCCACTATGCCATGTTAAGAAGTCCATGGGGTGTTAAAACAGATTGATTACAGGTAAAAGGTAGAATTTTTTAAGTAGTGCCATGTTTTACTATGTCTAGAATGTTATAGTAACATTTCAAGGCACCATTTTAATTGATTTCAAAGTTACAGCAAATTATTAAGAATATTGAGTAAATTCTGTCTGCTTTCCACTTTTATTCCTGGTAAGTTTTTATGAGATAAATGTGTATCTCATGTATTCACTTTAATAATTTATTGCTTTGAAATTTAATTTCTGCATTGGTTTGATAATAGTTTACTCAGAGACTGCTCTGCCCATAATATTCAGGAATAGATATATGCAAGTTAGATAGATGGATAGATAGATAGAAGGTAGATAGATAGATATAATACTTATGAAGGAGTGATGCTCACAAAGTTTTAAACCAATAATTCTGTTATCTTTACCCATAGGAATATTCTCATATTTTTAAAAACATCTGTGGTATATTCAGATACATTTTTTAAAGATTATACTTAAAGTTATCTGTGAAACTCATGTCACATAGAGTTCCAATGTTTAATGGGATGTGTTTCATGTTCAGAAAGATTTTAAATAACTTTCAGTAATTAACGTATATGTCAACATCAGTGTATTTTCTTCTCTGATGTTATTGTATCATACGGTGATTTTTAAAAATTTTTTTTCATTAGAAGTAGGGGGTACTTTTTTACAATGGGGGAGTTTGTGATATCAGTTTTTCACTATTTGTTCAGAGTTTCTCATATACCCTAGGTTTCTCCACGAGGAAAAAAAAAATACATGATTTGATACAAAAAATTTAGAATGTGTCAGTTATAATACCAATGCCCAATTGGAGGAGAAAGTATTTTAAGTAGACCAACAAAAAAGTAATCTAAAGAATAGCACTTTTGGACACTTTACTCATAGAACTGGTGTTATGGAATGTGGGACTCGGGTAAGTTGCAAGGATAGCATCATAGAAATTGTGACAAAGCTTAAGTCACAGTCCAGAAGAATTTACCTATAAATATCTTAAAGATCAAAACAATTAACTGCAACAACAAAAAAAAATTATTTCAAGCAATTACTATCAACATCCAAAAAAAAGATAGATGCTATGATGATGATGATAGGCAGACAGATAGATAAATAGACAGATGCATAAAGAAATTGTACTACGCATACACACTTTTAGAGTTATTTTCAGGTATCCTAGACACACTGAAGCCTTTAATTCTCATTGATACTTCCTAACAACCCTGCAAGGAAGTATTGAAATATGATTTTTCAGGTGGGAATAAACAGATTCCTAAAACTTATGTTATTTGCCCAAAGTTCCACTTTGTATATATTACAAATGGATGTATAGCAGAGGATATATCTATATACATATAACTCTAGGGATGTTTTCATGTATAAAGATAAATAATACCCTTGTGGTCAATTATGTATCTATCCAAAACCTGTCTAGTATGTTGAGTGTTCCATCCTGAACCATCTATAATAATAAGGTTTCAAAAGATAACATTTTGAAGTAGAATGTCCAAAATGTATCCATAAGTTTTTTAGGTATATGAAAAAAACAAAGGTTTTAAGATGAGTCCAATAATCATCCATGTACCTAACATCTAGAAGTTTAACATTTTATTCATTATTGTTTCATCTCTCTATCAATGTAGCCATCAATCTAATATATATATGTGTGTATGTGTATGTGTATAAAATTAGTGGGAGGTGGGTCTGTATTGAAATATCCTAAAATGGAAAATTTGGATTTATATTATTCATACTGGCTTTGTAAACTAAAAAATCTACAAGATGGTCCTACATAAAAGCTATTGACAATGCTTATGCCTCTATCCAGAATAGGTTTCCTGATAGACCAAGATGGACAAACACAATCTAACAGTGCTGAATGAATTCACTCTGATGGGAATCACAGACCGCCCAGAGCTGCAAGCTCCATTGTTCGGGCTGTTCCTCATCATCTACATGATCTCAGTGGTGGGCAACTTGGGCATCATCATTCTCACCAAGATGGACTCCAGGCTACAAACTCCCATGTACTTTTTTCTCAGACACCTGGTTATCACTGATCTTGGTTATTCGACAGCTGTGGGACCCAAAATGTTGGTAAATTTTGTTATGGATGCAAACACAATCTCCTATTATTTTTGTGCTACACAGCTAGCTTTCTTTATTGTGTTCATAACTAGTGAACTTTTTATTCTGTCAGCAATGTCGTATGACTGCTATGTGGCCATCTGTAACCCTCTGCTCTACACAGTCATCATGCCCCAAATGACATGTTGGGTGCTGGTGGTAATCCCCTATCTCTACAGCACGATTGTTTCTTTTCTCATCACCATAAAGATTTTTAATTTATCCTTCTGTGGCTACAGTGTCATGAGGCATTTCTACTGTGACGGTCTCCACTTGTTATCTTTGCTCTGCTCAAACACACATGAAATCAAATCGATCATTCTTATTTTAGCAGCTTTTGATTTTATTTCATCCCTCCTAATTGTTCGTGTTTCCTACCTCCTTGTTCTTGTATCCATTCTCAGAATGAACTCAGCTGAGGGCAAGCACAAGGCCTTCTCCACCTGTGGATCCCATCTGACTGTGGTGGTAGTGTTCTATGGGACTTTAAGCTTTATGTATGTACAGCCCAAGTCCAGTCATTCCTTTGATACTGATAAAATGGCTTCCATATTTTACACCCTGGTTATCCCCATGTTGAGTCCCTTGATCTACAGTTTGAGAAATAAAGATGTGAAATATGCTTTACATAGGATATTAGGAGTATTATGTAATATATTTTCTCAAAGTTCACTATACCATGTCATTCATATACATTATGCTATGGGCTTTAAATATTTTCCTGTGTGCCTCCGGAGGGGATACCAAGCACAAAAACACAGATAAGCTCAATCTATGTTTCTGTATTGCTGTCTACCAGTCAGTCTTTTAAGAGCTGTAAATAGATTAATAAATAAACCAATAAAAATTGTTGCCTTCCTTATGCAGGAGAGAAGTACTACATGCATAAATAAGAAATTTTATAGTATAGCGAATGTGTTAGGGACCAATAGTTTCAAAAGAATAAGAATAGTGAGTGTGTGTATGTGCGCAGACATGCACACCTTCTGTTTTAGTGCTCGTACTCTGCCCCGCGGTGGCTAATTCTAATTTGAAGAATGCTCAACAGTGTGGTGGGATGATTTGAAGAACTACTCATTCATCTCAATTTGCTACAACATCCATTTCCTAAATCCTGAAATCCCTCTCTTTCATCATCAATGCCTTTACTTTCATATCCAAGCCCTTAGAGGCTGTTTACTTTGTTATTGTTTTTATAATACTAATAAAAAGAGTACAAAATAAAGTTATTATGTCTAAAAGGATCAGCTCAGTATCTGGTTTTGTCTAAATCAACCCATTTTGTCTACATCAGTGGATATACCAGTTAAGATAAATTTATTGATGTCAGCCACAGAAGTTTCCAGGTTTTTACGTTTTTTTTTTTTTTCTCTACCAGATTGGTATTGATTCCTAAATTGTTATCCTCATCTCTTTAGAAAACAACTCTGGTGGCATAGTGGTTAAGTGCCACTGCTGCCAACCAAAGGGTCGGCAGTTCAAATCCGCCAGGCACTCCTTGGAAACTCTGTGGGGCAGTTCTACTCTGCCCTGTAGGGTCGCTAGGAGTCGGAATTGACTCGACGGCACTGGGTTTTTTTGTCTGGGGCTCTCGTTTAAAATATATTTTCTAATTGTTTAAGCATCCTTGCATAAGAAGTTTATTTTATGATGAGTAGGGTTCCTTGCCTTGTTTTTGTTTGGCTGAATTTCCTCAAATTTGGTTAGTATGAGTGTGCACTATATTTTGATCAGGATCTATTGTTTGAATTCATCATTTTGATTATTCCGTTTGGAAGAAGCAAAAGGAGATAATCCCAAGGTTTGGACTATGCTGTGTTTCTGGTGAGTGAGGTGTGATA
Organism: Elephas maximus indicus; assembly: GCF_024166365.1. Lineage (NCBI taxonomy): Eukaryota > Metazoa > Chordata > Mammalia > Proboscidea > Elephantidae > Elephas > Elephas maximus. The sequence goes on along the minus strand of NC_064838.1, from coordinate 78,858,517 downwards.
TGTAGCTTTTTACATATTTGCCATGGTTTCTGGACATAGTTACTCCATATTCCCTATGAATTTTCCATCCACGTTTTCTTATCTTTATCCTTTAAACCTTCAAAAATTTCTTAATCAGAAAAAATTAAGTAGATTTTAGATACATTAAGATTGTCTATTAAGAAAAAAAGGAAATCCTGGTAGCTTAGTGGTTAAGTGCTACAGCTGCTAACCAAAGGGTTGGCAGTTTGAATCCACCAGGTGCTCCTTGGAAACTCTATGGGGCAGTTCTACTCTGTCCTATAGGGTCACTATGAGTGGGAATAGACTCGATGGCACTGGGTTTGGGTTTTATTAAAAAAAAAATTCAATCTGAGTTTTAGGTTAGGACCATATGAGGAGGGCATATGATAAATTTCCACCTATGTAGAGACTAGAAAAATTACACGAGAAAAAAAAATCGCTGCTAAAGAGGATAAAAAATGGAAATTTAAAATAGTCTCTATCCATTCCAAGATCAATTCCAAGTAGCTTGATTGAGTAATTCTATTAAACATTTAGGGAAAAAAAAAATCCAATACTATACAAATTCTTCCAGAAAACTGAAGAAGAGGGTATAGCTTTACCCTGATATCAAATACAGTTGAAAACATTAAAAGAAAAGAAAATAACAGAGCATATATGTAAAACACCTAAAGAATAAAATGAAGAAACTGAGTTTTGCAATAGGTAAAGACACTAATATATTCAATTAGGTGTTACCCAAGAATGTATGATTGTTTTTGAAATAGCAGTTACTGACATTCACCATAATAACAAATTAGAATTGAAAAGCAATGCCACATAAATACATGTAGAAAAAAATTTAAAGCCCCGTATTATGATAAAATTTTGACCAAACTAACACTAAAGATAATATTTACAGAAAGTGGAAATTATCATACAATATCACTATTGTCACACACAAGGAAAACTTTGCAGATCATTTAAAAGCAGTTGCCACTGTACATTAACAGGAAACTGCCAGAAATTCAAGCCATATTCAGAAGAGGACGTGGAAAAAGGGATATCATTGCTGATATCAGATGGATCATGGCTGAAAGCAGAGAATACCAGAAAGATGTTTACCTGCATTTTATTGACTATGCAAAGGCATTTGACTGTGTGGATCATAATGAATTATGGATAACACTGCAAAAAGTAGGAACTCTAGAACACTTAATTATTGTGCTCATGAGGAACTTTTACTTAGACCAAGAGGCAGTCATTTAAACAGAACAAGGGGATACTGTGTGGTTTAAAGTCAAGCAAGGTGTGTGCTAGGGTTGTATCTTTTTACCGTACTTATTCAATCTGTATGCCGAGAAATATTCTAAGAAGCTGGACTACATGAAAAAGAACAAGGTATCAAGATTGCAGGAAGACTCATTAACAAATACAAAATGCAGATGATGCAATTTTGTTTACTGAAAATAAAGAGGACTTGAAGTACTTACTGATGAAGATCAAAGACCACAGAGTTCAGTATGCATTAAACTTCAACATAAAGGAAACAAAAAGATTGAAGCCATCAAGGATTTCATTTTACTTGAATCCAAAACGAAAGCCCATGGAAACAGTAGTAAAGGAATCAAATGACAGTTTCCAATGGGAAAATCTGCTGCAAAAGATCTTTTTAAAGTGTTAAAAAGCAAATAGGTCACTTTAAGGACTAAGGTGTGCCTGGCCCAAGCCATAGTGTTTTCACTTGGCCCATATGAATGCTAAAGGTGGACAGTAAATAAAGAAGGCCCTCAAACATGGATTGGACTGGACAATGGGTTGGAGAGGGATGCTGGTTAGGAGTGAGCTTCTTGGATCAGGTGGACTCTTAAGACTAGGTTGGCATCTCCTGCCTGGAGGGGAGATGAGAGGGTAGAGGGAGTTAGAAGCTGGTGAAATGGACACGAAAAGAGAAAGTGGAGGGAGAGAGCGGGCTGTCTCATTAGGGGGAGAGTAGTTGGGAGTATGTAGCAAAGTGTATATAAGTTTTTGTGTGAGAGACTGACTTGATTTGTAAACTTTCAATTAAAGTGCAATAAAAATTATATATATAAAAAAAAAAGGCCCAAGAAGAGTTGATGCCTTTGAATAATAGTGTTGATGAAGAATACTGAATATGCAATGGACTGCCAGAAGAAAGGAAAAAAATCTATCTTGGAAGAGGTACAACCAAAATGCTTACTAGAAGCAACAGTGGCAAGGCTTTTAACTCACAAATTTGGACATTATATCAGGAGGGAGCAGTCCCTGGAGAAGGACATCATGCTTGGTAAAGTAGAGGGTCAGTGAAAAAGAGAAAGACCCTCAACAAAAGGGATTGACACAGTGGCTAGAACAATGGGCTCAAGCATAGCAACAATTGTGAGGATGGCACAGGACCTGGCAGTGTTTATTTTTGTTGTACACAGGGTTGCTACGAGTCAGAGCCAAATTGATGGCACCTAACAACAACAACAATTATTATTGTATATCAACTGTCAATTTGATCAGATTCAGACTTCCTAAGTTGGTAAAGTCTTCAATTTCCTCATCTTTGAATTAGTATTGGGTGTGTAAATTTTAATAATAATAGTATTAACTGGTATTCCCTGTAGGCATATGGATATTACCCTATCAGTGACATCATTGTACTTCAGGATAGATCTTGAAATTTTTTTTTTTTTGACAATGAGTGCGAAGCCATTCCTCTTCAACTTGTCATTCCTGGCATAGTATGCCATGTGATTGTCCGGTTCAAGACAGACAATATCAGTCCATTTCAACTCACTTAGACCTAGGATATACATCTTTACATGTTCCATTTCATTTTTTAAGATTTCTAATTTCTAACGTTCATACTTTGTACATTCCATGTTCTGATTATTATTAGATGTTTGTAGTTGTTACTTCTCTTTTTGAGTCATGCCAATTAAATAGAATATATTAATCTAATAAAATAAAATAAAGAGAAGTCTTAAAGAGACAATTTCCAAAAAAAGGAGGAGTTGGATTGACTAATATCTGTCCCCGAAGTAAATATATATAAATATAGAAAAAAACACAAAGAAACAGTATATCATAGATATGAAATGTATTAATTTTATTCCATGTAAAAACATTACTGAAATGGGGAAATATCAAGTGGTCTGTCCTAAAAGTAAAATATTTTAATCCAGATCCCTTGATGGGACAAATTGAAAGTTGACTGAGAATAAATGAATAAACATGCCTAAAAGAAACTAACTCCCTGGTGAATTTAAATTGTTTAGAAAATTAACAGACACTGTAGATGTTTTGTTAAGCTTTCAAGTGCTTCAGACATAATTAACACATTGCTTGGTATCTCCTCAGGGAGAGGCTTAAAGGCCGAGAGAATGCTATAAATTCTTCCCACTATGTCATGTTAAGAAGTGCATGGGATGTTAAAACAGATTCATTACAGGAAAAAGGTAGATTTTTTTTTTTTGTAGTGCCATGTTTTACTAATAACTGGAATGCTGTAGTGACATTTTTGAGGCTCCACTTTTCATACCCAGTAACCCAGTGCCTTCGAGTCGATTCCATAGGCGGGAAAATATTAAGAAATTTGATTGAGTTCTTGATACGTTTTGTGTGAGATGAATGTGGACTTCATGTACTCACTTTTATAATATAATTTTGTGCTATGAAATTTAATTTCTGCATTTGTTTGCTAATAGCCTACTCAGAGACTGTTCTGCTCATGGTATTGGTAATAGATATAGGATAGACAGATAAATAGATATGTAGATCAATAAATAGAAAAGTTGATCGATAGATGATGTATAGATTCATTGATTGGTAGATAGGCAGATGCACATACATACTTATGAAGTAGTGATGATCATGATGTTTTAAAGCTACAGTTCTGTTATATCAACCAGTAGGGCTATTCTTGTATTTTAAAACATCTCTAGTATACTCAGATACATTTTTTTAAAGATTATACGGAAATTTATCTGTGATATCACATGGCACATAGGCGTTCCAGTGTTTAATGGGACATAGTTCATGTTCAAAAAGATCCTAAGTAACTTGCAATAATTCACATATATGACATAACCAGTATATTTCCTTTTTCTCCTATGCTATTGTGTCATACAGTGATTTTTTAAGCTTTTTTTCATAAAAAGTAAAGGATTCTTTTTTATAAGAGGGAGTTTATGACATCAGTTTTTCATTATTTGTTCAGATTTCCTAATATAGCCTAGGTTTCCTTGTGAGAAAAAAATATATATCTGATTTGTTAGAAAAAGCTTAGAATGTGTCAGTTACAATACAAATGCCCAATTGGAGGAGAAAGCATTTTAAGTAGACCAAAAAAGAAACTAAAGAATGGCACTGTTAGACACTTTAGTCATAGAACGGGTATTATGGACTATGGGGCTGGGGTCAGTTACAACGATAACATCTTAATGAACCTGTTCATCATGAATATGGTAACAAAGAACTTAAAGCACAGTTCAGAAGAATTTACATATAAATACCTTAAAAATCAAAACAATTAACAACAATAAAAAAATTTCAACTAACTACTGTCTACATCCAAAAAAGATAGATGATGATGGCAGATAGACAGAAAGACAGACAGATAGACAAATAGTCCCAGGCACACACTATTTTATTTTCAAGTATTGTAGACACATTGAAGAACTTAATTCTCATTCATCCTTCCTAACAACCCTGCAAGAAAGTGTTGGAATATGATTTTTCAGGTGGGAATAAATAGGTTCATATAACATGTGTTATTAACCCAAAGTATCTCTTTGTATATAGTACAAATGGAGGTATAGCAGAGGTTGCATCTATACACATAAATCTCTAGGAATGTTTTCATGTATAAAGACAATCCCAATTGTCATCAATCATATATATGTGTGTGTATATATATATGTATATACATATATATATCCAAAATCTGTCTAGTACGTTGACTGTTCCAACCTGGACCATCTATAGTCATGAGTTTTCATAATGTAATGTTTTGAAATAGAGAATGCAAAATGTTTAGAGGCATTTTTTTAGGTATACGAAAAAGACAAAAGTTTTAAGAAGAGTACGATAAGTATCCCTGTAACTTACATGTAAATATTTAACATATTATTCATTTTTGTTTCATCTATCAATGTATCAACCAATCTATTTAACATGTATATGTGTATACATGTGTGCAAAATTTGTGGAAGTTGTTTATGTATTCAAATATCCTAAAATGAAAACTTTGAATTTACATTATACATACTGGCTTTGTATACTAAAAACCTACCAGATGATACTACATAGAAGCTATTGATGATGCTCAAGTCTCTTTTTACAGTAGGTTTCTAGATGGACAAGCATAATCTAACAGTGCTGAATGAATTCATTCTGAAGGGAATCGCAGACTGTCCAGAGTTGCAAGCTCCATTGTTCGGGCTGTTCCTCATCATCTACATGATCTCAGTGGTGGGCAACTTGGGCATCATCATCCTCACTAAGATGGACTCCAAGCTACAAAGCCCCATGTACTTTTTTCTCAGACACCTGGCTATCACTGATTTTGGTGATTCAACAACTGTGGGACCCAAAATGCTAGTCAATTTTGTGGTCAATGAAAACACAATCTCCTATTATTTTTGTGCTATACAGCTAGCTTTCTTTATTACGTTTCTAAATAGTGAATTTTTTATCCTGTCAGCAATGTCCTATGACCGCTATGTGGCCATCTGTAACCCTCTTCTCTACACAGTCATCATGTCACAGAGGACGTGTTGGGTGTTGGTTTCAATCACCTATCTCTACAGCACATTTGTTTCTGTTCTGATCACCACAAAGATTTTTAATTTATCCTTCTGTGGCTACAGTGTCATCAGGCATTTCTACTGTGACGGTCTCCCCTTGGTATCTTTGCTCTGCTCAAACACACTTGAAATCAAGTTGATCCTTCTTGCCTTAGCAGCTTTGGATTTGATTTCATCCCTCCTAATAGTTCTTGTTTCTTACATACCGATCATTGTAGCCATTCTCAGGATGAACTCAGCTGAGGGCAGACACAAAGCTTTCTCCACCTGTGGATCCCACCTGACTGTGGTGGTAATGTTCTATGGGACTTTAATCTTCATGTACGTGCAGCCCAAATCCAGTCATTCCTTTGACACTGATAAAGTGGCTTCCATATTTTACACCTTGGTTATTCCCATGTTGAATCCCTTGATCTATAGTTTGAGGAATAAAGATGTAAAATATGCCTTACATAGGACTTTAGGACAATTATGCAATTTATTTTCTCAAAGGTTGCTATACTATGATTCATAATTTATGTCATGGGCTTTAAACGTTTTTCTGTGTGCCTCCAAAGGGAATAGCAAGCACAAATGCACAGATTAGCTAAACATATATTTCTACCTTGCCTTCTACCACTCTACTAAGAGCTATAAGTAGATTAATAAACAGAACAGCAAAAAGTATTGCCTTCCTTGAGCAGGAATGATGCACTATAAGTGTAATAATTAAGAAATTTTATAGCATCTTAGAATGTGCTAGGGGGTGATAGATTTTTAAAAAATAAAAGAAGATTAGTGAATATATTGTGTAGCACAGTGAAATTGTAGTAGATACAGGAAGAGTTTCAAGTATCTGGTGTTTTCCTCATCTAGTAGGAAAAAAACGTATAAAGTATGTGTTTGCGTGTTTGTGTATATGACTGCACATGCACACCTTCTGTTTTATTTCTCATTCTCTGCCCCGGGGTGGCTAATTCTGATTGGAAGAAGGCTCAGTGCAGTGGGAGGATAGGAAATACCCAGCCATCTGAATTTGCTCAAATGTCTGCTCTCTGAACCTTGAAATTCCTCTCTTTCATCATCGGTGCCTTTACTTTCATATGTGAATCCTTAGAACATGACTACTTTGTTACTATTTGTTATTATTATATTGTAATATAAATATAAAGAGTAACAAAATAAAGTTATTATGTTCAAGAGGATCATCTCAGTATCTGGTTTTTGTCCAAAGCAGCCCATTTTTTCTCTGTCAGGGGCTATATCAGTTAAGATAAATTTACTGAGGCCAGCCATAGAAACGTCCAGATGTTTTTATTTTTTTATTGTCCTGGGTTGATATTGCTTCCTGATTGTGTGTTTTGTCTCATAAATTGCTAGCCTTATCTCTCCAGAAAACAATAATTACCCTTGTTTAGAAGTCATTTTCTAATTATATATCCTTGCATAAGAGGTCCATGCAAGGAGGGATATGATATATTTCCATGTATGTAGAGACTAGAAAACACACAGGAAAATATATTTTATGAAAAAGGTAACAAAATGGAAATTTAAATTTAAAATTCACCCCCTTCCCAACCAGTCCAAGTGGTTTGATTGAGAAATTCTTTTAAGTGTTTAGGGGGGAAAAAATTAGCTATTTCTACACAAACTTTCCACAAAACCTAAGAGAAGGGTATATCTGCCTTTTTATATGAGAATAGCTTTACCCTGATATCTAACTCAGACAAAGGCATTAAAAGAAAACAACAGAACACATGTGTGAAAAATCTAAGGGAAAATTTAAGAAATTGAGCCTGGCCATATGTTAAGGTAATAGCACACCAAATTAGGTGTGCCCCAGGAAAGCATTGTTAGTTTTACATTAAAATATCAATTAATAACATTCACCATAATTACAAATTAGAAATGGTAAACAATGTCATATAAATAGATGTAGAGAAAATAGTTTTAAAAATCCCAATAATTGTGATAAAACTTTGACCAAATTAGTATTAAAATGGAGCTTCCTCAAACTGTTAGAGGGCACTCATGAACAACCTACAGCTACGATCATACATGGTTTGAAAGACTGAATACATTCTTAGTAAAACCAGGACCAAAACAAGTAAATTTAGTCTTTCCAAATCTATTCCACGTTTTAGTGGAAGTTCTAGGAAATACAGTATGTCAATAAAAACATAAATAAATAAATAGAAAGGATCTAGGTTGAAAAAGAAGAAGAGAAACTTTGTTTATTAATAGATGATTTTTTTAATGTAAAAAAATCTAATAGACTCTACAATACAGTTATAGGACTAAAACGTTAACATTTATTGATAAATTTACTTTCAGCTTATTAGTTTTTTTTTTTAAAGGCTGTTTGGATTTTAAGTGGGTTTTCAATGACTCTATAGATACATTTAAGAATTTCATCAATATAATACCAAATGCAAAATCCGTAAGAAGTTTGACCACATGAAATATTAAAACTTCTCCTCTTTAAAAGACATTAGTATAAAAACAGGTTGTATTCTGGGACATAACATTTTCAGATAATACAACTCATAAAAGACCTGTGTCCAAAATATATACTCTCTCTCCCGCCCCCACCGGTCCGTTGCCATCAAGTTGATTCCTACTCATAGCAACCCAATTTCGAAGAGAAGAACTGCCCCATAGGGTTTTTAAGGAGCAACTGGCAGACTTGAACTGCCAACCATTTGGTTAGCCACCAGTTCTTTAACCACTATGTACCTGGACTCCATAATATATACAGAGAGAGGTCTCACAACTCAAAAACAAAAAAAAAGAAAAGAAACAGCACACAAAAATTACCATAAAAATGAACATTCACTTATCCAAAGGATGCATACAGTTGGTAAATTAAGCACCTAAAAATGTTCAGTTCATTATTCTTCAGTGAATTTCAAGTTAAAACCCTAATGACATGTCTCTACACATCTATTAGAATATCAGCTGTTTGGTAAATATGTGGAGGAAATGGAGCATTCATAAACTGTTAGTGGAAAATTAAAACGCTGCAAATACTTTAACAAATAATTTGTTTGAAGCATCAGGGTCTTAAAAAAGATGAACATAGTATTACCATAAAATTTAGCCGTTTTACTCTTATCTACCCAAGAGAAATGACACACTTTTCCATATAAGGAAACATATACAAATGTCCCTAACAACTGTATTTGTACTAATCAAAAACTGGAATCAAACCAAATGCTCGTCTACTTGAGAACGGATAAATTGTGGTCTATTCACGCAAGTTAACACCACTCGGTAATAAACCACTGAAATATAGTTACATGCAAACATATGGATGAAAAGCACAAATTGATAGATTGGACTTCGTCAAAATTAAAACAACCCACACTTAGACGTTTATCCCAGAGGAATGAAAACTTATGTTCATGATAAAACCCCTACACATATGTTCCCAGAAACATTATTTATAATAGCTAAAACCTGGTAACAACTCAAAATGTCCTTCTGTGGGTGAATGAATGAATCCAACTTTACTAAATCCATACGTGAAACAACACTCAGCAGTAAAAAAGAACAAATTATTGATGCACACAACAGTGGGGATGGACCTCAATGGAATCGCATGGTGTTAAAAAAGTCCATCACCAAAGGTTGGTGTTGTTAACTGCCACTGAGTGACCCCAACTCATGGCGAACTCATGTAAAGCAGAACAAAACGTTGCCTGGATCTGTGCTGTCCTCACCCTGTAGGACAGAGTAGAACTGCTCCACAGAGTTTCACTATCATTGGAATGTGTGAATCCATTGTTGCAGCCACTATGTCAATCCATCTCATGAAGTGCTTCCCGTATTCTCTTTGGCCCTCTGCTTCACCGAATATGATGTTCTCCTCCAGCAACTGGTCTTTCCTGATGACAAGCCTGAAGAAAGAAAGCCAGACAATGTTCTGTTGGAGGCAACAAAATATATACTCCTAAAGAATTTTTGCTTTATTAGGTGTCGTCGAGTCGTCTGTGACTCATAGCTACCTGTAGTACAGAGTATAAATACCCCATAAGGTTGCCTAGCCTGTAATCTTTATGAGTGAAGATGACCAGGCCTTTTCTCCCCAGAATGGCTTGTGGGTTCAAACAGGCACCCTTTCAGTTAGCAGTGAGTGTTTGAACATCCCACCACAAGAGAGCCTTCCATTAAAGAATAACAAACAAACAAACAAAAAAAGTTGTTGTAGAGTGGATTCCGACTCATAGCGACCCTATAGTGCAGGGTATAACTGCCCCATAGAGTTTTCAAGGAGCGCCTGGTGGATTTGAACTGCTGACCCTTCAGTTAGCAGCTGTAGCACTTACCCGCTATGCCACCAGCGTTTCCCTATTAAAGAACAGGCAAAAAAAAAGAAAAGGATGCATTACAAATATTTACAATGACAAAATGCAGCAAAAAGATTTATAGCTCAGTAAATATGTATTCATAGTGAAACATTACACACAAAATATTCCACTTTATGAGGGTGTGTTGATATGGTAGAGCATTATGTCAAGCACAGCAGAACATGTATCAAGGTGAGAAAGATGTTTTGAAAAAAGGATTGGAAACAATGAAAAACAAAAAATACTGAAATATAATGATGGAAAATAAAACAAACAGGCAAAAAAATCTCAATAGACAGATAATGGCAATTAATTGTGAAATGAGAACCAAGGCTAAGATTTCTGTTCCTTTGGTCAAAAAAAAAAAAAAAACCCTGAACAAATAACAGCAACAATAACAACAGCAAACAAGTAAGTGACACCTCACATGTGCACAATGCATTAATTTTATTGAATTTAAATCTTTTAAATAACACAATAAGAAAGTGTTTAAGCCCTACTTCATATTGTCATCCATTTGAACAGACCACTGCAGAAATGGGGAATATTGATAGTTTTGTTTTATGGATTCAGTGTACTAATCCAGATCCCTTGGTGGTAAAAATGGAAAGTTAGCAAGGAATAAAATGTAAGCATACATAAAATAGATAAACACAGGTGTGCATACACACTTCATGAAGAAAAACTTGCTCACTGATGAATACAAATTTTCCTGGAGAATTAACAGACAGCCCCCAGGTATTTTGTCAAGCTTTCCAATGCTTCAGGAACCAGCAACAAATTGCTTGCCATCTCCTCAGGGAGAATTTCCAAAGGTGAAAAAAAAAGCTTTAAATTGTTCTCACCATGCCATGTTAAGAAGCACATGGGCAAGTTAAGACAGAGCCTTCATTACAGGTAAAAAGATAGACAGTTTCCATATTTTACCCAAATCCAGAAGGTTTCAGTGACACTTGCAGGGTCCTACCTTTATTCAATGACAAATTCATCACAAAATATCAGGATTTCAGATTCAGTTCTATGTGCATTCTCCCTCCTTTTTTCTTCATATTATTTTCTTCAAATATTCTCACTTTGTTTCAGAGACTAAGTGCTTGTAAGCATCTTTGAAACATTGTCATTACATGGCTCAACAAAACACTATATACTTGATATTTAAGAGCTATTTGCAAGCAACATAAACACATTGAAATATTTATTTCTAATTTATCTATTCAACAATCCTGAAAGGATGTGGTCATTTAGAAGATGTGGATAAAGAGATTAAATACCTTATTTGATAACCTACACTGGAGGCATACCAGAGCCTATAGAATTAGACGACGTTCAAACATTTCAGGAGGTAGCATATAACCAGGGACTGATAGTGCTGAAGGAAGAAGTCTAAGCTGCACTCAAGGCATTGGAAAAAACAAGGCTCCAGGAATTGACAAATGTCAATTGAGATGTTTCAACAAAAGGAGGCAGCCCCGGAAGTGCTCACTTGACTATGCCAAGAAATTTGGAAGACAGCTACCTCGCCAACTGACTAGAAGAGATCTATATTTAGCGCTATTCCCAAGAAAGGTGATCCAACTGAATGTGGAAATTATAGAACAATATCATTACTACCGTATGTCAGCAAAATTTTGCTGCAGGTAATTTAAAAATGGCTGTAACGGTATATCAACAGGGAACTGCCAGAAATTCAGGTTGGATTCAGAAGAGGACGTGGAACCAATGATGTCATTGCTGATGTCAGATGGATCCTGGTTGAAAGCAGAGAATACCAGAAGGATGTTTATCTGTGTTTTATTGACAATGCAAAGGCATTCACCTGTGTGGATCATATTAAATTATGGATAACATTGCAACGAATGGGAATTCCAGAACATTTAATTGTGCTCATGAGAAACCTGTACATAGATTAAGAGGCAGTTGTTTGGACAGAACAAGGGGATACTGAGTGGTTTAAAGTCAGGAAAGTATGTGTCAGGGTTGTATCCTTTCACCATACCTATTCAAACTGTATGCTGAGCATATAATCCGAGAAGCCGAACTATATGAAAAAGAACAGGGCATCAGGATTGGAGGAAGACTCATTAACAACCTGCATTATGCAGATGACACAACTTTGCTTGCTGAAAATGAAGAGGATTTGAAGCACTTACTAATGAAGATCAAAGACCACAGTCATCAGTATGGATTGCACCTCAACATAAAGAAAACAAAAATCCTCACTACTGGACCAATAAGCCTCATTATGATAAATGGAGAAAAGATTGAAGTTGTCAAGGATTTCATATTACTTGGATCCACAATCAACACCCATAGAAGCAGCAGTCAAGAAATCAAAAGATGCATTGAATTGGGTAAATCTGCTGCAAAGGACCTCTTTAAAGTGTGGAAGAGCAAAGATGTCACCTTGAAGACTACAGTCTGCCTGATCCAAGCCATGGTATTTTCAGTTGCACGATATGCGTGTGAAAGCTGGACAATGAATAAGGAAGACCGAAGAAGAATTGACACCTTTAAATTGTGGTGTTGGCAAAGAATATTGAATATACCATGGTCTATCAAAAGAATGAACAAATCTGTCTTGGAAGAAGTACAACCAGAATGCTCCTTAAAAGCAAGGATGGTAAGACTGCGTCTTACATACTTTGGACATTTTGTCAGAAGGGATCAGTCCCTGGAGAAGGACATCGTGCTTGCTAAAGTAGAGGGTCAGCGGATAAGAGGAAGACCCTCAATGAGATGGATTGACAAAGCAACTGTAACAACGGGCTCAAGCATAACAACAATTGTAAGGCTGCCTCAGGACCAGGCAGTGTTTTGCTCTGTGGTACCTAGGGTCTCTATGAGTCCGAACCGACTTGACGGCACCTAACAACAGCAACAACATACCTGCATGTGTCTATCACCGGCGATATTTCCCTGTATAAAGGCAAATAATCGCCACCAGGATCTTGTAGATTTTCCTTGTGTTCAATACCTGTCAAGTGTACTGTTTCACTCTATCTCCTGTGGTGCAAGGGCTTTCATAGGACTATGTTTTGAAGCAAGGCATATTAAACATTTCCGTACATTTTGGGAATTTTCACTTTAGAATTTTTATAAAGTAATTAACATGTGTATTACAACTTTTTAAACTTATTATGCAGTTGTCATTATATAAATGATATTAGTAACCATTCATATACGTAACACTTAAAATTTTTAAATTTCTTTATTTTTAATTCATCTATGTACTTGTATGTGTGTGTGTGTGTGTGTATACATATATCTTTGTGTATATCTAAATTTGGAGCCCTTGTGGCATAGTGGTTAAGAGCTCTATGGCTGCTAACCAAAAGGTCGGCAGTTTGAATCTAAGAGTTGCTCCCTGGAAACCCTGTGGTGCAGTTCTACTCCGTTCTGTAGGGTCGCTATAAGTTGGAATCCACTCAATGGTAACAGGTTTTTATATTTAAATGTTTATGTATAAGTATGTATATATCTATAGCAGAGTTTTTCAACTTCAGCCCTATTGACATTTTGGACTGGAAATTTTGTCATTGTGGGGAGTTGCCCAGCATGCACTAGAATGTTTAGTAACATTCCAGGCCTCTATGACATAGTAATAGTACCCTTCTCCTAGTTGTGACATCCAAAATGTCCCAGACATTAACAAAAGTTCTTTAGGAGCAAATTTTTCCCAATTTATAACCAATTAGCTCTCTCTTTCTCTCCTTCTTTCATCTCTCCCTATCCTTCTTCCTCCATCTCTATCTCTATGTGTTGGTGTTGTTGTTAGGTGCCTTTGAGTCAGTTGTGGGAGATTGGTTCACCTTTAAATACTTACATTGGAAATTTGGATTTATCTTATTTAGTATAGTGGCTTTGTATACTGAAAATCTACCAGATAATACTGCAAACGAATATTTGACTATGCTGATGTCTCTATCCAGAATAGGTTTCCTGATAGACCAAGATGGACAAAGACAATCTAACTGTGCTGAATGAATTCATTCTGATGGGAATCACAGACCGCCCTGAGCTGCAGGCTCCATTGTTTGGGCTGTTCCTCATCATCTATGTGATCTCAGTGGTGGGCAACTTGGGCATCATAGTCTTCACCAAGATAGACTTCAAACTGCAAACACCCATGTATTTTTTTCTCAGACACCTTGCTGTCACTGATCTTGGTTATTCAACAGCTGTGGGACCCAAAATGTTGGTAAATTTTGTCGTGGATGAGAACACAATCTCCTATTATTTTTGTGCTATACAGCTAGCTTTGTTTATTGTGTTCATAACTAGTGAACTATTCATTCTGTCAGCAATGTCCTATGACTGCTATGTGGCCATTTGTAACCCTCTGCTTTACACAGTCATCATGTCACAAAGGGTGTGTCAGGTGCTGGTTGCAATCACCTATCTCTATAGCACATTTGTTTCTCTTTTCATCACCATAAAGATATTTAATTTATCCTTTTGTGGTTTAATGTCATCAGTCATTTCTACTGTGACATTCCCCCCTTGTTCTCTTTGCTCTGCTCAAACACACATGAATTTGAATTAATCCTTCTGGTCTTAGTAGCTTTTGATTTGATTTCATCTCTTCTAATAGTTGTTGCTTCTTACCTGCTTGTTCTTGTAGCCATTATCAGAATGAACTCAGCTGAGGGCAGGTACAAGGACTTCGCCACCTGTGGATCCCACCTGACAGTGCTGGTAGTGTTCTACAGGACTTTATTCTTTATGTACATTCAGCCCAAGTCCAGTCACTCTTTTGACACTGATACAGTGACTTCCATATTTTATACTCTGGTTATTCCCATGTTGAATCCCTTGATTTATAGCTGGAGGAACAAAGATATAAAAGATGCCATACTTAAGACATGGGAAAAAATAAGCAATGTATTTTCTAAAGTTTGATGTAACATATGGTTCCTACAAATTACATTATGGACTTCAAACCTTGTCTGTGTTTTTTCCAGTGGAAATAGCGAGCAGAAATATATTCAACATATATTCATAAATTGCCTTCTATGTGCCAGTTACTCTCCTAAGTGCTGTAAATGCATTGATTAACAAAACAGAATTTTTGTCTTCCTTGAAGGGGAGAGATGGGTCACAAACATAATAATTAGGTAAAATTTATAGCATAGAAGAACGTCTTGGGGTCCTATGGAACAGTGGTTAAAGTATTTGAATGCTAACCAAAAGGCCAATGATTCAAAACCACCAGTCACTCCATGGGAGAAAGAAGTGGCAGTCGGCTTCCATAAAAATTTACATCCTTGGAAACCCTATGAGACAGTTCTACTCTGTCCTATAGGGTTGCTATGAGATGGAATCTACTTGATGGCAGTAGGTTTAGCTTTTATCAGAATGTGTTAGAAACCATGAAATCAGGCAAAGAGAGTGGATATGCTGAGTGGGAGTGGGGAAAATTACTAAGTACAAAAGTGGAGTTACAAAGATTCTGGTATTTTTTTCAACTCTTAGAATAAACTTTGCAATGTCAGCATGTATTTTTGTGTTTGTGTGTATGTTTGTGTAAGCCCTTGCCTTCCTTTTTAGCCTTCCTATTCTTCTGAGGGGTGTATTAGATTTGGACCAAGTTGCAAGGAGTCTCAGTGTATGTGATGATTTAAAGTACTCAATTATCCGAATTTACTCAAATGTTCCATTCCAGACCTTGGAGCTCCATTCTTTACTGGTTAAATCCTTTACTTTTACATGGACATCTGTTAACTCAACATACCTTTAAATTTAGCAATCCACAGGGTCAGCTCTGCAACTGACTTTGTTTTAATCAACCCATTTTGCCTATATCAGAATATATATCATTTAAGATAAATTTCTTTACTGCCACCCTAGAGTTTCCTGGTTTTACAGTTCTTTCTTCACAGGTTGTTCCTATTAAATAATCATATTTTTTGTTTTGTGAGTTGTTATAGTTCCTTATCTATACAAAAAAAAAAATTAAATGTTCAATTATTTTTTGCTATTTCCTTGGACAACAGGATATTCTATGACGAATTAAGTTTGCTGCCTTCTTTCACAGGTTTGGTATTCCTAAACTTTGGTCAATATTGATTATATGCTATATATTTATTCACCCTGTTGTGAGAAGAAAAAAGAGAGTTAATTCCATAGTTTGCAACATGCTGAATTTCTAATTTAAGTAAGGTCTGTTATGTAGCAAGGATACAGTTATCTTGCCTTATGGACATAGTAAAAAAAAAAAAAAGTAGCTGCACGTTATTCCTCAAATTTTTCCATGTATTTTTTTTCCTTTAAAATTTCTAGGATTTTATTGAAGCTACTAGAGTCTAAATTATTTTCTTGATTCACAATCGTGAAATAAAATCCACTTTGAAGCCAATGAAATTTGAATAAAAATAGTTAATTAGAATCTGAGAAAAAGGTGCATGTTATATTGTCAAGTGAAGATAAATATTTTTAAAGGGTTGAAGTAATTTGAAGGTTAAGATGGTCATGAGCACTACCAGGTAATAATATTTTACACTTATTGAATGCTATATTATAGCCATTCTTCAGGTTTTAATTAATTTAATCATCACAACAGCTCTGTGAGGTGAGTTCTATTAATATTTACCTTTTTAGAAGATAAAATGGGGTTTCAGAGAGGGTACATAAATTATCCAAGTTCAACTTATCAAGGATAAATAAGTGTCCATGTTCACAGAGGACTTAAGCATTACAATCAAGTTTCAACCATGCTCTAGCTCCAGTTTCCATGCTCATAACCTCCCCCCCCCAAAAAACAAACCAAGCTTACTGCCGTCAAGTCTATTCTGACTCATAGTGACCCTATTGGACAGAGTAGAACTGCCTTATAGAGTTTCCAAGGAGTGCCTGGTGGATTTGAACCACTGACCTCTTGGTTAGCAGCTGGAGCACTTAACCACTGTGCCACCAGGGTTTCCATGCTCATGACAGCTACTCTAAAATATCTCTTAATGTCAGTTTTCTGCTTCAGTGATGTCATCCCTGAGATGAAAAATCATAAAACTTCACTGTGACAGGTATCAGATTAAAAGAAGAGAAATAGTAGTGGAGTTTATAAAATAGTGAATACCTAGGACAGTGACTGGGAGAGAAAATAATTCAATAAAGACAATGAATTAATAAATCGATTCAGCAAGCTAATCCATTCATTTAGCATGTGTGACTTGCTCAAACCAAACAATGGAGAGCCATCGTGAAATGGATCCAGGACATAGTCTGGGCAGGTTTATAATAAATATGCAATGGGGAATGTCAGGAATTATTATTAAATATTAATGAACATGATTAAAATAAGTAAACAAGGAAGTCCCCATTTTAAGAAATGATTTCTGGATTTTTGCCTTAAGAAGTTCAGCCGCTTTTTAAAAAGTAAAGATAGAAGTAGAATTAAGAGACTTGTCAAGATTGATGTTACTTCCTTATAAAGGGAGGTCTGTGAGATTTATTCCCCATCATCTTCTGCTTTTTGGAC
Organism: Elephas maximus indicus; assembly: GCF_024166365.1. Taxonomy (NCBI): domain Eukaryota; kingdom Metazoa; phylum Chordata; class Mammalia; order Proboscidea; family Elephantidae; genus Elephas; species Elephas maximus. The sequence continues at coordinate 78,840,917 of NC_064838.1, read as the reverse complement.
TTTGTTGCTGTGTAAACTCAATTTGGGGGGAATTTAATTTAAGGACAAGAGATTGGCAAATACATTGAGTATGATTTTGCTGAGCTACTGAACCAGTGAGAGCCATCAGGCCCCACTGCTGAACTTGTTCTTCTTTTTTTTTTTTTAATAGAAATTAAACTCTCTTCTTTGAGATAGTGTTTGAGTGATCCATTTGTTTATTGAGTGTTTCACTGTATGCACGGGTAAAACATTACTAGATGATACAATGGGGAGATGCAGAAGCACCACATTCAATTGCAAAGGTTGGGGACCATGGAATTTTATGTTGTGCCATTCATATAGATTAAGATGGGAAAATATGCAATATATTGGGCAATGCAATGATTAATGTAAACGTCAAGAGCTCTCCACCATAGAAATTACACAGATCAAAAGGAGCAACAAACCACACAAGAATATTCAGCAAACCAAAAATAAAAATATATATATATTATGTGTGTAATATATATATATTATACATTATGTGTGTGTGTGTCTAATATATAATTTAAGCCAGAGAAAGTCACCAAGGAGCAGACCACAAAAGCCAAAATATGGTCTTCATTATATCCTACCTGAATTTGGAGACCATCTCCAGAAGAGATTTGGTGCATTGAGCACTAATAATTAAAGACCAGAAGAGTTGTGGGAAGATATCAAGGACATCATACGTGAAGAAAGCAAAAGATCATTAAAAAACAGGAAAGAAAGACCAAAATGAATGTCTTTTCAATCATCTCATGTATATGAGAAAGACGGACAATATAAAAAGGAAGAGAAGAATTGATACATATGAATTGTGGTACTGGCAACAACTATGGTATCTCCCATGGACTGCCAGAAGAACAAACTAACCAGTTTTTGAAAAAATGCAACCAGAATACTCTTTAGAAGTGAGAATGGCAAGATTGAGGTCACTTAATTTGGACACATTATCAGGAAAGATCAATGGCTAGAAAAAGACATCATGCTTGGTAAAGTGGAGGGTCAGCAAAAATAAGGGAAATCCTTAGTAAGATAGATTGATACAATAACTGAATGATGGACTCAAATGTACCAATGATCATGAAGGTGGCACAGGACGATACAACATTTCCTTCTGCTATACATAAGGTCATAGTGAGTCAGAGCAGAATCAATGGCAATTAATAACAATTACTTTGTCCTAGGAGGCAAGTGCCTCTTGTTAATCCAACCCTTCACCTCCTGAGAAGAGGATCTCCCATTCCCAAGTCCTTTCCTTGACTTCCTCAGCTCCAGCTTTTCACTATGACTTCTCATTCTGCATCTCTGACCGTGACCACCACAATTACCCCTTCCACTTGGTTACAAACAAATAACACTAAGTTTTTGACACAAGAGATACACCAAGGTATTATGAGCATTAAAAAAAAAAAAAAAAAAAAAACCTTTTTGTTTAACTCCACCAAGATGTTGTTGTGTTGTTGCTAGATGCCATCAAGTTGGTTCTGACTCATAGCGACCCTGTGCACAACAGAACAAAACACTGCCAGGTCCTACGCCATTCTTACAACCGTTGCCACGCCTGAGCTCGTTGTTGCAGCCACTGTGTCAATACCTCTCACTGAGGTCTTCCTTTTTTCCGCTGAACCTGTACTTAGCCAAGTATGATGTCCTTCTCCAGGAACTGATCCTTCCTGACAAATTGTCCAAAACATGTAAGACGCAGTCTCACCACCCTTGCTTTAAGGAGCATTCCAGTTGCACTCCTTCCAGGACAGGTTTGTTTCTTCTTTTGGCAGTCCGTGTTAGTTGTCCCAAAAACTTCAGATTTGTTTGCTTTGCTAATACAATACAAAGGAGAAAATTAATTATGGACCAGCCCACAAATTTTTTTTTTTTTTATAATTTTACTCGTTTTTGTCCTTTTTATTGTCATAATAACTATTTTCTACAATGTTTAAGGCAATTTATGCCTTATTCCCTAAAAAAATTAACAAAATTAATTCTACAGACATAATAAGGATTATGCATCATGACCAAAGGAGATTCATTTTGAGAATGCAAGGCAAGTTTAACATTTAAAGATCAATAAATCCAATTTGCTATATCAACAAAATAAAGAAGGAAAAAATAAATGATCATCTACTTCATGCACAATATAGTTGACAAAACTTCCTATCCATTCATGAAATAAAAATAAATGCTCAGGAAACTGAGAATATAAGGGAATTTCATTAAAAAATGATAACAGGTATCTATAAAGACCCAGAGCTGACATCATACTTAATCTTGAAAAGATTAAATATATTACCCCACGGGAAAAAACAAGGCTAGGATGTTTGCTCTTACCACATCTATTTGACACCATAATGGAGGTCCCACTCTGGGCAATAAGGTAAGAAAAATAAATAAAAAGACTTACTTGAAAGAAAAGAATCTGTGAAAGTTATTAGAACTAATAATTTATCATACCAGTGTCATAACATGCAAAGTCAACATTCATAATCAAATTGTATTCTGCATACTACCAATCAACAATTTGAAGCTTAAATAAAAGTATAATTTACAATAAATCAAAAAACATGCAATGTTTAGATATTAATTAAACAAACATTCAAGACTGGCGTGATAGAAGCTGCCAAACACTGATTAAAGAAATCAGTGATAAACATATGGGGAGATATATCCTGCTTATGAAATGGAATGCACAATATTTTTAAGATGTGAAACTGATCTAGAGATTGAACAAAATTTTGAACAAATCCCAGCAGAAGAAATAAATAAACTGATACCAAAACTTAACTGAAGGGCAAAAAAACTAGAATATCTCAATTTGCAAAAAAAAAAAAAAAAGCTGGAAGACTTAAACACATACACATTATATTTCTTATTTATTATTATTGGGTAAAAAAGAGTAAGGTAAAGTGGAAGGTAACTATTAAAAACATAACAAATAATTACCAAAGGTAAAATAGTCACAGAAGTAGAAATATAATCCAAGACTTCAAAAGAGATTGAGAAAACTGATATTTTATTGACTGAGTGTGCAGTTTCATACATTAATTCTTGCCGTACCTAAGAACATACTACTTGTGAGGGTCACAGATAATAATGTATTTTATCGTCTGTATCAAAGTCTGAAGTTCTTTATTCTATATGTGCATTTCCATTATGAATTACTAATACACACCAACAAATAAGGCCAAAGAGGAAGAAAATGAAAATTTTTACCAACTTCTGCTGTCTGAAATTGATTAGACATGCAGTCTAGATGCATTGGTAGCTACTTGTGATTGGAATATGGTAGTCGGAAGCAAGGAGGAAGGAACAGTAGTTGGAAAATTTGCCCTTGGTGATAGAAACAACTTGGCAGATTGTATGATAAAATCTTCCGAGACCAAAGGCTTATTCATTGCAAATACCATTTGTTTCAGAGCATAAACGGTGACTACACCTGTAGGTCTATCTTAAAAAAAAAAAAAAAATCTTAGCACATGGAAAATACAGGAATCAAATACTGTGGAAAGAGACAAAGAAGAAGCTCAATATCATCAATCAAAACCAGGTCGGAGGCCGACTTTGGAACAGACCATCAATTGCTCATAGGTGGGTTCAAGTGAAAGCTGAAGAAAATTAGAACAGTCCATGAAAGCCAAAGTATGACCTTGAGTATATCCCACCTGAATTGACAGACCACCTTAAGAACAGATTTGACTAACTGAATGCTAAAGACCGAGACCAGGCAAGATTTGGAATGACATCAAGGACATTATACTTGAGGAAAACAAAAGGTCATTAAAAAGATGAGAAAGAAAGAAAAGACCAAAATGAATGTTGAGACTGAAAGTTGCTCTTGTAGGTAAGGTAACTAAAGCAAATGGAAGAAATGATGAAGTAGAAGACATGAACAAAAGATTTCAAAGGGCAGCTCAAGAGGACAAAGTAAAGTATTAAAATGAAATGTGCAAAGACTTGGAGTTCAAAAACCAAAAAGGAAGATCATGCTCTGCATTTCTTGAGCTGAAAAAACAATTAAAAAAATCAAGCATCAAGTTGCAATTTTGAAGGTTTCTATGAGCAAAATATTGAACTACGCAGAAAAACGCAGAAAGCATCAAAAAAAAAAAGGAAAAAATACAGAGTCACTGCCCTAAAAAGAATCCATCAGCATTCAAACATTTCAAGAGGTAGCACATGATCAAGAATAGATGGTATTGAAGGAAGAAGTCAAAGTTGCACTAAAGACACTGGCCAAAAACAAGGCTCCAGGAATTGAAGAAATACCGGTTGAAATGTTTCAACAAAATAATGGCACTTTTTTATGCCAGGAATATTGGAAGAAAGCTGCCTAGCCAACTGACTGGAAGAGATCCATATTTTTGCACATTTCAAAGAAAGGTGATCCAACAGAATGCAGAAATTATCAAACAATATCATTAATATCACACACAAGCAAAATTTTGCTGAAGAGCATTCAAAAACTGTTGCAGCATATACAACAGCGAACTAAGAGAAATTCAAGCTGGATTCAGAAGAGGACATGGAAGGCGGGATATCATTGCTGATGTTACATGGATCTTGGCTGAAAGCAGAGAAAACTATAAAGATGTTCACGTGTGCTTTATTGACTGTGTAAAGACATTTGACTGTGTGGATCACAACAAACTATGGATAACACTGAGAAGAAAGAGGATTCCAGAACATTTACTTGCGCTCATTTGGAACCTGTACATAGACCAAGAGACAATTGTTCAAACACAGCAAGGGAATAGTGCCAGGAGTAAAGTCAAGAAAAGTGTACATTAGGGTAAGTAACAAGGATTTGAGTCACTTACTGATGAAGATCAAAGACCGTAGCCTTCTGTATGGGTTGAACATGTTTAAAAGGAAAGATGTCACTTTAAGGACTAAGGTGAGCCTTACCCAAGCCATGGTGTTTTTGACTACATATGAAAGCTGGAAAATGAATAAGGAAGACCAAAGAAGAACTGGTACCTTTGAAATATGGTTTTGGCGAGGAATATTGAATACGCCGTGGACTACCAGAAGAATGAACAAGTCCTTCTTGGAAGAAGTACAGTCAGAATGTTCATTAGGAGCAAAGATATGTGAGACTGGGTCCTACATACTTTGGACATGCTGTCAGGAGGGATCAGTCCCTGGAGAAGGACATCATGCTTGGTAAAGTAGAGGGTCAGCGGAAAAGAGGAAGACCTTCAACCAGATGGATTCACACAGTGGCTGCAACAATGGGCTTACGCATAACAAGGATTGTAAGGATGGTGCAGGACCAGGCAGTGTTTCGTTCTGTGGTACATAGAGTCACTATGAGTTGGAACTGACTCAACAGCACCTAACAACAATATCTATACATGTATATATCTAGGGATGTTTTCATGTATAAAGACAAATCTCATTGTGATCAATTATATATCTATCCAGTTCTTGTCAAGTATGTTGGCTTATGAGTTTTCATAATATTTTGAAGTAGAGGATTCAAAATGAATCCACATATTATTTTAGGAATATTAAAAAGACAAGTTTTCAGAAGAGTACAATAATCATCCATGTACCTAACACCTGAAGGTTTAATATTTTATTAATTTTTGTTTCTTCTATCAATTTTTCCATGACTCTGTCTAATATGTGTATGTGCATATGTGTGTAAAATTTGTGGGAGGGGAGTATATATTCAATTCTCTAAATTGGAAGGTTTGGATTTGTATTATTCATACTGGCTTTATATACTAAAAATCTACCACATGATGCTACATCAAAACTATTGGTGATGTTGACATCTCTATCCTGAACAGGTTTCTTGATAGACCTCAAAGGACAAACACAATCTATATAACAGTGCTGAATGAATTCATTCTGTTGGGAATCACACACCACCCTGAGCTGCAGGCTCCAGTGTTTGGACTGTTCCTTACCATCTACATGATCTCCATGGTCGGCAACTTGAGCATCCTCATCCTCACCAAGATAAACTCTAGCCTACAAATGCCTATGTACTATTTTTACAGACACCTAGCTATCACTGATCTTGGCTGTTCAACAGCTGTGGAACCAAAATATTAGTAACTTTTGTTGTGGACGAAAATACAATCTCCCATTATTTTTCTGCTGCACAGCCAGTTCTCTATATCATGTTCATAATTATTGAAGTTTTCATTGCATCAGCAATGTCCTATGATCAGTATGTGGCCATCTGTAGCCCTCTGCTGTATATAGTCATCATGTCATGAAGTCCAAATTGGGTCCTGGTGGCAATCTCCTATCTCAAATGCACATATGTTTCTCTTCTGATCAACATAAAAATTTTAATTTGTCTGTGGCTACAATGTCACCAGTCATTTCTATTGTGATGGTCTGCCTTTGTTGTCTTTGCTCTGCTCAAACGTGCATGGAATAAATTGATCATTCTCATCTTAGCAGCTTTTGATTTGATTTCATCCCACCTGATAGCTCTTGTTTCTTACTTACTCATTATTGAAGCCATTCTCAGGAACTAGTCGGATGATGGCAGGCACAAGTCCAGTCATGCCTTTGACACTGATAAAGTGGCTTCCACATTTTACACCCTGGTTGTCCCCATAGTGAATCCCTTGAACTATAGTTTGGGGGATAAAGAGGTAAAATATGCCTTACATAGGAATTTGGGCCAATTATGCAAAATATTTTCTCAAAGTTCGGTATACCATATCATTCATATAAATTACATTATGGGCTTTAAACTTTTTTGCTGTGTGCCTCCAATGAAGATAGCAAGCACAAAAGCACTGATAAGTTCAATATGTATTTCTGTATTGCCTGCTACCAGTCACTCTACTAAGAGCTGTAAATGGTTTAGTAAATAAAACAGTAAAAAATATTACCTTTCTTGAGCAGGAAAGATGCATTAAAGCATAATAATTAAGAAATTATATAGGATATTAGAAGGTGTTAAGTAGTGATAGATTAAAAAAGAATAAATATGCTGATTGGGATATGGAAACAGTAGTAGGTACAGGAAGAATTCCAATTATCTGGTATTTTCCTCACCCAGTAGGAATAAAAAAATTATAAAATAGTATGTGTGTGTGTGTGTGAGTATGTGTGTGCATTTACCTGTGTGTGTGCATATCAGCGTATGTGTGCATGTGTGTGCATGTGTGTGTGTGCAAGTCCATATACCTTCTGTTTTGTGCTCATTCTCTGCCCTGTGGTGGCTAATTCTGACTGGAAGAAGGCTCAGTGCAATGAAATTATTTGAAGTACTTAGTATCTGCATTTGCTCTAATGTTCACTTTCTGAACCTGGAAGTGCCTGTCTTCATCATCAGTGCTTTTGCTTTCATACATGGGCCCTTAGAGACTGTTTACTTTGTTATTTATTATTATTATAATACTGTAATAGTAATAGAAACAGTAAAAAAAAATAAAGTTATTACATTCAACAGGACCAGCTCTGTATCTGGTTTTGTCTAAATCCGACCATTTTGTCTGTATCAGTGGATATGCCAGTTAAGATAAATATATTGAGGTCAGTCATGGAAGTTTCCAGGTTTTTTCTTTCTTTCTCTACTGGATTGATATTACTTACTAATTGCACACTTTTATCTCATAGGTCCTTTTCCTTATCTCTCTATAAAACAGTATTTACTCTTATTTAGAAGTGATTTTCTAATTGTTTATGTATCCTTGCATAAGAGATCTATTGTATGATAGGTTGTTTGCCTACTGCTTTATTTAGCTAAATTTTCTCAAAATTGGGTAATATGAGTGTGCACTATACTTTGACCAGGATCTGTTGCTTGGATTTTGATTATTCTACTCGGAGAAAGAAAAGGAATTCATCCCGTAGTTTGAACTATGCTGTATTTCCAGTGAGTGGGGTGCAATATATGTCATTTTATATATTTGCCATGATTTCTGGACTTAGGTTTTCTATTTTCCCTCCTAACTTTCCATGCCTGTTTTCTTATTTTTAGTCTTTTTCAAAAAATTAGCAATGATAAAAAATAAAGTAATTTTTACATACACTAAGGTTGTCTATAAAAAAAAAAAAAATGCAATCTTAGTTTTAGAGTAGGACCATACAAGGAGGGGTATGATATATTTCCAAGTATACAGAGACTAGAAAACACATTAAAAAAAAAAATTGATAAAGACAATGACAAATGGAAATTTAAATTTAAAGTACTCCCCATTCCCAGTCAGGTCCATTGGCTTGATTGGGATATTGTCGTAAGTGTTTAGGGAAAAAGAATTAGCCTATTCTACACAAACTCTTCCACAAAACTGAAGAGGAGCATATATTCTCATTTCCAACATGAGAATAGCTTTACCCTAATATCAAACACAAAGACATTAAAAGAAAACAATAAGAACATATGTGAAAAATCTAAATAAAAATTTAAAAAATTGAGTCTCGCAATATGTAAAGACAATAGTCCACCAAATTAGGTGCACTCCAGGAATGCATGAATAGTGTTATATTTAAAAAATCAATTAATGACATACACCATAATAAGAAAATAGGAATGACAAACGATGCCATATAAACAGTAGCGAAACATTTTAGAAGTCCCAATAATTGTGATAAAACTTTGAGCAAACTAATATTAAGATGGAACTTCCTCAAAGGGATAGAGGGCACCCATGAACAACCTACAGTTACCATCACACTGATATGAAAGACTGCATACATTCTCAGTAAGACCAGGAACAGAACAAGTAAATCTACTCTTACCAAATCTACTTGACATTTTAGTGGATATTCTAGCCAACACAACAAGGCAATAAATAAGTAAATGGAATGTATCCAGATTGGAAAGGAAGAAGGGAAACTTTTTTTTTTTAATGCTAGATAACATGATTTTTATTTAATAAATCTAATAGAAAATATGATAAAAATATACAACTAAAATTTAACAGTGTTTTTTTTTTTTACTTGTAAACTTACATTAAGCTTGGTTATTTAAAAAGAGAAAAAAAGAAGCCTGTTTGGATCTGAAGTGGGCTTGCATTGACTGTATAGACTCATTTGGAAATTTTAAAGCTTCTACTCATTACAAGACACTTGTATAAAAATAAGTTACCTTCTGGGAGACAATATTTTCAAACAACATATCTCATAAATGACATGTGGTCATAATATATATAGAAGTCTCAAAACTCAAAACACAAAAGAAAAGAAACAGTTCACATTTATGGTCAAAACAAACAAACAAAAAACCCGAAAATAATGTTTCCAATGAACATATTCAGCTAGCAAATAAGCACATAAAAATGCTCAGCATCATTATTAATGAATTTCAAGTTAAAACATTAATGATATAACTCTATACATCAATTAGAATATCAGGTATTTGGTAACTGTGTGGAAGAACCAGAGCCTTCATAAACAGCTAAAGGAAAATTAAAAAGGTGTAAATACTTTAAAAAATAATTTGTTTTAAGTATCAGGGTCTTAAAAAGCTGAACACAGCTTTAAAGTAATATTTAGCCAATTTGCTCATATTTATGCAAGAGAAATTTTTCCTTATAAATCCATGTATACAAGTTTCCATAACAACTTTTTTTGTAATACTAAGAAACCTCCCCATGTTCATTAAAAAAAAATAAATAAAATGTAGTATATCTAAGCAAGTGAATATCACTCAATAATAAAAACTACTGAATTATTGGTACATGCAAATAAATGGATGAAAACAATGATAGAATGGACTTTGTTAAAATTAAAACAACTCACACTTAGACATTTATACCAGAGAAATGAAAACTTACGTTCATACAATAACCCTTACACAAATGTTCATAGAGACATTATTTATGATAGCTAGAAACTGGTAAGAAGCCGCAATGTCCTTTTATGCATGAATGGTTAATCAAACTGTAGTAAGCCCATGCATAAAAAAATACTCAGCAGTAAAAAGGAACAGGTTATTGATGCACACAACTGTGTGGATGGACTGCAACACAATTCAGTGAAGTGAAAAAAGTTCATCTGAAAAAGTTGTTGTTGTAGCTGTCTTTGAGTGACTCCAACTCATGATGACATTATGTAAACCAGAAAAAAACATTCCCTGGCCTTGTGCTATCCTCTCAATCATTGGTATGTTTGAGTCCATTGCTGCAGCAACTGTGTTAATCCACCTCATAGAGGGCTTTCCTCATTCTCACCGGCCTTCTATTTTATCAAATATGGTGTTCTTCTCCAGCAACTAGTCTCTCCTGATGACATGCCCAAAGCACAAAATTTGAACAGTGTTCTGTCAGAGACAACAAAAGATCTCCCATTAAATTTTTTTGCTTTGGAGACTGGGGAAGAAGGCGGACTAGGTAGATGCTACCTCGGATCCCTCTTGCAACAAAGAATCAGAAAAACAAGTGAATCGATCACGTACATAACAATCTACGAACCCTGAACAACAAACACAGATTTAGAGACGGAAAACGAACAAATACGGGGAAGCAGTGATTGTTTTCAGAGCCTGGAGCCACCGTACCAGTCAGGTAACCTTTGGTGCCCTATTTAGGGCAGAGCCCAGGGGAGCTGACGGCGCAAACAAGGGGCCCAGCCCTGCCCCCAAACTCACCCCGGGAGGGGGCCCAGCGGGTTCGTGTGGACGGCGTGGCGATGCAGCCAGTGGAAGAAGTCCCCGGGAGGCAGTGACTGGTCTTGGAGCGGGGAGAGCAGCATCCCAGCCGGGACACGCGGTCAGGGCACAAGTACGGGGAGCTGTTCCACTCATCTGAACTAACCCCGGGAGGGGGCCCAGCCAGTTCGCAGAGGCGGCACGGCAATGCAGCTTGCAGGACGAGAAGTCCCTGGGAGGCACCGACTGATTTTGGAGTCGAGAGTGCACCGTCCCAGCAGGGGAACCTTGACGTTGGGCGTGGGGCTGGCAGCGGAGGATCTAACCGTGACTTCGGGGGACCAGACCCCCAAGGGGCAATCTCCACACAGCCAGCACACATAGACCACACTCCCCGCAGGAATCCCAGATATAATAGTCATTCCAAGCAAGACAAGCAACTCTGACTATATTCTGAGGTGCTACTCTCCTATCTCTCTGATCCCTCCTCCACCCTCCCCAGGAGGCTTCATTAACATCGGAATTGCCTGAGCCAGAGGGAGAACGGCTCCTCTGGCTCCGCGGCAGCTTTGCTTCCCCCTCCTTTTTTTTTATTTTGGTCTTTTCCTAACCCACTCTTTCGGCCTGAGAGAAGGAACAACAACAATAAAAAAACAAACAAACAAAAAAACCCAGGGACCAAAAATTCAGCCCTAATTGGACTAAAAACACAGAACCAGCTACAGCCAAGCATATACGATCCAAACCACAGACTTTCATCCTTACAGGGAACAAGGTGGCAGTTATAATCCACAGGCAATTCTGTTAGGGATCTGACTGCATTTTTTTTAGCGGATTTTCTGGAAAAACTAGTTTCCCAGTGATGGCTCGGGGACAGCAGTCCATATCAAACCACATAAAGAAGCAGACCATGACAGCTTCTCCAACCCCCCAAAGAAAAGACTCAAAATGTTTCCCAAATGAAGATACAATCCTGGAATTATCACATACAGAATATAAAAAACTGATTTACAGAATGCTTCAAGACATCACAAACGAAATAAGGCAAACTGCAGAAAAGCCAAGGAACACACTGATAAAACTGTTGAAGAACTCAAAAAGATTATTCAAGAACATAGTGGAAAAATTAATAAGTTGCAAGAATCCATAGACAGACAGCATTCAGAAATCCAAAAGATTAACAATAAAATTACAGAATTAGACAACGCAATAAGAAGTCAGAGGAGCAGACTCGAGCAATTAGAATGTAGACTGGGACTACTGGAGGACCACAGAATCAACACCAACATAGCTGAAAAAAAATCAGATAAAAGAATTAAAAAAAATGAAGAAACCCTAAGAATCATGTGGGACTCTATCAAGAAGGATAACTTGCGAGTGATTGGAGTCCCAGAACAGGGAGGGGGGACAGAAAACACAGAGAAATACTTGCAGAACTCCTGACACAAAACTTCCCTGACATCATGAAAGATGAAAGTATATCTATCCAAGATGCTCATTGAACCCCATTTAAGATTGATCCAAACAGAAAAACACCAAGACATATTGTCATCAAACTCACCAAAACCAAAGATAAACAGAAAATTTTAAAAGCAACCAGGGAGAAATGAAGGGTTTCCTTCAAGGGAGAATCAATAAGTTCAGACTACTCAGCAGAAATCATGCAGGTAAAAAGGCAATGGGATGACGTATACAGAGCACTGAAGGAGAAAAACTGCCAGCCAAGGATCATATATCCAGCAAAACTCTCTCTGAAATATGAAGGCGAAATTAAGAAATTTACAGATAAAAAAAAGTTTAGAGAATTTGCAAAAACCAAACCAAAGCTACAAGAAATACTAAAGGATATTGTTTGGTCAGAAAACCGATAATATCAGATACCAGCACAACACAAGGTCACAAAACAGAACATCCTGATATCAACACAAATAGGGAAATCACAAAAACAAACAAGTTAAGATTAATTAAAAAAAAAATACACATAACAGGGAATCATGGAAGTCAATAGGTAAAAGATCACAATAATCAAAAAGAGGGACTAAATACAGGAGGCATTGAACTGCCAGATGGAGAGTGATACAAGGCGATATAGAACAATACAAGTTAGGTTTTTACTTAGAAAAATAGGGGTAAATAATAAGGTAACCACAAAAAGGTATAACAACTCCATAACTCAAGATAAAAGCCAAGAAAAACGTAACGACTCAACAAACATAAAGTCAAACACTACAAAAATGAGGATCTCACAATTTAATAAGAAAAACGCCTCAGCACAAAAAAGTATGTGGAAAAATGAAATGGTCAACAACACACATAAAAAGGCATCAAAATGACAGCACTAAAAACTTTTTTATCTATAATTATGCTGAATGTAAATGGACTAAATGCACCAATAAAGAGACAGAGAGTCACGGACTGGATAAAGAAACACGATCCATCTATATGCTGCCTACAAGAGACACACCTTAGACTTAGAGACACAAACAAACTAAAACTCAAAGGATGGAAAGAAATATATCAAGCAAACAATAAGCAAAAAAGAAGAGGAGTAGCAATATTAATTTCTGACAAAATAGACTTTAGACTTAAATCCACCACAAAGGATAAAGAAGGACACTATATAATGACAAAAGGGACAATTGATCAGGAAGACATAACCATATTAAATATTTATGCACCCAATGACAGGGCTGCAAGATACATAAATCAAATTTTAACAGAATTCAAAAGTGAGATAGACACCTTCACAATTATAGTAGAAGACTTCAATACACCACTTTCGGAGAAGGACAGGACATCCAGTAAGAAGCTCAATAGAGACACGGAAGACCTACTTACAACAATCAACCAACTTGACCTCATGGACTTATACAGAACTCTCCACCCAACTGCTGCAAAGTATACTTTTTTTTCTAGTGCACATGGAACATTCTCTAGAATAGACCACATATTAGGTCATAAAACAAACCTTTGCAGAGTCCAAAACATCGAAATATTACAAAGCATCTTCTCAGACCACAAGGCAATAAAACTAGAAATCAATAACAGAAAAACTAGGGAAAAGAAATCAAATACTTGGAAAATGAACAATACCCTCCTGAAAAAAGACTGGGTTATAGAAGACATCAAGGAGGGAATAAGGAAATTCATAGAATGCAATGAGAATGAAAATACTTCCTATCAAAACCTCTGGGACACAGCAAAAGCAGTGCTCAGAGGCCAATTTATATCGATAAATGCACACATACAAAAAGAAGGAAGAGCCAAAATCAGAGAACTGTCCCTACAACTTGAACAAATAGAAAGTGAGCAACAAAAGAATCCATCAGGCACCAGAAGAAAACAAATAATAAAAACTAGAGCTGAACTAAATGAATTAGAGAACAGAAAAACAATTGAAAGAATTAACAAAGCCAAAAGCTGGTTCTTTGAAAAAATTAACAAAATTGCTAAACCATTGGCTAGACTGACTAAAGAAATACAGGAAAGGAAACAAATAACCCGAATAAGAAACGAAAAGGACCACATCACAACAGACCCAACTGAAATTAAAAGAATCATATCAGATTATTAAGAAAAATTATACTCTAAGAAATTTGCAAACCTGGAAGAAATGGATGAATTCCTGGAAAAACACTACCTACCTAAACTAACACATTCAGAAGTAGAACAACTAAATAGACCCATAACAAAAAAAGAGATTGAAACGGTAATCAAAAAACTCCCAACAAAAAAAAAAGCCCTGGCCCGGACGGCTTCACTGCAGAGTTCTACCAAACTTTCAAAGAAGAGTTAACAACACTACTACTGAAGGTATTTCAAAGCATAGAAAATGACGGAATACTACCCAACTCATTCTATGAAGCCACCATCTCCCTGATACCAAAACCAGGTAAAGACATTACCAAAAACGAACATTATAGACCTATATCCCTCATGAACATAGATGCAAAAATCCTCAACAAAATTCTAGCCAATAGAATCCAACAACACATCAAAAAAATAATTCACCACGACCAAGTGGGATTTATACCAGGTATGCAACGCTGGTTTAATATCAGAAAAACCATTAATGTAATCCATCACATAAATAAAACAAAAGACAAAAACCACATGATTTTATCAATTGATGCCGAAAAGGCATTTGACAAAGTCCAACACCCATTTACGATAAAAACTCTCACCAAAATAGGAATTGAAGGAAAATTCCTCAACATACTAAAGGGCATCTATGCAAAGCCAACAGCCAATATCACTCTAAATGGAGAGAACCTGAAAGCATTTCCCTTGAGAACGGGAACCAGACAAGGATGCCGTTTATCACCACTCTTATTCAACATTGAGCTAGAAGTCCTAGCCAGGGCAATTAGGCTAGACAAAGAAATAAAAGGTATCCGCATTGGCAAGAAGGAAGTAAAATTATCTCTATTTGCAGATGACATGATCTTATACACTGAAAACCCTAAGGAATCCTCCAGAAAACTACTGAAACTAATAGAAGAGTTTGACAGAGTCTCAGGTTATAAGATAAACATACAAAAATCACTTGGATTCCTCTACATCAACAAAAAGAACACCGAAGAGAAAATAACCAAATCAATACCATTCACAGTAGCCCCCAAGAAGATAAAATACCTAGGAATAAATCTTACCCAGGATGTAAAAGACCTATACAAAGAAAACTACAAAGTACTACTACACGAAACTAAAAAGGACCTACTTAAGTGGAAAAACATACCTTGCTCATGGATAGGAAGACTTAACATAGTAAAAATGTCTATTCTACCAAAAGCCATCTATACATACAATGCACTTCTGATCCAAATTCCAAAGTCATTTTTTAATGTGATGGAGAAACAAATCACCAACTTCATATGGAAGGGAAAGAAGCCTCGGATAAGTAAAGCATTACTGAAAAAGAAGAAGAAAGTGGGAGGCCTCACGCTACCTGATTTCAGAACCTATTATACAGCCACAGTAGTCAAAACAGCCTGGTACTGGTACAACAACAGGCACATAGACCAATGGAAAAGAATTGAGAACCCAGATATAAATCCATCCCCATATGAGCAGCTGATATTTGACAAAGGACCAGTGTCAGTTAATTGGGGAAAAGATAGTCTTTTTAACAAATGGTGCTGGCATAACTGGATATCCATTTGCAAAAGAATGAAACAGGACCTATACCTCACACCATGCACAAAAACTAACTCCAAGTGGATCAAAGACCTAAACATAAAGACTAAAACGATAAAGATCATGGAAGAAAAAATAAGGACAACCCTAGGAGCCTTAATACAAGGCATAAACAGAATACAAAACATTACCAAAAATGACGAAGAGAAAACCGATAACTGGGAGCTCCTAAAAATCAAACACCTATGCTCATCTAAAGACTTCACCAAAAGAGTCAAAAGACCACCTACAGACTGGGAAAGAATTTTCAGCTATGACATCTCCGACCAGCGCCTGATCTCTAAAATCTACATGATTCTGTCAAAACTCAACCACAAAAAGACAAACAACCCAATCAAGAAGTGGGCAAAGGATATGAACACACATTTCACTAAAGAATATATTCAGGCAGCCAGCAGATACATGAGAAAATGCTCCCGATCATTAGCCATTAGAGAAATGGAAATTAAAACTACGATGAGATTTCATCTCACACCAACAAGGCTGGCATTAATCCAAAAAACACAAAATAATAAATGTTGGAGAGGCTGCGGAGAGATTGGAACTCTTATACACTGCTGGTGGGAATGTCAAATGGTACAACCACTTTGGAAATCTATCTGGCATTATCTTAAACAGTTAGAAATAGAACTATCATACAACCCAGAAATCCCACTCCTCGGAATATACCCTAGAGATACAAGAGCCTTCACACAAACAGATATATGCACACCCATGTTTATTGCAGCTCTGTTTACAATAGCAAAAAGCTGGAAGCAACCAAGGTGTCCATCAACGGATGAATGGGTAAATAAATTGTGGTATATTCACACAATGGAATACTACGCATCGATAAGAACAGTGATGAATCTGTGGAACATTTCATAACATGGAGGAACCTGGAAGGCATTATGCTGAGTGAAATTAGTCAGAGGCAAAAGGACAAATATTGTATAAGACCACTATTATAAGATCTTGAGAAATAAGTAAAAACTGAGAAGAACACATACTTTTGTGGTTACGAAGGGGGGAGGGAGGGAGGGAGAGAGTTTTTATTGATCAATTAGTAAATAAGAACTGCTGTAGGTGAAGGGAAAGACAACACTCAATACATGGAAGGCCTGCTCAACTGGACTGGACCAAAAGCAAAGAAGTTTCTGGGATAAAATGAATGCTTCAAAGGTCAGCGGAGTAAGGGCGGGGGTCTGGGGACCATGGTTTGAGGGGACTTCTAAGTCAATTGGCAAAATTATTCTATTATGAAAACATTCTGCATCCCACTTTGAAATGCGGCGTCTGGGGTCTTAAATGCTAACAAGCGGCCATCTAAGATGCATTAATTGGTCTCAACCCACCTGGAGCAAAGGAAAATGAAGAACTCCAAGCTCACACAACAACTAAGAGCCGAAGAGACAGAAAGGGCCACATGAACCAGAGACCTACATTATCCTGAGACCAGAAGAACTAGTTGGTGCCTGGCCACAATCGATGACTGCCCTGACAGGGAGCACAACAGAGAACTCCTGAGGGAGCAGGAGATCAGTGGGATGCAGACCCCAAATTCTCATAAAAAGACCATACTTAATGGTCTGACTGAGACTAGAGGAATCCCGGCGGCCATGGTCCCCAGACCTTCTGTTGGCAC
Source organism: Elephas maximus indicus (assembly GCF_024166365.1). NCBI lineage: Eukaryota > Metazoa > Chordata > Mammalia > Proboscidea > Elephantidae > Elephas > Elephas maximus. The sequence continues at coordinate 78,823,530 of NC_064838.1, read as the reverse complement.
AGGACAGGAACCATCCCCGAAGACAACTCATCGGACATAAAAGGGACTGGTCAGTGGGTGGGAGAGAGATGCTGATGAAGAGTGAGCTAATTATATCAGGTGGACACTTGAGATTGTGTTGGCATCTCTTGTCTGGAGGGGGAATGGGAGGATAGAGAGAGAGGGAAGCTGGCAAAATTGTCACGAAAGGAGAGACTGAAAGGGCTGACTCATTAGGGGGAGAGCAAGTGGGAGTATGGAGTAAGATGTGTGTAAACTTATATGTGACAGACTGATTGGATTTGTAAACGTTCACTTGAAGCTCAATAAAAGTTAATAAAAAAAAAAATATTTGCTTTGTCAAGCCTTAACAGAATACAAAAATTGAAATATTACAAAGCGTCTTCTTTATGGACAACAAGGCCATAAAAGTAGAAATCAATAACAGGAAAAGCAGGGAAAAGAAATCAAACACTTGGAAACTGAAGAACACTGTGCTCAAAAATGGGTGGGTTATACAAGAAATTAAGAATGGAATAAGAAATCCACAGAATTCAATAAGAAGAAAACATTTCCTATCAAAACCTTTGGGACACAGCTAAAGCAGTGCTCAGAGGTCAATTTATAGTAACAAATGCACACATCCAAAAAGAAGAAAGGGCCAAAATCAAAGAATTATCCCTACAACTTGAACAAATAGAAAAAGAGCTGCAAAAGAAACCCTCAGGAACCAGAAGAAAGCAAATAATAAAAGTTAGAGCAGAATTAAATGAAATAGAGAACAGAAAACAATTGAAAGAGTTAACAAGATTAAAAGCTGATTATTTGAAAAATTTAACAAAATTGATAAATAATTGGCCAAACTGACAAACGAAAAACAGGAGCAGAAACAAATAACCTGAATAAGAAATTAGATGGCTGATATCACAACAGACCCAACTGAAATTAAAAGAATCATAACAGATTACTATCAAAAATTGTACTGTAACAAATTTGAAAACCAAGAAGAAATGAATGAATTTCTAGAAACACACTACCTACCTAAACTAACACAAACAGAGGTAGAACAACTGAATAAAACCATGACAAAAGAAGAGATTGAAAAGGTAATTTAAAAATTCACAGCAAAAAAAAAAAAAAAAAAAGGCTTGGCCCTGATGGCTTCACTGGAGAGTTTTACCAAACTTTCAGTGAAGACTTAACACCACTACTACTAAATGTATTTCAGAGCATAGAAATGGGTGGAATACTCCCAAACTCATTCTATGAAGCAAGCATATCCTTGATACGAAAACCAGGTAAAGACACCACAGAAAAAGAAAATTACAGACCTATATCGCTCATGAACTTAGACGTAAAAATCCTTAACAAAATTCTACCCAAAAGAATTCAACAACATATCAAAAAAAAACTTCACCATGATGAAGTGGGATTCATACCAGAATTGCAGGGGTGGTTTTTTTTTTTTTTTACATTAGAAAAACAATCAATGTAATCCATCATATAAATAAAACAAAAGACAAAAACTACATGATCTTCTCAATTGAAGCAGAAAATGCATTTAACAAAGTCCAACACCCATTCATGTTAAAAACTCTCAGCAAAATTAGAAAGGAAATTCCTCAACATAATAAAGGGCATTTATACAAAGCCAACAGCCAACATTATCCTAAATACAGTCTAAACGCTTTCCCCTTGACACTGGGAACTAGACAAGGATGCCTTTTATCACCACTCGTATTCAACGTTGTGCTGGAGGACTTAGCCAGAGCAATTAGGCTAGACAAAGAAATAAAGAACATCCACATTAGTAACAAAGAAGTCAAAGTATCTCTCTTTACAGATGACATGATCTTATACACAAAAACCCTACAGTCCTCAAGAAAACTAGTGAAACTAAAAGAAGAGTTCAGCAGAGCATCAGGATACAAAATAAATATACAAAAATCAGTTGGATTCCTCTACACCAACAAAAAGAACATTGAAGAGGAAATCACCAAATCAATACCATTTACAGTAGCCCCCAAGAAGATAAAATACTTAGGAAAAAAATTTAACCAGAGCCATAAAACACTTATACAAACAAAACTACAAAACACTACTGCAAGAAACCAAAAGAGACCTACATAAGTGGAAAAACACACTTTACTAGTGGATAGGAAGACACAACGTTGTAAAAATGTCTATTCTACCAAAAGCGATCTATAGATACAATGCAATTCTGATCCAAATCCCAACGACATTTTTGAAAGAGACGGAGAAACAAATCACCAACTTCATATGGAAGGAAAAGAGGCCCCGGATAAATAGGCATTATTGAAAAAGAAGAACAAAGTGGGAGGCCTTACTTTACCTGATTTTAGAAGCTATTATACTGCCATAGTAGTCAAAACAGCCTGGTACTGGTACCAGGACCAATGGAACAGAATTGAGGATGCAGACATAAATCCATCCACATATGAGCAGTTGATATTTGATAAAGACCCCAAAACAGTTAAATGGGGGAAAAGACAGTCTTTTTAACAAATGGTGCTGGCATAAATTGATTCCCATCTGCAAAAAAATGAAACAAGACCCAAACCTCGCCCCATGCACAAAAACTAACTCAAAGTGGGTCAAAGACCTAAAAATAAAATCTAAAACCATAAAGATCATGGAAGAAAAAATAAGGACAATGCTAGAAACCCACCCTAATACATGGCATGAACAGTATACAAAACATTACTAACAATGCAGAAGAGAAACTAGATAACTGGAAGCTCCTAAAAATCAAACACGTATTCTCACCCAAAGATTTCACCAAAAGAATAAATGATTTCCTACAAACTGGGAAAACGTTTTTAGCTATGACATTTCCAATCAGCATCTGATCTCTAAAATCTACATGACACTGCAAAAACTCAACTACAAATAGACAAATAATCCAATTAAAAACTGGGAAAAGGATATGAATGGGCAATTTACCAAAGAAGACATTCGGGCAGCTAACAGATAATTGAGGAAATGCTCACCATCTTTAGCCTTAGAGAAATGCAAATACAAATTACAATGAGATACCATCTCACCCCAACAAGGCTGGCATTAATCCAAAAATACAAAACAATAAATGTTGGAGAGGCTGTGGAGAGACTGGAACACTTATACACCGCTGGTGGGAATGAAAATGGTACAACCACTTTCGAAATCTATTTGGTGCTTCCTTAAAATGCTAGAAATAGAACTACCATACGATCCAGCAATCCCACTCCTTGGAATATATCCTAGAGAAATACGAACCTTTACACAAACAGGTACATGTACACACATGTTCATTGCAGCACTGTTTATAATAGCAAAAAGATGGAAGCAACCAAGGTGCCCATCAATGGATGAATGGATAAATAAATTATAGTATGTTCACACAATGGAATACTGCGCATCGATAAAGAACAGTGAGGAATCTGTAAAACACCTCATGACATGGAGGAAACTGGAAGGCATTATGCTGAGTGAAATTAGTTGCAAAAGGACAAATATTGTATGAGACCACTGTTATAAATACTCAGTCTGAACACAGAGGAAAATATTCTTTGATTGTTATGAGGGTGAGGAGTGAGGGAGGGGAAGTGGTATTCATTAATCAGATAGTGAAAAAAAAAAAAACAGTGCTATCAAATAGCAGACAAGAACTATTTTAGGTGAAGAGAAAGACAACACAAAATACAGGGGAGGTCATCAAAACTGGACTAACTGAAAAGCAAAGAAGTTTCCTGAATAAACCGAATGCACTGAAGGCCAGAGTAGCAGGGGCGGGGCCTGGGGACCATGGTTTCAGGGGACATCTGGGTCAACTGCCATAATAAAATCTTCTAAGAAAACATTCTGCATCCCACTTTGGTGAATGGAGTCAGGGGTCTTAAACGCTAGCAAGTGGCCATCTAATATGCATCAATTGGTCTCAACCCACCTGAAGCAAAAGAAAATGAAGATCACCAAAGACAAGGTAATTATGAGCCCAAGAGAAATAAAGGGCCACATATATCAGAGGCTCCATCAACCTGAGACCAGAAGAACTAAATGGTGCCCAGCTACAACTGATGACTGCCCTGACAGGGACATCAGCAGAGAATCCCTGATGGAGCAGGAGAGCAGTGGGATGCAGGCCTCAAATTTTCATAAGACCAGACTTAATGGTCAGACTGAGACTAGAAGGACCCCAGAGGTCATGGTCTCCAGACCTTCTGTTAGCCCAAGACTTGAGCCTTTCCCAAAGCCAACTCTTCAGACAAGGATTGGTCTGGACTGTAATATAACATAGAAAATGATACTGGTGAGGGGTGAGCTTCTTGGCTCAAATAGACACATGAGACTGTGTGGGCAGCTCCTGCCTGGAAGGCAGATGAGAAGGCAGAGGGGGACAGAACCTGGCTGAATGGACGTGGACGGGGAGGAGTGTGCTGTTTCATCAGCGGGAGAGCAACTAGGAGTACATAGCAAGGTGTATATAATTTTTTGCCTGAGAGACTGACTTCATTTGTAAACTTTCAGTTAAACCACAATAAAATTAAAATAAATAAACCATTTTTGCTCTGTTAGGTACTGTCGCTTCAATTCTGACTTACAGCTACCTATACAATAGAGTAAAAATCTCCCATATGGTTGTCTATGTTGTAATCTTTGTGGGTGTTGATGGCCAGGTCTTTTCATCCCAGAATGGCTTGGGGACTCAAACTGCCAATTTTTCAGTTAGCAGAGAGTGTTTTGAACATTGCACCAACAGGGCTCCTTCCATTAAAGAAAGCACAAGTGAAAAAAAAATATATATGTATATGTATATATATACATACAATTACATAGGTAAATAAGGAAAAAAATCACAAATGGATACATCAGAAATATTTACAGTGACAAATAGCAAAAAATTTTATAGCACAATAAATATATAATCATAGTAAAGAATTACACACAAAATATCACACATTACAAGGATATATTTATATAGTAGAGCTTATGTCAAGAACAGCAGAATATTTATAAAGGTGAGAAAGATATTTTGGAATGAGGATTGGACAGAATGGAAAAACATACAATATAGAAATATAATAAAGGAAAATAAACAAGCAAAAAACCTAAACAGACAGATGATGTGATTGAGTGTGAAATGAGAAGGGTAATATTTCTGTTCCTGAGGTCAACAAGAAAGCAAAACAAAATAAAAACAGAAACAAAAACCTGAACAATAGCAATAATGGCAACAATAGCAACAGCAAGCAAGGAAGTGATACCCCGTATACGCACAGTGCATTATTTTTATTCCACTTAAGTTTTTAAATAATGTAATAAGTAAGTGTTTAATCTCTACTTCATTTTGTCATCCATTTGAAGATACCACTATAAAACTGGGAAATATTGATATTTCTGGTTTACAGATACAGCACTTTAATCCAGACCCCTGAGTGATAAAAGTGGAAACTTCAAAGAGTAAAACGCAGAATATATGAAATAGATAAACACAGACGAGCATACACACTATATGCAGAAAAACTCTTTCACAGGTGAATGCAAATGGTCCTGGACAATTAACAGACAACCCCCAGGTATTTTGTTGAGCTTTCAAATGCTTCAGGGACAATCATCAAATTGCTTGGCATCTCCTCAGGGAGAATCTCCAAGGGGGAAAAAAATCTTTAAATTGTTCTCATCATGCCATGTTAAGAAACACATTGAGAAGTCAATACAGAGGCTTCATTACAGGTAAAAAGATAGACAATTTCCATATTTGATCAATATCCAGAAGGTTTCAGGGACACTTGCATGGTCCCACCTTTATTCAACGGCAAAGTCATTGCAAAATATCAGGATTTCAGACTCAGTTCTGGGTGCATTCTACTTTCCAGTAGTGCCTGAGACTAGGATCTCTCCCCTTTTTTCTTCATATTGTTTTTTTCAAATATTTTCACTTTGTTTCAGAAGCTAAACGCTCACGAGCATCTTTGAGACATCACTGTATAACTAAATAATTTTTTCTTTTTATAATTATATGAATAAAAAATAAAATGAAACAAAACAAAAACCAAACCAGTTGTCCTGGAGTCAGTTCTGACTCCACGCTTGTCAGAGAACTGTGTTCCGTACGGTGTTCAATGGCTGTGACTTTTCAGAATTAGACTTTCTTTCTTCCAGGGTCCCTCTGAGTGGGCTTGACCCACCAACCTTTCAGGTAGTAGCTGAGTGCTTAATTGTTTGCACCACCCAGTTGGCCTAATTATGTGAATAATAGAGCTGAAATATGAAAGTAAAGGAAGGATATACAGTATTAAAAAATACTGTAGCAGAATTACACAGCTGTAGATATTCAGTCTCCAACATTAATGTCTTTTAAAATCCTTAATTATATAGCGACTCTAGGCACTCTTATGTCCCTCTCAGATATGATTGAATGTTTAATGCATATTAAAATAACTGCATAAATGTGCATTTTTACTAATCTCTTGATGAGGAAGCAAATACATTTGCACCTCACACCTCATGTTCTTCATACCAAGTTCTTCAATATCCAGTGGAATCTGGCAGAAAGAAGATATAAGTTTTTCAAAGAGTATGGCTTTGTATAACGAGAAGTAGACACTCAACAAAAATAGTAACCTATGAACAATAATCTGGTGCTCTCCAGAAAACTCCAAAACTGACGAGAAGTCCTTTTATCTTCCCTGACCTCATAGGAAAATCAGTATTTATCAAAGTGAGTACTTATTTTCTTCCACCTTCATTATTGCAAATAAACAAGATTTATATTGCATTCAGTGAAGAGAGTTGATTTCCCAATTGTAATATCTACTGATACCCAATTCGGTATTTTCAGACATAGGCAATGTTTGTATATAGGGACAAGGCAGGGTATCAGAAGGCCACAACATCATAAGCAATGTCTTATATGAGATAATGTATTTCCCCTAGAGCCATTTTATAATTTGATAAGATATGATTGTATTTTTCTGTTTGTTTGATTATTCCTGACTCAGTGAATGCTGGTACTGCTGTTTTCATTGTCTGTAGTATCATGTCAAACCACTAACGCTTTTACGTTAAACTGCCATCCTCATTATGAGCTGTACGGTAGTACATAGAAGTACCTCAGGTCCTTAATGTACGGAAGGATATAAAAGACAATTCAAGAATCCGTGTATATCTCATCAGTGTAATTTGTCTCAATTCTCTTGAGTAATACAGTGATTTTTACTGATTTTCCTTTAAACTACAGGATCTCTTTATCCAAATGGAATTTTTAAATGAAACTTCATTATATCAAACCAATGACAGTGACCTTGCTTTCTCCCAATTTGCTCAAATTTCATCTCACTGTTTTAGGTATTTTCATGAGAAAATATATCTGATTTGTTACAAACAACTTAATGAAAATGCCCCTAGGTATGGACATATTTTAAGTGAACTTAAAGATATATTAACGTGTTTTAAGAAAATTAGTAGATATATAATCTAAAAGACTGATACGCTGATGGTCCAATTTTTGTCATGGAGTCAAAGATGGGGTAGGAAAGGGCTGGGGTCAGTTAAATGGATAACACGCTACTCAACGTATTCATCATCATATCCCTGTCATAGAAAGTAAACCACACTAGAAGAATTTACATATACATGTGTAAAGAAAATTTCTTTTAGGTAACTTACTGTCATCATAATTGAAAAGTTTGGATTCATATTACTCATAGTGGCTTTGATTACTTAAAATCTACCAGATGGTACTACATAAAAGCTATTGACAATGCTGATGTTTCTACCCAGAACAGGTCTTCTGGTAGAACTAGATGGACAAGCACAATCTAACAGTCCTGAATGAATTCACTCTGATGGGAATCACAGACCGCCCTGAGCTGCAGGCTCCATTGTTCGGGCTGTTCCTCATCATCTACATGATCTCAGTGGTGGGCAACTTGGGCATCATCATCCTCACCAAGATGGACTCCAGGCTACAAACTCCCAAGTACTTTTTTCTCAGACACCTGGCTATCACTGATCTTGTTTATTCAACAGCCCTGGGACCCAAAATGTTGGTAAATTTTGTTGTTGATGAAAATACAATCTCTTATTATTTTTGTGCTACACAGCTAGCTTTTTTAATTTTGTTCATAAATGGTGAAATTTTTATTCTGTCAGCAATGTCCTATGACTGCTATGTGTCCATCTGTAACCCTCTGCTCTACACAGTTATCATGTCACAAAGGACATGTTGGGTGCTGATGGCAATCGTCTACCTCCACAGCACATTTGTTTCTCTTCTGGTCACCATAAAGATTTTTAATTTATCCTTCTGTGGCTACAATGTCATCAGGCATTTCTACTGTGACACTCTCCCCTTGTTATCTTTGCTCTGCTCAAACACACATGAAATTGAATTGATCATTCTTATTTTAGCAGCTTTTGATTTTATTTCATCACTCCTAATAGTTCTTGTTTCTTACATACTCATAATTGTATCCATTCTCAGACTGAACTCAGCCGAGAGCAGGCACAAGGCCTTCTCCACCTGTGGATCCCACCTGACTGTGGTGGTAGTGTTCTATGGGACTTTAATCTTTATGTATCTGCAGCCCAAGTCCAGTCATTCCTTTGACACTGACAAAGTGGCTTCCATATTTTACAACCTGGTGATCCCCATGTTGAATCCCTTGATCTATGGTTTGAGGAATAATGATGTGAAATATGCCTTACATAGGACTTTGGGACAATTATGCAATATATTTTCTCAAAGCTCACTATACCGTATCATTTATACAAATTACATTATGGGCTTTGAACTTTCTTCTGAGTGCCTCCAGAGGGCATAGCAAGCACAAAAGCACAGATAACATATATTTCTATATTGCCTTCTATCACTCACTCTACTGAGAGCTGTAAGAAGATTAATAAATGTGTTGCCTTCCTTGAGCAGGAGTGATGCATTATAAGCAAAATAATTAATAAATTTTACAGTGTATTAGAACGTGTAGGAGGTAATAGATTTAAAAAGAATTAAAAATGAAGAGTGAATAAGATGATTGGGATAGGGAAAGAGTAGTAGGTACAAGAAGCGTTTGAAGTTTCAGGTATTTTCTTCATGCAGTAGAAAAAAATGTGTAGAAAGTGTGTGTGTGTCCGTGCAAGTGTGTATGTATGCATGCACATGGCCTGTTTGCACAAGTGTGTGCAAACCTTCTGTTACAGTGGTCATACCATGCCCTGCCCTGGTGTGTCTAATTCTAATTGCCAGAAAGCTCAGTGCTGTAGGATGATGTGAAGTACTCAGTCATCTGAATTTGCTCAAAAGTCTGCATTCTAAACCTTGAAATCCCTCTTTCATCATCAGGGCCTTTACTTTCATATTTGAGTACTCAGAGTCTGTTTACTTTGTTAGTATTATTATTATATTGTAATAGTAATAGAGCAGTAACAAAATACAGTTAGCATATTCAACAGGATCAGCTCAGTATCTGGTTTTATCTGAATCAACTCATTTTGTCTGTGTCAGTGGATACACCAGGTAAGATAAATTCATTGAGCTCAACCATAGGTGTTTCCAGATGTTTACATTTTTTCTCCTACTGGATTGATGTTGCTTCCTAATTGCTGATTTTGTCTCACAGACTGTTACTCTCTACAAAAAATCTACTATGCTCTACATAGGGCATGGAAAAAAATGTGCAGTATCATTTCTACAGCTGTGTATAACATATGGTTCCTATAAACTACATCGTGAACTTCAAGCCTTGTCTGTGTGCCTCCATATCATTCATATAAATTACTTGGTGGGCTTTAAACTTTATTCTCAGTGCCTCCAGATGGGACAGCCAGCACAAAAGCAAAATTCAACATATATTTCTACGTCACTTTACTAAGAGCTCTAAATAGATAATAAATAAAACAATGAGAAATGCTGCCTTTCTTGAGCAGAGAGATGAATTATAAGCATAATAACGAAGAAATTTTATAGCAGATTAGAATGTGCTGGGGGTGATAGAGTTTAAGGAAATGAAAAGTGAATATGCTGAGTGGGATAGGGAAACCAGTAGATACAGGTAGAGTTCCAACTATCTGGCGTTTTCCTAGCCCAGCAGGAAAAAAAAAAATTGTAGAAAGTGTGTGTGTGTGTGTGTGTGCCAGCACATCTGTTTTGAGCTCATTCTCTGCCCTGAGGTGGGTAATTCTGATTGGAAGAAGGCTTAGTGGGGTGGGATGATTTGAAGTACTCGGTCATCTGAATTTGCTCAAATGTCTACTTTCTAAACCTTGAAATCCCTCTCTTTTTTTTTTTTATCAATACCTTTACTTTCATATATGAGCCCTTAGAGTCTGTTTACTTTGGTATTATTTTTATTATTATTTTATTGTAATAGGAATATAAACAATTTCAAAATAAAGTTATTATATTCAACAGGAGCTACTCAGTATCCATTTTACCCAAATCAGCCATTTTTGTCGGTATCAGTGTAATAGATAAGATAAATTTATTGAGGTCAGCCACAGAAGTTTCCAGGTTTTTACCTTTTTTTTTCTCTACCAAATTGATATTGTTTCCTAATTTCATGTTTTTGTCACATAGATTGTTATCCTTCTTTCTGTAGAAAACAGTAATTGTTTTTGTATAGAGGACATTTTCTAATTGTTTATGAATCCTTCCTTATATAAGAGTTCTGATAAAATTGTAGTAAATCCATACATGAAACAATACTCAGCAATATAAAAGAACACATTATTGATTCACACGAAAGTGTGAATAGGCCTCAGTAGAATGATCTGAGGTGAAAAAAGCCCATCACAAAAGATTGTTGTTAGCTGCCACCGAGTAGACTCCAACACATGGCGACCTCATGGAAAACAAAACAAAATGTTGCCTAGCCGTATGCTATCCTCACGATCATTGGTGTTTGAGCCCCTTTCTGTGGCCACAGTGTCAATCCATCTCATGGAGGGCTTCCCTCATTCTCGTTGGCCATTTTCATCACCAAATATGATGTTCTCTTCCAGCAACTGATGTTTCCGGATAATAGGTTCAAAGCAAGAAAGTGGACAATGTTCTCTTGGAGACAACAAAATATCTACCATTAAAGAATTTTTGTTTTGTTAGGTGCCTTTGAGTCGATTGCAACACATTGCAACCTACAAGACAGAGAAGAACTGCCCTATAGCGTTGTCTAGCTTGTAATCTTTATGGGCGCAGATAGCCAAGTCTTTTTTGCTCATAATGGCTTGACGGTTCACACTGCCAACTTTTCCGCTAACCGTGGGTATTTGTACATTGCACCACAAGAATGTCTTCCATTAAAGAAAAGACAAGTGAAATATACATGTATATATAAACCATAATCAAACTTGTTGCCGACCAGTCGATGCTGACTCCTAGTGACCCTATAGGAGAGAGTAGAACTGCCCCATAGAGTTTCCAAGGAGCGCCTGGTGGATTTGAACTGCTGACCTTTTGGTTAGCAGCTGTAGCACTTAACCCTGTGCCGCCAGGGTTTCCATATATGTATAGAGAGAGAGAGAAAGAGAAATATAATAAAGGAAAATAAAACAAACAAGCGAAAAACCTAAACTGACAGGTGATGTCAACTGAGTATAAAATGAGAAGCAAGGGTAACATTTCTGTTCCTGAGATCGACAAGAAAGAAAAACAAAACAAAGAAAGGAACAAAAAACCCTGAACAATAGCAGTAACGGCAACAATAACAACAGCAAGCAAGGAAGTGATACCTCACATATGCACAATGCATTATTTTATTCAAGTATTTTAAATAATGTAATAAAAAAGCATATAAGCACTTCATTTTGTCATCCATTTGAAGAGACCACTGTAGAAATGGGAAATATTGATAGCCCTGACTTATAAAAAATAGATACAATATTTTATTCCAAATCCCTGTGTGGTTAAAACGGTACATTAGCAAAAAGTAAAATGTAAGAATGTATGAAATAGATAAATACAAATATGCATAAACACTGTAGGAAAAAAAAAAAAAAACTTGCTGGTGAAAAAAAAGTCATCCTGGACATTTAACAGACAACTCCCAGGTATTTTGTTAAGCTTTCAATTGCTTCAGGGACAGTCAACAAATTGCTTGGCATCTCCTCAGGGAATATCACCAAGGATGAAAAACAATCCATAAATGCTTCTCACGATGCCATGTTAAGCAACACATGTGGGAGTAAAGACAGAGGCTTCATTACAGGTAAGAAGATAAGACTGTTTCCAAGGTTTACCAATAACCAGAATGTTTCAGTGACATTTGCAGGATCCCACCTTTATTCAATGGCAACCAAACCCAATGCCACCAAGTTGATACAGACTCATGGTGACCCTATAGGACAGAGTAGAACTGTCTCATAGGGTTTCCAAGGAGCACTTTGTGGATTTGAACAGCTGACCTTTTGGTTAGCAGCCATAGCTTTTAACTACTATGCCACCAGGCTTTCCATTCGATGGCCAAGTCGTTGCAAAATTATAGGATTTCTGATTCAGCTCTGTGTGCAATCTACTCTTCAATAGTTCTTGAAACTAGAGTCTCTCCCTCCTCTTTTTCTTCATATTATTTTTTTTCAAATATTCTCAATTTGTTTCAGAGGTTATATGCTTATAAGCATCTTTGAAACATTATTATTATGTGGCTAAATAATATTTTTACTTTATATAAATAATATGAATAAAAAATAATGGACAAGGAAACCAGTAGGGATCAGTTCTGGCTCATACCGGCCCCATGTGTGTCAGAGAACTGTGCTCCACAGAGTTTTCAATGGCTGTGGCCTTTCAGAACTAGATCTTTCTTTCTTCCAAGGCATCTCTGAGTGAACCCTGTTTTCTTCTGTTGTTGGTGGGGTTTCTGTGGTCAGTACCGACTCCATGGTACCCAACAACAACAGCTATTAAGATTACTGGGGATCATTAAATATTTTAATGAATCACAGATTATTTTAAATAATAACTACAATAACATTTAACTTGTATATCAACCTGTTCAGTTAGTATTCCCCCTCTTTCTCTTTCTCTCTCATTTTCAGGAGCCCCTTCAAGGAAAACCCATTTAAGCAGATTTGACAGATTTATTTTCTTTGGGATACATAGGTATCACTGAGTTGCGTGGTGTTCCTTTTCATCTGTATGATTACTATAGTGGGAAGCTCTTGGATGTTTACATTAACCATAACAATACCTAATCTATCACATGTTTTCAACTGATTCTTTCACATCTTAGTCTGTGTGAATGCCACAACCTATAATTCCATGGTGTTCAACATTTGCAACTGCATGTGGTACTTCTGCCTCTCTCCATTGTATCATCTTGGAATGTATTTCCCAGGCATATAATGAAGCACTCAATAAATAAATGCATCACTCAAATGTTAGCTTAAGAAAGAGGTTTTAATTTATTTTAAAAAAAGAAGGGGGGAAAAAAAAAAGAAAAAGTCCAGTAGTGGGGCCTGATGGCTCTCATCAATTCAGTAGCTCAGCAAAATCAAAGTTAATATATTTGCCAATTCCTTGACCTTAAATTAAATTCCCCCCAAATTGAAGCACACACATCAACAAAGTTCAGGAAGCAGAAGACAAAGGGGAATAAGTTTTCTCCTCACAGCCCTCCTTTTTTAAGGAAGTAACATCAATCCTATATTTATTTTTTAAAAAGGTGGCTGAACTTCTCAAGGCAGGAGCTTACAAATCCTGTGGACCTGCCCCTTTGTCCAGCCACTGGCCTAAGGGGTTCACTGACTTGCAGTGCCCTTCATCCTGCCTAGACCTGTGTGGGCCAATTCAACACCACATGCCCTTATTAGCATAAAAAGCAGGGCATATTCCTGAAGCCAAATTTCAACTGCAGGAGCCAAGGGGGAGCTGCAGATTTGTGATATTTGACACCATTCTGCCTCTTAAGCAGGGGCCTCGCCCACCCACACAAGGGGTCTGAGGGCTGGCTGCTCCACCCACTCCATCTAGCCACCCATGACAGGCATATGAAAACAAGTGGTGCCTCCTAGTCCCTCCAGCCAACAGCACTGGATTCCCAAGAACAGGCTGCAATACCCCTGCCCACCCCACTGCCCACGTAGACATATGCCTACACCTACACCTACACCTACGTCTTTTTCTATATCTATATCTACATCTACATTTACATCTATATCTATAAAAAATATATATATGTATATCTATATCGGGGGTTCTCAACTTCTTCCTTACTGATATTTTGGGCTAGAAATTTTATCATTGTGCGGAGTTACCCTGTATACAGTAGAATGTTTAGTAACATCCCAGGTTTCCATTAGATACCAGTAGTACCCATCTCCTACTTGTGATATCCGAAGTGTCCCAGGCATTGACAAATGTTTTTTCGGGAGCAGATATTCCCCGACTGATACCAAATTAGCTTTCTCTTTCTCTCCCTATTCTCTCCCTTTCTGTCTCCCTCTGCCTCTATCTTTATGTACCTATGCTTTATTTGTGGGAGGTGGGTTTGCTTTCAAATATCTGTATTGGAAAGTTTGTATTTATGTTATTCATTTAGCATATTCCTTCGTATACTAAAAATCTACCAGATGATACCACATAAAGCCTAATGACTACGCTGATGTCTCTATCCAGAATAGGTTACCCGATAGACCAAGATGGAGAAACACAATCTAACAGTGCTGAATGAGTTCATTCTGATGGGAATCACAGACCGCCCTGAGCTGCAGGCTCCATTGTTCGGGCTGTTCCTCATCATCTACACGATCTCCGTGGTGGGCAACTTGGGCATCATCATCCTCACCAAGATGGACTCCAAGCTACAAACTCCCATGTACTTTTTTCTCAGATACCTGGCTGTCACTGATCTTGGTTACTCAACAACTGTGGGACCGAAAATGTTAGTCAATTTTGTTGTGGATGAAAATAAAATCTCCTATTATTTTTGTGCTATACAGCTAGCTTTCTTTCTCATGTTCATCATTAGTGAATTTTTCATTCTGTCAGCAATGTCTTATGATCGTTATGTGGCCATCTGTCACCCTCTGCTTTACACAGTCATCATGTCACAAAGGGTGTGTTGGGTGCTGGTGGCAATTCCTTATCTCTACAGCACATTTGTTTCTGTTCTGGTCACCCTAAAGATTTTTAATTTATCCTTCTGTGGCTACAATGTCATCAGTCTTTTCTACTGTGACTGTCTCCCCTTAGTATCTCTGCTCTGCTCAAACACACGTGAAATTGAATTGATGATTCTCATCTCAGCATCTATTGATTTGATTTCATCCCTTCTAATAGTTCTTGTTTCTTACCTGCTTGTTTTTGTAGCCATTCTCAGGATGAACTCAGCTGAGGGCAGGCACAAGGCCTTCTCCACCTGTGGATCCCACCTGACGGTGGTGGTAATGTTCTATGGGACTTTAATCTTTATGTATGTGCAGCCCAAGTCCAGTCATTCCTTTGACGGTGATAAAGTGGCTTCCATATTTTACACCCTGGTTATCCCCATGTTGAATCCCTTGATTTATAGCTTGAGGAACAAAGATGTAAAATATGCCCTATGTAGCACATGGAAAAAAATATGTGATATCTTTTCTACAGTTTGACACATCATATGGTCCATATAAATTAAGTCATGGGCTTCAAGTCTTGTCTGTGTGCCTCCATAAGTTACAGCGAGCACAAATACACCCCACATGTATTGATAAGTTTCCTTCTATGTGTCAGTCACTCTTCTGAATGCATTGATGAAGAAAAGAGTAAACAAAAGAGTAAAAACGTTTACCTTCCTTGACGTGAAGAGATGCATCCCAAACAATAATTAGGTAAATTTTATAGTACAGAAGAATGTGTTGGGGTCCTGTTGGTGCAGTGGTTAAAGCGTTTGGCTGCTAACTGAAAGGGCACCAGTTCAAACCCACCAGCCCTTCTATGGGAGAAAGCTGTGGCAGTCGGCTTCCACAAAGATTTACAGCCTTGGAAATCTTATGGGGCAATTCTGGGGACCTTAGGAGTCAGAATCTACTGGACAGCACTGGATTTTTTTTTTTTTTTTTTAGAGAATGTGCTATAAAACAAAAGCCTTTGTCATTGAGTAGATTCTGAGTCATAGCAACCTTATAGGACAGGGTGGAACTGCTCCATAGGGTTTCCAAGGAGCAGCTGGTGGATTCGAACTCCTGACCTTTTGGTCAGCAGCCAAGTTCTTAACCAGTACACCACCAGGGCTCCAGGAGAATGTGTTGGGAACTACGAAATCAGGCAAAGAGGTTAGATATGCTGAGTGGGAGTGGGAAAATGTACCAGGTACAAAAGAGGAATTACAATGATTCTGGTATTTTTTCCACTATTAGAATAAACTTTGCAGAGTCAGTTCTTGCGTTTTTGTATCTGTGGTTGTGCAAGCCCTTGCCTTTTCATAGTTCCTGAGGTGGTACTGGGTTCAGGCCAGGTTGTGAGGAGTCTCAGTGCAGTGTGATAATCTGAAGTACTTAATTATTTAAATTTGCTCAAATGTCCCCATTCCAGACCTTGGAGTTCTATTCTTTTCTTATTAAGGCCTTTTACTTTCCCATGTCAATCTGTTAGCATACCTTGCAATTTAGCAATCCACAGGTTCAGCTCTGCATCTGACTTTGTTTTAATCAACTCATTTTGCCTAGATCTAAGTGGGAAAGGAATTCCAAACCTGGGAGCAACTCTGGATCACCTCAACAAATTGATATTAGTTGGCGTATAGATCAGAATGTATACCAATTACGATAAATTTCTTGAGGTCATCCAGAGTTGCTCCCAGGTTTGAAATGCCTTTCCCACTTGTCCTCCTTATTTAATTATTATCTTTTCTGTACATGGGTTGTTTTCTTATTTATATGAAAAACTTTTTTAAATGTTTGTTCAATTATTTTTTGTGTATTTCCTTGGGTAACAGGATATTCTCTGATGAGTTAAGTTTGCTACCTCCGTTTCATTGGTTTGGCTTCCCTAAACTTTGGACAATATTTATTATGCACTATATTTTCATTAACTTTTGTCCATGGTTTGCGCTGCGCTGTACTTCTAATTGAAGTAAGTACTGTGATGTGGCAAGGATACATTTATCTTGCCTTATGAATATTTTTATGAATATAGTTGCTCCATGTTTCTCCTCAAAATTTTCCATATATTTTTATTTATTTATTTTTTCTTTTCAAAATTTCTTGGGTTTTATTGAAGCTAGTACAGGACAAATGATTTTCTTGGTTCAGAATCGTGAAATAAAAACCCCTGTGTAGCCAATAACATTTGAATAAAAATAGCTCATTGGAATATAAGACAAAGGTGCATGTTGTATTGTCATGTGAACATAAATATTTTTAAAAGTCTGAAGCTGTTAGTAGATGAAGATGGTCATGAAAAGACAGAGCTACCCAGGCTAGTAAAAATTCCACTGCCTCAAGCAGCTTGCTTGGAATACCCTGTAGCTTTTCATTAGAATTTTGGTTGCTTTGCTTGGCATGGCCCATAGCTTTACAATAAAACCTTGGCTCCCATCTCCCTAACTGCTTCCCAAAAGTAGATGAAATTGGCGGAAACAAGTTCAACCAGCACGTTGACATTCAAGACAACCTTTTCTTTCTCAAATATAGTAATACCGTGCCTCTGGGTGGAGTTTAACCACCATATTCTGAACACTGAAGGCATAAAGTTATTTGTAAACCCCATCACAGCTGGGTAGTATGATTAATAATGTTGCCGATGTAACTCGTATGAACTTCCGATTAGTAAACCCCTTATAAGTATGTTTCCCCTCATCTCCTCTGAGCAGTCTTGGCAGCAGCACCAGCTGTTTCTCTTCGTTATACAGTGAAATAAAGATGCCTTTCTACTCTCCCACCTTGGTCTATGCTTTACTGGCTGACACGAGTTCCATCGAGCAGAAACTGGAGTTTCTGCCTAGCAACATCTCCGTTAAAACGGCCAGGAGTCATCTGTTATGTTCCGGAAGTGAATTGGACTATAGACCGGCCTCAACATCTGGTGCCACCAGGAGACATCTCTGGAGACGTTACAGCAGTCCTGGGACCAAACGGTGACTTCATGGGGGACAAGAAACACACCTGGGTTAATTTGGTAAATAACTACATAGGACCTTAGAAGAGTCCCAAGAAGTGGGAAGAATTAACAGTTGATTGCGTTAAAGGCTCTAGGTATTTGGGGTTATTTGGTAAATAACAGGGTAATTACTAGGTAAGGTCTTAAGACTCCCAAGAAGTGGAAGGAATTGACTCTTGAGGGTATAAAAGGTTCTAGGTGTCTGTTATTAGATTAGTGCAATGAATTAGGTTGTGTGAGTGTGTAATGTGTGTATGTGTGAAGCATTTAGAGAGTTCATGGGCACGGACCCTGAAAGTCTTGAAAACTCTTGCATTGTGAATATGATTTTGATCAGGCAGAGTGCCCAGGATATACGGAGAAAACTCCAAACACTTGAGTGAGGCGAGGATTTGGGACTGTCATGGCTTATTGAGCTTGCCTACCAGGTATATTCCAATCAGCACAGGGAAGAGGAAAAGAAAAAAATCAGTCATCAGAACAGACAGGCTGCATTCCTGGGCATATCCTTGTAGGGAAATGACACGTCTCCTGGTAACCCAACAAGAGGGGGTCCCTGAGGAGAGACAAAGGTGGGAGGCCCTGACCCCCATTAATCTGAGACCAGTGCTCCTAGTACAAAGAGAGAGGATATTAGAAGAGAGTGTGCCCTAAATTCTTATCCAGCGGTAACAAAGACCATGGGGTTGTCCAGTGACCCATGATGCCAATAGGTAAAGACTTGGATTGAGGAGGACTTGAGGCAAGTCTACGACCTGAGCCTCTGGTTGTAATGAAGGTGGGAGGGGAGGTAACTGTATGGTTTCTAGTGGATTCCAGAGCAATCCATTCTGTCCTGACCCAGGAAAATATAGCTCTGATGAAAAAAACTGTCAGCTCAGTAGTCTCAGGTAAGAGAGACAGCCCTCCCTGCTTCCAGCCTCTAACCTGCTGTATACAAGGGAAGCCATTATTTTATCTACATGCCTGACTATCCCATTCCCTTGCCATACACAGTCTTGTACAAACTGCAAGCACAAATTTCTTTTGATAAAGAGATTATACAGGTGCAGATACTGCCAGAGACAGATGGCAATTGCAGATGGCCCCTACCACAGAGTCACCTACCAATTATAGAATGGAAAGGCAATACTAGGTATCAGTAGGACCAGACACTAAATATGCAGTGGTTCTGTGGCTATGGGTATGGGCCAACAAGGTGTTGGGATGTGTCAAAAACATTCCCCTCGTGGTGGTTGAGCTCCAACCTGGAATAGTTTCTATCTGACTTAAGCAATACCCCATCTGCTTGGAGGTCTTATAGGCACGAGCAAAATCATCACCAGATACATGAAACATAGACTGCTCAGGCCATGTCACTCAGAGTTCAATACTCCCATCCTGCTGGTGAAGAAGAATCATAGAGAATACCAGCTCATTCAGGATCTTCGAGCCATCAGCTAGGTAACAGTCACAGTCTACCCTGTAGTTTCCAGCCCTCATACCCTGCTATTGACTTTGTTGGCCAGTTTTTCCAGGTTCACTGCAGTAGATATGAAAGATGCATTCTTCTGCACCTGAGAGGAAAAGAAGAAACAAAAAAAAAAAAGGAAATCTTTGCCTTAGAGTAAAAAGACCAAGACAGTGGAGAAAAACAACAACTCTACTGGCTAGTCCTTCCCCAGGGGTTTAAAAAGAGCTCCACTAGAGACCTGGCAGGAGAGACCAGCAGGAGACAGCACAGTGGGCTTCCCAGCCCATGGAGCGAGAAAGCTGAGTGCCTTTGGGCAGAGACTGAGAGCCAGGAAGAAGCCTACACCTAACCCACAGGTTTGGGACTTGCCAGACTCCACAAGCACAGAGGCAGAGCCAATTTGGCGGAATAGACAGACGCTTTCAGCAAGCCCTCTTTACAACAAAGACCCAAAAAAAAAACAAGTGAAAAAACAAGCAGGGACCCCTGAGCATCAAAGGCAAGCTTAGACAATGAACTGAGGGGAAGGGGGAGGAAGAGACCGTTCAGAAGTGGAGAGGAGTTAAGGGACCTAAATCACGGGAAGCCCTCAGGCACCATTTCTGCAGTGGTGTCGGTGGTGATGGGGGGCTGGAACTAGTGTTCAGCTACAGTTTCCTCGGGGGAAGCAGCCAGCCACACAGCCTACTCGCACCTCTGGAACCTAAGAAGAACGGCGCCCTTGGCAAAAGCTAAATACTTGCATATAGTTTACCTCACCCCCTCCCCACGCCAAGCCAGCTTCAGAGACTGAATCCGTGGGCCTGAGACAGGCCCTACTGAGCACCTAGAGCCATTCTCCCTGCATTGAAGAAGGAAAAAAATTGAAATTTGGGGGAAAGAATAATTTGTTAGCTCCATTAACAGGGGGAGCTCAGGACAAAAGCCACTCCTGTCCAGGCATAAAACACCCGTGGACCTTGAGCACTTTTCCCTTCTGCATGGACCTTTGTGAGCCTCTTTTGGAGAATAGGACCTTGCTGGCAAACTCCAACCATTTTGCTGTGCCATGGAGAGGTGGGTGTTTGATGTTTGACATTGCTTTGCCTATTAAACAAGGTCCTCACCTACCCACATGAGGGACCTAAGGATGGGTAGCTCCACTCAGGTCACACAGCCATGTGAGACAGGGTTCCAAAGATAACTGGTACCTCCCAGTCCTTACAACCAAAAACTTTGGGTGTCCATGGTCCCTCTGCAGAACCCACCCACCAGCACACTCTATGGAACAGAGACGTGTTTTCCTCAGAGACACTCGGGGGTCAGTGCTCAGCCCCCTGCCTTGTTCAGAGCGTGACGCCCTGCTGCAATCAGATACGGGTGTATATGTCAACCACCCCTGGCCCTCTAAGACTGTAGGACAGAGCCTATACCACACACTTGATATCAGCTACCTGGAAAACTGAGCTGAATTCATACAAGAAACTGAATGGACTCCAAGATTGATATACCTGATAACAGCTCTAGCCAGCTGGGGACAGGACACCAGAGCACCAAAGGTGAAAATAATCAAGCTAGCTCACTCAAGCAATCTGTAGGTGTATACCAAAACAAAACTAAGTGAGCACCTACTACACAGTAAACAAGGATAAATTAATACAATAGCTTATAGATGGCTCAGAGATAACAGTCGATATCGACTCACATAAAGAAACAGACCATGATCACCTCAACAGGCTCACAAAACAAAGAATCCAGAGATCTTCTAGATGAAAGTACATTCCTGGAATTACCAGAGACAAGATACAAAAGTTTAATATGCAGAACCCTTCAAGACATCAGGAATGAAATGAGGCAATATACAGAACAAGCAAAGGAACACACAGATAAAAGCAACTGAAGAAATTAGAGAGATTATTCAGGAACTTAATGAAATGTTTAATAAGCTGGAAAAATCCATAAAGAGACAGCAATCAGAAATTCAGAAGATTAACATTAAAATTACAGAAGTAGACAACTCAATAGAAAGTCA
Organism: Elephas maximus indicus; assembly: GCF_024166365.1. NCBI lineage: Eukaryota > Metazoa > Chordata > Mammalia > Proboscidea > Elephantidae > Elephas > Elephas maximus. The sequence continues at coordinate 78,802,017 of NC_064838.1, read as the reverse complement.
GAGGAGCAGAATTGAGCAAGTAGAAGCTAGAATTTCTGAACTCGAAGATAAATCACTTGGCACTAATATATTTGAAGAAAAATCAGATAAAAGAATTAAAAAAAATGAAGAAACCTTAAGAATCATGTGGGACTCTATCAAGAGAAATAACCTACGAGTGATTGGAGTACTAGAACAGGGAGGGATAACAGAAAATACAGAGAGAATTGTAGAAGATTTGTTGGCAGAAAACTTCCCTGTTAACATGAAAGATGAGAAAATATCTATTCAAGATGCTTATCGAACTCCACATAAGGTAGATCTTAAAAGAAAGTCACCAAGGTGTATTATAATCAAACTTGCCAAAACCAAAGATAAAGAGAGAATTATAAAAGCAGTAAGGGATAAAGTAAAAGTCACCTACAAAGGAGAGCCAATAAGAATAAACTCGGCCTACTCAGCAGAAACCATGCAGACAAGAAGGCAATGGGATGACAGATTAAAAAAATTGAAGGAAAAAAATTGCCTGCCAAGAATCATATATCCAGCAAAACTGTCTCTTGAATATAAGGTGAAATTAAGACATTTCCAGATAAACACAAGTTTAGGGAATTTGTAAAAACCAAGCCAAAACTACAAGAAATACTAAAGGGAGATCTTTGGTTAGAAAATCAATAATATCAGGTATCAACCCAAGACTAGAACACTGGGCAGAGCAACCAGAAGTCAACCCAGACAGGGAAATCCAAAAAAAAAAAAAAAAGCAAGATTATTAAAAAAAAAAAAGCCCAAACAAGGTCATAGTGATGTTATTATATTAAAGAAGACAACATTAAAATAATAAAGAGGGACTAAGAAATGTAATCTTACACCTTCCATATGGAGAGGAAGATACGGCAATACAAAAAAATAAAAGATAGTTTTAAATTTAGAAAAATAGGGGTAAATAATCTGCCAGCACTCCTTGGAAACTCTATGGGGCAGTTCTACTCTGTTCTATAGGGTCGCTATGAGTCAGAATCGACTCCACGGCACTGGCTTTGGTTTTGGTTTTAATAAGGTAACCACAAAGAAGACAAACTATCCTACTCATTAAAATAAAGTACAAGGGAATAATACAGACTCGGCAGAAACAAAATCAACAACAAATATGAGGAAAGGACAATCTATAAAGAAAATATACTCAGCACATAAAATCAAGTGGGAAAAAGAAACTATTGACACACAAAAAAAGACATCGAAATGATAGCACTAAATTCATACCTATCCATAATTACCCTGAACGTTAATGGACTAAATGCACCAGTAAAGAGACAGAGAGTGGCAGAATGGATTAAAAAACAAGATTCATCTGTATTCGGCTTAGAAGAGACACACCTTAGACTTAGAGACACAAACACACTAAAACTCAAAAGATGGAAAAAAATATATCAAGCAAAAAACAATCATAAAGAGTAGGAGTGGCAATATTACTTTCTGACAAAATAGACTAAAGTTAAATCCATCAGAAAGGATAAGGAAGGACACTATATAATGATTAAAGGGACAATACACCAAGAAGATATAACCATATTAAATGACAGGGTTGCAAGATAACATAAAACAAACTCAGCACTGAAAAGTGAGATAGACAGCTCCACAATAATAGTAGGAGACTTCAACACACCACTTTCGGTGAAGGACAGGACATCCAGAAAAAAGCTCAATAAAGACCCAGAAGATCTAAATGCCACAATCAGCCAACATGACCTCCTAGACATATACAGAACACTCCACCCAACAGCAATCAAGCATACTTTCTTTTCTAGTGCACTTGGAACATTCTCCAGAATAGACCACATATTAGGTCATAAAACAAGCCTGAGCAGAATCCAAACCACTGAAATATTACAAAGCATCTTCTCTGACCAAAAGATCATAAAAGTGGAAATCAATAACAGGAGAAGAAGGGAAAAGAAATCAAACACTTGGAAACTGAACAATACCCTGCTCAAAAAAGACTGGATTATAGAAGACATTAGGATGTAATAAAGAAATTCAGAGAATTGAATGAGAATGAAAACACTTCCTATCAGAACCTTTGGGACACAGCAAAAGCAGTGCTCAGAGGTAAATTTATATCAATAAATGCACACTTCCAAAAAGAAGAAAGGGCCAAAATCAAAGAATTATCCCTACAACTTGAACAAATAGAAAGAGAGCAACAAAAGAAACCCACAGGCACCAGAAGAAAACAAATAATAAAAACAAGAGCTGAACTAAATGAAACAGAAAACAGGAAAAAAAAAAAAATCTAAAGGATTAACAAGACCAAAAGTTGTTTTTTTGAAAAAATCAACAAAATTGATAAACCACTGGCCAAACTGACAAATGAAAAACAGGAGAGGAATCAAATAACCTGAATAAGAAACGAGAGGGGCGATATTACAACAGACCAGACTGAAATTAAAAGAATCGTATTAGATTACTATGAAAAACTATACCCAAATTTGAAAACCTAGAAGAAATGGATGAATTCCTAGAAACACACTACCAACCTAAACTAACACAAACAGAGGTAGAACAAATAAATAGACCCATAACAAAAGAAGAGATTGAAAAGGTAATCAAAAAACTCTGAACAAAAAAAAGCTGTGGTCCAGAAGGCTTCACTGCAGAGTTCTACCAAACTTTCAGAGAAGAGTTAACACCACTACCACTAAAGGTATTTCAGAGCATAGAAAAGGATGGAATACTACCAAACTCATTCTATGAAGCCACCATATTCCTGATACCAAAACCAGGTAAAGACAACACAAGAAAAGAAAATTATGGACTTTTATCCCTCATGAATGTAGATGCAAAAATCCTCAACAAAATTCTAGCCAATACAATTCAACAACATATCAAAAAAATAACTCACCATGACCATGTGGGATTCATACCAGGTACGCAGGGATGGTTCAACATTAGAAAAACAATTAATGTAATCCACCACATAAATAAAACAAAAGAATCACATGATTTTATCAATTGATGCAGAAAAGGCATTTGATAAAGTCCAACACCCATTCGTGATAAAAACTCTCAGCAAAGTAGGAATAGAAGGAAAATTCCTCAACATAATAAAGGGCATTTATACAAAGCCAGCAGCCAACATCACCCTAAATGGAGAGAGCCTGAAAACATTTCCATTGAGATGGGGAACCAGACAAGGATGCCCTTTATCACCACTGTTATTCAACATTGTGCTGAAAGTCCTAGCCAAAGCAATTAGGCTAGATAAAGAAATAAAGGGCATCCATATTGGCAAGGAAGAAGTCAAAATAACTCTATTTGCAGAAGAGATGATCTTAATACATAGAAAACCCCAAGGAATCCTCCCAAAAACTACTGAAACTAATAGAAGAGTTCAGCAGAGTATCGGGATACAAGATAAACATACAAAAATCAGTTGGATTCCTCTACACCAACAAAAAGAACATCGAAGAGGAAATCACCAAATCAATGCCATTTACAGTAGCCCCCAAGAAGATAAAATACGTAGGAATACATCTTACTAGAAATGTAAAAGACTTATACAAAGAAAACTACAGTACACTTCTGCAAGAAACCAAAAGAGACTTACATAAATGGAAGAACATACCTTGCTCGTGGATGGGAAGACTTAACAGTATAAAAATGTCTATTCTACCAAAAGCTATCTATACATTTAATGCAATTCCAATCCAAATCCCAACGACATTCTTTAATGAGTTGGGGAAACAAATCACCAACTTCATATGGAAGGGAAAGAGGACCTGGATAAATAAGGCTTTACTGAAAAAGAAGAACAAGGTTGGAGGCCTTTCTTTACCTGATTTTAGAACCTATTATACTGCCACAGTAGTCAAAACTGCCTGGTACTGGTACAACTACAGACGCATAGACCAATGGACAGAATTGAGAATCCAGACATAAATCCATCCACGTATGAGCAGTTGATATTTGACAACAGAGTTTGTGAAACACTTTCTGAAAGAAACCATCCCTTGATTTGGGTTTCCCATCTCGATTGGTGGTGACAACGGGCCCCATTTTGTGGTGTTGGTGTTACAATTAGTGACAACAGTCCTGACCATTAACTGGAACTTGCACACAGACTGGAGACCCCAGCCTAGCTGTAAAGTAGAGTGGGCTAACCAGAGATGAGATGCCTAGCAAAGCTGTGCCAAAAGACCAAGTTGATATGAACAAAGGCAATGCCTTTGGCCCTCTTAAGAGTTCAAACCATCCCTAGAAGCATATTAGAACTTAGTCCATTTGAGCTATTGTACAGGCACCCTTTATTAGAGAACCTCAATAAGACCAGCACAGCTTACCTTATTTATGACCAACCTCATTCCCTCCATGAGGTTGGAGATGTTCAAGTTACTAAATATTTGGCATCCCTTTTTTTTTTTTTTTTAGGCAGCTCTGTATTCTCTCCAGAGATATGCTCACCTGAAGAGACCACCTGAGTCCAGATGCCCCTCTATTCATTCCAGCTTGGTGACTGGTTGCTTCTTAAGGCATGGAAAGCCAACCCCCATCAGCAGCATTGAACTGGTCCCTTTGAAATCCTCTGAGCTATCTCGCAGGCGGTCGAACTCAACAGGCTCAAACTTGAATCCACTACACTGAAGTAAAGAAAACCAGGTCCCTGCCAGACTCTGAGGGATGAACTCATCAGAACTGTGAGAACTGGACTTGTGAACCATTTGAGGGCCTTAAAGTACTTGTTTTCCTGAAACCCTCCTGCATGGGTGCGATTTCCCAAGTATGGAAGTTCAGAGAGGGTAAATAAATTAATCAAGTTCAACTCATGAACGATAAATAAATTGTTCAAATTTACACTGGTTCTAAGCATTAGAACCAAGTTTCAAACATGGTCTAGCCCCAGACTCCAGGCTTATAACAGTTACTCTAAATTACCTCTTAATGTCAATTTTCTGCTTCAGTGATGTCACCCCTGAGTTGACAGAAAGTGACAGATTAAAAGAAGAGAAGTAAAGGGGTGTTCATAAAATATTGAATAATTATGGCAAGGTCTGAGAGAGAAAATTACTTCAATAAAGGCAATCAATTAATAAATTGATTCCGCAAGTTATTAGGTTCCTGTTGGATGCCTGACTTGCTCAAACGAAATAATGGAAAACCATGACAAAGTGGATGCAGGACATAGTCTGGGCAGGTTTATAATGAATGGGCAGTGGGGGATATCAGCAATTATCATTAAGTAGTGAGGAACAGGAGCCCTGGTGACACAGTGGTTAAGATTTCAGCTGTTAACCAAAAGGTCGGCAGCTCAAATCCACCAGCCACTCCTTCCAAACCCTAGGAGTCAGTTCTATCCTGTCCTATAGGGTCGCAATGAGTTAGAATTGACTCGATGGCTATGGTCTGGTCTTTGGTTTAGTAAGGAAGATGCAAAAAATAAATAAACAAGGAAGTTCCCATTTTAAGAAATGATTTGTGGATTTCTGCCTAGAGTTCAGCCAGCTTTTTTAAAAAATTAAGGTAGAATTTAAAAAAATTAAATGTTATTGCTAATGACTTGTAGAAGTTGGCCAGGGGCTTGTCAAGATTGATGTTACTTTCTTAAAATGGGAGGTATCTGAGGAAATTTATTCCCCATTATCTTCTATTCTGGAAGTTGTTTCTGTGTGAGCTTCAATTTATTTATTTTCTTGGAAATTAATTTAAGGACAAGGAATTGGCAAATATATTAACTGACTTTGGTGAGACAGTGAAGCAAGGAGAACCATCATTCCCCTCTACTGGGCTTTTTTTTGTTTTTAAATTAAACCCTCTTTCTTGAGCTAATGTCTGAGTGATCCACTTACTTACAGAAAGTTTCATTACATACTGCAGAAGAGCATGCCTAGATGACAAAATGGGAAGAGGCAGAATCACCACACGCAACTGCAAAGGTTGGGCACCATGGAATTGTAGGTTGTGCCATCTATATAGACTAAGATGTGAAAGAAGCAGCTGAAAATGTGAAATATATTGCATATTGCCATGATTACTGTAAACACCCAAGAGCTTCCTACCAAAGTAATCATGCAGATCAGAGGAACAATATACAACTCAAGGATATCCATCAACCTAAAGAAAAAAAAATCTTCTAATCCACCTATATAGTGTTTCCTTTAAGGACCTCCTGAAAATGAGAGACAGAGAAAGAGAATGACAAGAAAATACTGAGGACCTTGAATATACAACTTCAATATTACAATTAGAATAAAAACCAGTCTGTGATTCTTTGAAATATTGAATGATCTTCAATAATCTTAACACTTATCAGGTGCCATTGAGTTGGTTCTGATCACAGACTCCCGTGAACAACAGAATGAAAGAGCACCTGGTCCTAAACCACCTCCCAATCAATGTTATGTTTGAGCCCATCCTTGCAGACACTGTGTCAGTTCATCTCATTAAGGGTCTTCTTATTTTTCGCTGACCCTCTACTGTGCCAGTCATGATGTCCTTCTCCAAGGATTGGTCCCTCCCACCAAGTGTCAGGTAATACCTACATATAATTTCTCTATTATAGAAAGTTACCACCAAGCAGAGGGGGCTGAGGTAATTGACAAATTGGTACTACATACATTGCTGGGTTCCCTGGAGAAAGAGTAAACCAGTGGAGAGCTGAACAGAAATGCTTTGAGGTAAGGAAATGTCAGAAGTCAAGGTACAGGAGGAGTGATATTCTAATTTCAAGCATATGTGAATGATACATTCATTGAACTGTGAGGGGCATACCTTTCACTACAACATGTGGTGTTTCTCCCAATTTCCACTGCGTCATATTCTAGCAGAAGTCCACCTTGTATCTATAGCCAGTCTTACCTATATACTACAGCAGCTAAGAACAATAACAAACCTTTATAGTCTTCTTGAAAACGAGAATAAAAATATTTAGTATAATATTATATTACTTAAATACCAGCAGGAAACCCTGGCGGCGTAGTGGTTAAGTGCTACAGCTGTTAACCAAGAGGTCGGCTGTTCAAATCCACCAGGCGCTCCTTAGAAACGCTAGGGGGCAATTCTATGTGTCCTACAGGGTCGCTATGAGTCGGAATCGACTCCACGGCAGTGGGTTTTGGTAAATACCAAAAAAAAATGCACAATATATGAAATAAAAGCAAACTCTAAGATCAGATATCTCTTTCTATTTACGGAATTTTTAGCTCAAAATATAAGTTTATTACTTGGAGCAATAGAAATTAGTCACTCCCAGAGTAGGCAAAATAAAAATTCGGCATTTATTCTCTGACATAAAATTTGGCGTTTTTAAAACTCACGTCTTCATGGAACTTTAACCATCACAAACAATTGAATCTATGGAAATTGTGAACTTATTTTAAAATAACTGATACAGAAATAAAATACAAGGAATTTTTTTTTCAAGGCTTTATTTTTCACAAAGTCGTTAAATTTTCATGATTTTTTTAACCATAAAGACATTTAATACCTACTCGAGTAAGCATGGGTTCTGCATCTTCTAAAATGCTTTGTACATGGGTATACACCTCTTATTTCACATCTAGAAAATCAGATATAATGCTTTTTTCTTTGTTATTTTTATAAACCTTTTATTGAGATATAAATGGCGTACCATATAATTCATTCACATGGCTTGAATTTTTTCTTTAGTTCTTTCAGCTTGAGAAATATCAAGCATGTTTTTCCGTTTTGGTTTTCAAATCTGGATTTTTGCACATTTCATTATAATATACTTTGTCTCTTGAGTCACCCTTTGAAATCCTCTTTAACTTCGTAATTCCATTCACTTTAGCTACTCTGTGTTCAGGAGCAAGTTTCAAAGTCTCTTCTGACATCCATTTTGCTTTTCTCTTTCTTGCTTATCTTTTTTAATGATCTTTTGTTTTCTTCATAGATCATGTCCTTGATGTCATCCTGACCTTGTGTAATCTTTTGTCATTAGTGTTCAGTGTGTCAGATCTATTAGCGAGATGATGTCTAAATTCAGGTCACATATACTCAAGGTCGTATATTGGCTCTCTTGAACTTGCTCTAATTTTCTTGAGCTTCAACTTGTGCTTGCATGAGCAATTGATGGTCTGTTCTGCTGTTGGTCCCTGGCTTTGTTCTGACTGATGATATTGAGCCTTTCCATCTTCTCTTTCCACAGATGTAGTAGATTTGATTCCAGTGTGTTCCATTTGACAAGGTCCACTGATATGCTCTCCATTTACATTCTTGAAAAAATTTTTTTCAAATATTTCTGATGAAGAATTTGTAGGTCTTGCAATGATCAAACATGCAATCTCTGATGTTTCTATCACCTTGGCCATATTTTCCAGCAACCAATTCTTTTTATCCAACTTTCACATTCTAACCACCATTAATAATCAATGCATCTTGATTGCAATTTTGATGAATTTCAGACTTTATAAGTTGGTAAAATATGCAATTTCCTCACCTTTGGCATTAGTGCTTGGTGGGTAAATTTTAATAATAGTAGTATTAACTGGTCTTCTTTGTAGGCATATAGATATGATCCTATCACTGACAATTGTATTTCAGAATAGATCTTGAATTGTTCTTCTTCAGGAAGTGTGTGACATCATTCCTCTTTAATTTTCAATCCAGCGTAGTATACCATACGATTGCCCGATTCAAAATGCACAATACTAGTCCTTTTCAGCTCATGGCTGCCTAGGATATCAATCTTATGTGTTCCATTTCATTTGTCACAGCTTCAAATTTTCCAGGATTCTTACTTCATACACTTCCTGTTCTGATTATTAATGCATGTTTGCAGCTGTTTCTTCTCATTTTGAGTCATGCCAATAAAATATAATATCTTAATTTAGTAAAATAAAATAAGACAGTAGTCTTAAATAGAAAATTTGCAATAATAGGAGGTGTTGGAAAGACTGGTATCTGTCCCCAAGGTTAAAAAAAAAAAAGCAAAAATATAGAAAAAACACAAACAATATACTGTATATGTGATATGTGCTAATTTTATTCCATTTGAGAACATTATGGAAATGGGAAAACATTGAATGGTCTGTCCTAAAGGTAAAATATTTATATCCAGATCCCTGAATGGACACATTGAAAGTTAACTGAGAATAAAATAATAAATATACCTAAAAGAAACTTACTCCCTTGTGAATACAAATTGTTTAGAAAATGAACAGACACCCTAGACATTTTGTTAAGCTTTCAAGCGCTTCAGACATAATTAACAAATTTCTTGGCATCTCCTTAGGGAGAGGCTCAAAGGTTGAGAGAAAACTACAAGTTTTTCCCACCATGGTAAGAAGTGCGTGGGGTGTCAAAACCAACTTGTTACAGGTAAAAGGTAGAATTTTTTTTTTAATTAATTTTTATTAAGCTTCAAGGGAACATTTACCATTCCAATCAGTCTGTCACATGTAGGTTTACATACATCTTACTCCCTTCTCCCACTTGATCTCCCCCTATTGAGTCAGCCCTTACAGTCTCTCGTTTCATGCCAATTTTGCCATCTTCCCTCTCTCTCTATCTTCCCATCCCCTCTCCAGTCAAGAGTTGCCAACACACTCTCCAGTGTCCACCTGATTTAATTAGCTCTCTCTTCATCGGCATCTCTCTCCCCTCCACTGACCAGTCCTTTTCATGCCTGATGATTTGTCTTCGGGGATGGTTCCTGTCCTGTGCCATCAGACTTTCTGGGGAGCATTGTCTCTGGGATTCCTCTAGTCTCAATCACACCATTAGGTATGTTCTTTTCATGAGAATTTGGGGTCTGTATCCCATTGGTCTCCTGCTCCTTCAGGAGTTGTCTGTTGTGTTCCCTGACAGGGCAGACATCGATTGTGGCTGGGCACCAACTAGTTCTTCAGGACTTAGGATAATGTAGGTCTCTGGTTCATGTGACCCTTTCTGTCTCTTGGGTTCTTAGTTGTCATGTGACCTTGGTGTTCTTCCTTTGCCTTTGCTCCAGGTGGGTTGAGACCAATTGATGTATCTTAGATCGCCGCTTGTTGGCATTTAGGACCCCTGGCGCCACCATTCAAAGTGGGATGCAGAATGTTTTCATAATAAAATTATTTTGCCCATTCACTTAGAAGTCCCCTCAAACCAAGTTCCCCAGACCCCAGCCCCTGCTCCGCTGACCTTTGAAGCTTTCATTTTATCCCGGAAACCTCTTTGCTTTTAGTCCAGTCCAATTAGGCTGACCTTCCTTGTATTGAGTGTTGTCTTTCCCTTCACCCAAAGCAGTTCTTATCTACAGATTGATCAATAAAAAGCCCTCTCCCTCCCTCCCTCCCTCCCCCCTTTGTAACCACAAAAGTATGTATTCTTCTCCGTTTTTTCTATTTCTCAAGATCTTATAATAGTGGTCTTATACAATATTTGTCCTTTTGCAACTGACTCATTTCGCTCAGCATAATGCCTTCCAGATTCCTCCATGTTATGAAATGTTTCAGAGATTAGTCACTGTTCTTTATCGATGCGTAGTATTCCATTGTGTGAATATACCACAATTTATTTACCCGTTCATCCGTTGACGGACATCTTGGTTGCTTCCAGCTTTTTGCTATTGTAAACAGAGCTGCAATAAACATGGGTGTGCATATATCTGTTTGTGTGAAGGCTCTTGTATCTCTAGGGTATATTCCGAGGAGTGGGATTTCTGGGTTGTATGGTAGTTCTATTTCTAACTGTTTAAGATAACGCCAGATGGATTTCCAAAGTGGTTGTACCATTTTACAATCCCACCAACAGTGTATGAGAGTTCCAATCTCTCCGCAGCCTCTCCAACATTTATTATTTTGTGTTTTTTGGATTAATGCCAGCCTTGTTGGTGTGAGATGGAATCTCATCGTAGTTTTAATTTGCTTTTCTCTAATGGCTAATGATCGGGAGCATTTTCTCATGTATCTGTTGGCTGCCTGAATATCTTCTTTAGTGAAATGTGTGTTCATATCCTTTGCCCACTTCTTGATTGGGTTGTTTGTCTCTTTGTGGTTGAGTTTTGACAGAATCATGTAGATTTTAGAGATCAGGCGCTGGTCGGAGATGTCATAGCTGAATATTCTTTCCCAGTCTGTAGATGGTCTTTTTACTCTTTTGGTGAAGTCTTTAGATGAGCATAGGTGTTTGATTTTTAGGAGCTCCCAGTTATCTGGTTTCTCTTCATCATTTTTGGTAATGTTTTGTATTCTGTTTATGCCCTGTATTAGGGCTCCTAGGGTTGATCCTATTTTTTCTTCCATGATCTTTATCGTTTTAGCCTTTATGTTTAGGTCTTTGATCCACTTGGAGTTAGATTTTGTGCATGGTGTGAGGTATGGGTCCTGTTTCATTCTTTTGCAAATGGATATCCAGGTATGCCAGCACCATTTGTTAAAAAGGCTATCACTTCCCCAATTGACTGGCACTGGTCCTTTGTCAAATATCAGCTGCTCATATGTGGATGGATTTATATCTGGGTTCTCAATTCTGTTCCATTGGTCTATGTGCCTGTTGTTGCATCAGTACCAGGCTGTTTTGACTACTGTAGCTGTATAATAGGTTCTGAAATCAGGTAGAGTGAGGCCTCCCACTTTCTTGTTCTTTTTCAGTAATGTTTTGCTTATCCGGGGGTTCTTTCCCTTCCATATGAAATTCGTGATTTCTTTCTCTATCCCCTTAGAGTATGACATTGGTATTTGGATTGGAAGTGCGTTATATGTATAGATGGCTTTTGGTAGAATAGACATTTTTACTATGTTAAGTCTTTCTATCCATGAGCAGGGTATGTTCTTCCACTTAAGTATGTCCTTTTGAATTTCTTGTAGCAGAGTTTTATAGTTTTCTTTGTATAGGTCTTTTACATCCTTGGTAAGATCTATTCCTAAGTATTTTATCTTCTTGGGGGCTACTGTGAATGGTATTGATTTGGTTATTTCCTCTTCGGTATTCTTTTTGTTGATGTAGAGGAATCCAAGTGATTTTTGTATGTTTATTTTATATCCTGAGACACTTCCAAACTCTTCTATTAGTTTCAGTAGTTTTCTGGAGGATTCCTTAGGGTTTCCCATGTATACGATCATGTCATCTGCAAATAGTGATAGCTTTACTTCCTCCTTACCAATCTGGATACCCTTTATTTCTTTGTCTAGCCTAATTGCCCTGGATAGGACTTCAAGTACGATGTTGAATAAGAGCGGTGATAAAGGGCATCCTTGTCTGGTTCCCGTTCTCAAGGGAAATGCTTTCAGGTTCTCTCCATTTAGAGTGATATTGGCTGTTGGCTTTGCATAGATGCCCTTTATTGTGTTGAGGAATTTTCCTTCTATTCCTATTTTGGTAAGAGTTTTTATCATAAATGGGTGTTGAACTTTGTCAAATGCCTTTTCTGCACCTATTGATAAGATCATGTGGTTTTTATCTTTTGTTTTATTTATGTGATGGATTACATTAATGGTTTTTCTGATATTAAACCAGCCTTGCATACCTGGTATAAATCCCACTTGATCAGGGTGAATTATTTTTTTTTTATGTGTTGTTGGATTCTATTGGCTAGGATTTTGTTGAGGATTTTTGCATCTATGTTCATGAGGGATATAGGTCTAAAATTTTCTTTTTTTGTAATGTCTTTACCTTGTTTTGGTATCAGGGAGATGGTAGCTTCATAGAATGAGTTGGGTAGTATTCTGTCTTTTTCTATGCTTTGAAATACCTTCAATAGTAATGGTGTTAAGTCTTCTCTGAAGGTTTGGTAGAACTCTGCATTGTAGCCGTCTGGGCCAGGACTTTTTTTTGTTGGAAGTTTTTTGATTACCGTTTCAATCTCTTTTTTTGTTATGGGTCTATTTAGTTGTTCTACTTCTGAATGTGTTAGTTTAGGTAGGTAGTATTGTTCCAAGAATTTATCCATTTCTTCTAGGTTTTCAAATTTGTTAGAGTACAATTTTACGTAGTAATCTGAAATGATTCTTTTAATTTCATTTGGTTCTGTTGTGATGTGGTCCTTCTCATTTCTTATTCGGGTTATTTGTTTCCTTTCCTGTATTTCTTTAGTCAGTCTAGCCAATGGTTTATCAATTTTGTTAATTTTTTCAAAGAACCAGCTTTTGGCTTTGTTAATTCTTTCAATTGTTTTTCTGTTCTCTAATTCATTTAGTTCAGCTCTAATTTTTATTATTTGTTTTCTTCTGGTGCCTGATGGGTTCTTTTGTTGCTCACTTTCTATTTGTTCAAGTTGTTGGGACAGTTCTCTGATTTTGGTTCTTTCTCCTTTTTGTATGTGTGCATTTATCAGTATAAATTGGCCTCTGAGCACTGCTTTTGCTGTGTCCCAGAGGTTTTGATAGGAAGTGTTTTCATTCTCGTTGCTTTCTAAGAATTTCCTTATTCCCTCCTTGATGCCTTCTATAACCCAGTCTTTTTTCAGGAGGGTATTGTTCATTTTCCAAGTATTTGATTTCTTTTCCCTAGTTTTTCTGTTATTGATTTCTAGCTTCATTGCCTTGTGGTCTGAGAAGATGCTTTGTAATATTTCGATGTTTTGGATTCTGCAAAGATTTGTTTTATGACCTAATATGTGGTCTATTCTAGAGAATGTTCCATGTGCGCTAGAAAAAAAAGTATACTTTGCAGCAGTTGGGTGGAGAGTTCTGTATAAGTCAATGAGGTCAAGTTGGTTGATTGTTGTAAGTAGGTCTTCTGTGTCTCTATTGAGCTTCTTACTGGATGTCCTGTCCTTCTCCGAAAGTGGTGTGTTGAAGTCTCCTACTATAAACGTGGAGGTGTCTATCTTACTTTTCAATTCTGTTAAAATTTGATTTATGTATCTTGCAGTCCTGTCATTGGGTGCGTAAATATTTAATATGGTTATGTCTTCCTGATCAATTGCCCCCTTTATCATTATATAGTGTCCTTCTTTATCTTTTGTGGCGGATTTAAGTCTAAAGTCTATTTTGTCAGAAATTAATATTGCTACTCCTTTTTTGCTTATTGTTTGCTCGATATATTTTTTTTCCATCCTTTGAGTTTTAGTTTGTTTGTGTCTCTAAGTCTAAGGTGTGTCTCTTGTAGGCAGCATATAGATGGATCGTGTTTCTTTATCCAGTCCGTGACTCTCTGTCTCTTTATTGGTGCATTTAGTCCATTTACATTCAGCGTAATTATAGATAAATAAGTTTTTAGTGCTGTCATTTTGATGCCTTTTCATGTGTGTTGTTGGCCATTTCATATTTCCACATGCTTTTTTGTGCAGAGACGTTTTTCTTAGTAGCTTGTGAGATCCTCATTTTCATAATGTTTAACTTTGTGTTTGTTGAGTCGTTAAGTTTTTCTTGGCTTTTTTCTTGAGTTATGGAATTGATATTCCTTTTTGTGGTTACCTTATTATTTACCCCTATTTTTCTAATTAATAATCTAACTTGTATCCTTCTATATCGCCTTGTATCACTCTCCATCTGGCAGTTCAATGCCTCCTGTATGTAGTCCCTCTTTTTGATTATTGTGATCGTTTATCTATTGATTTCCATGATTTCCTGTTATGTGTACTTTGTTTATTTATTTATTTATTAGAATTAGTCTTAATTTGTTTGTTTTTGTGCTTTCCCTATATGAGTTGCGTTGATATCAGGACGTTCTGTTTTGTGACCTTGTATTGTGCTGGTACCTGATATTATTGGTCATCAGGCCAAACAATCTCCTTTAGCACTTCTTGCAGTCTTCGTTTAGTTTTTGCAAATTCTCTAAACTTGTGTTTATCTGTAAATATCTTAATTTCTCCTCCATATTTCAGAGAGAGTTTTGCTGGATATATGATCCTTGGTTGGCAGTTTTTCTCCTTCAGTGCTCTGTATACGTCGTCCCATTCCCTTCTTGCTTGCATGGTTTCTGCTGAGTAGTCTGAACTTATTCTTATTGATTCTCCCTTGAAGGAAACCTTTCTTTTCTCCCTGGCTGCTTTTAAAATGTTCTGTTTGTCTTTGGTTTTGGCAAGTTTGATGATAATATGTCTTGGTGTTTTTCTTTTTGGATCAATCTTAAATGGGGTTCGATGAGCATCTTGGATAGATATCCTTTCGTCTTTCATGATGTCAGGGAAGTTTTCTGTCAGGAGTTCTTCAACTATTTTCTCTGTGTTTTCTGTCCCCCCTCCCTGTTCTGGGACTCCAATCACTCGCAAGTTATCCTTCTTGATAGAGTCCCACATGATTCTTAGGGTTTCTTCATTTTTTTTAATTCTTTTATCTGATTTTTTTTCAGCTATGTTGGTGTTGATTCCGTGGTCCTCCAGTAGTCCCAGTCTACATTCTAATTGCTCGAGTCTGCTCCTCTGACTTTCTATTGTGTTGTCTAATTCTGTAATTTTATTGCTAATCTTTTGGATTTCTACATGCTGTCTCTCTATGGATTCTTGCAACTTATTAATTTTTCCACTATGTTCGTGAATAATCTTTTTGAGTTCTTCAACAGTTTTATCAGTGTGTTCCTTAGCTTTTTCTGCATTTATCCTAATTTCATTTGTGATATCTTTAAGCATTCTGTAAATTAGTTTTTTATATTCTGTATCTGATAATTCCAGGATTGTATCTTCATTTGGGAAAGATTTTGATTCTTTTGTTTGGGGGGTTGGAGAAGCTGTCATGGTCTGTTTCTTTATGTGGTTTGATATGGACTGCTGTCTCCGAGCCATCACTGGGAAACTAGATTTTCCAGGTAATCAGCTGGTACGCTGGCTCCTAGTTCTGAAAACGGTCGCTGTCTGCCCATATTTGTTCGTTTTCCGTCTCTAAGTCTGTGCTTGTTGTTCAGAGTTCGTAGATTGTTATGTATGTGATCGATTCCCTTGTTTTTCCGAGTCGTTTTGCAAGAGGGATCCGCGGCAGCGTCCACCTAGTCCGCCATCTTGACCCCGCCTCCAAAGGTAGAATTTTTTATGCAATGTCATATTTTACTAATATCTGGAATATTTTAGTGACATTTTCAAGGTCCATTTTGAATTGATGCTAAAGGCACAGAAAAATATTAAGGATTTTGATTCAATTCTGTCTGCTTTCC
This sequence comes from Elephas maximus indicus, assembly GCF_024166365.1. Taxonomy (NCBI): domain Eukaryota; kingdom Metazoa; phylum Chordata; class Mammalia; order Proboscidea; family Elephantidae; genus Elephas; species Elephas maximus. Next base: position 78,786,012 of record NC_064838.1, on the reverse strand, counting down.
CTCATTATTCTTGATATGTTTTATATGAGATAAATGTGGACTTCACATATTCACTTTTACAATTTAATGCTTGGGTATTTAATGTCTGCATTTGTTGACAAATGATTTACTCAGAGACTGCTCTGCTCATAGTGTTCACGAATAGATATATGCCAGATAGTTAGATTGATTGATAGGAAAATAGTTATATAGAGAGATAGACATATACATACCTAGGAAGCAGTGATCACAAAGTTTAAACCAACAAGTCCATTATTTTAACCTGTAGGGCTAATTCTTCTATTTTTAAAACGTTTGTGGTATATTCAGATACATGTTTTAAGATTATACGTTCATTTGTCTTTGATATCTCCTGGCACCTAGATGTTGCAATGTTAATGGAAGATGCTTCATGTTCTGAAAGATTTAAAATAACTTCCAGCAATTTGCATATATGTCAACAACAGTATATTTTCTTTTTCTCCTATGCCATTGTGTCATATTGTGTTTTTTTATTATTTTTTTTAAATTAGAGGATTTTTTTTTTTTTACAAGAGGGTGTTTATGCCATCATTGTTTCACTGTTTTTTCAGATTTCCTCGTATATCCTAGGTTTCTCCATGAGAAAAATACATACCTGATGTGTTACAAAAAACTTAGAATGTATGAATTATAATAATTTTCAGTTGGAGAAGAAAGTATTTTAAGTGGAAGAGTGGCACTTCTGGACACTTTAGTCATAGAACCAGTGTTTTGAAATGACAGTCTCATGTCAGTTACCAGAATAATATCCTAACGAACCTATTCATCATGAAAATGGTGACAAAGAAGTTATAGTCCACAAAAATTTACCTACAAATATCTTAAAGATAAAAACAATTACCTACAACAAAAAAAAATCTTTTCAAATAGTTACTGTCAACATCCAAATAAAGATAGATGATGATGACAGACAGATAGGTAGATGGTAGACAGATAGATATACAGACAGACAAATAGATGGATAGATGAATGGATGGATACATAAAATAGATAGTACTAGGCAAACAGTATTTTAGAGTTACTTTCAGGTAACATACTCATACATTGAAGCATTTAATTTTCATTTACGCTGCCTAACTATCCTACAAGAAAGTGTTGGAATATGATTTTTCAGGTGGGGATAAACAGACTCCTATATATATTATAACTTATGTTATTTGCTGTAAGTACCACTTTGTATATATTACGAATGAAGGTATGCTGTTGCTATTGTTAGGTGCTGTCATGTCGGTCCTGACTCATTGTAACACTATAGGACAGAGTAGAGCTGCCTACTTAAAGTTTCTAAGGAGAAGCTGGTAGATTTGAACTGCTGATCTTCTGGTTAGCAACTGAACTCTTAACCACTACACCACAGGAGGTCCAAATGGAGGTATAGCAGAGGCTATATTTATATACATATATCTCTTGGTATGTTTTCGTGTGTAAAGACAAATAATTCATATTGTTATCAATTATATACCTATTCAAAACATGTCTGGTATTTTGAGTGTTCCATCTTGGATTATCAATAATCATGAGTTTTCGTAAGATGATGTTTTGAGGTAGAGGTTCAAAATATTTTCTTTTTTTTTAGGTATATGAAAAAAAAATTAAGAAGGGTACAATAGATATCCACAGTTCTAACACCTAAATGTTTAACAGTATATTCATTTTTGTTTCATCTATCAATCTATTATGTGTGTGTAAAATTTATGAGAAGTGGGTGGTATTCAAATATCATAAAATGGAAAGTTTGAATTCATATTATTGATACTGGTTTGTATGCTAAAAATCTGCCAGATGATACTACATAAAAGCTACTGACGATGCTAATGTCTCTATCCAGACTAGGCTTCCTGATAGACCAAGATGGACAAACACAATCTAACAGTGCTGAATGAGTTCATTCTGACGGGAATCAAAGACCGCCCAGAGCTGCAGGCACCATTGTTCGGGCTGTTCCTCATCATCTACATGATCTCAGTGGTGGGCAATGTGGGCATCATCATCCTCACCAAGATGGACTCCAGGCTACAAACTTCCATGTACTTTTTTCTCAGACACCTGGCTATCACTGATCTTGGTTATTCAACAACTGTGGGATCCAAAATGTTAGTCAATTTTGTTGCAGATGAAAATACAATCTCCGATTATTTTTGTGCTGCACAGCTAGCTTTCTTTATTATATTCATAGCTAGTGAACTTTTCATTCTTTCAGCAATGTCCTACGACCACTACGTGGCCATCTGTAACCTTCTGCTCTACACGGTCATCATGTCACAAAGAATGTGTTGGGTGTTGGTAGGAATCCCCTATCTCTACAGTACTTTTGTTTTTCTTCTAGTCACCATAAAGATTTTTAATTTATCCTTCTGTGGCTACAATGTCATCAGTCATTTCTACTGTGACAGTCTCCCCTTGTTATCCTTGCTCAGTTCAAACACCTATGAAATGGAATTGATCATTCTCATCTTAGCAACTTTTGATTTTGTTTCATCCCTCCTAATAGTTCTTGTTTCTTACCTGCTCGTTCTTTTAGCCATTCTCAGGATGAGCTCAGCTGAGGGTAGGCACAAGGCCTTCTCCACATGTGGATCCCACCTGACTGTGGTGGTAGTGTTCTATGGGACTTTGATCTTTATGTATCTGCAGTAGAAGTCCAGTCACTCCTTTGATACTGATAAAATGCCTTCCATACTTTACACCCTGGTTATTCCCATGTTGAATCCTTTGATCTATAGTTTAAAGAATAAAGATGTGAAATGTGCCTTACATAGGACTTTGGGACAATTACGCAATGTATTTTCTCAAAGTTCACTATACCATGTCATTCATATAATTTACATAATTCACTTTAAATTTTTGTCTGTGTGCCTCCAGAGGGAATAGCAAGTACAACAGCACAGATAAATTCAACATATATTTCTATATTGCCTTTTACCAGTCAGTCTACTATGAGCTATAAATTAAAAAGTGCAAAAAAAAAAAAAGTTGCCTTCCTTGACAGAAGAGATGCATTATAAGCATACTAATTAAGAAATTGTATTGCATATTAGAATGTGTTAAAAAAAAAAAAAAAAGGAGAGTGAATATGCTGATTGAGATAGGGAAACTAGTCCATACATGAAGAGTTTGAAGTCTCTGGCGTTTTCCTCACATGGTAGAAAAACTTTGTAGAGTGTGCTAATGCGTGTGTGTCTTTGTGCGCACACCCACGCACCTTCTGCTTTAGTACTCACTCGTTCTCTGCCCCGAGGTGACTAATTGTAACTGCAAGCAGGCTCAGCGCTCTGGGATGGTTTGAGGCACGCAGTCCTCTGAATTTGCTCAGATGTCCACTTCCTAAGCCTTGAAACACCTCTCTTCCATCATCAGTGCATTTGCTTTCATATACGAGCCATTTAGAGTCTGTTTACTTTGTTACCAGTATTATTACATTATAATAGTAATATAAACAGTTACAAAATAAGTTTATTATATTAAGCAGGATCAGTGTGTACCTGGTTTTCCTAAATCATCCTATTTTTTCTTTATCAGTGGATATACCAAGGAAGATAAATTTATTTGGGGCAGCCATAGAAGTTTCCAGGTTTCTACTTTTTTTTTTTTTTTTGGTCTTCTCGATTGAAATTGGTTCCTAATTGCGTGTTTCTGTCTCAGAGGTTGTTATCCTTATCTCTCCAGAAAATAATAATTACAATTGTTTAGAAGACATTTTCTAATTGTTTATGTTTCCTTGCATAAGAAGTCTATTGTATAATGAGTTAGGTCATTGCCTTGTTTTTGTTTGGATGAATTTTCTCAAATTTGGCTAATATGAGTGTGTGCTATATTTTGATCAGGATCTATTGCTAGGAAGAAGCAAAAGGAGATACTAACATGGTTTGGACTATGTTGCGTTTCTAGTGAGTGAGGTGCAATTTGAAGCATTTCAGATATTTGCCAAGATTTCTGGACATAGTTGCTCCATATTCCCTCCTAATTTTCCATGCATACCTTCTTATTTTTATTCTTCTGATATTCAAAAATTTGTAAAGAGAAAAAATAAATTTTACAATACTAAGGTTGTCTATTAAAAAAAAAATTCTAATGTGAGTTTTAAGGTGGGGCCCTACAGGGAGGGGTATGATATATTTCCATGTATACAAAGACTAGAAAACTTGAGGGAAAAAAATTACTGATAAAGAGGTTATAAAAATAGAAATATAAATTTAAGATACTCCCCATCCCCAATCAGGTCCAAGTGGCTTAATTGGAAAATTCTCTTAAATTTTAGGGAAAAAGAATTAGCCAATTCTCAACAAACTCTTCTAGGAAACTGAAGAGGAGAATGTATTTCCATTTTCTCTATGACAGCAGATTTGCTGTGATATCAAATTAAAAAAAAAGTATTAAAACAAGACAACAGAGCATATATGTGAAAAACATAAAGAGAAATTTAAGAATAGGAGTCTTGAAACATGTAAAGACAAATTAGGTGTGTCCCCAAAATGCATGGTTGGCTTTTACAAATCAGTTAATGACATTCACCACTGAAATTAATTAGAAATGAAAACAAAGCCACATAAAAAGATGTAGAAAAACATTTTAAAAGTCCCAATACTATGATAAATTTTGGCCAAACTAATAGATCCAACAGAATGCAGAAATTATCCAACATTATCATTAATATCATACAAAAGTAAAATTTTGTTAAAGATCATTCAAAAGGTGTGAAACAGTACATGAAGAAGGAACTGCCAGATAATCAAACCTTTCAAAAGAGGACACGTGTCTGTCAGTTTGTTGTACTGTGTGGGCTTGCACGTTGATTTGATGCTGGAAGCTATGCCACCGGTATTCAGATACTAGCAGGGTCACCCATGGAGGAGAGGTTTCAGCTGAGCTTCCAGACTAAGACAGACCAGGAAGAAGGAGCCAGCAGTCTGCTTCTAAAAAGGATTAGCTAGCGAAAACCTTATGAATAGCAGCAGAACATTGTCTGATATAGTGCTTGAAGATGAGCCCCCCAGGTTGGAAGGCACTCAAAAGATGCCAGGGGAAGAGCTGCCTCTTTAAGTAGAGTCTACCTTAATGACGTGGGTGGAGTAAAGCTTTTGGGACCTTCATTTGCTGATATGGCACGGCTCAAAATGGGAAGAAACAGCTGCTAACATCCTTTAATAATCTGAACCTGGAATGTACAAAGTGTGTATCTAGGAAAATTGGAAATCATCAAAAATGAAATGGAACACATAAACATCGATATCCTAGGCATTAACAAGTTGAAATGGACTGGTACCGGCCATTTTGAATCAGACAAACATATAGTCTACTATGCTGGGAATGACAACTCGAAGAGGAATTGTGTTGCATTCATCATCAAAAAGAAAGTTTCAAGATCTATTCTGAAGTACAATGCTGTCAGTGATAGGATGATATCCATACACTTACTAGGAAGACCAGTTAATACGACTATTATTCAAATTTACTCACCAACCACTAGGACCAAAATGAAGAAATAGAAGATTTTTATCAGCTGCTGCAGTCTGAAATTGATCAAACACGCAATCAAGATGCATTGATAATTACTGGTGATTGGAATGCGGAGGTTAGAAACAAAGAAGGATCAGTAGTTGGAAAATAAGGCCTTGTGATAGAAACAATGCCGGAGATCGAATGATTGAATTTTGAAGACCGACGATTTCTTCATTGCAAATACCTTCTTTCACCAACATAAATGGTGACTATGCACATGGATCCCACCAGATGGAACACAGAGAAATCAAATTGACTACATCTGTGGAAAGAGATGATGGAAACCTCAATATCATCAGTCAGAACAAGGCCAGGGGCCGACAGTGGAACAGACCATCAATTGCTCATATGCAAGTTCAAGCTGAAACTGAAGAAAATCAGAGCAAGTCCATGACAGCCAAAATATGACCTTAAGTATATATAAAAAAAATGCAACATAAATATACAGAGCATCTGAAGAATAGATTTGAAGCATTGAACACTAGTGACCAAAGACCAGATGAGTTGTGGAATGACATCAAGGGCATAATACATGAAGAAAGCAAGAGGTCAAAGAGAAGAGAACAAAGAAAGAAAAGACCAAGATGGATGTCAGAGGAGACTCTGAAACTTGCTGTTGAGCACCGAGCAGCTAAAGCAAAGGAAGAACTGATGAAGTAAAAGAACTGAAGATTTCAAAGGTCGTTTCGAGAAGACAAAGTAAAGTATTATAATGACATGTGCAAAGAGCTGGAGATGGAAAACGAAAAGAGAAGAACACACTTCGCTTTTCTCAAGCTGAAAGAATTGAAGAAAAAATTCAAGCCTCAAGTTGCAATAGTGAAGCATTTGATAGGGGGAAAGTAATAAAGACAAACGAAGCATCAAAAGAAGATGAAAGGAATACACAGAGTCATTATACCAAAAATAATTAGTCGATATTCAACAGTTTCAAGAGGTGACATATGATCAGGAACCAGTCGTAGTGAAGGAAGAAATCCAAGCTGCTCTGAAGGCATTGGCAAAAAACAAGGCTCCAGGAATTGATGGAATATCAATTGAGATGTTTCAACAAACAGATGCAGTGCTGGAGGTGTTGACTTGTCTATGCCAAGAAATATGGAAGTCAGCTTCCTAGCCAACTGACTAGAAGAGATCCATACTTATGCCTATTCCCAAGAAATGTGATCCAACCAAATGTGGAAATTATCAAACAATATCATTAACATCACACACAAGCAAAAATTTGCTGAAGATCATTCAAAAATGGCTGCAGTAGTATATCAATAGGGAATTGCCAGATTCAGGCCAGTTTCAGAAGAGAAAGTGGAACCAGGGATATCATTGCTGATGTCAGATGGATCCTGGTCAAAAGCAGAGAATACAGAAGTATGTTTACCTGTGTTTTATTGACTATGTAAAGGCATTCAATGGTGTGGATCATAACAAATTATAGATAACATTGGGAAGAATGGGAATTCCAGAACACTTAATTGTGCTCATGAGGAACCTTTACATAAATCAGGAGACAGTTGTTTGGACAGAACAAGGGGATACTGGTTGGTTTAGTGTCAGGAAAGGTGTTGTGCCCTTTCACTATACTTATTCAAACCGTATGGTGAGCAAATAATCCGAGAAGCTGGACTATATGAAGAAGAATGGGGCATCAGACTTGGAGGAAGACTCATTAACAACCTGCATTATGCAGATGACACAACCTTGCTGAAAGTGACAAGGACTTGAAGCACTTACTAATGAAGATCAAAGACCACTGTCTTCGGTATGGAGGTAATAAAAATCCTCACAACAGGGCCAATGATCAACATCATGACAAACAGAGAAAAGATTGAAGTTGTCAAGGATTTCATTTTACTTGGATCCGCAATCAACACCCATGGAAGCAGCAGTCAAGAAATCAAAAGACACATTGCATTGGGCAAATCTGTTGCAAAGGGCCTCTTTAAAGTGTTGAAGAGCAGAGATGTCACCTTGAAGGCTAAGGTGTGCCTGACCCAAGCCATGGTATTTTCAATCTCATCATGTGCATGTGAAAGCTGGACAATGAATAAGGAAGACCGAAGAACTGATGCCTTTGAATTGTGGTGTTGGTGAAGAATATTGAATATACCATGGACTGCCAAAAGAATGAATAAATCTGTCTTGGAAGAAGTACAATCAGATTGCTCCTTAGATGCAAGGATCGATAGTCTGCATCTTACATACTTCGGACATGCTTTCAGGAGGGATGAGTCCCTGGAGAAGGACATTATGCTTGGCAGAGTACAGGGTCAGCGGAAAAGAGGAAGACCCCCAAAGAGGTGGATTGACACAGTGGCTGCAATAATGAGTCAAGCATAACAACGACTGTAAGGATGGTGCAGAACTGGGCAGTGTTTCATTCTGCTGTGCATAGGGTTGCTATGAGTTGGAACCGGCTCGACGGCACCAAACAACAACAGCAAGTGGTATCGTTGCTGATGTCAGATGAATCATGAATGAAAGCAGAGAATATCAGAAAGATGTTTTAAAAAAACCCAGTGCCATCGAGTCAATTCCAACTCATAGCGAACCTATAGGACAGAGTAGAACTGATCCATGGAGTTTCCAAGGAGCACCTGGTGGGTTCCAACTGCCGATCCTTTGGTTAGCAGCTGTAGCACTTAACCACTATGCCACCAGGGTTTACCTGTGTTTTATTGACTATGCAAAGACATTTTACTGTGTGGATCAAAACAAATTATGAATAAAATTGAGAAAAATTGGAATTCTGGAACACTCCTTTGTGGTCATGAAGAACACGTACTTAGAGTAAAGGCAGTGCAATACTGCATAGCTAAAGTCAAAAATGGTGTGTGTCAGGGCTGTATTCTTCCACTACACTTACTCAATCTGTATGCTGATCAGATAATCAGAGAACTTGGACTATATGAAGAAGAACAGGACATCAGAATTGGAGGAAGACTCATTAACAACCTGCAATATGCATGTCACACAACCTTGCTTGCTGAATTCGAAGAGAAGTTGAAGTACTTACTGAAGAAGAACAAAGACCACAGCCTCAGTGTGGATTACACTTCAAAATAAAGAAAACAAAAATCCTCACAACTGGACCGATAAGCAACATCATGATGAATGGAGAAAAGATTGATGTTGTCAAGGATCTCATTTTACTTAGATCTGTAATCAACACCCATGGAAGCAGCAGTCAAGAAATCAAAAGTTGCTTTGCATTGGGCAAATATGCTGCAAAAAACCTCTTTAAAGTATTAAAAAGTGCAGATGTCACTTTAAGGACTAAGGAGTGCCTGACCCAAGCCCTGGTGTTCCGATTGTCTCATATGCACATGAAAGGTGGAGAATGGATAAGTAAGACCTAAGAAGAATTTGAATTGTGGTGCTGAGGAAGAATATTGACTGTACCATGGGCTGTCAAAAGAACCAACAAATCTGTCCTGGGGGAAGTACATCCAGAATGCTCCTTAGAAACAAGGATAGAGAGACTTCGTCTCACGTACTTTGAACACATTAATAGGAAGGACCAGTCCCTGGAGAAGGATACCAGGCTTGGGAAAGTATAGGGTCAACACAAAAGTGGAAGGTCATCAAAAAGATGGACTGACACAGTGGCTGCAACAGTGGACTCAAGCATAACAATGATTGTGAGGAATATGCGGGACCTGGTACTGTTTTGTTTTGTTGTACATAGGGTCACTATGAGTCAGAAAAAACTCAGCAGTACCTAACTCCAACCAACAAAAATATCAAAATGGTACTTGCTCAAACTGATGGAGGACACCCTTGAACAACCTACAGCTAAAATCGCACATGCAATGCAAGTACTGAAAAAATTCTCAGTAAGACAGGGAATAAAATATATAAATCTACCCTAATAAAATCTGCCATTTTAGTGGATGTAGCCAACACAAAAAGACAATGGAAATAAATAAATAGAATGCATCCAGATTGAAAGGGAATAAGTGAAACTCTTTTTATTAATAGATGACGTGAATGTTTATGTATAAAAATCTAACAGAGTCTGTGATAAAAAAACAAAAACATGATAGGGTTATACAATTAAAAAGTTAACTTATCATTTCTTTGTGAATTTACTTTCTGCTTATTGGTTTATTAAAAAAATAAAAACCCTACTTGGATTTTAAGTGGGGTTGCATTGACTCTATAGATACATTTGGGGTTTTCTTAGATATAACACTGGTAATGGATTCAATTGTGTCCCCTAAAATATGTTTCAATTTGGCTAGGCCACGATTCCCGATATCAGGTCTTTGTCCCACATTTTGTGACCTGATGTTATTATTCTATGTGCTGTAAATCCTGACCTCTAGTATGTTGATGAGGCAGGATTAGAGTCAGTTATGTTAATGAAGAAGGACTCTACCTACAGGGTTAGGTTGTATTTTGAGTGAATTTCTTTTGAGATATAGAAGAGAAGTGGGCAGAGAAGAATGGGACCTCATGCCACCAAGAAAGAAGCACTGGGAGTGGAGCATGTTCTTTGGACCCAGGGTCCAGGAGCTAAGAAGTTAATAGATCAGAAGAGGATTGATGACAAGGACTTTTCCCCAGAAGCAACAGAAAAAGAAAGCCTACCCCTGAAGCTGGAGCCCTGAGCAGATTTCTAGCCTCCTAAACTTTGAGATGAGTCAGAATCTGCTCAACAGCAACAGATAAATGGTGAGAGAATAAACTTCTGTTTGTTAAAGACATCCACTTGTATTTCTGTTAGAGGAGCACTAAAGTCAAACACTGAGAACAAAATCCACAAAAAAGTTTGACCACATCAAATTTTAAAACTTGTGCTTTTCAAAAGAAACTTGTATAAAAAATAAGGGGTGGGGATGGAAAACCCAAATTGACAACGGATAAGTGGTAACTTGGTGAAGGGTAAGACAGTATACAATATTGGGGAAGCCAGCACAACTTGTACAAAGCAAGATCATGGAAGCTCCACAGACACAATCAAACTCCCAGAGGGACTGAGTTACTGGGCTGAGAGCTGTGGGGGCCATGGTCTTGGGGAACATCTAGCTCAATTGGCATAATATAGTTTATAAAGAAAATGTACTACATTCTACTTTGGTGAGTAGTGTCTGGGGTCTTAAAAGCTTGTACACCGCCATCTAAGACTCTCCACTGGTCTCACCCTGTCAGGAACAAGGGAGGATGAAGAAAACTAAAGACACAAGGGAAAGATTAGTCCAAAGGACTAATGGGCCACAACTACCACAGCCTCCACCAGACAGAGTACAGTAAAACCAAATGATGCCTGGCTACTACCCCAGACTGCACTGACAGGAATCACAATAGAAGGTCCCAGACAGAGCTGGAGAAAAAGGTAGAACAAAACTTTAATTCACAAAAAAAGACCAAACTTACTGGCCTGACAGAGATTAGAGAACTCCTGAGAGTATGGCCCCAGGACACCCTTTCAGCTCAGTAATGAAATCACTCCTGAGGTTTACGCTTCAGCCAAGAATTGGATATATTCATAAAACAAAATGAGACTAAGGGGTCATACCAGCCCAGGGGCAGCTACTGGAAGGCTAGAGGGGACAGAAAAGCTGGTAATAGGGAATGAAACTTTGAGAAGGGAGAGTGTTGACATGTCGTCTGGTTGGTAACCAATGTCACAAAACAGTATGTGTACTAACTGTTTAATGAGAACCTAGTTTGTTCTGTAAACCTTCATTTAAAGTTTAATAATTTAAAAAATCAGTTATATTTTGGAGATAATTTTTTTAAATGATATATTTTATAAATGACTTGTGCCCATAGTATATACAGAGGTCTCAAAAAGAAAGAAACTGAAAAAATAGTCATAAAAATGAGGAATAACTTATCCAAAGAAAATATGCTGCTGGCAAATAAGCATGTAAAAATGCTCAGCATCATTATAAATTAATGAATTTCAAGTTAAAATATTAATGACATACCTCTTGACATCTATTATGATATCAGGTGTTTGGTAAGTATGTGGAGGAACCGGAATATTCATAAACTGCTAGTGGAAAATTAACCAACCCAAAACCAAACCCAGTGCTGTCGAGTCGATTCCGACTCATAGCGACCCTACAGGAACAAGTAGAACTGCCCCATAGAGTTTCCAAGGAGCACCTGGCGGATTTGATCTGCCGACCCTTTGGTTAGCAGCTGTAGCACTTATGTCACCAGGGTTTCCTAGTGGAAAATTAAAATGGTATAAATACTTAAAAAAATAATTTGTTCTAAGCTTCAGGGTCTTAAAAAGCTAACCATAGTTTTACCATAAAATTTAGCCATTTTATTCATGTATATCTACCCAAGAGAAATGACACCATTCTTCCTTTAAAGTCTTGTGTACAAATGTCCATAGCAACTTTATTTGTAATAGTCAATAAGTACAATCAACCCAACTGTACATCTACTTGAGAATGAATAAATAAATTTTAGTATAACCAAGGAAATGAATACTGCTCAACAATAAAAAATGCTGAATTATTGGTACATGAAAATATACCAAAACCAAAAACCCTGGTGGCATAGAGGTTAAGTGCTATGGCTGCTAACTAAAAGGTCGGCAGTTCAAATCCGCCAGGTGCTCCTTGGACACTATGGGGCAGTTCTACTCTGTCCTATAGGGTCGCTATGAGTTGGAATCGACTCGATGGCTGTGGATGTGTGTGTTGTGTGCAATTATATCAATGACAAGTACAAATCAATTAATTGGACTCTGTCAAAATTAAAACAACCTGCTCTGAGACAGAGAAATCAAAACTTATGTTCATACAACCACCCTTACACAAATTAGTAGATAAGTGGTAACTCTGGAGAAGGGTAAAACAGTACACAATACTGGGGAAGTCATCACAACTTGACTAGAGCAAAGTCTTAGAAGCTTCACAGACACATTCAAATGCCATCAGAAACTGAACTACCAGGCTGAGGGCTGAGGGCTGAGGACGACGGTCTCGGGGGACATCTAGCTCAACTGGCATAACATAGTCTATATAGAGAATGCTCTACATTCAAGTGTGGTGTGTAGAGACTAGGGTCTTAAAAGCCTGTGGGAGGCCATCTAAGATAAATCTACTGGTCCCATCCTGGCTGGAGCAAAGGAGAATGAAGAAGACCAAAGACACAAGGGAAAGTTCAGTCCAAAGGACTAACGGACCACAACTACCACAACTTCCATCAGGCTGAGCCCAGAACCACTAGAGAGAGTCCGGGTTCCCAGTATAGACTGCTCTGGCAGGGATCACAGTAGAGGGTCCCAGACAGAGCGGGAGAAAAATGTAGAACCAAATTCAAATTCACACATACACACACACACACACACACAGACTAGGCTTGCTGGTCTGACAGAGACAGGAGAAACTCCAAGAGCATGGTCCCTGGGCATCCTTTTAACTCAGCACTGAAGTCACTCCTGTGGTTCACCTTTCAGTCAAAGATTCATCAGCCCTATGAGAAAGAACAACACACTTGAGGGACACACTTCATAGTTCAATCATGTATTCGAAACTAATGAGCACACCACCCCAAATGCAAAGTAGAGAAAGCAGGAAGTGATAGGAAAACTGGACGAATGGAAACAGAGAACCTAGGTGAAGGAGGGGAGAGTGTTGACAGATCACAGATTTGGCAACCAATGTCACAAAACAATTTGTGTATTACCTGTTCAATACGAAACTAATTTGCTCTTTAAACTTTCACCAAATCACAAAAAAAAAAAAAAAGAAAGAAAACCCTTCTATCAGTGAATGGTTAAGCAAATTGAAGTAAATTCTCATACATGAACTAAAACTCAGTAATAAAAGGAACCAATTATTGATGCTCACACAGTGTTGATGGACTTCAAGAGAATCATGTGAATGAAAAAAGCCAATCACAAAAGGTTGGTGTTGTTACCTGCCACTGAGTTGACTCCAACTTATGGCAACCTTATGGAAAACAGAACAAAACTTTGCCTAGCCCTGTGCTATCCTCACAATCATTGGTATGTTTGAGTCAATTGCTGCAGCCACTGTGTCAGTCCATCTCATGAAGGGCTTCCCTTATCCTTGTTGGCCCTCTACTTCACCAAATATGATGTCCTACTCCAGAAAATGGTCTTTCCTGATAACATACCCAAAGCAAGAAACTTGGGCAATGTTCTGTTGGAGGGAACAGAATATCTACCATTAAAGAATTTTTGTTTTGTTATGTACAGTTGAGTTAATTGTGACTCATAGTGACCTATAGGGCAGAGTAGAAATGCCCGGTAGGGCTGCTTAGGTTGTAATCTTTATGGGTGCAGACAGCCAGGTCTTTTTTCTCAGAATGGCTTGTGGGTTCAAACTGCCAACCTTTCATTTAGCAGTGAGTGTTTAAATATTGCACTACCAGGGCCCCTTCAATTAAACAATGTTGTTGTTGCTGTTAGGTACCATCAAGTCCATTCCTACTCATACAGACCTTATGTACAACAGAAAGAAACACTGCCCAGTCCTGTACCATCCTTACAATAGTTGTTATGTTTGAGTTCATTGTTGCAGCCACTGTGTCAATCCATCTCGTTGAGGGCCTTCCTCTTTTTCACTGGCCCTCTACTTTACCAAGCCTGACATCCTTTTCTAGGGACTGATCCTTCCTAATAACATGTCCAGAGTATGTGAGACATAGTCTCACCATCCTTGCTTCTAAGGAGCATTCTCCAAGACAGATTTATCCATTATTTTGGCAGTCCATTGTATATTCGATATCTTTGCCAACACCATATTAAAGAACAGGTGAAAAAAGTACATGTATGTATATACCATCATACATCACAAATAAGAAAAAAAGTCACAAATGAATACATTACTAAGATTTAAAATGACAAAATGCATCAAAAGGATTTATAGTACAATAATTACATATTCATAATAAAACACACACAAAATGTCACACTGCACAAGGTGTGATGGTTAAGGTTGTGTGTCAACTTGGCTGGGCCATGATTCTCAGTGATTTGGCAGTTCTGTGATATTGTTATCACTTCCGTGATGAGATTTGATATAACCTGGTCACCTCCATGATGGAATCTGCTGTGAGTAGCCAATCAGTTGAAAGGAAGTTTCCTTGAACTTGAGGGGTGCATTGAATATAAGTACGCTCTTGCAAGGTTTGTGGGCCTTTGCTTGCTCTGGATCCTCCAGCTGTCTCCTATTCATCTGACCTCTGCTTTTGGGAACTTGAGCTAGCAACTTGCCTGCAGTCTTGCCTGCTGATCTTGGGATTTGTTGATCTTCCCAGACTGTGTGCAAGGGCCCTGCTCTGTGACCTGTAGGTCTTGGCTTAGCCAGCTCCTGGATGTCATTGCTCCATATTCCCTCCTAATATTCTATGACTATTTTCTTTTTATATTCAAAAAGTTTGCAATGAGGAAAAAAAATTAAATTTTAGATATGCTAAGATTGTTTTTTTTTAAAAAAAAAAACAATTTTGGGGGGTTGTAGGTTAGGACCCTACAAGGTGGGTTATAATACATTTCCATGTGTATAGAGACTGGAAAACACATGAGAAAATATCTTTTATAAAGAAGATATCAAAATGGAAACTGAAAACACATCCCATTTCCAATCAGTCCAAGTGGTTTGAATGGGAAATTCTATCCAGGATTTAGAGACAAAGAATTAGCCAATTCTACGCAAACTCTTCTACAAGACTGAAGAGAGGGTATATTTGCATTTTCTATATGAGGATATCAAGCACAGACAAAGGTATTAAAAGTAAAGAAAACCGAAGATTGCATATGTGAAAATCTAAAGAAAAATTTAAGAAATTGACTCTGGCAATATGCAAAAATAATAAAAAAAAACAAAAAGATAATAGTACACTAAATTAGATGTGCCCCAGGTATGCGTGATAGTTTTACATTAAAAAAAATTATATTCACCATAATTACAAATAAAAATAGATGCAGAGAAACATTTTAAAAGTCCTAGTAATTTTGATCAACCTTTGATCAAATTAGTATTAAAATGGAGCTTCTTCAAATGAAAAAAGGTGCCTTCAAATAACCTACAGTTACCATCACACACGGTGTGAAATATTAAATACATTCTCACTAAGACCAGGAACAAAACAAGCAAATCTACTCTTCCCAATCTGTTCCATGTTTTAGTGGACATTCTAGGCAACACGATAAGGCAATAAAAAATTAAATCAATAAATAGAAAGCATCCAGATTGGAAAAGAAGGTGAGAAATTTTATTTATTGATAGATGACATGATTTTTTACGTAAAAAAATCTAATACAGCCTACAATACAGTTATAGAACTAAAAAAGTTAACTTGACATTTGTGACTTTACACTCAGCTTATTGGTTTATTAAAAAAAAAATCCTTTTGGATTTTAAGTGGCCTTTCCTTGACTGTATAAATACATCTTGAGATTTCATAGATATATAACACCAAAAGCAATACCCATAAAATGTTCGACCACATGAAATATTAAATCTAATTTAAAATTTAAAAAGCTGTAAGACTTAAAAAATTATATGTTTTAAGCTTCAGAGTCTTAAAAAGCTGAACATATTTTTACCATGAAACTTAACCAGTTTTCTCATATCTACCCAAGACAAATACAGTTTTTCTTATAACTACATGTATATGAATGTCCATAAAACTGTATCTGGAATACTCAACAACTAGAATCAAACCCAATGTTCCCCTACTTGAGAATGGATACGTACATTGTGATATATCCGAGCAAGGTAATAGCACTCAATAATAAAAACTAATGAATTATTGGTACATATGCAAATATATAGATGAAAAGTAGAAATTGATACATTGGACTTTGTCCAAATGAAAACAACCCACACTTAAACATTTATCCCACAGAAATGAAAAATTATGTTCATTACAAAAACCCTTACACGAATGTTCACAGAAACATTATTTATAATAGCTACCCCTTCTGAGTGAATAGGTAATCAAACTATACTAAATTCATACATGAAATAATACTCAGCAGTAAAAAAGAACAAATTATTGATGTATACAACAGTGCGGATGGACCTCAACAGCATCACATGAAGTGAAAAAAGTCCATCACGAAAGGCTGCTGTTGTTACCTGCCATTGAGTGACTCCAACTCATGACTTTATGTAAAACAGAACAAAACATTGCCTGGCCCTGTGCTGTCCTCACAATCATTGGTATGTATGAATCCGCTGTGTCAATCCGTATCTCATAGACGGCTTCCTTCGTTGTTGTTGGCCCTCTGCTTTACCAAATATGATGTCCTCCTCCAGAAACTTATCTTTCCTGATGACATGCCAGAAGCAAGAAAGTCAGACAATGTTCTGTTGGAGGCAACAAAATACCTACCTTTAAAGAATTTTTGTTTTGTTAGGTGTTGTTGAGTTGACTGTGACTCATAGCAACCTGTAGGACAGGGTAGAAATGCCCCATAGAGTTTGCCTAGGCTGTAATCTTTATGGGTGCAAATGGCCAGGTTTTTCCTCTCCGGAATGGCTAGTGCATTCAAACTGCCAACCTTTCAGTTAGCAGTAGGTGTTTGAACATTCCACCATCAGCGCTCCTTCCATTAAACAACTGACAAGTGAAAAAAATAAATTATATACATATACAAAAATACATAAAAATTATATATATATAAAATATACCTAAAATATAAACATAAGAGTATATATGCATATATAAACAGAACCAAACCCATTGCTGTCAATTTGATTCTGACCCATAGCTACCCTATAGGACAGAGTAGAACTGCCCCACAGGGTTTCCAAGGAGTGCCTGGTGGATTTGAACTGCTGACCTTTTGGTTAAAAGCTGAGCTCTTAACTACTACGCCATATACCTAGGACAAAAAAAAAAAAAAAAAAACTCACAAATCGATACATTACAAATACTTACAATGACAAAACGCAGCAAAAGATTATATTCATAGTGAAACATTACACACAAAATATCACACATTACAAGGGTGTGTTGACATGGTAGAGCATTATGTCAAACACAGCAGAAAAATGTATGAAGGTGAGAAAGAAGTTTTGGAATGAGGATTGGGCAGAGGGAAAAAACATAAAATATTGAAATCTAACGATGGAAAATAAAACAAACGAGCAAAAAACCTAAACAGAGGGATGATGGCAATTGACTATGAAATGAGAAGCAAGTATAACATTTCTGTTCCTGAGGTCAAAAAGAAAAAAAAAAAAAAAAACTTTAACAACAGCAACAATGACAATTGCAAACAAAGAAATACCATCTGAAGAGACCACTGTAGAAGAGGGAATATTGATAAGCTTTGTTTTATAGACACAATATTTCAATCCAGATCCCTGGGTGGTAAAAATGGAAAGTTAGCAAAGAGTAAAATGTAACAATACATGAAATAGATAAACACAAACATACATACACACTCTCTGAAGAAAGACTTGCTCTCAGAAGAATAGAAACTATCCCGGACAATTAACAGAGAACCCCCACATATTTTTATTAAGCTATCAAATGCTTCAGGAAAATCAATCAATTGCTTGGCATCTCCTCAGGGAGAATCTCCAAGGGTGAAAAAAAAAAACCTTTAAATTGTTCTCATCATTCCATGTTAAGAAGCATATGAGGGAGTCAAGACAGGCTTCATTACAGGTAAAAAGTAAGACAATTTCCATATTTTACCAATATCCAGAAGGTTTCAGTAACACTTGTCAGTCCCACCTTTATTCAATGGTGAATTCATTGCAAAATATTAGGATTTCTGATTCAGTTCTATGTGCATTCTGCTTTTCAATCGTGCCTTAGACCAAGATCTCTCCCCCTTTTTTCTTCGTATTATTTTTTTCAAATATTCTCAATTTGTTTCAGAGGCTAAATGCTCATAAGCATCTTTGAAACATGATCATTATAAGGCTAAATAATATTTTTACTTTATAAAAATAATTACATGAATAAAAAAGCAAACAAAAAACCAAAGCAGTTGTCCCAAAGTCAGTTCTGACTCACAGCCACCACATGTGTGTAGAGAGCTGTGCTCCATAGGGGTTTGAATGGCTGTGACCTTTTACAAGTAGATCTTTCTTCCTTCCAAGGCACTTCTAAGTGGACTAGACCTGCCAATCTTTCAGTTAGTAGCTGAGCTCTTAGTCGTTGGCTCCTCACATGTGGCCTAATTATGTAAATAATGGAGCTCAGATATGAAAGTAAAGGAAAGCTATGCAGTATTAAAAAAAATCCTGTGGCAGAATTATGAAGTTGTATGTATTCCGTCTCCAGTGTTGATGTCTTTCCAAATCGTTAGTTATATACTGGCTCTCGGCTCTTTTTATACCCTTCTAAAATACAATTTAATATTTAATGCCTTTTTAAGTAACTATATAAGTGTGCATTTTTACTAACCTCTTGATGGGGAATAAATACATTTTCATCTTACGCCTCATGTTGAGGTGTGGAAAACAATTTTTTGGAGTTTAGGAAAATTTTAAGTGCTCAGTTTTATGACAATAGTATAATGTATACAATGTTCTTCAATTTCCAGTGGGATCTGGCATAACGAAGATGTAATTTTCTCAAAGAGCATAGCTTTTTGAAGTAAGAATTAGATACTCAACAAAGACAGTAAACTATGAAATTTAATTTGGTGCTCTCCATAGAACTCCAAACCTGTTGACAGTCCTTTTAGCTTCTCTGACTTAATAGAAAAATCATTATTTACCATTGTAAGTGCTTTTTTCCTTCAGCCTTTCATCATTGCAGCTAAACAAGATTTATATTGCGTTTACTGCA
This sequence comes from Elephas maximus indicus, assembly GCF_024166365.1. Lineage (NCBI taxonomy): Eukaryota > Metazoa > Chordata > Mammalia > Proboscidea > Elephantidae > Elephas > Elephas maximus. The sequence goes on along the minus strand of NC_064838.1, from coordinate 78,766,740 downwards.
TTCATTGAAGATAGTCATTTTCTTAATTGCAATATCTACTGATACGCAATTGAGTATTTTTTTTTATAACATTTATTGTGCTTTAGGTAATAGTTTATATAGGAAATTAATTTTCCAATCAATGATTCTTATCACTAGTTGTTTCATGACCTTGGTTTCAATGCCTGCAATCTGTTACCACTCTCTCCATTTCCTCTCTTTGTTCCCTGTTTTCCTTAGGCTTGCCTGGTTGTCCATTCCCGTCTTCTCATCTTTGGTTTTAGGCGAGTGTTGCCGTTTTGGTCTCATATAGTTGGTTGTTCTAAGAAGCACTTTCTTCAAGAATGTTATTGTTTACTTTATAGCCCCATCTATTTTTGAATGAATGGTGGCACCCAGGAAAGACTATAGTTTCATGTTACAAGATTGTCTTATGCAAATAGTCTTGGAGATTCCTCCAATCTCTTTCAGACCATTAAATCTGGTCTAGTTTTTTTTTTTGTTGTTGTTGTTCTACAATTTTTACCCATTCCACCAGAGTCTTTCTATTGTGATACTGGTCAGAGCTGTCTATAGTGGAAGCCAGGCACCACCTACTCCTTCTGGTCTCAGTTTAAAGCAGGCACTGGTTCATGTGGGACCATTCTTCCTTTGGAGTAATTGCTTCCTCTAGTCTTTGGCTTTCTTTGTTCTCCTTTGCTCCAGGCAGGAAAAGATCAACAGTTGCTTTTCTACGTAAGCACCGTGTGCGCAAAAGGAGGACTTAGGGTATTAGAAGGCTCAAACTTATACACAATGCTTTATATTAGGTAGTGTGTTTCCCCTGTAATCATTCTACAATTATGGTAATATTATATTTTCCTATTTGCTGGATTATTCCTGACTCAGAGGCTGCTGGTACTGCTATTTTCATGGTAAAGTAGTATCATTTCGAATCATTCATTCTTTTACCTTAAACTGCCATCCTCATCCTTCTCTGGTATTTGTTTGTTTAACCTGTGGCTTTTTAGGGATTGGATTTGGTTATTATGTACATCTTAATTTCAATATACTTATATTTATATGCACTGTGTGCTATATGGAAACCCTGGTTGCATAGTGGTTAAGTGCTACGGCTGCTAACCAAAGGGTCGGCAGTTCGAATCTGCCAGGCACTCCTTGGAAACTCTATGGGGCAGCTCTACTCTGTCCTATAGTGCTGCTATGAGTTGGAATAGACTCGATGGTACTGGGTTTGGTTTTTACTGGATTTATGTGCTATATAATAATACAGAGAATTACCTGCATTCTTAATGTATGGAAGGAGTTAAAATAAAAACCAGGAATCCATGTATATCTTTTCAGTGCATTTGGTCTTATGCTCTTGAGTAATATTTTTCCTTTATACTAGAGAATCTCTCTTCCAAAGGAATTTTTTAATGAAACTTCATAATTTAAAACCAATGACAATGACCTCACATTTTCCCAATTTGCTCAAATTTTCTCTCATCTTCTTAGGATCTTCCATGAGCAAATACATCTGATTTGATAAAAACAACTTAGCATGTGTTAGTTATAAAGAAAATGCCCCTAAGGGGAAGACATGTTGTTGTTCTTATGTGCCATTGAGTAGATTCCAATTCATAGTGACCCTACAAACAACAGAAAAAACACTGCCAGGTCCTACACCACTCTCACAATCATTGTTTGCTTGAGCCCATTGTTGCAGCCAATATGTCAATCCATCTCATCGAAGGTCTTCCTCTTTTTCCCCGACCCTCTACTTTAGCAAGCATGATGTCCTTCTCTAGGGACTGATCCCGCCTGACAATATGTCCAACGAATGTGAGAGTGAGTCTTGTCACCCTTGCTTCTAAGGAGCATTCTGGCTGTATTTCTTCCAAGACAGATTTGTTTGTTCTTTTGCCAGTACGTGATGTATTCAATATTCTTCTCCAACACCATAATTCAAAGGTGTCAATTCTTCTTCAGGCTTCCTTATTCATCATTCACCCTTTGTATGCTTATGAAGCTATTGAAAATACCATGGCTAGGGTCAGGAGCACCTTCGTCTTCAAGGTGACATCTTCACTTTTCAGCACTTTAAACAGATATTTTGCTGCAGTTTTGCCCAATGCAATGCATCTTTTGATTTCTTCACTGCTGCTTCCATGGGTGTTGATTGTGGATCCAAGTAAGATGAAATCCTTGCAACTTCAAACTTTTCTCTACTGATCATAATACTGCTTATTGGTCCAGCTGTGAGAGTTTTTGCTTCCTTTATGTTGAGGTATAATCCGTACTGAAGGCTATAGTCTTTGGTTTTCATCAGTAAGTGGTTCAAGTCCTCTTCAGTTTCAGCAAGAAATGTTGTGTCATCTGCATATCACCAGTTGTAAATTAGTCTCCTTTAAATCCTGATGCCCTGTTCTTCTTCCTATACTCCAGCTTCTCTGACTATTTGCTCAGCGTACAGATTGAATTAGTATGGTGAGAGGACACAATCCTGACACACACTTTTCCTGAGGGGAGGACATATTTTAAGTAAATTTACATTAGGTTAAACTCATATTAAAATATTTTAACTTAAGTAGACGATATGTTATCCAAAAGACTGTCACACTGATGGTCCACTTTTCCTCATGGAGTTGAAGATAGATAGTGTAGGGAATGGCCAGAGCCAGTTATATGGATAACACACTAGTCAATCTACTCCTCTTAGCCCTGACATAGCAGTTAAGTCACACAAAAAGAATTTACATATGCCTATGTAAAGAAAACTCCTTTCAGGCAACTCACTGTCATCATTAAAAAAAAAAAAAAGGAAAAACACTATCCACTTGATATTTGAGAGCTTTTTCCAAATACTATAAGCACACTGAAACAATAAATCTTCATTTATCTATCCAACAACGCTGAAAAGATATGGTCATGTTGAAGATCTCGATAAAGAGAATTAATACCTTATTAGATAACACACAAGTTGAGGTATAACAGAGACTACAACTGTATGTGTCTATTACCGGGGATATTTCCCAGTATAAAGACAAACAATCCCCACCAGGATCTATTAAACTTTCCTTGTGTTCAATACCTGTCAAGGAAGTTCTTTCAGTCTGTACCACCTGTGGCACAAGGACTTTCATAGGACTATGTTTTGAAGTAAGGCGTATTAAATATTTCCACATATTTTGGCAATTTGTACTTTAAAATTTTTATAATGTAATTAAAATGTGTATTATAATTTTGTAAATGACATTATGTAATTGTCATTATGTAATTGTCAATCAGAAAACTTAGTAACCATCCATACCTAAAACTTTTAAATTTATTTTTTTAATTCATGTATGTATATACATATATTTTTATGTATGTGTGTATGTTTATATATATATATTTGCCTATATGAATATCTAAACTTATATGTATATCTATATCTATATGAGAGTTTCTCAGTTTCAGCCATATTGACATTTTGTTGCCCTGTATATATGAGAATGTTTGGTAAAATCCCAAGACTCTGTTAGATATCAATAGTATCCTTCTCCTAGGTGTAACTTCTAAAATATCCTAGACATTGACAAATGTTCCTTGGAGAACATATTCATCCCAACTAATAACCAGTTATCTCTCTCGTTCTCTCCTTTTTTCCTCTCTCCCTATCCCTCTCCCTCTATCTCTATGTGTTGTTATTGTTGTTGTTAGGTGCCATGGAGTGAGTTGTGGGAGACAGGTTTACTTTCAACTACCTGTTTTGGAAAGTTTGGCTTTATCTTATTGATTTTGCATACAAAAACTCTACCAGATGATATTGAATAAAAAAAATATTAACTATGCTGATGTCTCTATTCAGAATAGGTTTCCTGACAGACCAAGATGGACAAACACAATCTAACAGGGCTGAATGAATTCATTCTGATGGGAATCACAGACCGCCCAGAGCTGCAGGCGCCAGAGTTCGGGCTGTTCCTCATTATCTACATGATCTCAGTGGTGGGCAACTTGGGCATCATCATCCTCACGAAGATGGACTCCAGGCTACAAACACCCATGTACTTTTTTCTCAGACATCTGGCTATCACTGATCTTGGTTATTCAACAGCTGTGGGACCCAAAATGTTGGTAAATTTTGTCGTGGATGAAAACACAATTTCCTATTATTTTTGTGCTACACAGCTACCTTTTTTACTATGTTTGTAACTACTGAACTGTTTATTCTGTCAGCAATGTCCTATGACCCGCTATGTGGTCGTCTGTAACCCTCTGCTCTACACAGTCATCATGTCACAGAGGGTGTGTCAGGTGCTGGTTGCAAACCCCTATCTCTACAGCACATTTGTTTCTCTACTCATCACCATAAAGATTTTTAATTTACCCTTCTGTGGCTGCAATGTCATCAGTCATTTCTAATGTGACGTTCTCCCCTTGTTCTCTTTGCTCTACTCAAACACACATGAAATAGAGTTGATCCTGCTGGTCTTAGAAACTTTTGATTTTATTTCATCCCTCCTAATAGTTGTTCTTTCTTACCTGCTTGTTCTTGTAGCCATCCTCAGGATGAACTCAGCTGAGGGCAGGTACAAGGCCTTCACCACCTGTGGATCCCACCTGACTGTGGTGGTCTTGTTCTATGGGACTTTAATCTTTATGTACATGCAGCCCAAGACCAGTCGCTCCTTTGACACTGATAAATTGACTTCTGTATTTCACACCGTGGTTATCCCCATGTTGAATCCCTTGATTTATAGCTTGAGGAACAAAGATGTAAAATATGCCCTGCTTAAGACCTGGAGAAAAAAAAGCAATATGTTTTCTAAAGTTTAATGTACCATATGGTTCTTATAAATTTACATTATGGACTTTAAATCTTTTCTGTGTGCCTCCAAAGAGAATACCAACCACAAATTTATTCAACATATATTTATAAATTGCCTTCTATGTGCCAGTTACTCTTCTAAGTGCTGTAAAAGTATTGAGGAACAAAGGAGTAAAAACTGTTGCCTCCCTTGAAAGGGAGAGATGGATCACAAACAAAATAATTAAGTCAGTTTTATAGTACAGGTGAATGTGTTGGGGCCCTGTGGTAGAGTGGTTAAAGTGCTTGAACGCTAACTGAAAGGTCCATGATTTGAAGCCACCATCCACTCAATGGCAGAAAGATGTGGCAGTCGACTCCCATAAATATTTACAGCCTTGGAAGCCCTATGAGGCAGTTTTACCCTTTCCTATAGGGTCAAAAAAAAATATATATATATATATTTTTTATAGGGTCACGATGAGTTGCAATAGGCTCAATGGCAGTGGGTTTGGGTTTTTGGAGAATGTGTTGGCAACTATGAAATCAGGCAAGGAGAGTGAATACCCCAAGTGGGGGTGGGAAAAAAGTACTAGGTACAAAATCAGAGTTACAGTGATTCTGGTGTTTTTTGTTTTCAACTATTAGAATAAGCTTTGCAGGGTCATTATGTGTTTTTGTCTGTTTGTGTAAGCCCTTGCCTTCTGTTTTAACCTTTGTAGTCTTATGAGGGGTGTATTAGATTCAGACCAGGTTGAAAGGAGTCTCAATGTATGTGATGATTTGAATTACTCAGTTATCTGAATTTGCTCAAATGCTTTCTTTCCAGACTTTGGAGCTCCATTCTTTCCTCATTAATGCCTTTACTTTCACATGAAAATCTGTTAACTCAACATACCTTGCAATTTAGCCACCCACAAGTTCAGCTCTGCATCTGACTTTGTTTTAATCTGCCAATTTTGTCTATATCAGAATATATACCAATTAAGATAGGCTTCTTGAAGCCAACCATAGAGCCTCCCAGGTCTGGAATCCTTTCTCCACAGGTTATTCTTCTTTAATAATTATCTTTGTTATTACATATGTTGTAGCCTTTTTGTATCTGTATGAAGAACTTTTTTTAAAAAAAAATATTTCTTTAATTATTTTTTGTTATTGCCTTGGGTAACAGGATATTCTATTACGAGCTAAGTTGACTTTTACCGGTTTGGTATTCCTAAACTTTGCTCTATATTTATAAAGCACTATATTTTTATTGACTTTTATTCACCCTATTGGGAGAATAAAAATGAGTTAATCCCATAGTTTTCCCATGCTGTATTTCTAAATCAAGTAAGGTCTGTTATGTGGCAAGGATACAGTTATCTTGCCTTTGTGGACATAGTAGCACCATGTTTCTCCTCAAATTTTTCCATACATATTTCTTTCTTTTTTTTTTTTAATTTCTAGGATTTTATTGAAGCTACTGGAGCCTAGGAGCCCTGGAACTTATGCTTAAGAGCTCAGCTGCTAACCAAAAGGCTGACAGTTCGAATACAACAGCTGCTCCTGGGAAAACCTATATAGCAGTTCTGCTCTGTACTATAGGGCCACAATGTGTCGGAACCAACTCAGTGGCATCTAACAACAACTACAGTCTAAATTATTTTCCTGGTTCACAACCATAAAATAAAATCCCCTGTGTAGCCAATGAAATTTGAATAAGTTAGTTAATTGGAATATGAGAAAAAAATGCGTGCTTTATTGTCATGTGAGCATAAACATTTTGAAAGGTGTGAAGTAGTTAGAAGATTAAGATGGTCATGAACACTACCAGGTAATATTTCACAGTGATTGAATGCTATATCATTATCATTCTTCAGGTTTTAATTACTCATCATAACAACTCTATGAGGTAAGATCTATTAATATTTAGATTTTTAGGGGATAAAATGGAGGCTCAGAGAGGGTTAATAAATTATCCAAGTTCAACTCATGAAAGATAAATTAATTGTCCAAGTTCACAGATGTTTTATGCATTAGAATCAAGTTTCAAACATGGTCTAGCTCCAGTTTCTGTGTTCATAACAACTACTCTAAATTATCTCTTAATGTCAATATTTTGCTTCAATGATGTCATCCTCAAGATGACAGAGAATAAAACTTCACTCTGGCAGATATCAGATTAAGAGAAGAGAAATAGCAGTGGGGTTTATAAAATAGTGAATACCTAGGACAATGTCTAAGAGAGAAAATAAATTCCATAAAGACAATGAATTAATCAATTGACTCAACAAGCTAATCAGTTCATTTTGGATGCATGACTTGCTCAAATCAAATAATGGAAAACCATGACAAAGTGGATGCAGGACATAGTCTGAGCAGGTTTATGATAAATGTGCAGTGAGGGATACGAGGAATTATTATTAAGTAGTAAGGAATATGATCAAAATAAGTGAGTAAGGAAGCTCTTATTTTAATAAATGATTTCTGGATTTTTGTCTTGAGAAATTCAGTCTCCTTTTAAAAATTAAAAGTAGAATTTAAAAAAGAAGAAGAAGAAAGGTAAAACACTGTTGCTAATGACTTGTAGAAGTTGCCAGGGGCTCGTCAAGGTCCATGTTACTTCCGTATAGAGGGAGGTCTGTGAGGAGAAGATTTATTCCCACCATCTTCTGCTTCCTGGGTTTTGTTGCTGAGTGAGCTCAATTTTGGGGGTGTTTAATTACAAGAGATTGGGAAATACATTGATTTTGATTTTTCTGAGCTACTGGACCAGTGAAAGCTATCAGGCTCCACTACTGGACTTTGTTTTTTTGTTTTGTTTTAATTATATAGAAATTAAACCCTCTTCCTTGAGCTAATGTTTGAGTGATGCGTTTATTAATTTAGTGTTTCATTACATGCCCTGAAAAAGCATTCTTAGGTGACACAATTGGAACAGACAAAAGCACCACATTCAATTGCCTGGTCTGGGGACTATGGGGTTTTATGTTGTGCCATTTACAGACAAAAATGTGAAAGAACCAGCTGAAAATATGTAATATGTTAGACATTGCAATGGTTAAGATAAATATTAAGAGCTCCCCACTACAAGGATCAAAAGGAGCAACATACCACTCAAGGATATCCATCAACCCAAAAATATATATTTGTCTAATAGGCCTATGTAGTTTTTCACTGAAGTTTTTCACTGAAGGATTCTATGGGCAAAGTATTGAATGACGCAGGAAGCATCAAAAGAAGGTGGAACACACAAACCCACTGAATCAAAAAGCATTTGTGAATGTTCAACCATACCAGGAGGTAGCATATAATTGAGAACCAATGATGTTAAAGGAAGAAGTCCAAGCAGACACTGGTGAAAAAAAAGCTCCAGGAATAGAAGGAATACCAACTGAGATGTTGCAACAAAAGGATGCAGTGCTGGAAGTAGTCACTTCTCTATGCCAAGATATTTGGAAGACAGCTACCTGGCCAACTGACTGGAAGAGATCCATATCTGTGCCCATTCCAAAGAAAGGTGAGCCAACAGAATGCAGAAATTATCAAACAATATCATTAATAACACAAGCAAGTAAAATTTTTCTGTTGATCATTTGAAAGCGGTTGTAGCAGTACATTGATAGGGAACTTCCAGAAATTTAAACTAGAATCAGAAGAGAACATGGAATGAGGGATATCATTGCTGAGGTTATGTGGATCTTGTCTGAAAGCAGAGAGTGCCAGAAAGATGTTTACCTGTGTTTTATTGACTATGTAAAGGCAATCGACTCTGTGAATCATAACAAATTATAGACAACATTTCAGGAAGAATGAGAATTTCAAAATAGTTAATTGTGCTTATGGGGAACCTGTATGTAGACCAAGTGGCAGTCGTTTGAACAGAGCAAAGGGATACTGCATAGCTTAAATCAAGAAAGCTGTGTGTCAGAGTTGCATTCTTTCACCATACTTATTCAGTCTGTATACTGAACAAATAATCTGAGAAGCTGGACTATATATATGAAGAAGAATGTGGCATCAGATTGGGTGGAAGACTCTTTAGCAGCCCACAATATGTAGATGACACATTTTTGCTTAATGAAAGTGAAGAGAACTTGAAGCCCTTACTGATGAATATCAAAGAATACAGCCTTCAGTATGTATTACCCATCAACATACAGAAAACGAAAATTCTCACAACTGGATCAATAAGCAACATCATGATAAATGAAGAGAAGACTGAAGTTGTCAAGGATTTCATTTTACTTGGATACATAATCAATGCCTGTGGAAGCAGCAGTCAAGAAATCAAAAGTTGCATTATGTTGGGCAAATTTGCTGACAAAGACCTCTTTAAACTGTCGAAAAGCACAGATGTCACTTTGAGGACTAAGTTACCCCTGACCTAAGCCACATTACTAATTACCTCATAAGCTTGCAAAAATTGGACAATGAGTAAGGAAGGACAAGGAAGAATTGATGCTTTTGAATTATGGTGTTGGAAAAGAATATCGAATATACCCCGCATTGTCAGAAGAATAAACAAGTCTGTCTTGGAAAAAATATAGCCAGAGTGCTCCTTGGAAGACTTCATCTCAGGAACTTTGGACGTATTATCAGGAGCGATCAGGCCCTGGGGAAGTATATCATGCTTGGTCAAGTAGAGGGTCAAACGAAAAAGAGGAAGACCCTTGACAAGATTCATTGACACAATGGCTGCAATAACAGGCTCAAACATAACAATGATTGTGAGGATGGTGCAGGACCGGGCAATGTTTCATTCTGCTGTACAGAGGGTCACTTTGAGTGGGACCGACACCTTATAACAACAACTACCTGCCAGAGGAGGCTGAGGGAACTTACAAAATAGTACTACATACATTGCTGGGTTCCCTGGAGAAAGAGTAGATGAGTGGAGATCTGAACACAAATGTTATGAGGTAGGAAAATCTCAGAAGTCAAGTTACAGGAGGAGTGCTAGTCTAGTTTCCAGCATATTTGAATGGTACATCCTAGAAGCGTGAGGTGCATGCCCTTCCTTGTCACTTTTATTTTTTAAACCTTTTGTTGAGTTATAAATCACATACCATTTAACTCACTTAAATGGAATTTTACAAACATCACAGCAATCACGTTTAGAATATTGTCATCATCCTGAAAAGAAATCTTGTGACCATCACCAGTCTCTCCATATTCCCCCTCAGCCCCCTCATTCCTAGGCAACTACCTACTTATTTTCAGTGTTTATAGACTTGCCTATTGTGGACATTTTGTAAAAATGGAAACTTAAAATACTTGGTCTTTGCAACTGGTTTTTTCACTTACCGTAAAAGTTTTCAAGTTTCAAGCCCATTGCAGTACAACATATTTTATTGACAAATACTACATTGTAATGAAATACCACACTTTATTTATCCATTCTTCCGTTGATGGAAATTTGGATTGTTTCCACTTTCTGGCTACTATGAATAATGCTGCTCTGAACAGTTATGTATGAGTTTTTGTGGGGATGTAAGTTTGAGTTCCCTTGGGTTCTGAATGTAAAGGAAATAAAATCCTCACAAATGGATGAAAAACAACATCATTATAAACGGAGGAAGAAAAAAAGTCAATGATTTCCTTCTATTTGGATCAATAATCAATGCCCAGTGGATCAGAAGTCATAAAATTAAATGATATATTGCCTAGTGCAAATCTCCTGCAAAGACCTACTGAAATTTTTAAGAACAAAGATTTCACATTGGTAACTAAGGAGTTCATGACCCAGGCCTTGGTCTTTTCAATCACCTCATATGCATGAGAAAGTTGGACAATAAAAAAGGAAGAGAGAAAAATTGATACATTTGAATTGTGGTATTGGCAAAGACTATTGTTATCTCCCACGGACTGCCAGAAGAACCAACCAATCAGTCTTAGAAAAACCAGAATACTTCTTAGAAGTGAGAAGGCAAAATTGGGCTCACTTACTTTGGACACATAATCAGGAAAGACCAATCACTAGAAAAGGATATCATGCTTGGTAGAGGGTCAAGAAAAGTAAGTGAAATCCTCAATGAGATAGATTGATACAATAGCTGAACAATGGACTCAAACATACCAATGATCACGAAGATGGCACAGGACCACACAACATCTTGGTCTGTTATACATAAGGTCACTATGAGTTGAAGCAGAGTCGGTGGCAACTAACAACAATGATTACTTTTCCCTCATGTTAATCCAACGCTTCACCTCCTGAGAAGAGGACCTCCCACTCTCAAGTGCTTTCTTTGACTTCCTGAGCTCCAGCTTTTCACTATGACTTCTCATCCTGCTTTTCTAACCAGGACCACCACAGTTACCCTTTCCATTGGTTACAAACAAGTACTGCTAAGCATTTTGACCCAAGAAATACACCAAGTTATTATCATAAAAAAATACATACAACTTATTCTTTAACTGCACCAAGATAATGTTAACCCACATCTAGACATCCCAAAAACTTCAGATTCATTTGCTTGGCTAATACCTTATAAACGGGGAAATTAATTAGGGATGAGTCTACAAAAACATTTTACAATTCTACTTATTTTTCTACTTTTTATTGTCATGATAAGCATTTTCTACAATGTTTAGGGCAATTGATGCCCTATTCCCTGAAAGCCTTCTCAACCATTCAGGCTACCCAAATAATCGAGCTCAAAATTGATGTCAAAATATCAAGTGGTCAATTGCAATACCATTTTTTAAAAATGCTGTTTTGGCAGTTTTGAGTCCTGGCTGAATGCCAGTGTGTTCTGCTCCTTGAGCACCTGATTATGTCCACTCCCCTTATTAAGTCCTCACTCCCCTGAGGCACTATGACCCATCCTAATCGCCTCAGCACCATGTACCCAATAAATAGGCACAGTCCCTATACTCCCTGAGGCGACAGAATTATTCTAAATGCCAAACACCCAGGAAAGATGAGAAACCTAGTTAACCCAACTCTGCTTCCCATACATAAGCCATCTCCTTCAATTCCAGTTTCTTACTACCTCGTCCCCAGGTGAAATTCCACGTGTGGTCTGAGTCGAGGCTTGCTGTGTCTCTTTGTCTCTTGGGAGTATTACTATAATAAGCATAGTTGGTTTTCATGGCCTCCCTGACTCCTCCCTGTGTCTCACATGACTTACCATCTCACAAAATCTTTAGAACAATAAATGTTTTCTAGTTACTCTTCTGGACAATTGAAAGCAGAGTAGTTAAGAGCAGGGCTGCTTACAAAAAGGCTGGCAGTTTGAATCCTCCAGCTGCTCCTTGGAAACACTATGGGCCAGTTCTACTATGTCCTATAGGGTCACTATGAATCAGAATGGACTCTTCTGGTTTCAGGAAATGTATGATACAAGGAAAGAGAACATTTTTGTTTGGAAGTTCTGTTAGAATGCGTGGTTTGCTGAGCATTGCTTTAATCTCTCTGCCCTCATCTAGCTACATGGTGTAATGAAGGATTCATAACTTCACTTGTCAAGCTGAATGAAAATAAAACTTATGAATATGTTGATCTCAAGGAAGACTTTTCTTCATTTATTATAAGGTAGTTTATTGATCCAGCCGTAAAGGAAACTTCTTTTAGGTAACTTACTGTCATCATAATTGAAAAGTTTGGATTCATATTATTCATACTGGCTTTGATTACTTAAAATTTACCAGATGATACAACATAAAAGCTATGGACAACGCTGATATCTCTATCCAGACTAGGTTTCCTGATAGACCTACATGGACAAACACAATCTAACAGTGCTGAATGAATTCATTCTGACGGGAATCACAGACTGCCCTGAGCTGCAGGCGCCATTCTTCTGGCTGTTCCTCATCATCTACATGATCTCAGTGGTGGGCAACCTGGGCATCATCATCCTCACCAAGATGGACTCCAAGCTACAAACTCCCACGTACTTTTTTCTCAGACACCTGGCTATCACTGATCTTGGTTATTCGACAGCTGCACGACCCAAAATTGTTGGCAAATTTTGTTGTGGATGAAAACACAATCTCCTATTATTTTTGTGCTATACAGCTAGCTTTCTTTATTTTGTTCATAAATGATTAAATTTTTATTCTGTCTGCAATGTCATATGACTGCTATGTGGCCATCTGTAGTCCTCTGCTCTACAAGTCATCATGTCACAAAGGACGTGTTGGGTGCTGATGGAAATCCTCTAACTCTAGAGCACATTTGTTTCTCTTCTAGTCACCATAAAGGTTTTTAATTTATCCTTCTGTGGCTGCAGTGTCATCAGACATTTCTACTGTGATGCTCTCTACTTGTTAACTTTGCCCTGCTCAAACATGCATGAAATTGAATTGATAATTCTCGTCTAACAGCTTTTGATTTGATTTTACCTCTCCTAAAAAAAAAAAAAAAAAATTTAATAGTTCTTATTTCTTACTTACTTATTCTTGTAGCCATTCTCAGGATGAAAAGATCTGAGGCCAGGCACAAGATTTTCTCCATCTGTGGATCCCACCTGACAGTGGTGGTAGTGTTCTATGGGACTTTAACTTTCAAGTATGTGCAGCTCAAGTCCAGTCATTCCTTTGCAACTTATAAATTGGCTTCCTTATTTTACACCCTGGTGATCCCCATGTTGAATCCCTTGTTTTATGGTTTGAGGAATCATGACGTGAATATATGCCTTACATAGGACTTTGGGGCAATTATGCAATATATTTTCTCAAAGTTCACTATACTGTATCATTCATACAAATTACATTATGGGCTTTAAACTTTCTTCTGTGTGCCTCCAGAGGGGATAGCAAGCACAAAAGCACAGAATAACATATGTTTCTATATTGCTTCCTACCACTCACTCTACTAAGAGCTGTAAGTAGATTAATAAATGAAACTGTCCAAAGTGTTGCCTTCCTTTAGCAGGAGTGATGCACTGTAAACATAACAATTAATAAATTTTATAGTGTATTAGAATATGTCAGAGGTGATAGATTTAAAAAAGAGATGGCGAATGAATAAGCTGATTGGGATAGGGGAACAAAAGTAGATACAGGAAGAGTTTGAAGCATCAGGCATTCTCTTCATGTAGTAGGAAAAAAATTGTAGAAAGTGTGTGTGTCTGTGCGTGTGTGTATGTGTGCATTCCCATGGCCCACTTGCACAAAAGCATGCAAGCCTTCTCTTTTAGTGGTCATATTCTGCCCTGGTGTGTCTAATTCTAATTGCAAGAAGGCTCAGTGCTGTAGGGTGGTTCGAAGTACTCAGTCATTTGAATTTGCTCAAATGTCCACTTTCTAAACCATGAAATCCTGGCTTTCATCATCAGTGCCTTTTCTTCGTATCTAAGTTCTCAGAGTCTGTTTACTTTGTTAGTATTATTATTATATTGTAATAGTAATAGAACAGTAACAAAATAAAGTTATTAGAGTCAACAGGATCAGCTCAGTATCTGGTTTTATGTAAATCAACCCATTTTGTCTGTATCAGTGGATACATCTGTTAAGATAAATTTATTGACCCCAGCCATAGAAGTTTCCAGATTTTTACATGTTTTTCCCCTACCAGATTGATATTGCTTCCTAATTGTGTGATTTTTCTCTCATGGATTGCTATTGTCTCAAAAAAATCTACCATGTTCTACATAGACATGGAAAAAATAAAGGCATTATCTTTTCTACAGCTGCGTATATCATGTGGTTCCTATAAACTACATCATTAATTTCAAACCTTATCTGTGTGCCTCCATATCATTCATATAAATTACACTATGGGCTTTAAACTTCATTCTGGGTGCTTCCAGCGGGGATAGACAGAACACGAGCTCAGGTAAGTTCAGCATGTATTTCTATATTGCCTTCTACCAGTTGCTTTACTAAGAGCTGTAAATAGATTAATAAATAAAATAGGAAAAAAAAAAAAGTTGCCTTTCTTGAGCACGAGAGATTATATATAACCTTAAAAATCAAGAAATTTTATAGCATTTTAGAATGTTCTAGGGGGTGAAACATTTTAAGGAAATGAGAGAGAGAAGTGAATATGCTGAGTGGGATAGGGAAACTAGTAGATACAGGCAGAGTTCCAAATCTCTGGTGATTTCCCTGTCTGGTAGGAAAAAAAAAAAATTGTAGAAAGTGTGTGTGTGTGTGCGTGTGTGTACACGTGTGCATGTCTCAGTGCACCATCTGCTTTGAGCTCATTCTCTGCCCCGGGGTGGCTAATTCTGATTGGAAGAAGGCTCTGTGGTGTGGGATGATTTGAAGTACCCAGTCACCTGAATTTGCTCAAATATTCACTTTCTAAACATTGAAATCCCTCTCTCTTTTCATCAATGCCTTTACTTTCATATATGAACCCTTAGAGTCTGTTTACTTTGTTATTGTTTTATATTATAATAAGAATGTAAACAATAACAAAACAAACTTATTATATTCAACATGATCAGCTCTGTATCCAGTTTTGTCCAAATCAGCCATTTTTGTCTGTATCAGTGTATATACCAGTTAAGATAAATTTACTGAGGTCACCCACAGAAGCTTCCAGGTTTTCACATTTTTTTCCCTACCACATTGATATTGGTTCCTAATTTCATGTTTTTGTCTCATAGATTGTTATCCTTGTCTCTCTAGAAAACAATAATTCTTTTTGCATTGAAGATATTTTGTGAATGTTTATGTACCCTTCCTTACGTAAGAGTTCTGACGAAACTATGGTAAACCCGTAAGTGAAATAATATCAACAGTAAAAAGGAACACATTATTGGTTCACACAAAAGCATGAATGGGCCTCGATAGAATGACCTGATGTGAAAAAAGTCCATCACAAAAGGTTGTTGTTAGTTGCCACTGAGTTGACTCCAACACATGGCGACCTCATGGAAAACAAAAGAAAACATTGTCTGACCCTATGCTATCCTCACAATCATTGGTATGTTTGAGTCCACTGCTGTGGCTACTACATCAACCCACCTCATGGAGGACTTCCCTCATTTTCGCTGGCCATTTACATCAGCAAATATGATGTTCTCCTCCAGCTACTGATCTTTCCGGATAACATGTTCAAAGCAAGAAAGTAGGACAATGTTCTGTTGGAGACAAGAAAATATCTACCATTAAGGAATTTTTGTTTTGTTAGGTGCCTTCAATTCGACTGAAACACATTGCAACCTATAGGACAGAGAATAACTGTCCGGTAGGGTTGCCTAGTCTGTAATCTTTATGGGTGCAGATGACCAGGTCTTTTCTGCTCGTAATGGCTTAATGGTTCACACAGCCAACCTTTCAGTTAACAGTGGGTGTTTCTACATTGCACTGAAAGAATGCCTTCCATTAAAGAAAAGACAAGTGAAAGAAAAAAATACATATATACATACCATTATATATGACATATAATCACACAAAAAAAATCACACATTAACAAAAAGTAAAATATAATAATGTATGAAATAGATAAATACAGACATGCACAAACACTATATGAAGAAAAACTTGCCCACTGGTGAATACAAATCGTCCTGGACATTTAACAGACAACCCCAGGTATTTTGTTAAGTTTTCAAATGCTTCAGGGACAATCAACAAATTGCTTGGCATCTCCTCAGGGAGTAACTCCAAGGGTGAAAAAAAATCCATAAATGTGTCTCATTATGCCATGTTAAGCAACAATGGGGGAGTCAAGACAGAGGCTTCATTACAGGGAAAACGGTAGGACTGTTTCGATATTTTAACATCCAGAATGTTTCAGTGACATTTGCAAGGTCCAAACTTTATTCAGTGGCAACCAAGCCCATTGCCATCTAGTTGATTCCGATTCATAGCGACCTTATAGGACAGAGTAGAAACTGCCCCATAGGGTTGCAAGGAGCAGCTGGTGAATTCAAACTGCTGTTCTTTTGATTAACAGCCATAGCTTTTAACCACTAAGCCACCAGGGTTTCCATTCAATGGCAAAGTCTTTGTAAAATACTAGGATTTCTGATTCAGTTCTGTGTGCATTCTACTTTTCAATAGTGCCTGAAACTAGAGTCTCTCTCTCCTCTTTTTCTTCATATTATTTTTTTCAAATATTCTCAACTTGTTTCAGAGGTTATGTGGTTATAAGTATCTTTGAAACATTATCATTATATGGCTAAGTAATATTTTTACTTTATGTAAATAATTATATGAATAAAAAACAAACAACAAACAAGAAAGCCAGCAGTGCTGGAAGCAGTTCTGACTCATACCCACTCCACGTGTATTAGAGAACTGTGCTGCAAAGAGTTTTCAATGGCTGTGACCTCTCAGAAGTAGACCTTTCTTTCTTCCAAGGCATCTTTGCATGGACTCCGTTTCGTTCTGTTCATGGGGTTTCTGTGATCAGTACTAACTCCATGGCACCTCACAACAACAGCTATTAAGATTACTGGGGACCATTAAATACTTTAATGAATCACAGATTATTTCTTATTATAACTGTAATAATATTTAACTTGGACATCAACCTCCTCAATTAGTATTATCACTCTCTCTCTCTCAATCTCTTTCTCTTTCTCTCTTATTTTCAGGAGCCCCTTCAGTGAAAAACAATATAAGTGGATTTGACAAATTTGTTTTCTTTGAGATAGATAGATATCACTGAGTTGTGTGTTTTTCCGTTTGGTCTGTATGATTACTCTAGTGGGAAGCTCTTCAATATTTATATTAACCATAGCCATACCCAATATGTTGCATATCTTCAACTGGTTCTTTCACATCTTGTTAGGTGCGTCGAGTCGGTCTTGACTCATAGCGACTCTACGCACAACAGAACGAAACTCTGCCCGGTCCTGAGCCATCCTTACAATTGTTGTTATGCTTGAGCCCATTGTTGCAGCCACTGTGTCAATCCACCTTGTTGAGGGTCTTCCTCTTTTCCACTGACCCTGTACTCTGCCCAGCAAGATGTCCTTCTCCAGGGACTGATGCCTCCTGACAACATGTCCAAAGTAGGTAAGATGCAATCTCACCATCCCTGCCTCTAAGGAGCATTCTGGCTGCACTTCAAGTCTTAGCGTATATGAATGGCACAACCTACAATTCCATGGTGTCCAAACTTCACAATTGCATGTAGTACTTCTGCCTCTTCCCATTGTATCCTCTAGGAATGTTTTTTTTCCCCAGGCATGTAATGAAACAATAAATAAATGGATCACTCAAACATTAGCTTAAGAAAGATGTTTTAATTTATTAAAAAAAAAAAAAACTCTAGTAGTGGGGCCCAGCAGCTCTCATTGAATCAGAAGCTCAGCAAAATCGTAGTTAATATATTTGCTAACCCCTTGTTCTGAAGCTAAATTCTCCAAAATTGAAGTCCCCACAGCAACAAAGTCCAGGAGCAGAGGATAACGGGGAATAAATGTTCCCCTCACATCCCTCCCTTTCTAAGGAAGTAATATCAATCCTATCTTTATTTTTAAAAAGGTGGCTGAACTTCTCAAGGCAGGAATCCACAAACCCTGTGGACCTGTCCCTTTGTCCAGCCACTGGCATAATGGGTCCACTGACTTGCAGTGCCCTTCATCCTGCCGAGGCCTGTGTCCTCGGATTCAACACTGCATGCCCTTATTAGCATAAAAAAGCAGGGCATATACCTGAAGCCCATTTTCAACTGCAGCAGCCAAAGAGGAGCTGCAGATCTGTGATATTTGACACCACTCTGCCTCTTAAGCAGGGCCCTCACCCAGCCACACCAGGGGCCTGAGGGCTGGCAGCATCATCCACTCCGTCTAGCCACCCAGGACCAAAAAAAAAAAAACCGAACCAAAACCCATTGCCATCGAGTCAATTCTGAATAATAGTGACCCTATAGGAAAGGGTAGACCTGCCCCACAGAGTTTGCAAGGAGCGCCCGGTGGATTTGAACTGCCAGCCTCTGGGTTAGCAGCCGAAGCACTTAACCACTATGCCACTAGGGTTTCCACCGCCCAGGACAAAAACCTGAAATTAAGTGATGCCTCCTAATCCCTCCAGCCAACAACACCGGATTCCCAAGGACAGGCTGCAATACCAACCACCCCCGCCCCCACCCACATACACATTCTCCTCCACCTACGTCGTTACCTGCATCTATATCTATATTTACATGTTCATCTATGTGTATATCTATATCAGGGGTTCTCATCTTCCGCCCTAGTCACATTTTGGGCTGGAAATTTTGTCATTGTGAGAAGTTATCCTGTATATACTAGGATGTTTAGTAACATCCCTGGCTTCCATTAGATACCAGTAGTGTCCTTCTCCTAGTTGTGACATCCAAAATGTCCCAGGCATTGACAAATGTTCTTTGGGAAGCAAATCTTCCTCAGTTGATAACAAGTTAGCTCTCTCTTTCTCTCCCTATTTCTTCCTTTCTCTATCTCTCTTTATGTATTTATGCTTTATTTGTGGGAGGTGGGTTTACTTTCAAATATCTACATTGGAAAGTTTGTATTTATCTTATTCATTAAGCATATTGCCTTTGTACACTAAAAATCTACCAGATAATACTACATAAAAGTCATTGACTATGTGAAAGTCTCTATCCAGAATAGGTTTCCTGATAGAACAAGATGGACAAACACAATCTAACAGCGCTGAATGAGTTCATTCTGACGGGAATCACAGACCGCCCTGAGCTGCAGGCACCATTGTTCGGGCTGTTCCTCATCATCTACATGATCTCAGTGGTGGGCAACTTGGGCATCATCATCCTCACCAAGATGGACTCCAGGCTGCAAACTCCCATGTACTTTTTTCTCAGACACCTGGCTATCACTGATCTTGGTTACTCAACAACTGTGGGACCCAAAATGTTAGACAATTTTGTTGTGGATGAAAATACAATCTCCTATTATTTTTGTGCTACACAGCTAGCTTTCTTTCTCATGTTCATCATTAGTGAATTTTTCATTCTGTCAGCAATGTCTTATGATCGCTATGTGGCCATCTGTCACCCTCTGCTCTACACAGTCATCATGTCACAAAGGATGTGTTGGGTGCTGGTGGCAATCCCCTATCTCTACAGCACGATTGTTTCTCTTCTCATCACCATAAAGATTTTTAATTTATCCTTCTGTGGCTACAATGTCATCAGGCATTTCTACTGTGACAGTCTCTCCTTGTTATCTTTGCTCTGCTCAAACACACGTGAAATTGAATTGATCATTTTCATCTTAGCAGCTTTTGATTTGATTTCATCCCTTCTAATAGTTCTTGTTTCTTACCTGCTCGTTTTTGTAGCCATTTTCAGGATGAACTCAGCTGAGGGCAAGAACAAGGCCTTCTCCACCTGTGGATCCCACCTGACTGTGGTGATCTTGTTCTATGGGACTTTAATCTTTATGTACATGAAGCCCAAGTCCAGTCATTCCTTAGAAACTGATACAGTGGCTTCCATATTTTACACCCTGGTTATTCCAGTGTTGAATCCTTTGATTTATAGCTTTAGGAACAAAGATGTAAAATATGCCCTACATAGGTCGTGGAAAAAAATAAGCAATATCTTTTCTACCATTTGACGTATCATAAGGTTCCTATGAATTATTTCATGGACTTCAGAACTTACCTGTGTGCCTCCATAAGGTAGAGAGAGTGCAAATACATTCCAAGTGTATTTATAAATTTCCTATGTGTTAGTAACTCTTCTAAATGCATTGAGGAACAAAAGAGTAAGCAAAAGAGTAAAAACCTTTGCCTTCCTTGAAGGGAAGAGATGGATCATAAACATAAAAATTAAGTAAATTTTATTGTACAGAAGAATGTGTTGGGCTGGTGGCACAGTGGTTAAAGTGCTTGGCTGCTAACTGAAAGGTCAGCAGTTCAAACCCACCAGGCACTTCCCGGGAGAAAGACGTGGAAGTAGGCTTCCACAAAGCTTTACAGCCTTGTAAACCCTATGGGGCAGTTCTACTCTGTCCTATACAGTCCTTTGGAGTCGGAATCTACTTCACAGCAGTGCATTTGGTTTTTTTGAGAATGTGCTCTAAAACAAAACCCTTTGCCACTGAGTCTATTCTGAGTCATAGTGACCTTAGAACTGCTCCAAAGGGTTTTTAAGGAGTGGCTGGTAGACTTGAACTGTTGGCTGACCTTTTGGTTAGCAGCCAAGTTCTTAACCAATGCACCACTGGGGCTCCAGGAGACTGTTTTGGGAACCATGAAATCAGGCAAGGAGAGTGGATATGCTGAGTGGGAGTGGGAAAAAGTACTAGATACACAAGTGGAGTTACAATGATTCTGGCGTTTCTTTTTTTTTCAACTATTAGGAAAAACTTTGCAGCATCAGTACTATGTTTTTGTAACTGTGTTTGTGTCAGCCATTGCCTTTTGTCAAAGTCACTGAGGGGGATATTAGGTTCAGGCCAGATTGCAAGACGTCTCAGGGTAGTGTGATGATTTGAAGTACTCAGTTATCTAAATTTTTTCAAATGTCAGCGTTCTAGACCTTGGAGTTCCATTCTTTTCTTATTAATGCCTTTACTTTCACATGTAAATCTGTTAACTCAACATACCTTACAATCTAGCAATCTACAGGTTCAGATCTGCATCTGACTTTTTTTTAATCAACTCATTTTGCCTAGGTCCAGGAGTGGGGAAAGGATTCCAAACCTGGGAGATATTCTGGATGACCTCAAGAAATTTATCTTAATTCATATATATTCTGCGCTATACATCAATTAAGATAAATTTCTTGAGGTCATCCAGAGTTGCTCCCAGTTTTGGAATCCCTTCCCCACTCACTGTTTTTATTTAATAATTATCTTTTTTGTTTCATGAGTTGCTTTCTTATCTATATGAAAAACTTTTTTAAATGTTCATTGAATTATTTTTTTTGTATTTCCTTGCGTAACAAGATAGTCTATGACGAGTTAAATTTGCTACCTCTGTTTCATTGGTTTGGCTTTCCTAAATTTGGTCAATATTTATTGTGCACTATATTTTCATTGCCTTTTGTTCACCCTACTTATGAGAGGCAAAATGAGATCATCCCATGGTTTGCACCGTGCTGTACTTCTAATGCAATTGAGGTCTGTTATGTAGCAAGGATACAGTTACCTTTATGGACATAGTTGCTCCATGTTACTCCTCAAAATATTTCATGTATATTCTACTATGTTGAGTAGTGTCTGGGGTCTTAAAAGCCTGTGAGCAGCCATCTAGGATACTCCACTGGTCTCACCCCTTTGGGAGCAAGGAAGAATGAAGAAAACTAAATTCATAAGGAAAAGATTAGTACAAAGGACTAATGGACCACATCTACCATCGTCTCCACCAGACTGTGTCCAGCACAACTAGATGGTGCCCAGCTACCACCACTGACTGCTCTGACAGGGATCACAGTAGAAGGTCCCAGGCAGAGCTGGAGAAAAATGTAGACCAAAATTCCAAATGAAAAAGAAAGACTAGACGTGCTGGCTTGACAGAGACTGAAGAAACCCTTAGATTATGGCCTCCAAGCACGCTTTTAGCTCAGTAATGAGGCCACTCCTGAGGTTCAACCTTCAGCCAAAGATTGAAAAGCCCCATGGAACAAAACAAGACTAAAGGGGTGCACCAGCCCTGGGGCAGGAACTGGAAGGTAGGAGGGAACAGGACAGCTGCTAATAGGGAGTCCAGGGTTAAGAAGTGTAAGGGTTGACATGTCCTGGGTTTGTTAACCTATGGCATACAACAATGTGTATACCAACTGTTTGATGAGAAACTAGTTTGTTCTGTAAACCTTCATCTAAAGTTCAATAAAAATAAATAAATAAAATTTTCCATGAATTTTTTTTTTTTCTTTTCAAAATTTCTAGGGTTCTGTTGAAGCTATTGAGTCAATTATTTTCTTGGTTCAGGATAGTGAAATAAAATTCCCTGTGTAGCCAATTACATTTCAATGAAAATAGTTCATTGGAATATAAGAAAAAGGTGCATGTAATATTGTCATGTGAGCATCAATATTTTTAAAAGTTTAAAGCAGTTAGGAGGTGAAGATTGTCATGATAAACAGAGCTCCCCAGGCTAGGGAAAATTCCACTCCCTCACGTAGCTTGCTTGGTGTGCCCCGTAGTTTTACATTAAAATCCTGGTTCCTTTGCTTGGTATGCCCTATAGCTTTGTATTAAAATCCTGGTTCCCCTCTCCTTAACTGCTTCCCAAAACTAGATGAAATTGACGGAAACAAGTTCAGGCGCCATGTTGACATTCAGGACAGCCTTTTGCCTCTGGGTAGAGTTTAACCATGATATTCTGAACACATGATGCATAAAGTTATATGTAAACCCCATTGCAGCTGCATAAAAAAAAAAAAAAAATTCTTTTTTTTTTTTAATAATGTTGCTGACATAACTTGTATCAACTTCCTACTGGTAAACCCCTTATAAGCAACCTTTCCCGATGTCCTCTCTGAGCAGTCTTGGCAGCAGCTTCAACTGTTTCCTTTCCTTGCACGATAAAATAAACATGCTTTTCTACCCTCCCATCTCAGTCTATTTTTATTGGCTGAGTCAAGGTGCACCAAGCAGAGCCTCGAGTTTCTGCCTGTCAATATTTCTGATGAGCCAGCCAGGAGTCATCTGCTCGGCTCCAGAAGTAGATTGCACAACAGACTGGCCCTGACATCTGGTGCCACAAGGAGATTTCCTCCAGAGTCCTGCTAGCAGCTCTGGAAGCCAATCTGCCTGGGACCCTATGATGACCTCATGGGAGACATGAAATGCACCTGGGTTATTTGGTAAGTACATGCATAAGGCCTTAGAAGAGCCCCAAGAAGCAGGAGGGATTAACTGTTGAGGGCATTACAGGCTCTTGGTATTTGGGGTTATTTGGTAAATAACAGGGTAGTTCCAGGGTAAGCCCTTAAGAGTCCCTAGAAGCATGAGGAACTGACTCTTGAGGTCGTAAAAGGCTCTAGGTATCTGTTAATAGGTTGGTTCAATGAATTAGGTCATATGATGTGTAACGTGTGTGTATGAGGCATTTAGACAGTTCACAGGCACAGACTCTGAGAGTCTTGAATAAGGCTTGCATTGTGAATAAGATTTTTATCAGGCAGAGTTCCCAGAATATACAGAGAAAACTCCAAAAACTTGAGGGAGGTATGGAGTTGGGGATCTTATGGTTTGTTGAGCTTGCTTATCAGGTACATTCCAAACAAGACCGAGAATAGGAAAAGAGAAAAAAACACCGATCAGAAGAGACAGGCTACATTCCTGGACACCAACTTGTGGGGAAATGACCTGTCTCCTGGCAACCCAAGAAAAGGGGGGCCCCTGAGGAGAGAGGGTGGTGGAAGGCCCTGACTCCAATTAAGCTGGGACCAGCATGCCTAGTGCAAACAGAAAGGATATTAGAAGAGAAAGTGAACTAAATTCTTACCCAGCAGTAAGAAAGAGCATGGGGTTGCCCAGTGGCCCATGATGCCAATGGGGAAAGACTCAGATTAAGGAATAAAGGCAAGTCTACAACCTAAGCCTCTGGTTATAATGAAGAGGGTTACAGCTGTATGGTTTCTAGTGGATTCTAGAACAATCCACTCTTTCCTGACCCAGAAAAAACATAGCCCCAATGAAAGAAACTGTGTTGGTCTGGGAGTCTCAGGTAAGAGAGAGAAGACTTCCTTCCTCCAACCTCTAATTTGCTCTATACAAGGAAAGTCATTAACACAGTCTTTTCTCTACATACCTGACTGTTCCATTCCCTTGCTAGAAAGAGCCTTGTTGTGCAAACTGCAAGCACAATTTTTTTTTTTTGGTTGTTTGTTTTTGATAAAGAGACCATGCAGATGCAGGTGACACCAGAGAATGGATGGTGACTGCAGATGGCTCTTACCACAGAGCCACCTACCAATTTTAGCATGGAAGGACACTACCAAGTATCAGTAATGCCAGACATCAAAAATGCAGTGGTCCTGTGGGTATCAGTATGGGCCACAAGGTGCCGGGATATACCTAAAATGTTCCCCTGGTGACAGTCAAGCTCCAACCTGGCATAGCTCTTCCCCCTTTCCCCGACTTAAGCAATACCCCATCTGGGGAGAGGCCTGATAGGCACAGGCAAAAAACATGGACTGCTCAGACCACGTCAGTTACAGTTCAACACCCCCATCCTGCTGGCATAGGAGAAAGATGGATCTGTGAACCATCAATCAGATAAGAGTCATGGTGACCCTGGAGTTTCCAACCCATATACCCCCCTATTGACCTTGTTGCCCAGTTTTTCCAGATTCACTGTGCTGGAAATGAAAGATGCATCCTTCTGCATTTGAGGGGGAAAAAGAAAATCAAGAAATATTTGCCTTTGAATAAAAAGGCCCAGACAGTGGACTAAAGCAACAACTCTGCTGGCAAGTCCTTCCCCAGGGGTTTAAAAAGAGCCCAGCTCTTTTCAGAACTGAGACAATTGACCCTGACCAATGGTATACTCCTCCACTATGTTTATGCATCACCAGGCACAGTGAGTATGCTTGCCTCCAGAATAGAGCTTTGAATTTTCTAAGCAATGCAGGCAATCAGGTCTCCAAAGTAAAAAGCTCAGGTCTACCAAAAGGAGATGATTTTTCTGAAATTTCAAATCAGAAAGGGAGAGTGAGAAATCCTCCCTGCCTGAAAAGAGGCTATCTGCAGATTGGCAGCCCCTACCAACTGGAAATAGCACCAAGGTTTTTTGGATGGTTTTTGCCTCATCTGGATCCCAAATTTCAGACTTATTGCCAAGCCTTTACACCGAGCCTTAAAGGTAAATGACACAGACCCCTTAGAATATATGAAGAAGGAGCAACAGGCTTTCGAAACTTTATAGGGTAGCTAAGAGTTGGAGTCAACTCAATGGCAACAGGTTTTTTTGTTTGTTTTAATATGACTGGGTTAAAAAAATTTTTTTTTTTTTAAGAGACATTTAATTGGATCAAAGGTCCATGTCGCAGTTTTGGAAGTGATAAAGAGGTGCCCCTCTTGTGCAAAAAATAATACCAAAAACACTGCTGAAGTGCCTGCAGGGCTCCAGTGAACTGGGGCAATGCCTGGAGACGATTGGCAGGTGGATTTCACAGAGACACCTTGAGCTCCTGGGAATTACAAATATCTGCTAATCTTTATTGACACCTTCACTAACTGGGCTGAAGCTTTTTCTTGCAGGACTAAAAGGCAACTGAGCTTGGGAAGCACCTCGTGAATGAAATCATCCCTTGATTTGTGTTTCCCATCTCCATTGGCAGTGACAGTGGGCCCTGTTTTGTGGTCTTGGTGGTTCAATTGGTGGCAACAGTCCTGAACATTAATTGGAACTTACACACAACCTGGAGACCCAAGTCCAGCCATAAAGTAGAGCAAGGTAACCAGACTCTGAAGAGACACCTAGCAAAGCTGTGCCAAGAGGCCAAGTTGATATGGACAAAGGCAATGTCTTTGGCCCTCTTGAGAGTTCAAACCATCCCTAGAAGCAGATTAAAACTTAGTCCATTCGACCTATTATACAGGCACTCTTTACTAGAAAACCTCAATATGACCAACTTGGATTTCCTTAATTATGACCAACCTCATTCACTCCACGATGTTGGAGATGTTCAAATAACTAAGTATTTGGCTTCCCTTTGGGCAACTCTGTCTTCTCTCCACAGATACCCTCACCTGAAGAACCCATCTAAGCCAAAGGTGCCCCTCCATCCATTCCAGCTTGGTGACTACATGCTTCTCAAGACATGGAAAGTCAACGCCCTTCAGCAGCAGTGGACCAGGCCCTCTGAAATCCTCTTAGCTACCTAGAAGGCTGTCAAACTCGATGGGCTCAAACTTGAATCCACCATACCGAAGTAAAGAAAACCACCCTGCTGGACTCCAAGGGAAAAACTCATCAGAACTGTGAGAACTGGATTTTTGAGCCATTTGAGGACCTTAAGTACTTTGTTTCCTGAAACGTTCCTGCATGGGTGAGATTCTTCAAGTATGGAAGTTCAGAGAGGGTAGATAAATTAATCGAGTTCAACTCATGAACAATAAATAAATTGTTTAAGTTTGCAGTGGTCTTAAGCATTTGAACTAAGTTTCAAACATTGTCTAGCTCCAGACTCCAGGCTTGTAACATCTACTCTAAATTACCTCTTAATGTCAATTTTCTGCTTTAGTGATGTCATCCCTGAGATGACAGAAAGTAATAGATTAAAAGAAGAGAAGTAACAGTGGGGTTCATATAACCCCCACTGAACCCATTGCCGTCGAGTCGCTTCCGACTTATAGCTGCCCTATAGGACAGAGCAGAACTGCCCCGTATAGTAGTGAATAAATAGGACAATGTCTGGGAGAGAAAATAAATTCAGTAGACAATAAATTAATACATTTACTCAGCAAGCTAATTGGTTCATTTTGGGTGCTGGTGGCAATTCCCTATCTCTACAACACATTTGTTTCTCTTCTAGTTACCACAAAGGTTTTTAATTTATCCTTCTGTGGCCCAATGTCATCATTCATTTTTACTGTGACAGTCTCACCTTGTTATACTTGCTCTCTTCAAACACCCATGAAATGGCATTGATCATTCTCATCTTAGCAGCTTTTGATTTGATTTCATCCCTCTTTTTTTTTTTTTTAATAGTTCTTATTTCTTATCTACTCATTTTTGTTGCCATTCGCAGGATAAACTCAGCTGAGGGAAGGCGCAAGGACTCCTCCATCTGTGGATCCCACCTGGTGGCAGTGGTGGTACCCTATGGGACTTTGATCTTCATGTACCTTCAGCAGAAGTCCAGGCACTCCTTTGATACTGATAAAATGGCTTCCATATTTTACACCCTGGTTATTCCCATGATGAATCCTTTGATCTGTGGTTTGAAGAATAATGACATGAAATATGCCTTACATAGGACTTTGGGGCAATTATGCAATACATTTTCTCAAAGTTCACTATACCATGTCATTCATATAATTTACATTATTTGCTTTAAACTTTTTTTCTGTGTGTCTCCGGAGGGGATAGTAAGTACAATAGCACAGATAAGTTCAACATATATTTCTACATTGCCTTCTGCCAATCAGTCTACTATGAGCTGTAAATAAATAAAACTGCAAAAAAATGTTGCCTTCCTTGACAGAAGAGATACATTATCAGCATAATAATTAAGAAATTGTATAATAATAATTAATAATTAAGAAATTGTATAGTATATTAGAATGTATTGGGGTGACAAATTAAAATAAAAAAAGAAGAGTCAATATGGTGATTGAGACAGGGAAACTGTAGAGATACAGGAAGAGTTTGATGTCTCTGGTGTTTTCCTCACCTAGTAGAAAAAATTTGTAGAGTGTGTGCATGCATGTGTGCGTATGTGTGTGTTTGTGTGTGCGTGTTTGCATATGTTTGTGGGCTACCACACACCTTCTTTAGTGCTCATTCTATGCCCCGAAGTGGCTAATTGCAATTGCAGGAAGATTTAGTGCTCTGGGATGATTTGAAGTACTCAGTCACTTGAATTTGCTCAAAAGTCCACGTTCTAAAGCTTGAAACCCCTCTCTTTCATCATCAGTGCCTTTAGTGTCATATGTGAGCCCTTAGAGTCTTTTTACTTTGTTGTTATCATTATATTATAATAGTAATATAAACAGTAACAAAATTAATTTATTATATTCAGAAGGATCAGCCCAGTATCTGGTTTGTCTAAATCATCCCATTTTTTCTTTATCAGTGGATATTCCAGTTAAGATAAATTTATTGAGATCAGCCATAGAAGTTTCCAGGCTTTTCCATTTTTTTCTCTTCCAAATTAATATTGGTTCCTAATTGTATGTTTTTGTCTAAGATATTTTTATCCTTATCTCTCCAGAAAATAATTATTACAATTTTTTAGAACACATTTTCTAATTGTTTCTGTATCCTTGCATAAGAAGTCTATTGTATAATGAGTAGGTCATTGCTTTGTTTTTGTTTGGATGAATTTTCTCAAATTTGGCTAGTATGAGTGTGCACTATATTTTGATCAGGGCCTATTGTTTGAATTCATCATTTTGATTATTCTACTACAAAGAAGCAAAAGGAAGTAATCCCATGTTTCTAGTGAATGAGATACAATTTGAAGCATTTTAGATATTTGCCAAGATTTCTGAACATAATTTCTTCATATTCCCTCCTAACTTTCCATGCATACTTTCCTATTTTTATTCTTTTAGTATTAAAAAATTTATAGTGAGAAAAAAATAAATTTTAGATACGCTGAAGATGTCTTTAAAAAAAAAAAATCCAACCTGAGTTTTAGGATAGGAGCGTCCAAGGAGGGGTATGATATATTTCCATGTATATAGGGAGTAGAAAACAAGTGAGAAAAAATAAAAATAAACACTGATAAAGAGGTTATTAAAAATAAAATATAAATTTAAGATACTCCCCATCCCCAATCAGGTCCAAATGGCTTGATTGGAAAATTCTATTCAAAGTTTAGGGAAAAAGAATTAGCCAATTCTCCATAAACTGAAAAAGAGGATGTATTTCCATTTTCTGTATGAGAGTAGATTCACTCTGATATCAAATGTATGCAAAAGCATTAAAACGAAACAACAGAATATAAACATGCAAAACATATACAAAAAATTAAGAATTTGAGTCTTAAACAAGTAAAGGCAATAATACAAGAAATTAGGCATGACCCAAGAATTCATGGTTGGTTTTTAAAAATCAATTAATGAATTCACCATTATAACTAATTAGAAATGAAAAATAATGCCACATAAATAGATGTAGAAAAACATTTTAAAATTCTCAATATTGTGATAATTTTGACTAAACTAATATAAAGGTGATCCAACAGAATGTGGAAATTATCGAATAATATCAATAATATCACACAAAAGTAAAATTTTGCTGAAGATCATTCAAAAGGGGTGCAGCAGTACATCAAGAGGGAAATGCCAGAAAATCAAGCTCATCAAAAGAGAACATGTAACAAGATGACTCATGACTGAAAGCAGAGAATACCAGAAAGACGTCTGCCTGTGTGTTACTGACTATGCAAAGGCATTCAACTGTGTGGATCATAACAAATTATGGATAACACTGAGAAAAACAGAATTTCCAGAACGCTTAATCGTGCTCATGAAGAACATGTACTTAGACCAAAGGGCAGTGGTATCCTGCGTGGTTTAAAGTCAAGTATGGTGTTTGTCAGGGTTGTATCCTTCCACCGTAATTATTCAATCTGTATGTTGAGCAAATAATCAGAGAAGTTGGACTATATGAAGAAGAACAGGGCATCAGAATTGTAGGAAGTCTCATTAACAACCTCCAATATGCAGATCACACAACCTTGCTTGCTGAATTTGAAGAGAAGTTGAAGCACTTATTGATGAAGAATAAAGGCCACAGCCTTCAGTGTGGATTACACCTCAACATAAGGAAACAAAAATCCTCATAACTGGACCAATAAGCAACATTATGATGAGTGGAGAAAAGATTGAAGTTGTCAAGGATTTCATTTTATTGGATCTACAATCAACACCCATGGAAGCAGCAGTCAAGAAATCAAAATATGATTTGCATTGGGCAAATCTGCAAAAGACCTCTTTAAAGTGTTAAAAAGCACAGATATCACTTTAAGAGCTAAGGTGTGCCTGACCCAAGCTATGGTGTTTTCAGTCACCTCATATGCATATGAAAGCTGGACAAAGAATAAGGAAGACCTAAGAAGAATTGATACCTTTGAATTGTGTTGAGGAAGAATAGTGACTATTCCATGGACTGTCAAAAGAAGCAACAAATCTGTCTTAGAAGAAGTACAGTCAGAATGCTCCTAAGAAAACAGGATTGAGAGACATTGTCTCACATACCTTGGACATGTTAATAGGAGAGACCAGTCCCTGGGGAAGAACAACATGATTGGTAAAGTAGAAAATAAGTGAAAAACAGGAAGACCATCGAAAAGATGGACTGACACAGTAGCTATAACAATAGGCTCAAGCATAATAACTATTGTGAAGGATGCGCTGGACTGTTTTGTTCTATTGTACATAGGGTCACTATGAGTCGGAACCAACTCGATGGCACCTAACTCCAACTAACAACAATATTAAAATGGAACTTCTTCAAACTGATGGAAGACACCCTTGAACAACCTGCAGCTACCATCACACATAAATTCTCAGTAAAACTAGGAATAAAACATCTAAGTCTACCCTAATCAGATCTGCCATTTTAGCAGATGTAGCCAATACAACGAGGCAATAAAAATAAATAAATAAAACACATCCAGATTGAAAACGAAGAAATGAAACCCTTTTTATTGATAGATGACATGATCATTTATGTATAAAATCTAAGACAGTCTACAACAGGATTATACAATTAAGAAGTTAACTTAGCATTTCTTTGAGAATTTTCTTTCCGCTTATTGGTTTATCAAAGAAAAATAAAATAAAAAGTGTGTTTGGATTTTAAGTGGGGTTGCTCTATAGATACATTTGGTGATTTCTTAGCTATAACACTGGTAATGGATTCAATTGGGTCCCCCAAAATATATTTCAATTTGGTTAGGCCATGATTTCCAATATTGTCTGGTAGTCCACCATTCTGTGATCTGATGTGACTATGCAATGTGTTGTAAATCCTGATCTCTAGGATGTTAATGAGGCAGGATTAGAGGCAGTTATGTTAATGAAGAAGGACTTAACCTACAGGATTAGGTTGTATTTTGAGTGAATTTCTTTTGAGATTTAAAAGAGAGAAGTGAGCAGAGAGGAATGGGACATGATGCCACCAAGAAAGAAGCACCAGGAGTGGAGCACATCATTTGGACTCAGAAGTTCCTAGATCAGAGGAAGATTGATGAGAAGGACCTTCCCCCAGAGCCAACAAAGAAAGCTTTCTTATGGAGCTGGAGCCTTGAATTTGGATTTCTAGCTTCCTAAACTGTGAGATGAGTCAGAATCAGCTCAAAAGCAACAGGTAAAATGTGAGAGAACAAACTTCTGTTTGTTAAAGACATCCACTTGTGATACTTCTGTTATAGCAGCACTAGATAAGACAAATACTAAAAGCAAAATCCATAAAAATTTGAACACAGCAAATTTTAAAACACCTGCTCTTCAAAAGACACATATAAAAAAACGGGGGGCGGGGGTGGGATGGAAAACCACAAACTGACAACAGATAAGTGGTAACTTTGGTAAAGGGTAAGACGATACACAACATTGGGGAAGCCAGCACAACTTGTACAAAGCAAGATCACCTAAACTTCATAGACACAACCAAACTCCCCGAGGTGCTGAATTACTGGGCTGAGGGCTATGGGGACCGTGGTCTTGGGGGAATATCAAGCTTAATCAGCATAATATAGTTTATAAAGAAAATGTTCTACATTCTACTTTGGTGAGTAGCGTCTGGAGTCTTAAAACTTGTAAGCAGATATTCCACTGCTCTCATCCTGTTAGGAAAAAAGGAAGATGAAGAAAACTTAAAGACACAAGGAAAAATTTAGTCCAAAGGACTAATGGACCACAGCTACCACAGACTCCACCAGACTGAGTCCAGTACAACTAGGTGGTACCCAGCTACTACCACAGACTGCACTGACAGGAATCACAATGAAGTGTCCCAGAGCCGGAGAAAAATGTAGAATAAAATTTTAACTCACACACAAAAAGACCAGGCTTACTGGCCTAATAGCTATTGGAGAAACCTCAAGAGTATGGCCCCAGGACACTCTTTCAGCTCAGTAAGGAAATCATTCCTGAGGTTCACTCTTCAGCCAGGAATTGGACATATCCATAAAACAAAATGAGACTAAGGGGACACACCAGTCCAGGGGCAGGAACTGAAAGTCTAGAGGGGACGGGAAACCTGGTAATAGGTAACCAAACCTTGAGAAGGGAGGGTGTTGACATGTCGTGGGGTTGGTAACCAAAGTCACAAAACAATATGTATACTGTTTAAAGAAAAGCTAGTTTCTTTCATAAACCTTCAAATAAAGTACAATAATAAAAAAAAGTTATATTTTGGAGATAATATTTTCAAATAATATATTTCATAAATGACTAGTGCCTGTAACATATACAGAGGACTCAAAATTAAAGAAAAAAAAACTATGAAAAAATGGTCATAAAAATGAGCAATAACTTATTCAAAGAAAATATGCAGCTGGCACATAAGCATAAAAAATATTCAACATCACTATTAATTAAGAATTTCAATTTAAAGTATTAATGACATACCTCTTCACATCTATTAGAACATCAGATAGGTGGTAAGTATGTGGAGGAACTGGAACATTTGTAGACTGCTAGTGGAAAATTAAAATGGTGTAAATATTTAAAAAAAAAATCTGTTTTAAGCATTAGGGTCTTAAAAAGCTAACCATACATTTACCATAAAATTTAGCCATTTTTTTCATAGATATCTACAGGAATGACAGCATTTTTTCCCTATAAAGACTTATGTACAGATCTCCATAGCAACTCTATTTGTAATAGTCAAAAACTAGAATCAACCTAACAGTTCATCTACTTTAGAATGAATAAATAACCAAGAAAATGAACACCAGTCAACAATAAAAAGTCCTGAATTATTAGTACATGAAAATATATCAATGAAAAGTGTAAATTGATTAATTAGACTGTCTCCATAACAGAAATACCACAAGTGGATGGTTTTAACAAAGAGAAATTTATTTTCTCACAGTCTAGTAGGTTACAAGTCGAAATTAATGGCATTGGCTCCAGGGGAAGGCTTTATCTCTCTGTTAGCTGTAGAGAATGGTCTTTGTCCTTAATCCTCCCAGAGGAAGATTAGAGGAGGCACAGGGACCCCATAGCCAAAGGACACACACTGCTTCTGATGCTGCTTTCTTGGTGGTATGAGGTCCCCAACTCTGCTTGCTCCCCTTTCCTTTTACCTCTTGAGAGAAAAAAGATGGTTCAGGCCACAGCCCAGGGAAACTCCCTTTTCCTTGGCTCAGGGAGGTAACCTGAGTGAGGCTGGTGTTACAATCCCACCTTAACCCTTTTAACATAAAATTACAATCACAAAATGGAGGAAACTACTCAATACTAGGAAGCATGGCCTAACCAACTTCATACACATGTTTTTGGTGGGGCATAATTCAACTCATGACAAGAACTATGTTAAAATTAAAACAACCTAGAATTAGACATTTATTCCAGAGAAATGAAAATTTCTGTTCATGCAATCACCCTTACACAAATTAGTAGATAAGTGGTAACTTTGGTGAAGTGTAAGACAGTACACAATACTAGCGAAGTCATCACAACTTGACTAGGACAAAGTCATAGAAGCTTCACAGACACATTCAAATGCCCTGAGAAGCTGAGGGCTGAGGACCATGGTCTTGGGGGTCGTCTAGCTCAATTGGCATAACACAGTCTATAAAGTTGTTCTTTTTTGACAATGAATGCAACACCATTCCTACAAGAAAGACCAGTTAATACGACTATTATTCAAATTTACACACCAACTGCTAAGGCCAAAGATGAAAAAACTGAAGATTTTTATCTTCTTTGGCTGTCTGAAATTAGTCGAACATGCAATCAGGAAGTATTCATAATTACTGATGATTGGAATGAGAAAGTTGGAAACAAAGAAGGATCAGTAGTTGGAAAATATGGCCTTGGTGATAGAAACAATGCTGGAGATTGAATGATAGAAATTTGCAGGACCAACGACTTCTTTTTTCACCAACATAAACGGCTACTATACACATGGACCTCACCAGGTGGAACACCTAGTAATCAAATCGACTACATCTGTGGAAGGATGATGGAATAGCTCAATAACATCAGTCAGAACAAGACCAGGGGCCGACTGTGGAACAGACAACCAAATGCTCATATCAAAGTTCAAGTTGAAACTGAAGAAAATCAGAGCAAGTCCACGAGAGCCAAATTAACAACCTTGAGTATATCCCAGCTGAATTTAGACACCATCTCAAGAACAGGTTTGGCACATTGAATGTTAATGACCAAAGACCAGACGAATTGTGGAATGACATAGGGACATCATATATGAAGAAAACAAGAGGTCATTGAAAAGACAGGAAAGAAAGAAAAGACCAAGATGGATGTCAGAGGAGACTCTGAAACTTGCTCTTGAAAGTTGAGTAGCTAAAGCAAAAGGAAGAAATGATGAAGTAAAGGAACCGAATAGAAGATTTCAAAGGGTGGCTTGAGAAGGCAAAATAATGTATTATAATGACACGTGCAGAGAGCTAGACATAGAAAACCAAAGGCAAGACATGCGTGGTGTTTCTCAAGCTGAAAGAACTAAAGAAAAATTCAAGCCTCGAGTTGCAATAGTGAAGGATTCTATGGGGAAAATAAAATGATGCAGGAAGCATTAAAAGGAGGTGGAAGGAATACAGAGTCATTACAACAAAAAGAATTAGTCAACGTTCAACCATTTCAAGGGGTAGTATATGATCAGGAACCAATGGTATTGAAAGAAGACGTCCAAGCTGCTCTGAAGGCATGGGCAAAAAACAAGGCTCCAGGTATTGATGGAATATCAATTGAGATGTTTCAACAAACAGATGCAGTGCTGGAGGTGCTCACTCATCTATGCCAAGAAATATGGAAGACAGCTTCCTGGACAACTGACTGGAAGAGATCCATATTTATGCCTATTCCCAAGAAAGGGGATCCAACTGAATGCGGAAATTATCTAACAGTACCGTTAATATCACACGCAAGCAAAATTTTGCTGAAGATCATTCAAAAATGGCTGCAGCAGTATATTGACAGGGAACTGCCAGAAATTCAGGCCAGATTCAGGAGAGGACATGGAACTAGGGATATCGTTGCTGATGTCAAATGGATCCTGACTGAAAGCAGAGAAAACCAGAAAGATGTTTACCTGTGTTTTATTGACTATGCAAAGGCATTTGACTGTGTGGATCATAACCAATTATTGATAACATTGAGAAATAAGAATTTTAGAGCCATTAATTTTACTCACGAAGAACCTGTACACAGATTAAGGAGCAATCGTTCAGAAAGAACAAGGGGATACTGAGTGGTTTAAAGTCAGGAAAAGTGCATCAGGGTTGTAACCTTTCACCATACCTAGTCAATCTCTGTGCTGAGCCAATAATCTGAGAAACTGTACTATATGAAGAAGCACAGGGCATTAGGATTGAAGGAAGACTCATGAACAACTTGCATTACACAGATGCCACAACCTTGCTTGCTGAAAGTGAAGAGGACTTGAAGCACTTACTGATGGTCAAAGACCACAGCATTCAGTACTGATTAAACTTCAACATAAAGGAAAAAAAAAAAAATCCTCACAACTGGACCAATAAGCCACATCACAATAAATGGAGAAGAGATTGAATTTGTCAAGGATTTCATTTTACCTATATCCACCATCAACACCTATGGAAGAAGCAGTCAAGAAATCAAATGACGCATTTTACCGGGCAAATCTGCTGCAAAAAAAAACCTCTTTAAAGTGTTGAAAAGCAAGTATGTCATCTTGAAGACTAAGGCGCGCCTGACCCAAGCCACGGCATTTTCAGTAGCATCATATCCATGTGAAAGTTAGACAATGAATAAGAAAGAGCAAAGAAGAATTAACGCCTTTGAGTTGTGGTGCTGGCAAAGAATATTGAATGTACCATGGACTGCCAAAAAAACGAACAAGTCTGTCTTGGGAGAAGTACAGCCAGAATACTCCTTAGAAGTAAGGATGGCCAGGTTGTGTCTTACATACTTTGGACAAGTTGTCAGGAGGGATCAGTCCTTGGAGAAGGACATCATGCTTGGTAAAGTACAGGGTAAACAGAAAAGAGGAAGACCCTCAAGGAGGTGCACTGACGCACTGGCTGCAACAATGGGCTCAAGCATAATAATGAATGTAAGGATGGTGCAAGACTGGGAAGTGTTTTGTTCTGTGTTACATAGTGTAGCTATGAGTCAGAACTGACTTGATGGCACCTAACAACAACAACAAGTCTATAAAGAAAATGCTCTACATTCAACTGTGGTGAGTAGAGAGTAGGGACTTAAAAGCCTGGGAGTGGCCATCTAATATACCTCTACTGGTCCCACCCTGGCTGGAGCAAAGGGGAATGAAGAAGACCAAAGACACAAGGCAAAGATTAGTCCAAAGGACTAAGGAACCACAACTACCACAACCCCCACCAGACTGAGCCCAGAACAACTAGAGAGAGCCTGGGTTCTCACTACAGAGTGTTCTGGCAGGAATCACAATACAGGGTCCCAGACAGAATGGGAGAAAAATGTAGAACCAAATTTAAATTCACACACACACAAAAAGACCAGGCTTCCTGGTCTGATACAGACTGGAGAAACGCCAAAGGTATGGCCCCTGGACACCCTTTTAACTCAGCACTGAAATTGCTCCGTAGGTTCACCTTCAGCCAAAGATTCACCAGGTCTATGGGGCAGAACAACACACTTGAAGGACATACTTCATAGTTCAATCACGTATTCGAGACTAATAAGCACACCAGACCAAATGCAAAGTCAAGAAGGCAGGAAGTGACAGGAAAACTGGACAAATGGAAACAGATAGCCTAGATTGAAGAAGGTGAGAGTGATGACACATCACTGCTTTGGCAACCAATGTCACAAAACAATTAGTGTATTACCTGTTCAATGTGGAACTAAATTGCTCTGTAAACTTTCACAGAATCACGGTTAAAAGAAAAAAAAAAGTCCTTCTATCGATGAATCATTAAGCAAATTGAAGTAAATTCACACAAGAAATAAAACTCAGCAATAAAAAAAAATAGAAGGAACAAATTATTGATGCACACAACAGTGTGGATGGACTGCGATAGAATCATGTGAAGGGAATATAATCCATCACAAAATGTTGGTGTTGTTAGCCACCACTGAGTTGACTCCAATTTATGGCGACCTTACCGAAAACAGAACAAAATGTTGTGTTGCCCTCTGCCGTCCTCAAAATCCTTGGTATGTTTGAGTCAATTGCTGCAACCACTGTGTCAATCCATCTTACGAGGGGCTTCCCTCATCCTCTTTGGCCCTCTACTTCACCATATATAATGTCCTACTCCAGAAAATGGTCTTTCCTGATGACATGTCCAAGGTAAGAAAGTTGGACAATGTTCTGTTGAAGGGAACAAAATATCTATCATTAAAGAATTTTTGTTTTGTAGGTGCTGTTGAGTCAGCTGTGACTCATAGTGGCCTATAGGGTAGAGTAGAAATGCCCAGGAAGGCTGCCTATGTTATAATCTTTATGGGTGCAGATAACCAGGTCTTTTCTCCCAGAACTGCTTGTGGGTTCAAATTGCCAAATTTTGCATAGCAGTGGGCATTTAAACATTGCACCACCAGGGCTCCTTCCATTAAACAATGTTGTTGTTGTTATTAGGTGCCATCAGGTCAGTTTCTACTCATTGCAACCCATGTACAACAGAACAAAACACTGCCTGGTCCTGTGCCTTCCTCACAATAGTTGTTAGGTTTGAGCTCACTGTTGCAGCCACTGTACCAATCCATCTCGTTGAGGGTCTTCCTTTTTTCACAGACCCTCTACTTTACCAAGGCTGACATCCTTCTCTAGGGACTGATTCTTCCTAATAACATGTCCAAAGAATGTGAGACATAGTCTCACCATTCTTGCTTCTAAATAACATTCTCCAAGACAGATTTGTTCTTTCTTTTGGCAGTCCATGGTATATCAATATCCTTCCCCAAAACCACAATAAAGGATAAACAGGTGAAAAAAGTATATATATATATATATATACACACATATATATATGTATATATATACATATATATATACACATATACATATAAATACCATTATATATCACAAATAAGAAAAAAGTCACAAATACATCTTTAATATTTAAAATTACAAAATGCACCAAAAAGATTTATAGTGCAATAATTATATATTCATAATAAAACATTACACACAAAATATCACACTGTCAAGGTGTGATGGTTCGGGTTGTGTGTCAACTTGCCTGGGCCAGGATTCTCAGTGGTTTGGCAGTCCTATGTTTTGTTATCACTTCCATGATGAGATTTGATATAATGTGGTCACCTCCATGATGGAATCTGCTGTCAACAGCCAATGAGTTGAAAGGAAGTTTCCTTGAACTTGTGGCCTGCATTGAATATAAGTGTACATTCTTGCATGGTTGGTGGGCCTTTGCTTGCTCTGGATCCTGAAGCTGGTTCCTATACATCTGACCTCTGGTTTTGGGGACTGGAGCTAGCAGCTTGCCTGCAGTCTTGCCTGCTGATCTTGGGATTTGTTGATCTTCCCAGACTGTGAGCAAGTGCCCTGCTCTATGACCTGTGAGTCTTGGGATAGCCAGCCCCTAGATATCATTGCTCCATATTCCCTCTAAATTGTCCATAAGTTTTTTCTTATTTTTATTCTTTTAATATTGAAAAAAAGAAAAACTGTAATGAGAAAAAAATTAAATTTTAGATATGCTAAAGTTGTCTTTAAAAAAAAAAAATCCAGTCTAGATTTTAGGTTAGGACCCTACAAGGTGGGTTATGGTGTATTTCCACATATGTAGAGACCAGAAAACACATGAGAAAAATATCACTTATAAAAGGACATCAAAACAGAAATTTAAAACACATCCCATTCCCAATCAGTGCAAGTGGCTTGACTGGGAAATTCTATTAAGCTTTTAGGTAAAAAGAATTAGCCAATTCTACAGAAACTCTTCTATAAAACTGAAAAGAGGAATATTTTCATTTTCTATGTGAGGATAGCTTCACCCTGATATCAAGCACAGACAAAGGCATTAAAAGAAAATAACAGAGCATGTAAGTGAGAAAACTAAAGAAAAATTAAAAAAATTGAGTCTGGCAATAGATAATAGTACACCAAATAGGCATGCCTGAATAGCTTTACATTAAAAAATCAATTAACGACATTCACCATAGTTACAAAGAAAAATGAAAAATGATGACCTATAAATAGATGTAGAGAAACATTTTAAAAGTCCCAGTAATTGTGATAAAACTTTGACCAAATTAGGATTGAAATGGAGCTTCTTCAAACTGATAGAGGGCAGCCATGAACAACTTGCAGTTACAATGACACATGGTCTGAAATATTTAACACATTTTCCCTAAGACCAGGAACAAAACAAGTAAATCTACTCTTGCCAAATCTATCCCATATTTTAGTGGATGCTCTAGGCAACACAATAAGGCAATAAAAAAATTAAATCAATAAATAGAAAGCATCCAGATTGGAAAAGAAGGAGGGAGACTTTATTTATTGATAGATGACGTGGTTTTTTTATGTAAAAATCTAATACAGCCTACAATACAGTTATAGAGCTAAAAAGTTAACAGCATTTATTTGTGAATTTACACTTAGCTTATTAGTTTATATAAAAAAAAAGGCTTTTGGGTTTTAAGTGGTCTTTCATTGACTATAAATACATTCGGAGATTTCACAGAGAACCAAAAGCAAAATCTATAAATACTCTGACAACATAAAATATTAAAACTTCTGATCTTCAAAAGACACTTGTATAAAAACAAGTCATATTCTAGGAGGTAATATTTTCCAAATAATATATCTCATTAAATAGCCTGTATCCATGCTATGTACCCTCTTCCCACCCCACCTCATTGCTGTCAACTAGATTCTGACTCATAGTGACCCTATAGGACAGAATAGAACTGCCCCATAGTTTCCAAGGAGCCCCTGGTGAATTCAAACTGCTGACCTTTGGTTAGCAGTGTAGCACTCAACCACTATGCCACCAGGGTTTCCTTATTTATAATAGCTAAAAATTAGTAACAACCCCAAATGTCCTTCTATGTGTGAGTGGGTAATCAAACTGTACTAAATTCATACATGAAATAATACTCAGCAGTAAAAAAGAACAAATTATTGATGCACACAACAGATTGGATGGACCTCAATAGAACCATGGGAGATGAAAATAGTTGATCACAAAAGGTTGTGGTTGTTGTTACCTGGCACTGAGTGACTCCAACTCATGGTGACCTTATGTAAAACAGAGCAAAACATTGCTTGGCCCTGTGCTGTCCTCACAATCATTGGTATGTATGAATCCATTGTTGGAGCCACTGTGTCAATCCATATCTCATAGATGGCTTCCTTCGTTGTTGTTGGCCCTCTACTTCACCAAATATGATGTCCTCCTCCAGAAACTGATCTTTCCTGATGACATGCCAGAAGCAAGAAAGTCAGACAATGTTTTGTTGGAGGCAACAAAATACCTGCCATTAAAAAATTTTTGTTAGGGGCTGTCAAGTAGATTGTGACTCATAGCAACATATAGGACAGGGTAGAAATGCCCCATAGGGTTGCCTAATCTTTGTGGGTCTAAATGGCCAGGTGTTTTCTCTACGGAAAGGCTAGTGGGTTTAAACAGCTAACGTTTCAGTTAGCAATGAGTGTTGAACATTCTACCACCAGGGCTTCTTCAGTGAAGAATAGACAAGTGGAAAAATATATATATATAATATATATATGTATGTATATATATATATATATATATATAAACCAAACCCGTTGCCATTGATTTGATACCAACTCTTAGCCACCCTATAGGACAGAGTAGAACTGCCTCATAGGGTTTCCAAGGAGTGCCCGGTGGATT
The DNA here is from genome assembly GCF_024166365.1 of Elephas maximus indicus. Taxonomy (NCBI): domain Eukaryota; kingdom Metazoa; phylum Chordata; class Mammalia; order Proboscidea; family Elephantidae; genus Elephas; species Elephas maximus. The sequence goes on along the minus strand of NC_064838.1, from coordinate 78,725,473 downwards.
AGAACTGTTGACCTTTTGATTAACAGCCTTACTCTTAAATACTACACTGTATACATACCATTACACAGGGCAAAAAAGCAAAAAAAAAAAAAAAGTCATGAATGGATACATTACAAATATTTAAAAGACAAAATGCAGCAAAAGATTTATAGCACTGTAACTACATATTCATAGTGAAACATTACATACAAAATATCACAGGTTACAAGGGTGTATTGACATGGTAAAGCATTATGTCAAGCACAGCAGAAAATGTATGAAGCTGAGATAGTTTTGGAATGAAGAGTTGACAGAATGAAAAAACAGAAAAGATTGAAATCTAATGATGGAAAATAAAACAAACGAGCAAAAAACCTAAACAGACCAAAAAAACAGACAGATGATGGCAATTGAGTATGAAATGAGAAGCAAGTGTAGCATTTTTGTTCCTGAGGTCAAAAAGAAAAAAATAAAACCCCCGACAATAGCAATAACAGCAACAATAACAATAGCAAACAAAGAAATGATACCGTTTGAAGAGACCACTGTAGAAATGGGGAAAATTGACAGCTTTGTTTTATAGCTACAGTGTTTTTCTGGATTCCTGGGTGGTAAAAATGAATAGTTAACAAAGAGTAAAATGTAAGAATGTATGATATAGTTAAATACAGACGAGCATACACACTATATGAAGAAAAACTTGCTCACAAATGAATACAAATTGTCCTGGACAATTAACAGACAACCCCAGATATGTTGCTAAGCTATCAAATGCTTCAGGGTCAATCAACAAATTGCTTGGCATCTCCTCAGGGAGAATCTCCAAGGGTGAAAAAAAGCCTTTAAATTGTTCTCACTGCGCCATGTTAAGAATCGCATGAGAGAGTCAAGACAGAGACTTCATTACAGGTAAAAAATAAGACAATTTCCATATTTTACCAATATCCAGAAAGTTTCAGTGACACTTGCCAGTCCCACCTTTATTCAGTAGCAATTTTTTTGCAAAATATTAGGACTTCTGATTCAATTCTGTGTGCATTCTACTTTTCAATTGTGCCTGAGACCAGGATTCTCCCCCTTTTTTCTTCTTACTATTTTTTTTCAAACATTCTCAATTTGTTTCAGAGGCTAAATGCTCATAAGAGTCTTTGAAACATGATCATTATAAGGCTAAATAATATTTTTTTTTATAAAAAGTTATATGAATAAAAAAGAAGCCAAGCCAGTTGTCCCGGAGTCAGTTCTGACTCATAGCCACCCCATAAGTGTCAGAGAGCTGTGCTCCATAGGGGTTTCAATGGCTGTGAACTTTCATAAGTAGATCTTTCTTCCTTCTAAGGCACTTCTAAGTGGACTGGACCTGCCAATCTTTCAGTTAGTAGCTGAGCTCTTAGTCATTCGCACCTCACAGGTAGCCTAATTATGTAAATGATAGAACTCCAATGTGAAAGTAAAAGACACATATACGGTATTAAAAAATACTGTAGCAGAATTATGAAGTTGTATGTATTCAGTCTCCAGTGTTGATGTCTTTCCAAATCGTTAGTAATATACCAGCCTTAGGCTCTTTTTATATCTGTTGAAAATACAATTTAATATTTAATGCTTATTTAAATAACTGTATAAATGTGCATTTTTACTAATCTCTTAATGAGGAATAAATAAATTTCCATCTTAAACCTCATGTTGAGGTGTGGAAAGCAATTTTTGGAGTTTAGGAAATTTTTAAAGTACCCAGTTTTATGATGATAGTATAATATATAAAATGCTCTTCAATTTCCAATGGAATCTGGCAGAAAGAAGATGTAATTTTCTCAAAGAGTATACCTTTATGAAGCAAGAATTAGATACTCAACAAAGATAGTAAACTATGAAATTTACTTTGGTGCTCTCCATAGAACTCCAAAGCTCTTGAGAGAAAGTTCTTTTATTTTCCCTGACTTAATAGAAAAATCATTATTAACTGAAGTGTTTTTTTTTTCCCTCAGCCTTTCATCACTGCAACTAAACAAGAGATATATCGCTTTTATTGCATTCATTGAAGACAGTGAATTTCTTAATTGCAATACCTACTGATACCCAATTCAGTTTTATTTTTTCACATTTATTGAGCTTTAGATGAAAGCTTACATAGCATATTAACTTTCCAATCAATGATTCTTGACACAAATTGTTTCATGACCTTGGTTTCAATTGCTGCAATGTGTTAGCACTCTCCACGTTTCCTCTCCTGGTTCCCCATTTTCATTAGACCTGTTTCCCTGTTCCTCCGTGTCTTGGTTTTAGGCAAGTGTTGCCCTTTTGGTCTAATATACTTGGACGTTCTAAGAAGCACATTCTTCAGGGATGTTACTGTTTATTTTATAGCCCCATTTATTATTTCACTGAATGACGGCCTCCAGGAGAGAATATACTTTCATGTTACAAGATTGTCTTATGACAATAGTTTTGAAGATTCTTCCAATCTCTTTCAGACCAGGAAATCTGGTCTTTTTTTTTTTTTTTTTTTAATTTTGTTCTACAATTTTTACCCATTCTACCTGGGTCTTTCTATTGTGATCGTGGTCGGAGTTGTCTGTACTGGTAGCCAGGCACTGACTAGTTCTTCTGGTCTCAGGCTAGAGGAAGCTGTGGTTCATGTGCGTCATTAGTCCTTTGGACTAATTGCTTCCTTTAGTCTTTGGCTTTCTTTGTTCTCCTTTGCTCCAGGAGCAAAGAGACCAATGGTTGCTTTTCTGACATAAGCAATGTGTGTGCTATGCATAAGGAGGAGGTAGGTTATCAGAAGGCCACAACATTATATACAATGTTTTATATGAGGTAGTGTATTTCCCCTGTAACCGTTTTATAATTTAGTGTGATAGTATTGTATTTTCTTATTTGCTTGGTTATTCCTGACTCAGAGGCTGCTGGTACTGCTATTTTCATGGTAAGTAGTATCATTTCAAATCATTCATTCTTTTACCTGAAACTGTCATCCTCATCCTTCTCTGGTATTTGTTTGTTTAACCTGTGGCTTATTTAAAAAAAAAAAAAAACCCAGTGCTGTTGAGTCTATTCCGACTCATAGTGACCCTATAGGACAGAGTAGAACTGCCCCATAGAGATTCCAAGGAGCGCCTGGTGGATATGAACTGCTGACCCTTTGGTTTGCAGCCATAGGTGGCTTATTAGGGATATGTACATACATTTTAATTTCAATATATTTATGTTTATATACATTATGTGCTATATAATATTACAAAGAATTACCCAGATCCTTAATGTACAAAAAGAGTTAAATAAAAACCAGGAATCCATGTACATCTTTTCAGTGCATTTGGTCCTAGCTCTTGAGTAACATATGGATTTTAACTTGTTTTTCCTATAAACTGGAGAATGTCTATCCAAAAGGAATGTTTTAATGAAACTTCATTATTTAATATCAGTGACAATGACCTCAATTTTCCCAGTTTGCTCAAATTTACTCTCATACTCTTAGGATCTTCCATGAGCAGATATATGTGACTTGATAAAAATAACTTAGCATATGTTAGTTATAATGAAAATGCCCCTAGGGGAAGACATGTTGTTAAGTGCCATGGAGTAAATTCCAACTCATAGTGACCCTACCTGCAACAGAAGGAAACACTGCCCAGCTCTGCACCACCCTCACAATCCTTGTTATGCTTGAGCTCATTCTTGCAACCACAACATCAATACATCTCATTGAGGGTCTTCCTCTGTTTCCCTGACCCTGTACTTTACCAAGCATGATGTCCTTCTCTAGCGACTGATCCCTCCTGACATGTGCAAAGAATGTGAGAAGTAGTTTTGTCATCCTTGCTTCTAAGGGGCATTTTGGCTATATCTCATTAAAGACAGATTTGTTCATTTGGCAGGCAGTACATGGTATATTCAATATTCTTCTCCAACACCACAATTCAAAGGCATCAACTCTTCTTCAGTCTTCCTTTTTCATCATTCCGCTTTCACATGCCTATGAGGTGACTAAAAATACCATGGCTTGTATTAGGTGCACCTTAGTCTTTTAGCTGACATCATCTCTTTTTAACACTTTAAATATGCCTTTTCCAGCCAGTTTTCCCAGTGCAATGCGTCTTTTGATTTCTTGACTGCTGCTTCCATGGGTGTTGAATGTGGACCCAAGTAAAATGAAATCCTTGACAACTTCAGTCTTTTCTCTGCTTACCATGATATTGCTTATTGGCCCAGTTGTGAGGATTTTTGTTATCTTTATGTTGAGGTGTAATCCATACTGAAGGCTGTGGTCTTTGATCTTCATCAGTAAGTGCTTCAAGTCCTGTTCACTTTCAGCAAGCAAGATTGTGTCATCTGCATATCACCGGTTGTAGTCTCCCTTCAATCCTGACCCCCTGTTCTTTTTCATATAGTCCAGCTTCTCCGATTATTTGTTCAGCATACATAGTGACTAAGTATGGTGAGAAGATACAACCCTGACACACACCCTTCCTGAGGGGAGGACGTATTTTAAGTAAACTTATATTCAAATGGTTTCAGTAGAGTAGAAGGTACATAATCCAAAAGATTGGCACACTAATGGTTCAGTTTTCATCATGGAGTTGAGGATGCTGTAGGGAAAGGCTGGGGTCAGTTACATGGATAGCACACTACTCAACCTGATCGTCATCATAACCCTGACATAGAAGCTAAGTCACACGAGAAGAACTAACAACTACATAAGTAAACTCCTTTCAGGCAACTCACTGTCATCATTTTAAAAATAAGAAAAACACTACGTACTTGAAATTTGGGAGCTATTTTCCAATACCATAAACATATTGAAATATTTAATCTTCATTTATCTATCCAACAATCCTGAAAGGACATGGTCATTTAGGAGATGTGGAAAAAGAGATTAAATATTTTATTAGATAACCGACAAGTGGAGGGTGTAACAGAGACTATAACTACATGTGTCTATCACTGGGGATATTTCCATATATAAAGGCAAATAGTCCCCACCACAATCTATCAGATTTTCCTTGTGTTCAACACCTGTCAAGTGTATTGCTTCAGTCTGTACCACCTGTGGCACAATGGCTTTCAAAGGACTATGCTTCAAATTAATTTTTTCCATACATTTTGGGATTTTGCACTTTAAAATTTTTATAATGTAATTAAAAATGTATCATAATTTTGTAACTGCCGTTATATAAATGACAAACAGAAAGTTTAATAACAGCCATATACCTAACACTTAAAACTTTTAAATTTATTTATCTTTTAATTCATTTATGTATATATGTATGTGTATGTTTATATATATATTTACCTATATGTATATATAAATGTATATGTGTATATTTAAGAATACAAAAAAAAAATTTTTTTTTTTTTTTATGTCTAGATTAGAGTTTCTCAGTTACAGCCTTATTGACATTTTGGGCTGGAAATTTTGTTATTGTGGGGAGATGCCCTGTATGTACTAGAATGTTTGGTAATAGCCCCACCTTCTATTAGTTAGCAATAGTACCCTTCTCCTAGGTGTGACATCCAAAATGTCCCAGACATTGACAAATGTTCCTTGGGGAGAAAATTTTCCTCAATTGGTAACTAGTTATCTCCCTCTTTCTCTTCTTCTTTCCTTTCTCCCTATCCCTCTCGCTCTATCTCTATGTGTTGTTATTGTTGTTGTTAGGTGCCATAGTGTCAGTCGTGGGAGATAAATTTACTTTCAACTATCTATATTGGAAAGTTTGAATTTATCTTATTTATTTAGTATACTAGCTCTGTATACAAAAACTCCACCAGATGATTCTACAAAAAAAGTATTGACTATGCTGATGTTTCTATTCAGAATAGGTTTCCTGACAGACCAAGATGGACAAACACAATCTAACAGAGCTGAATTCATTCATTTTGTTGGGAATCACAGACCGCCCAGAGCTGCAGGCTCCACTATTTGGGCTGTTGCTCATCATCTATGTGATCTCAGTGGTGGGCAACTTGGGCATCATCATCCTCACCAAGATGGACTCCAAGCTACAAACACCCATGTACTTTTTTCTCAGACATCTGGCTATCACTGATCTTGGTTATTCAACAGCTGTGGGACCCAGAATGTTGGTAAATTTCATTGTGTATGAAAACAGAATTTCCTATTACTTTTGTGGTATTCAACTAGCTTTCTTTATTGTGTTCATAACTAACGAATTATTTATTCTGTCAGCAATGTCCTATGACCGCTATATGGCCATCTGTAACCCTCTCCTCTACACAGTCATCATGTCACAAAGGGTGTGTCAGGTGCTGGTGGCAATCACCTATCTCTACAGCACATTTGTGTCTCTTCTCATCACCATAAAGATTTTTAATTTATCCTTCTGTAGCTACAAGGTCATCAGTCACTTCTACTGTGACATTCTCCCAGTGTTATCTTTGCTCTGTTCAAACACACATGACATTGAACTGATCCTTCTTGTCTTAGCAACTTTTAATTTGATTTCATCCCTTCTAATAGTTCTTGTTTCTTACCTTCTGGCTCTTGTAGCCATTCTCAGGATGCACTCAGCTGAGGGCAGGTACAAGGCCTTTTCCACCTGTGGATCCCACCTGACTGTGGTAGTAGTGTTCTATGGGACTTTAAGCTTTATATACATGCAGCCCAAGACCAGTCACTCCTCTGACACTGATACAGTGGCTTCTATATTTTATACCCTGGTTATTCCCATGTTGAATCCTTTGATTTATAGCTTGAGGAACAGAGATGTAAAATTTGCCCTACACAGGACATGGAAAAAAATAAGCAATATCTTTTCTAAAGTTTGATGTACCGTATGGTTCCTATAAGCTTATATCATGGACTTCAAACCTTGCCTGTGTGCCTCCAATGAGAATAGCATGCACAAATATATTCAACATATGTTTATAAATTGCCTTCTATGTGCCAGTTACTCTTTTAAGTGCTGTAAATGCATTGATGAACAAAAGAATGAAAACCCTTTCCTTCCTTGAAAGAGAAAGATGGATAGTAAACATAATAATTAAGTCAATTTTATAGTACAGAAGAAAGTGTGGGACCATGTGGCACAGAGGTTAGAGTGCTAGGCTGCTAGTTGAAAAGTTCTTGATTTGAAATCACCAACTTCTCAATGAGAGAAAGATGTGACAGTCTGCTTCCATAAAGATTTACAGTCTTGGAAACTCTATGGGGCAATTCCACTCTTTACTATAGAGTCATTATGAGTTGGAATGGGCTCAATGGCAGTGCGTTTGGCTTTTTGGAGAAAGTGTTGGCAACCATGAAATCAGGCAAGGAGAGTGCATACACTGAGTGGGAGCGGGAAGAAGTACTAGGTATGAAAGCACTGTTACAGTGATTCCAGTGGTTTTTTTTTTTTTTTTCCAATTAGTAGAATAAACTTTGCAATGTCAGCATATGTTTTTGTCAGTGTAAGCCCTTGCCTTCTGTTTTAACATTCATATACTTCTGAGGGGTGTATTAGATTCAGGCCAGGCTGCAAGGAGTCTCGGTGATTGTGATGATTTGGAGTACTCAGTTATCTGAATTTGCTCAAATGCTCCCTTTCCAGACTTGGAGCGGCACCTTTTCTCCTTACTACCTTTACTTTCACATGTAAATTTGTTAACATACCTTGCAATTTAGCAATTCACAGGTTCAGCTCTGCATCTGACTTTGTTTAAATCTACAAATTTTACCTGTATCAAGAATATATACCAATTAAGATAAATTTCTTGAAGCCAACTGTAGAGACTCTTGGGTTTGGAATCCTTTCCCCACTGGTTATTCTCATTTTAGTAATTATCTTGTTGTTACATGTGTTGTTACCTTTTTGTATCTATATAAAAAACTTTTTAAAACTGTTTGTTTAATTATTTTTGTTGTCGTTATTTCCTTGGGTAACAGGATATTCTATGATGAGCTAATTTGACTGACTTTCACCGGTTTGGTATTCCTAAACTTTGGTCAATAGTTACCATGCACTGTATTTTTATAGATTTTTGTTCACCCTATTGTGAGAAGAAAAATGAGTTAATCCCATAGTTTGTCCAATTCAAGTAAGTTCTGTTATGTGGCAAGGATACAGTTATCTTGCCTTGTGGACACAGTAGCTCCATATTACTCCTCAAATTTTTCCATACATTTTTCTTTCTTTTTTTAATTTCTGGAATTTTATTGAAGCTACTAGAGTCTAGGAGCCCTGGAGCTTGTGCTTAAGAGCTCAGCTGCTAACCAAAAGGTTGACAGTTCAAATACAACAGCTGCTCCTTGGAAACCCTATACAGCAGTTCTGCTTTGTACTATAAGGTTGCTATGTGTCAGAACCAGCTCCATGGCACCTAACAACAACGATAACCAGTGTTTAATTTTTTTTCTTGGTTCACAATCGTGAAATAAAATCCCCTGTGTAGCCAATGAAATTTGGATAAGTTAGTTAATTGGAATATGAGAAAAAGATACATGTTAGATTGTCATGTGAGTATAAATACTTTGAAAGGCTTGAAGCAGATAGAAGGTTAAGATGCTCATGAGCACTACCAGGTAATAATATTTTACATTGACTGAATGCTATATCATAATCATTCTTTAAGTTTTAATTAATTTAATCACCATAACAGCTCTGTGAGGTAGATTCTATTAATATTTACATTTTTTAAAATAAAATGGAGGTTCAGAGAGGGAGAATAAATCATCCAAGTTCAACTCATTAAGGATAAATTAATTATCCAAGTTCACAAATATCTTAAGCATTGGAACCAAGTTTCAAACATGGTGTCTAGCTCCAATTTCCATGCTCATAACAGCTACTCTAAATTATCTCTTAATGTCAGGTTTCTGCTTTAGTGATGTCATCCCCAAGATGACAGAGAATAAAACTTCACTCTGGCAGGTATCAGATTAAAAGAAGAAAAAGAGAAGTGGGGTTTTTAAAATAGTAAGTACCTAGGACAATGTCTGGGAGGGAAAATAAATTCCATAAAGACAATGAATTAATCAATTGACTCAGAAAACAAATCTGTTCATTTTGGATGCATGACTTACTCAAACCAAATAATGGAAAACCATGACAAAGTAGATGCAGGACATAGTCTGAGCAGGTTTATAATAAATTTGCAATGAGGGATATCAGGAATTATCATTAAGTAGTAAGGAACATGATCAAAATAAGTAAGGAAGATCTTATCTTAAGAAATGATTTCTGGATTTTTGCCTTGAGAAGTTCAGCCTCCTTTTAAAAATACAGAAGTAGACTAAAAAGAAGAAGAATAAGAAAGCTAAAACACTATTGCTAATGACTTGTTGAAGTTTCCAGGGGCTTGTCAAAGTCAATGTTACTTCATTATAGATGGAGTCTGTGAGGAGAAGGTTTATTCCCCACCATCTTTTGCTTCCTGGGCTTTGTTGCTGCCTGAGCTCAATTTTTGGGGAATTTAATTTAATTATAAAAGATTGGGAAATATATTGATTTTGATTTTGCTGAGCTCCTGGACCAGTGAAAGCCAACAGGCTCCACTACTGGACTTTGTTTTTTTAGTTTTAATTATACAGAAATTAAACCCTCTTCCCTGAGCTAGTGTTTCAGTGATTATTTATTTAGTGTTTCCTTACATGCATGGGAAAAGCATTCTTAGATGATACAATCAGAAGAGGCAAAAGCAGCACATTCAATTTCAAAAGATGGGAATTATGGGATTCTATGTTGTACCATTTATACAGATTAAGATGTAAATGAACCAGCTGAAATATGCGATATATTGGACATTGCAATGGCTAATGTAAACATCAAAAGCTCTCCACCACAGGAATCATACAAATCAAAAGGAACAACATACCGCTCAAGATATCCATCAACCCAAAAATATATATTTGTCTAATACATGTATATAGTTTTTCACTGAAGGGGCTTCCGAAAAGAAGAGAGAAAGAGAAAGAGAGAGAGAATAGTAAGAAAATACCAACTGAGGAGATTGAGTATAGGAGTTATTATTATAGTTAGAATAAGAAACAATCAGTGATTTATTAAAATATTTCATAATCCTCAATAATCTTAATACTTATTGTTACTGATAGATACTGTCCTGTCTGTTCTGACTTGGTGACTCCATGTACAACAAAAGAAACACTTCCATACCCTGGGTTATCCTCATAATCTTTGCTATTCTTGAACCCATTGTTTCAGCCACTGTGTCAATTCGTCTCATTGAGGGCTTTCCCCTTTTTCACTTACCTTGTCATTACCAGTCACGATGTCCTTCTCCAGGAACTGGTCCTGTCCACCAAGTGTCAAATAGTATCTGCATATAATTTCTAAATTAGAGAAAGTTACTAACAAGCAGTCCACAAGGGCCAAAATATGGCCTTGAGTATATCCCACCTGAATCTGGAGACCACCTCAAGAATAGATTTGACTCATTGAGCACTAATGATTGTAGACCAGATGATTTATGGGAAGACACCCAGGACATCATACATGAAGAAAGCAAAAGGTCATTAAAAAGACAGGAAAGAAAGAAAAGACCAAAATATCCAGAGAGACTTTGAAACTTGGTCTTGAACATAGTGTAGCTAAAGAGAATGAAAGAAATGAAGTAAAGGAGCTGAACAGAAGATTTCAAATGGCAGCTCTAGGAGACAAAGTAAAATATTCTAATGAGATGTGCAAAGCCCTAGAGTTAGAAAACCAAAGGGAAAAACTCACTTGGAATTTCAAAAGCTGAAAGAACTGAAGAAAAATTTCAAACCTTGAACTGCAAATTTGAAGGATTCTATGGGCAAAGTATTGAATGACGCAGGAAGCATCAAAAGAAGATAGAACACACAAAATCACTGAATCAAAAAGCATTTGTGGATGTTCAACCATACCAAGAGGTAGCATATAATCAAGAACCAATGTTATTAACAGAAGTTGGAGCTGCACAGAAGACACTGGTGAAAAACAAAGCTCCAGGAATTGATGGAATACCAATTGAAATGTTTCAACAAAAGGATGCCGTGCTGGGGGTGTTCATTTCTCTATGCCAAGAAATTTGGAAGCCAGCTACCTGGCCAACTGACTGGAAGAGATCCATATCTGTGCTCATTCCAAAGAAAGGTGAGCCAAGAAAATGCAGAAATTAAAGAACAATATCATTAATATTACAAGCAAGTAAAATTTTTCTGATGATCATTGAAAAGCAGTTGCAGCAATACATTGACAGGGAACTTCCAAAAACTCAAGCCAGAATCAGAAGAGGACATGAAACAAAGGATGTCATTGCTGAGGTTATGTGGATCTTGTCCGAAAGCAGAGAGTGCCAGAAAGATGTTTACCTGTGTTTTACTGACTGTGTGAGTCATAACAAACTATATATAACATTTTTTTTTTTTTTTTTTTTTTTTTTTTTATAATAACTTTTATTAAGCTTCAAGTGAACGTTTACAAATCCAATCAGTCTGTCACATATAAGTTTACATACATCTCACTCCCTACTCCCACTTACTCTCCCCGTCTTGAGTCAGCCCTTTCAGTCTCTCCTTTCTTGACAATTTTGCCGGCTTCCCTCTCTCTCTATCCTCCCATCCCCCCTCCAGGCAAGAGTTGCCAACACAATCTCAAGTGTCCACCTGATATAATTAGCTCACTCTTCATCAGCATCTCTCTCCCACCCGCTGACCAGTCCCTTTCATTTCTGATGAGTTGTCTTCGGGGATGGTTCCTGTCCAGTGTCAGCTGAAGGTCTGGGGAGCATGGCCGCCGGGATTCCTCCAGTCTCAGTCAGACCATTAAGTTTGGTCTTGTTATGAGAATTTGGGGTCTGCATCCCACTGATCTCCTGCTCCCTCAGGGGTCCTCTGCTGAGCTCCCTGTCAGGGCAGTCATCGATTGTGGCCGGGCACCAACTAGTTCTTCTGGTCTCAGGATGATGTAGGTCTCTGGTTCATGTGGCCCTTTCTGTCTCTTGGGCTCTTAGTTGTCATGTGGGCTTGGTGTTCTTCATTTTCCTTTGCTCCAGGTGGGTTGAGACCAATTGCTGCATCTTAGATGGCTGCTTGTTAGCATTTAAGACCCCAGACGCCACATTTCGAAGTGGGATGCAGAATGATTTCATAATAGAATTATTTTGCCAATTGACTTAGAAGTCCCCGCAAACCATGTTCCCCAGACCCCCGCGCTTGCTCCGCTGACCTTTGAAGCATTCATTTTATCCCGGAAACTTCTTTGCTTTTGGTCCAGTCCAATTGAGCTGACCTTCCATGTATTGAGTGTTGTCTTTCCCTTCACCTAAAGCAGTTCTTATCTACTGATTAATCAATAAAAAACCCTCTCCCACCCTCCCTCCCTCCCCCCCTCGTAACCACAAAAGTATGTGTTCTTCTCAGGTTTACTATTTCTCAAGATCTTATAATAGTGGTCTTATACAATATTTGTCCTTTTGCCTCTGACTAATTTTGCTCAGCATAATGCCTTCCAGGTTCCTCCATGTTATGAAATGTTTCAGAGATTCGTCACTGTTCTTTATCGATGCGTAGTATTCCATTGTGTGAATATACCACAATTTATTTACCCATTCATCCGTTGATGGACACCTTGGTTGCTTCCAACTTTTTGCTATTGTAAACAGAGCTGCAATAAACATGGGTGTGCATATATCTGTTTGTATGAAGGCTCTTGTATCTCTAGGGTATATTCCTAGGAGTGGGATTTCTGGGTTGTATGGTAGTTCTATTTCTAACTGTTTAAGATAACGCCAGATAGATTTCCAAAGTGGTTGTACCATTTTACATTCCCACCAGCAGTGTATGAGAGTTCCAATCTCTCCGCAGCCTCTCCAACATTTATTATTTTGTGTTTTTTGGATTAATGCCAGCCTTGCTGGTGTGAGATGGAATCTCATCGTAGTTTTAATTTGCATTTCTCTAATGGCTAATGATCGAGAGCATTTTCTCATGTATCTGTTGGCTGCCTGAATATCTTCTTTAGTGAAATGTGTGTTCATATCCTTTGCCCACTTCTTGATTGGGTTGTTTGTCTTTTTGTGGTTGAGTTTTGACAGAATCATGTAGATTTTAGAGATCAGGCGCTGGTCGGAGATGTCATAGCTGAAAATTCTTTCCCAATCTGTAGGTGGTCTTTTTACTCTTTTGGTGAAGTCTTTAGATGAGCATAGGTGTTTGATTTTTAGGAGCTCCCAGTTATCGGGTTTCTCTTCATCATTTTTGGTAATGTTTTGTATTCTGTTTATACCTTGTATTAGGGCTCCTAGGGTTGTCTATATATAACATTTTGAAGAATGAGAATTTCAAAATACTTAATTGTGTTTATGTGGAACCTGTATGTAGACCAAGTGGCAGTCATTTGAACAGAGCAAGGGGATACTGCAAAGCTTAAATCAAGAAAGCTGTGTGTCAGAGTTGCATTCTTTCACCATACTTATTCAATCTGTATACTGAACAAATAATCTGAGAAGCTGGACTATATGAAGAAGAATGTGACATCAGGTTGGGTGGAAGACTCATTAACAACCTAGGATATACAGATGACACATTCTTGCTTAATGAAAGTGAAGAGAACTTGAAGCCCTTACTGATGAATATCAAAGAATACAGCCTTCAGTATGTATTACACATCAACATACAGAAACAAAAATTCTCACAACTGGATCAATAAGCAACATCATGATAAATGAAGAAAAGACTGAAGTTGTCAAGGATTTCATTTTACTTGGATACATAATCAATGCCTGTGGAAGCAGCAGTCAAGAAATCTGAAGATGTATTTCGTTGGGCAAATTTGCTGCCAAAGTCCTCTTTAAAGTGTTAAAAAGCAAAGATGTCACTTTGAGGACTAAGTTGCCCCTGACAGTGACCTAAGCCACATTGCTAATCACCTCATAAACATGCAAAAGTTGGACAATGAATAAGGAACGGCAAGGAAGAATTGATGCTTTTGAATTATGGTGTTGGAAAAGAATATCGAATATACCATGCATTGCCAGAAGAATGACAAGTCTGTCTTGGAAAAAATATAGCCAGAGTGCTCCTTGGAAGACTTCATCTTAGGAACTTTGGACATATTATCAGGAGGGATCAGGCCCTGGGGAAGTATATCACGCTTGGTTAAGTAGAGGGTCAAACGAAAAAGAGGAAGACCCTTGACAAGATTCATTGACACAGTGGCTGCAATAATAGGCTCAAACACAACAATGATTGTGAGGATGGTGCAGGACCGGGCAATGTTTCGTTCTGCTGTACAGAGGGTCACTCTGAGTAGGATCGGACAAGTTACAACAACCACCACCTAGCAGAGGGGGCTGAGGGAACTGACCAAATAGTACTATATACATTGCTGGATTCCCAGGAGATCTGAACACAAATGCTATGAGGTAGGAAAGTCTCAGAAGTTAAGTTACAGCAGGAGTGATATTCTAATTTCCAGCATACGTGAATGGTACATTCTAGAAGTGTGAGGTACATGCCGTTCACTTCAACATGTGCTTTTTCTACTAGTTTCCACTGTGTAATTTTCTAGCAGAAGTTTTTCTTGTATTTATTGCTAGTCTAACCTATATACAATTGCAACATCAACAAATCTCTATAGGCTTACTGTTGAGAAGAATAAAAACATTTTGCATGATATTATATTACTTAAATCCCAGCAAGTGTGCACAATATAGTTTAGTAAATAACAGCAAAGTATAAGATTAGATGTTATCTATTTACATAATTATGGCTCAAAGTATTAGATTATTACTTGGAGCAATAGAAATTAGTTAACCCTAGAGGAGGCAAAATAAAAATTCAACATTTATTCTGTCATAGAAAATACTGGCTTTTTTAAAATTCACTTCACAGAATTTTCTTTGACCATCCATCACAACCAATTGATTCTATGAAACTTATGAACTTATTTAAAAATAATTGATATAGAAATAAAATATAAGAATTTTTCAAGCCTTTCTTTTGCAAAGTCATTACATTTTCATGATTTTTTGAACAATAAAAACATTTAATACCTACTCGAGAAAGCAAGTGTTCTGTGTCTTTTAAAGTGCTTTATACATAAATAAATCTCTTATTTCAGATTTCCAAATCAGACACTTGGGATTTTTTCTTTGTTACTTTTATTTTTGAGATATAAATCACATACCATATAATTCACTCACGTGGAGTTTGCAAACTTCACAGCAATTTTAGGACATTGTCATCACCCTGAAAAAAAAATCTCATGACCATCACTGGTCACTCCATATTTCCCCTCAGCCCTCTCAGCCCAAGGCAACTACCTGCTTATTTTCTGTCTTTATAGATTTGCCTATTGAGGACATGTCATAAAAATGGAAACTCAAAATACTTGGTCTTCGTAACTAGTTTTTTCACTTTCCGTAAAAGTTTTCAAGCTTCAAGCATGTTGAGGTACAACACATTTTATTGACAAATGTTACACTGTAGTGAAATACCACATTTTATTTATCTATTCTCCATTGATAGAAATTTTGTTTATTTCTACTTTTTGGCTACTATGAATAAAACTGCTATGAACAGTTATTTATGAGTTTTGTGTGGATGTATGTTTCACTTTCCCTTGGGTTCATACCTACACCAGAATGCAAAGAAAATAAAAGCTTCACAAATAGATGACAAATAACACCATAATAAATGGGGGGGGGGGAAGAAGTCAACGGTTTCGTTAATTTGGTTCAACAATCAACACCTATAGGACTAGAATCATGAAATTCAAGATCTATTCGGTTGTGCAAATCCCCTGCAAAAGACCTATTTAAAAATTTTAAGAACAAAGATATTACTTTGGTAACTAAGGTGTTTGTGACCCAGGCCTTGGTCTTTTCAATCACCTCCTATGCATGAGAAAGCTGGACAATAAAAAAGGAAGAAAGAGCAATTGATACATTTGAACTGTGTTACTGGCAAAAACTATTGGATCTCCCATAGATTGCCAGAAGAACAAACTAAATCAGTCTTAGAAGAAATGCATCCAGATTACTCCATAGAAGTGAGAATGGCAAGGTTGGGCTCACTTACTTTGGACACAAAATCAGGAAAGATCAATCTCTAGAAAAGAACATCATGCTTGGTAAGGTGTAGGGTCAGCAAAAATAAGGGAAACACTCACTGAGATGGATTGACACAATAGCTGAACAATGAACTCAAACATACCAATGATCATGAAGATGGCACAAGACCACACAACATTTTGATCTGTTATATGTAAGTCACCATGAGTTGAATCAGAGTCAGTGGCAGAGTCATTGGCAAAATGAGTTGAAGCAGAGTTACTTTTCCCTACAAAGGAAGTGCCTTACGTTAATCCAACCCTTCACCTCCTGAGAAGAGGACCTCACACTCCCAAGTCCTTTCTTTGACTTCCTCAGCTCCAGCTTTTCCCTATGACTTCTCATCCTGTTTTTCTGAACATGACCACCACAGTTACCCTTTTCATTGGTTACAAACAAATACCACTAAGCGTTTTGATGCAAGATATACACCAAGTTATTATCATTAAAAAAATACAACTTTTTCTTTAACTGCATCAAGATAATGTTAGACATTCCAAAAACTTCAGATTTCTTTGCTTTGTTAACACCATATAAAAGGTAAAATTAATTATGGAAGAGCCTACAACAACTTTTTATGATTCTTATTTTTCTCCTTTTTTATTGTCATAATAAGTATTTTCTACAATGTTTAGGGCAATTTATGCCCTATTCCTGAAAGCCTTCTCAATCATTCAGGCTACCCAAAAAATCAAGCTCAAAATTGATGTCAGATTATCAAGCTGTGAATTGCAATACCATTTTCTTCAAATGCTGTGTTGACAGTTTTGAGTCCCTGGCTGAATGTCAGCCTGTTCTGCTTCTTGAGTAGCTGATTAAGTCCACTATCTACCCATCCCCCTTATTAAGTTCTTACCCCCCGATGCACTACGTACCCATCCTAATCACCTTGGGGCCACGTACCCAATAAATAGGCACAGCCCTTATTTTCCCTAATTCCACAGAATTATTCTAAATGCCAAATACCCAGGAAACATGAGAAACCTAGCTAACCCAACTCTGCTTGTCATACATAAGCCATCTCCTACAATTCCAGTTTGTTGCTACCTTGTCCCAAGGTAAAATTCCATATGTGGTCTGAGTCTAGCCTTGCTGTGCCTCTTTGTCTCTGGGGACTATAACTGTAATAAACACAGTTACTTTTCATGGCCTCCCTGACTCCTCCCTGTGTCTCACATGACTTACTATCTCACAAATTCTTTAGAACAATAAATGTTTTCTAGTTACTCTTCTGGACTGCTGGTGACACGGTGGTTAAGAGCAAGACTGCTAACAAAAAGGTTGGCAGTTTGAATCCTCCAGCTGCTCCTTGGAAACACTGTGGAGCAGCTCTACTATGCCCTATAGGGTTGCTATGAGTCAGAATGGACTTGAGGGCATTGTTTTTGTTTTTTTACTCTTCTGGTTCCAGGAAATGCATGATACAAGGAAAGAGAACATTTTTGTTTGGAAGTTCTGTTAAAACGTGTGGTGTGCTGAGCGTTGCTTTAATCTCTCTGCCCTCATCTAGCTATATGGTGTAATAAAGGATTTATAACTTCACTTGCCAAGCTGAATGAAAACAAAACTTACCAATACATTGATCTCAAGGAAGATGTTATGAGAAGGTGATCTAAAAGTGTAATTAATGTAAAAGTCATCTGGGACTTGTTCAGATTGGTCAGAGAAATATCAAGAAAAATAAAATTGCTCCTGGGTCTAAACTAAATATATGAAATTATTGCAAAATTGATCCTGCACAAATGAAGTAATTTCAAAATGATAAGAACTGATAGAAAGTAATTTTAAAATTTTTGGTCATCTTACAATTACTAAAATTTACACAAGAACAATACTTCCAAATGTACAGAGTGGAAATCCCCCTTAGAGTTTCCAAGGAGCACCTGGTGAATTTGAACTGCTGACCTTTTGATTAGCAGCTGTAGCACTTAACCATTACGCCACCAGGGTTTCCAGAAACAGTACCAGACACACTGTATTTTAGAGTTATTTTCAATTATCATAGACACATTAAAACATTTAAATTCTTATTTATCCTTCCTAAATCCTTGCACCCCCATGTGTCTGTCAGTTTGTTGTACTGTGGGGGCTTGTGTGTTGCTGTGATGCTGGAAGCTATGCCACCAGTATACAGATACCAGCAGAGTCACCCATGGAGGACAGGTTTCAGCTGAGCTTCCAGACTAAGACAGACCAGGAAGAAGGACCCAGCAGTCTGCTTCTGAAAAGCATTAGCCAGTGAAAACCTTATGAATAGCAGAGGGACGTTGTCTGATATAGTGCTGGGAGATGAGCCCCCCAGGTTGGAAGGCACTCAAAAGATGACTGCGGAAGAGTTGCCTCCTCAAAGTAGAGTCCACCTTAATGACGTGGATGGAGTAAAGCTTTTGGGACCTTCATTTGCCTATGTGGCATGACTCAAAATGAGAAGAAACAGCTGCAAATATCCATTAATAATTGGAACCTGGAATGTACGAAGTATGAATCTAGGAAAATGAAATGGAACACATAAACATCAATATCCTAGGCATAAGTGAGCTGAAATGGACTAGTATTGGCGATTTTGAATCAGACAATCATATAATCTACTATGCTGGGAATGACAACTCGAAGAGGAATGGTGTTGCATTCACTGTCAAAAAGAACATTTCGAGATCTATCCTGAAGTACAACGCTGTCAGTGATACGATAATATCAATAAGCCTACAAGGAAAACCAGTTAATACGACTATTATTCAAATTTACACACCAACCACTAGGGCCAAATACGAAGAAATAGAAGACTTTTATCAGCTTCTGTAGTCTGAAATTGATCAAACATGCAATCAAGATGCATTGATAATTACTGGCAATTGGAATGCAAAAGTTAGAAACAAACAAGAAGGATCAGTAGCTGGAAAATATGGCCTTGGTGATAGAAACAATGCCGGAGATCGAAGGATAAAATTTTGCAAGACCAACGACTTCTTCATTGCAAATACCTTCTTACACCAACATAAACAGCGACTATACACATGGACCTCGCCAGATGGAAAGAAAAGACCAAGGTGGATGTCAGAGGAGACTCTGAAACTTGCTCTTGAGCGTCGCGCAGCTAAAGCAAAAGGAAGAATTGATGAAGTAAAAGAATTGAACAGAAGATTTCAAAGGGCCTCTCAAGAAGACAAAGTAAAGTATTATAATGACATGTGTAAAGAGCTGGAGATGGTAAACCAAAAGGGGAGAACACGCTCAGCCTTTCTCAAGCTGAAAGAACTGAAGAAAAAATTCAAGCCTCGAGATGCAATAGTGAAGGATTCCATGGGGAAAATATTAAATGATGCAGGAAGCATCAAAAGAAGATGGAATACACAGAGTCATTATACCAACAAGAATTAGTTGATATTCAACCATTTCAAGAGGTGGTATATGATCAGGAACCGATGGTACTGAAGGAAGAAGTCCAAGCTGCTCTGAAGGCATTGGTGAAAAACAAGGCTCCAGGAATTGATGGAATATCAATTGAGATGTTTCAACAAACAGATGCAGCACTGGAGGTGCACACTCGTCTATGCCAAGAAATATGGAAGACAGCTTCCTGGCCAACTGACTGGAAGAGATCCATATTTATGCCTATTCCCAAGAAAGGTGATCCAACTGCATGTGGAAATTATAGATCAATATCATTAATATTAATATTACACGCAAACAAAATTTTGCTGAAGATCATTCAAAAATGGCTGCAGCCGTATATCGACAGGAAAATGCCAGAAATTCAGGCTGGTTTCAGAAGAGGACGTGGAACCAGGGATATCATTGCTGATGTCAGATGGATCCTGGCTGAAAGCAGAGAATACCAGAAGGATGTTTACCTGTGTTTTATTGACTATGCAAAGCCATTTGACTGTGTGGATCATAACAAACTATGGATAACACTGCAAAGGATGGGAATTCCAGAACACTTAATTGTGCTCATGAGGAACATTTACACAGATCAAGAGGCAGTTTTTCGGACAGAACAAGAGAATACTGATTGGTTTAAAGTCAGGAAAGGCGTGTGTCAGATTAAATAAATACCTATTTAATCTGTATGCTGAACTAATAATACGAGAAGCTGTACTAGATGAAGAAGAACGGGGCATCAGGATTGGAGGAAGACTCATTAACAACCTGCGTTATGCAGATGACACAACCTTGCATGCTGAAATGAAGAGGAGTTGAAGCGCTTACTAATGAAGATCAAAGACCACAGCCTTCAGTGTGGATTACACCTCAACATAAAGAAAACAAAAATCCTCACAACTGGACCCATGAGCAACATCATGATAAATGGAGAAAAGATTGAAGTTGTCATGGATTTCATTTAACTTGGATCCACAATCAATAACCATGGAAGCAGCAGTGAAGAAATCAAAAGACACATTGCATTGGGCACATCTGCTGCAAAGGACCTCTTCAAAGCATTGAAGAGCAAAGATTTCACCCTGAAGATTAAGGTGCGCCTGACCCAAGCCATGGTACTTTCAACTGCATCATATGCATGTGAAAGCTGGACAGTGAATAAGGAAGACCGACAGAGAGTTGATGCCTTTGACTTGTGGTGTTGGCAAAGAATATTGAATATACCATTGACTGCCAAAAGAATGAACAAATCCGTCTTGGAAGAAGTGAGGCCAGAATGCTCCTTAGAGGCAAGGATGACAAGACTGCTTCTTACACACTTTGGACAAGTTGTCAGGAGGGATCAGTCCCTGCAGAAGGACATCATGCTTGGCAGAGTACAGGGTCAGCAGAAAAGAGGAAGACCCTCAACGAGGTGGACTGACACAGCGGCTGCAACAATGAGCTCAAGCATAACAATGATTGTAAGGGTGGCGCAGGACCAGGCAGTGTTTCGTTCTGTTGTGCATAGGGTCGCTACGAGTCGGAACCGACTCGACGGCACCTGACAACAAAATCCTTGCAAGAAAGAGTTGGAAAATGACTTTTCAGGTGTGGATAGATTCATATAATTTATGTTTTTTGCTCAAAATACCACTTTGTATATATTAAAAATGGAGCTATAGTAGAGGCTATATCTATATACATGTATCTCTATGGGTATTTTCATGTATAAAGACAAATAATTCCCATCGTCATCAATTATATATCTATCCATTACCTCTTAAGTTGACTGTTCTGGTCTGAACCATCTGTAATAGTGTCTTTTCATAAGATAATATTCTGAAGTAGAGGATTCAAAATATTTCCAAATGAAATTTTAGGTATATTAAAAGGACAAAAGTTTTAGAAAGAGTACAATAATCATCCATGTACCTAACACATAAAGGTTTAACATTTTATTCATTTTTGTTTCTTCTATCAATGTCCATGAATCTATCTATTGTGCATATATGTCTGTGTAAAATTTGTGGTAAGTGGGATATAATCAAGTATCCTAAATTGAAAAGTTTGGATTTATATTATTCATACCGATTTTGTATACAAAAAATCGAGCTTATGATACTACATAAAAACTATTGACAATACTGATGTCTCTGCCTAGAATAGACTTCTTTTTTTTTTTTAATTAATTTTTATTAAGCTTCAAGTGAACATTTACCATTCCAATCAGTCTGTCACATGTAGGTTTACATACATCTTACTCCCTTCTCCCACTTGCTCTCCCCCTATTGAGTCAGCCCTTTCAGTCTCTCGTTTTGTGCCAATTTTGCCGTCTCCCCTCTCTCTCTATCTTCCCATCCCCCCTCTAGTCAAGAGTTGCCAACACACTCTCCAGTGTCCACCTGATTTAATTAGCTCTCTCTTCATCAGGATCTCTCTCCTCCCCGCTGACCAGTCCTTTTCATGCCTGATGATTTGTCTTCGGGGATGGTTCCTGTCCTGTGCCATCAGAAGTTCTGGGGAGCATTGTCTCTGGGATTCCTCTAGTCGCAATCATACCATTAGGTATGTTCTTTTCATGAGAATTTGGGGTCTGTATCCCATTGTTCTCCTGCTCCCTCAGGAGTTGTTTGTTGTGTTCCCTGACAGGGCAGACATTGATTGTGGCTGGGCACCAACTAGTTCTTCTGGTCTCAGGATAATGTAGGTCTCTGGTTCATGTGGCCCTTTCTGTCTCTTGGGTTCTTAGTTGTCCTGTGACCTTGGTGTTCTTCCTTTGCCTTTGCTCCAGGTGGGTCGAGACCAATTGATGTATCTTAGATGGCCGCTTGTTGGCATTTAGGACCCCAGGTGCCACAATTCAAAGTGGGATGCAGAATGTTTTCATAATAGAATTATTTTGCCCATTGACTTAGAAGTCCCCTCAAACCAAGTTCCCCAGACCCCAGCCCCTGCTCCGTTGACCTTTGAAGCTTTCATTTTATCCCAGAAACCTCTTTGCTTTTAGTCCAGTCCAATTAGGCTGACCTTCCTTGTATTGAGTGTTGTCTTTCCCTTCACCCAAAGCAGTTCTTATCTACTGATTGATCAATAAAAAGCCCTCTCCCTCCCTCCCTCCCTCCCCCCTTTGTAACCACAAAAGTGTGTGTTCTTTTCTGTTTTTTCTATTTCTCAAGATCTTTTTTTTATAATAGTGGTCTTATACAATATTTGTCCTTTTGCAACTGACTCATTTCGCTCAGCATAATGCCTTCCAGATTCCTCCATGTTATGAAGTGTTTCAGAGATTCGTCACTGTTCTTTATCGATGCGTAGTATTCCATTGTGTGAATATACCACAATTTATTTACCCATTCGTCCGTTGACGGACATCTTGTTTGCTTCCAGCTTTTTGCTATTGTAAACAGAGCTGCAATAAACATGGGTGTGCATATATCTGTTTGTGTAAAGGCTCTTGTATCTCTAGGGTATATTCCGAGGAGTGGGATTTCTGGGTTGTATGGTAGTTCTATTTCTAACTGTTTAAGATAACGCCAGATGGATTTCCAAAGTGGTTGTACCATTTTACAATCCCACCAGCAGTGTATGAGAGTTCCAATCTCTCCGCAGCCTCTCCAACATTTATTATTTTGTGTTTTTTGGATTAATGCCAGTCTAGTTGGTGTGAGATGGAATCTCATCGTAGTTTTAATTTGCATTTCTCTAATGGCTAATGATCGGGAGCATTTTCTCATGTATCTGTTGGCTGCCTGAATATCTTCTTTAGTGAAATGTGTGTTCATGCGCTTTGCCCACTTCTTGATTGGGTTGTTTGTCTTTTTGTGGTTGAGTTTTGACAGAATCATGTAGATTTTAGAGATCAGGCGCTGGTCGGAGATGTCATAGCTGAATATTCTTTCCCAGTCTGTAGGTGGTCTTTTTACTCTCTTGGTGAAGTCTTTAGATGAGCATAGGTGTTTGATTTTTAGGAGCTCCCAGTTATCGGGTTTCTCTTCATCATTTTTGGTAATGTTTTGTATTCTGTTTATGCCCTGTATTAGGGCTCCTAGGGTTGATCCTATTTTTTTTCCATGATCTTTATCGTTTTAGTCTTTATGTTTAGGTCTTTGATCCACTTGGAGTTAGTTTTTGTGCATGGTGTGAGGTATAGGTCCTGTTTCATTCTTTTGCAAATGGATATCCAGTTATGCCAGCACCATTTGTTAAAAAGACTATCATTTCCCCAATTTACTGACACTGGTCCTTTGTCAAATATCAGCTGCTCATACGTGGATGGATTTATATCTGGGTTCTCAATTCTGTTCCATTGGTCTATGTGCCTGTTGTTGTACCAGTACCAGGCTGTTTTGACTACTGTAGCTGTATAATAGCTTCTGAAATCAGGTAGAGTGAGGCCTCCCACTTTCTTCTTCTTTTTCAGTAATGCTTTGCTTATCCGGGGGTTCTTTCCCTTCCATATGAAATTAGTGATTTGTTTCTCTATCCCCTTAAAATATGACATTGGTATTTGGATTGGAAGTGCGTTATATGTATAGATGGCTTTTGGTAGAATAGACATTTTTACTATGTTAAGTCTTCCTATCCATGAGCAGGGTATGTTTTTCCACTTAAGTATGTCCTTTTGAATTTCTTGTAACAGAGTTTTATAGTTTTCTTTGTATAGGTCTTTTACATCCTTGGTAAGATCTATTCCTAAGTATCTTATCTTCTTGGGGGCTACTGTGAATGGTATTGATTTGGTTATTTCCTCTTCGGTGTTCTTTTTGTTGATGTAGAGGAATCCAAGTGATTTTTGTATGTTTATTTTATAACCTGAGACTCTGCCAAACTCTTAGTTTCAGTAGTTTTCTGGAGGATTCCTTAGGGTTTTCCATGTATACGATCATGTCATCTGCAAATAGTGATAGCTTTACTTCCTCCTTACCAATCTGGATACCCTTTATTTCTTTGTCTAGCCTAATTGCCCTGGCTAGGACTTCAAGTACGATGTTGAGTAAGAGCGGTGATAAAGGGTATCCTTGTCTGGTTCCCGTTCTCAAGGGAAATGCTTTCAGGTTCTCTCCATTTAGAGTAATATTGGCTGTTGGCTTTGCATAGATGCCCTTTATTATGTTGAGGAATTTTCCTTCAATTCCTATTTTGGTAAGAGTTTTTATCATAAATGGGTGTTGAAATTTGTCAAATGCCTTTTCTGCATCTATTGATAAGATCATGTGGTTTTTATCTTTTGTTTTATTTATGTGATGGATTACATTAATGGTTTTTCTGGTATTAAACCAGCCTTGCATACCTGGTATAAATCCCACTTGATCAGGGTGAATTATTTTTTTGATGTGTTGTTGGATTCTATTGGCTAGAGTTTTGTTGAGGATTTTTGCATCTATGTTCATGAGGGATATAGGTCTATAATTTTCTTTTTTTGTAATGTCTTTACCTGGTTTTGGTATCAGGGAGATGGTAGCTTCATAGAATGAGTTGGGTACTATTCCGTCTTTTTCTATGCTTTGAAATACCTTCAATAGTAATAGTGTTAAGTCTTCTCTGAAGGTTTGGTAGAACTCTGCAGTGAAGTCGTCTGGGCCAGGACTTTTTTTGTTGGAAGTTTTTTGATCACCGTTTCAATCTCTTTTTTTGTTATGGGTCTATTTAGTTGTTCTACTTCTGAATGTGTTAGTTTAGGTAGGTAGTATTGTTCCAAGAATTTGTCCATTTCTTCTAGGTTTTCAAATTTGTTAGAGTACAATTTTACGTAGTAATCTGAAATGATTCTTTTAATTTCATTTGGTTCTGTTGTGATGTGGTCCTTCTCGTTTCTTATTCGGGTTATTTGTTTCCTTTCCTGTTTTTCTTTAGTCAGTCTAGCCAATGGTTTATCAATTTTGTTAATTTTTTCAAAGAACCGGTTTTGGGCTTTGTTAATTCTTTCAATTGTTTTTCTGTTCTCTAATTCATTTAGTTCAGCACTAATTTTTATTATTTGTTTTCTTCTGGTGCCGGATGGGTTCTTTTGTTGCTCACTTTCTATTTGTTCAAGTTGTAGGGACAGTTCTCTGATTTTGGCTCTTTCTTCTTTTTGTATGTGTGCATTTATCGATATAAATTGGCCTCTGAGCACTGCTTTTGCTGTGTCCCAGAGGTTTTGATAGGAAGTATTTTCATTCTCGTTGCTTTCTAAGAATTTCCTTATTCCCTCCTTGATGTCTTCTATAACCCAGTCTTTTTTCAGGAGGGTATTGTTCAGTTTCCAAGTATTTGATTTCTTTTCCCTAGTTTTTCTGTTATTGATTTCTAGCTTCATTGCCTTGTGGTCTGAGAAGATGCTTTGTAATATTTCGATGTTTTGGATTCTGCAAAGATTTGTTTTATGACCTAATATGTGGTCTATTCTAGAGAATGTTCCATGTGCACTAGAAAAAAAAGTATATTTTGCAGCAGTTGGGTGAAGAGTTCTGTATAAGTCAATGAGGTCAAGTTGGTTGATTGTCGTAAATAGGTCTTCCGTGTCTCTATTGAGCTTCTTACTGGATGTCCTGTCCTTCTCCGAAAGTGGTGTGTTGAAGTCTCCTACTATAAATGTGGAGGTGTCTATCTCACTTTTCAATTCTGTTAAAATTTGATTTATGTATCTTGCAGCCCTGTCATTAGGTGCGTAAAGATTTAATATGGTTATGTCTTCCTGATCAATTGTCCCTTTTATCATTATATAGTGTCCTTCTTTATCCTTTGTGGCGGATTTAAGTCTAAAGTCTATTTTGTCAGGAATTAATATTGCTACTCCTCTTCTTTTTTGCTTATTGTTTGCTTGATATATTTTTTTCCCTCCTTTGAGTTTTTGTTTGTGTCTCTAAGTCTAAGGTGTGTCTCTTGTAGGCAGCATATAGATGGATCGTGTTTCTTTATCTAGTCCGTGACTCTCTGTCTCTTTATTGGTGCATTTAGTCCATTTACATTCAGCGTAATTATAGATAAATAAGTTTTTAGTGTTGTCATTTTGATGCCTTTTCATGTGTGTTGTTGGCCATTTCATTTTTCCACATGCTTTTTTGTGCTGAGACGTTTTTCTTAGTAGCTTGTGAGATCCTCGTTTTCATAATGTTTAACTTTGTGTTTGTTGAGTCGTTACGTTTTTCTTGGTTTTTTTCTTGAGTTATGGAATTGATATTCCTTTTTGTGGTTACCTTATTATTTACCCCTATTTTTCTAATTAAAAACCTAACTTGTATCCTTCTATATCGCCTTGTATCACTCTCCATCTGGCAGTTCAATGCCTCCTATATTTAGTCCCTCTTTTTGATTATTGTGATCGTTTATCTATTGATTTCCATGATTTCCTGTTATGTGTATTATTCTGTTTATTTATTTATTTTTTAGAATTAGTCTTACTTTGTTTGTTTTTGTGCTTTCCCTATTTGAGTTGCGTTGATATCAGGACGTTCTGTTTTGTGACCTTGTATTGTGCTGGTACCTGATATTATTGGTCATCAGGCCAAACAATCTCCTTTAGCACTTCTTGCAGTCTTCGTTTAGTTTTTGCAAATTCTCTAAACTTGTGTTTATCTGTAAATATCTTAATTTCTCCTCCATATTTCAGAGAGAGTTTTGCTGGATATATGATCCTTGGTTGGCAGTTTTTCTCCTTCAGTGCTCTGTATACGTCGTCCCATTCCCTTCTTGCTTGCATGGTTTCTGCTGAGTAGTCTGAACTTATTCTTATTGATTCTCCCTTGAAGGAAACCTTTCTTTTCTCCCTGGCTGCTTTTAAAATTTTCTGTTTGTCTTTGGTTTTGGCAAGTTTGATGATAATATGTCTTGGTGTTTTTCTTTTTGGATCAATCTTAAATGGGGTTCGATGAGCATCTTGGATAGATATCCTTTCGTCTTTCATGATGTCAGGGAAGTTTTGTGTCAGGAGTTCTTCAACTATTTTCTCTGTGTTTTCTGTCCCCCCTCCCTGTTCTGGGACTCCAGTCACCGGCAAGTTATCCTTCTTGATAGAGTCTCACATGATTCTTAGGGTTTTTTCATTTTTTTAAATTCTTTTATCTGATTTTTTTTCAGCTATGTTGGTGTTGGTTCCCTGGTCCTCCAGAAGTCCCAGTCTACATTCTAATTGCTCGAGTCTGCTCCTCTGACTTTCTATTGCGTTGTCAAATTCTGTAATTTCATTGTTAATCTTTTGGATTTCTACATGCTGTCTCTCTATGGATTCTTGCAACTTATTAATTTTTCCACTATGTTCTTGAATAATCTTTTTGAGTTCTTCAACAGTTTTATCAGTGTGTTCCTTGGCTTTTTCTGCATTTATCCTAATTTCATTTGTGATATCTTTAAGCATTCTGTAAATTAGTTTTTTATATTCTGTATCTGATAATTCCAGGATTGTATCTTCATTTGGGAAAGATTTTGATTCTTTTGTTTGGGGGGTTGGAGAAGCTGTCATGGTCTGTTTCTTTATGTGGTTTGATATGGACTGCTGTCTCCGAGCCATCACTGGGAAACTAGATTTTCCAGGTAATCAGCTGGTACGCTGGCTCCTAGTTCTGAAAACGGTTGCTGTCTGCCCATATTTGTTCGTTTTCCGTCTCTAAGTCTGTGCTTGTTGTTCAGAGTTCGTAGATTGTTATGTATGTGATCGATTCCCTTGTTTTTCCGAGTCTTTTTGCAAGAGGGATCCGCGGCAGCGTCCACCTAGTCCGCCATCTTGGCCCCGCCTTAGAATAGACTTCTTGATAGACCTAGATGAACAAACACAATCTAACAGCACTGAATGAATTCTTTCTGACGGGAATCACAGACCTCCCAGAGCTACAGCCTCCACTATTCGCGCTGTCGCTCATCATCTATGTGGTCTCAGTGGTGGGCAACTTGGGCATCATCATCCTCACCAAGATGGACTCCAGATTACAAACTCCCATGTACTTTTTTCTCAGACACCTGCCAATCACTCATCTTGGTTATTCAATAGCTGTGGGATCAAAATGTTAATAAATTTTCTTGTGGACAAAAATACAATCTCCTATTATTTTTGTGCTTCACAGCTACCTTTCTTTATTGTGTTCATAACTAGTGAACATTTTATTCTGTCACAATGTCCTATGATCGCTATGTGGCCATCTGTAACCCTCTGCTCTACCCAGTAGTCCTGCCACAAAGGGCATGTTTGGTGCTGGTGGCAATCCCCTATCTTGACAGCACATTTGTTTCTCTTCTGGTCACCATAAAGATTTTTAATTTATCCTTCTGTGGCTACAGTGTCACCAGTCACTTGTACTGTGACAGTCTCCGTTTGTCATCTTTGCTCTGTTCAAACACTCATGAAGTAGAAATTGATCATTCTTATATTAGCAGTTTTTGGTTTTGTTTAATCCCTGAAAATTAGTCTTATTTCTTATCTACTCATTATTGTAGCTGCTGTCAGGATGAACACAGCTGAGGGCAGACACAGACTTCTCTACCTGTGGATCCCGCTTGACAGTGATGGTAGTGTTCCACGGGACTTTAATCTTTGTGTACGTGAAACACACTGCAGTCACTCCTTTGACACTGATACAATTGCTTCCTTATTGTATGCCTGGTTATCCCAATATTGAATCCCTTAATCTACAGTTTGAGGAACAAAAGCATGAAATATGCCTTACATAAGACTTTGGGACAATTATGCAGTATGTTTTCTCAAAGTTCATGTAATTTACATTATGGGCTTTAAACTTTTTCCTGTGTGCCTCTGGAGGGGATGCCAAGCATGAAAGCACAGATAAGATCGACATATATTTGTATACTGCCTTCTGCCATTCACTCTACTGACAGCTATAAATAGACTAATAAAACAGCAAAAAGTGTCTTTCTTGAGCATGAAAGATGCATTAATGCATAATAATTAAGAAATTTTATAACATATTATAAGGTGTTAGGTGACGATAGATTTTTTTAAAAAAGAGTATGCTGGTTGGGATTGGGAACCAGTAGTAGATATAGGAAGAATTCCAAGTGTCTAGTAGGAAAAAAAGAAATTGTAGAAAGTATGTCTGTGGGTGTGCCTACCAGTGTGCATGCACTTGTGTATGCTTGTATATGTGTGTGTTCACGTGTTTATGTGGATGTGTGCACTTATGTGTCTATTCATGTGTGT
This sequence comes from Elephas maximus indicus, assembly GCF_024166365.1. NCBI lineage: Eukaryota > Metazoa > Chordata > Mammalia > Proboscidea > Elephantidae > Elephas > Elephas maximus. The sequence continues at coordinate 78,695,964 of NC_064838.1, read as the reverse complement.
GTGTGTGCATGTGCCTGTGCACTTGTGTGTATGTATGTGTATGAGTGTGGGTATACCTCTGTGTATGTATGTGTACGTGTGCATGTGTGTGCATGTGAGTGTACACTTGTGTGTATGTATGTGTGTGAGTGTGTGTATACATATACATGTGTGTATGTGTGTATACACATGCACGTGTGTGTGTGTGCCCTCATACCTTCTGATTTAGTGCTCATTATCTGCCCTGGGGAAACCTTGGTGGTGTAGTTGTTAAGTACTACGGCTGCTAACCAAGAAGTCAGCAGTTCAAATCCAGCAGGCGCTCCTTGAAAACTCTATGGGGCAGTTCTACTCTCTTCTATAGGGCTGCTATGAGTCAGAATTGACTTGACAGCAGTGGGTTTGGGTTTTTTGGGGCTATCCGCCCTGGGATGGCTAATTCTGATTGAAAGAAGGCTGAGCCTGGTGGAATGATTTGAAGTACTCAGACATCTGAATTTGCTCAAATGTCCACTTTCTAAACTTTGAAATCCTTTTCCTTCATCACCAATGCCTTTACTTTTATATATGAGCCCTTAGAGTCTGTTTACACTGTTATTATTATTATGATCATATTTTAATAGTAATACAAACAGTAAAAAATAAATAAACTTATTATGTTCAATGGGACTAGCTTGTTATCTGATTTTGTCTGAATCAGCCCATTTTCTTCTGTATTAGTAGATACACCAATTAAGATAAATTTACTGAGGTCGGTCACAGAAGTTTCCAGGTTTTTTTTTTTTTTTTTCTTCACTGGATTGATATTGGTTCCTAATTGCATGCTTTTATCTCATAGATTGTTATCCTTATCTCTCTAGAAAACGACAGTTTTTCTTGTTTAAAAGGTATTTTCTAATTGCTTATTTATCCTTGCATAAGAGGCCTGTTACATAAGTTCGTTCATTTGCCTTGTGCTTTTTTTAGCTAAGTTTTCTCTAGTTAGTTAATATGAGTGTGCTCTGTATTTTGATTCATTATTTTGATTATTCTATTTGAAAGAAGCATAAGGAGATAACCCATAGTTTGGACTATGCTGTGCTTCTAGTGAGTAAGGTACGATATGTAGCATTTTCTATATTTTCCATGATTTCTGGACATAGTTGCTTCATATTCCCTCCTAATTTTCCAAGTATGTTTTATTATTTTTATTATTTTAACTTTCAAAAAATTTATAACGAAAATATATAAAGTAAATTTTAGATACACTAAGGTTGTCTATAAAAATAAATGCAATCTGAGTTTTAGATGAGGACCATACAAGGAAGGGTATTATATATTTCCATGTATGTAGAAAGCAGAAAACACATGAGGAGAAAAAAAAAAAAAAAAGATTGATAAAGAGTGTATCAAAATGAAAATTTAAGTTTAAAATATTTCTTATTCCCAATCAGGTTCAAGTGTCTTATTTGGGAAATTCTATCAAGTGTTTAGGGAAAAAGAAGGGAAAATTGTGTAGCCATTTATTCACAAACCCTTTCCTAAAGCTGAAGAGAGTAAATTTATATTTTCTATATGAGGATGGCTTTACCCTGATATCAAACACAGACAAAAGCATTAAAAGAAAATAAAGCAATAGAGCACATATGTGAAAAATCTAAAGAAAAATTTAATAAATTGAGTCTGGCAATATGTAAAGACAATAGTACACTTCATCAGGTACCCCCAGGCATCCACGGATAGTTCTACTCAAAGAAAATCAATTTTTGACATTCTCCATAATAACAAATTAGAAATGAAAAACAATACCATATAAATAGATGTAGAGAAATATTTTAAAAGTCCCAATAATTGTGATAAAACTTTGACCAAACTAATATTAAAATTGAACTTCTTCAGACTGAGAGAGGTCACCCATGAACAACCTAAAGCTACCATCATACATGTTATGAAAGATTGAACAATTCTCACTAAGACCAGGAACAAAACAAATAAATCTACTCCTACTAACCCTATTTGGTGTTTTAGTTAATGTTCTGGTCAATACGGTAGGGCAATTAAAAAATAAATAAGTAAATGGAAGGCATCCAAATGGGAAAGGAAGAACAGAAACTTTTTTTTAAATGATAGATGACATGATTTTTTAATGTAAAAAATATAAGTCTACAATTATAGAACTAAAAAGTTACATTAGCATTTATTAGTGAATTTGCTTTCATCTTATTAGTTTATTTATAAAAAAAAAACTGGATTTTAAGTGGGCTTGCATTGATTCTATAGATACATTTGAGGATTTCATAGATAGAAACCCAAAAGCAAAATCCATGAAAAGTCTGACCACATCAAATTTTACAATTTCTGCTTCTCAAAAGGTACTTGGATAAAAACAAGTTACATCCTGGGAGTCATATTTTCAAATAACGTATTTCATAAATGACTTGTGAACATAATATAGAGGTCTCAAAACTCAAAAGAAGAAAAAGAAAATAAAGGAAATAAAAAAGAATACAGTCCACAAATATGGTTAAAAAAACAAACAATAACTTATCCAAATAACATATTCAGCTGGCAAATAAGCACATAAAAAATGTTGAGTTCATCATTCATTGATGGATTTCAAGTAAAAACTTTAGTGACATAACTCTATACATTGATTATAATATCAGGGGTTTGGTATGTGGAAGAAGAGGAACATTCATAAAATGCTAGTGGGAAATTAAAATGGTGTAAACACTTTCAAAAATAATTCATTTTAAGCATCAGGCCATCAAAAGCTGAACATATTTTTACCATAAAATTTAGCCATTTTGCTCATATCTCCACAAAAAGAATGACAGCATTTTCCCTTATAAAGCCAGGTACACAAATGTCCATAACCACCTTCTTTGTAATGCTAAATAACTAGAATCACCACAAATGTTCATCTACTTGAGAATAAATAAGTGAATTGTGGTATATACAAGCAAGTGAATGCCACTTGATAATAAAAACTACTGAATTATTAGTTCATGAAAATATATGGATGGACAGTACAAATTGATACACTGGACCTTGTCAAAATTAAAACAACCCACACCCAGACATTTATCCCAAAGACCTGAAAACTTATGCTCATACAACAACCCTTATGCAAATGTTTATATAAATACTATAAATAATAGATAAAAACTGATAATAAGCCAAAAAGTCCTTCTGTGGGTGAGTGGTTGAACAAACTGTCATAAATCCATAAATGACCTGATACTAAGCAGTAAAAAGGAACAAATTATTGATGCACACAACAGTGTGGATGGACTTCAAAAATAGAATCATGAGAAGTGAAAAAAGTCCATCACAAACAGTTGCTGTTGTTGTTAACTGCCAATGAGTGACTCCAACTCATTACAATCTTACGTAAAACAGAATGAAATGTTGCCTGGCTCTGTGTTGTTGTTGTTGTTAGGTGCCATTGAGTCAGTTCTGACTCATAGTGACCCTATGAACTACAGAACGAAACACTGCCTGGTCCTGCGCCATCTTTACAATCGTTGATATGCTGGAGCCCATTGTTGCAGCCACTGCGTCAATGCATCCCCTTGAAGGTCTTCCTCTTTCCGCTGACCCTGTACTCTGCCAAGCATGATGTTCTTCTCCAGGAACTAATCCCTCCTGACAACATGTCCAAAGTATGTAAGATGCACTCTCGCCATCCTTGCTTCTAAGGACTATTCTGGTTATACTACTTCCAAGACAGATTTGTTCATTCTTTTGGCAGTCCATGGTATATTCAATATTCTTCACCAACACCACAATTCAAAGGCATCAATTCTTCTAGGTCTTCCTTATTCATTGTCCAGCTTTCACACGCACACAATGCAACTGAAAATACCATGGCTTGGGTTAGGTGTATCTTAGTTTTCAAGGTGAAATATTTGCTTTTCAACACTTTAAAGAGGTCCTTAGCAGCAGATTTGCCCAATGCAGTCAGTCTTTTGATTTCTTGACTGCTGTTTCCATGGGTGTTAATTGTGGATCCAAGTAAAATGAAATCCTTGACAACTTCAATCTTTTCTCCGTTTATCATGATGTTGCTTATTGGTCAGGTTGTGAGGATTTTTGTTTTATTTATCTTGAGGTGTAATCCATACTGAAGGCTGTGGTCTTTGATCTTCATTAGTAAGCGCTTCAAGTCCTCTTCCCTTTCAGCAAGCAAGGTTGTGCCATCTGCATAACACAGGTTGTTAATGTGTCTTCATCCAATCCTGATGCCCCTTTCTTCTTCATATGTGAACCTGGCCCAGTACTAGCCTCAAAATCATTGGTATGTTTGAGTCCATTGCTGTAGTCAGTATGTCAATCCATCTCATGTAGGGCCTCCCTCATTCTCCTTGGCCCTGTACTTCACCTAATATGAAGTTCTCCTCCAGCAACAAGTCTTTCCTGACAACACTTCCAAAGCAAGAAAGTTGGACAATGTTCTCTAGGAGATAATAAAATATCTACCATTAAAGAATTTTTTTTTTTTTTAAATTGCCCTTGAGTAGATTGTGACTCATGGCAACCTATAGAACAAAGTAGAAATGCCCCATAGATTGCCCAGGCTGTAATCTTTATGGGTGCAAATGGCCAGGTCTTTTCTTCCTGAAATGACTTGGGGGTTCACACTGCCATCATTTCAGTTAGCATTGAGTATTTAAGCATTTGTACCACCAGGGCTCCTTCCATTAAATAATAAACAAGTGAAAAATACATACATAATATGTATACATATGTAAATATTATATGGGATGATAAGCAAAAAAAAAGTAGCAAATGGACACACTACAAATATTTACAATGACAAAATATAACAAAAAGATTTCTGGCACAATAGATATATACTCATAGTGAACATTACACATAAATATCATCTTTACAAAGATATATTTACATAGTAGAGCATATGTCAAGCACAGCAGAATATGTACAAAGGTAAGAAAGATATTTTGGAATGAGGATTAGAGAGAATGAACATAAAAAAAATGAAATATAATAATGCAAAATAAAACCAAGCAGCAAAAAAAAAAAAAACCTAAACAGACAAATAATGGCAACTGACTATGAAATGAGAAGTAAGGGTAACATATTTTCTCCTGAGGTTGAAAAAAAAAAACCTGACAATAGCAATAACAGCAACAATCACAACGGCAAACATGGAAGTGATACTCCACATAACACAATGCATCACTTTTATTCCGCTGAAGTCTTTTAAATAATGCAATAAGAAAGTGTTTCCTCACGTCATGTTGTCGTCCATTTGAATAGACGACTGCAAAAATGGGGAATATTGATGGCTTTATTTTATAGATTCAGTGTTTTAATCCAGATCCCTGGGTGGTAAAAATGGAGCGTTAACAAAGGTAAAATGAAAGAATGGATGAAATAAATAATTACAGACATATATACACACTATAAAAAAAATAGCTTGCACAATGGTGAATACAAATTATCGTGGACAATTAACAGACAACGCCCAGATATTTTGTTGACTATCCAAATGCTTTAGGAAAACAAACAAATCGCTTGGCATTCCTCAGGGAAAATCTCCAAGGGTGAAAAAAAAACCTTTAAATTGCTCTCACCATGTCTTGTTGAGAAGCACATGGCAGAGTTAACACAGAGGCTTCATTGCAGGTAAAAAAAAAAAAAAAAAAAAAATTTTTTTTTTTTTTTTTAAGGCTAGACTATTTCCATATTTTACCAATATCCAGAAAGTTTCACTGACACTTGCAGGGTCCCACCTTTATTCAATAGCAAAGTCGTTACTAAACGTTAGAATTAGTTCTTTGTGCATTCTACTTTTCAATAGTGGCTAAGACTGGGATCCTTCTCCCTTTTCCTTCATATTATTTTTTTCAAATATTTTCTCTTTGTTTCAGAGGCTAAATGCTCATAAGCATCTCTGAAACATTATCATTATATGGCTAAATAATATTTTTACTTTATAAAAATAAGTACGTGAATAAAAAAGCAAACAAGAAACCAGAACAGTTGTCCTGGAGTCAGTTCTGACTCATAGCCACCCCATGTGTGTCAGAGAGTTGTGCTCCATAGAATTTTCAATGGCTGTGAAACTTTCTTTCTTCCCAGGTGCCTCTGAGCAGACTAAACCTGCCAAACTTTCAGTCAGTAGCTGAGTGCTTAGTTGTTTGCACCTCATAGGTGGCCTAATTATGTAAATAATAGAGCTCAGATATGAAATTGAAGGAAACATATACAGTATTAAAAAAGTACTGTAGCAGAATTATGAATCTGTACGTATTCAGTCTCCAGTGTTGATGTTCTTCCAAATCCTTACTTACATAGTTGTTCTAGACTGTTTTTATGGTCCTCTGAAATACAGTTTAAAATTTAATGTCTTTTTAAATAACTGTATAAATGTGCATTTTTACCAATCTCTAGATGAGGAAACAAATAAATTTTTATCTCACACCTCATGTTGAGATGTGGAAAGCAATATTTTAGAGTTTAGGGAACTTTGAAGTACCCAGCTTAATGATGATAGTACAATACACAACATGGTCTTCAATTTCCAGTGGAATCTGGCAGATAGAAGATATAATTTTCTCAAGGAGTTTAGCTTTGTGAAGTAAGAATTAGATACTCAACAAAGACAGTAAACTATGAAATTTAATTTAGCACTCTCCATAGAACTCCAATTTTTTTTTTATAGAGCTCCAAAGCTGTTGAAAGGAAGTCCTTTTATCTTCTCTGACCTAGTAGAAAAATTATTTACCAATGTAAGTACTTTTTTCCTTCAGCCTTTCGTCATTGCAACTAAACAAGATTTATACTGCTTTCATTGCATTCATTGATGACAGCGGATATCTTAATTGTAGTATCTACTGATACCCAATTCAGTATTTTTTTTAACACTTATTCTGCTGTAGGTGAAAGTTTACATAGCAAATTATTTTTTCGGTCAATGATTCTTAACACAATTGTGTCATGACCTTGGTTGCAATCCCTGAAATCTGTCAGCTTTCTCCCCATTTTTTCTCTCGGTTCCTCATTTCCATTAGACCTGTTTCCCTGTCCCTCCTTGTCTTCTCATTTTTGGTTTTGGGCAAGTGCGCCCTTTTGTTCTCAGATAGTTGATTGTTCTAAGAAGCACATTCTTCAGGGGTGTTATTGCTTATTTTATAGTCCCATCTATTATTTGACTGAATGGTGGCCTCCGGGAGAGACTATAATTTCATGTTACAAGGTTGTCTTATAGCGCTAGTCTTGGAGGTTCCTCTGGCCTTTTTCAGGCCAGTAAATCTGGTCTTTTTTTTTTCCAGAATTTTTACCCATTCTACCTGGGTCTTTCTATTTTGATCCTGGTCGGAGTGGTTTGTAGTGGTAGCCAGTCACCAACTAGTTCTTCTGGTCTCAGGTTAGAGGAGGCTGTGGTTCATGTAGGCCATTAGTCCTTTGAACTAATTTCCTCCTTGAGTCTTCAGCTTGCTTTGTTCCCCCTTTCCCCAGGTAGAGAGAGACAAACAGCTGCTTTTCTGACATAAACAATGTGTGTGCATAGGGAGGAGGTAGGGTATCAGGAGGCTACAACCTCATAAGCCATGTTTTATATAAGGTAGTGTATTTCCCCTGTAACCCTTTTACAATTACTATGATAATATTGTATTTTTCTATTTGCTTGATTATTCCTGACTCAGAGCCTGCTGGTACTGTTATTTGCATAGTAAATAATATCATTTCAAACCATTAATTCTTTTACATTAAACTATCCTCATCCTTCTCCGGTATTTTGTTTCTTTGACCTGTAGTTTATTAGGGATGTGTAATACATTTTAATTTCAATATACTTATGTTTATATACATTATGTGCTATACAATATTGCAGATAACTACCTAAGTCCTTAATGTATAGAAGGAATTGAGATAAAATCCAGGAATCCATGTATATCTTCTCAGTGCCTTTGTCTTTATACTCCTGAACAATTTTAACCAACTTTTCCTTTAAAATAGAGGAACTCTTTATCCAAAAGAAATTTTTTTAAGAAAACTTCATTATTTAAGATTAGTGACAGTGACCTCACAATTTCTCAATTTTTGCTTAAATTTTCTCTCACTATCTTAGGATTTTCCACAGGAAAATATATCTAATTGGTGGCAAACATCTTAGTATATGTTAGTTATAATGAAAATTCCCCTAGGTGAGTACATGTTGTTGTTGTTATGTGCCCTTGAGTAGCTTCCCACTCCTAGGGGCCCTAAGTACAGCAGAACAAAACACTGCCTAGTCTTGTGCCATTCTCAAAATCTTTGCCATGCTTAAGCCTGTTGTTGCAGCCACTATGGCAATTCACTTCATTGAGGGTCTTCCTCTTTTTCACTGACTCTCTGTTTTACCAAGAATGAAGTCCTTCCCCAGGGACTGATCCCTCCTAATAGCATGCCCAAAGTATGTGAGACATAGTCTTCACCATCTTGCTTCTAAGCAGCATTATGGGTGTATTTCTTCCAAGACAGATTTGTTCATTTTTCTGGAAGTCCAAGGTGTATTCAATATTTTTCACCAACACCATCAATTCTTCTTCCATCTTCCTTAATCATTGTCCAGCTTTCCCATGAATATTAGGCAACTGAAAACAGCATGGTTTGGGTCAGGCGCACCTTAACGTTCAAGGTGACGTCTTTGCTTTTTAATGCTTGAGATAGGTCTTTTACGGCAAATTTGCCCAATGCAGTGTGTTATTTGATTTCTTGACAGCTGCTTGCATGGGTGCTAATTGTGAGTTGATCATGAGTCCAAGTAAAATGAAATCCTTGACAACTTCAATATTTTCTCCATTTATCATGATGTTGCTTATTGGTCCAGTTGTGAGGATTTTTGTTTTCTTTACGTTGAGGCATAATACATACTGAAGACTGTCTTCTTTGATCTTTGTCAGTAAGTGCTTGAACTCCTCTTCACTTTCGGGGAAAAAGATTGTGCCTATATAATGCAGGATGTTAATGAGCCTCCCCCAATCCTATGCCCTGTTCTTCTTCATATAGTAGAGCTTCTCAGATTATTTACTCAGCATATGGATTGAGTATGGTGAAAAGATACAACCCTAACACACACCTTTCCTGAGGGGAGAGCGTATTTTAAGTAAATTTACACTACAGTAAACTTACTTTGAAAATTTTTAAGTAAAATAGAAGATATGTAATCCAAAAGACTGGCACACTAATAGTCCAATTTTAGTCATGGAGTCAAGCTTGGAGTAGGGAATGGCTAGGGGTCAGTAACACAGATAACACACTACTCAAACTACTCATCATCATAACCCTGATGAAGAAGTTAAGTCACACAAATAGAATTTATATATGCATATGTAAAAAAAACTCATTTCAGGCAACTTACTCTCATCATTTTAAAAATAACAAAAGCATTATGTACTTGATATTTGAGAGCTATTTCCCAATGCCATAAACACGTTGAAACAATCCTCATTTATCTATTCAACAACCCTGAAAGGAAGCAGCCATTTTGAAGATGTAAATAAAGATATTAAATATCTTATTAGATAACCCAGAAGTGGAAGTAAAACAGAGACTATATCTGCATGTGTCTATCACCTGGGATATTTCCCTATATACAGACAAATAATCCCCACCTCAATCTTCTAGATTTTCCCTTTTAATACATGTGTTTAATACCTGTCAAGTGTGTTGTTTCAGCCTGTATCACCTGTGGCACAAGGGCTTTCATAGGACTATGTTTTGAAGTAAGGCATATTAAAACATTTCCATACATTTTGGGAATTTGCACTTCAAAATTTTTATAATATAATTAACATGTGTATTATAATTTTGAAAATGTCATCATGTGATTGTCATTATATAAATGACAAACAAAAAGTTTAGTAACCATCCACGTACCTAACACCTAAAATTTTTAATTTTATTTTTAATTCACGTATGCATATGTATATAAAAAAATGTATATATGTATGTATGTATGTATATATGTTTATATATATGTATATCTAAACATATGTATATCTATATAAGCATAAGTAAATCTATATATCTAACACCACATATACATCTACATCGATATCTATATCAGAATTTCTCAACTTTGGCCCTAATGACATTTTGGGCTAGAAATTTTGCATTTTGGGGAGTTGCCCTGTATACAGTAGAATGTTTAGTAATATCCCAGGCCTCTATTAGATATCAGTAGTATCCTTCTCCTAGTGTGACATCCAAAATGTCCCAGATATTGACGAATGTTCTTTGGGGAGAAAATTTTCCCCCAGTGATAACCAGTTAGCTCTCTCTCTCTCTCCTCTGTTCCTCTCTCCCTATCCATTTCCCTCTATCTCTATTTCTATGTGTTGTCATTGTCTTTAGGTGCCATTGAGTCAATTGTGGGAGATGGATTTACTTTCAGCTACCTGTATTAGAAAGCTGGGATTTAACTTATTTGTTCAGTATACTGGCTTTGTATGTGGAAATCTACTAGATGATACTACCTAAAGACTATTGACTATGCTGAATGTTTCTATCCAGAATAGGTTTCCAGATGGGCCTAGATGGACAAACACAATCTAACAGTGCTGAATGAATTCATTCTGATTGGAATAACAGACCTCCCAGAGCTGCAGGCGCCATTGTTCGGGCTGTTCCTGATCATCTACACCATCTCTGTGGTGGGCAACTTGGGCATCATCATCCTCACCAAGATGGACTCCAAGCTACAAACTCCCATGTATTTTTTTCTCAGACACCTGGCTATCACTGATCTTGGTTATTCAACAGCTGTGGGACCCAAAATGTTGGTAAATTTTGTTGTGGATGAAAATACAATCTCCTATTATTTTTGTGCTACACAGCTGGCTTTCTTTTTTGTGTTCATAACTAGTGAAATTTTTATTCTGTCAGCAATGTCATACGACCGCTACGTGGCTATTTGTAACCCTCTGCTGTACACAGTCATCATGTCACAAAGGATATGTTGGGTGTTGGTGGTAATCACTTATCTTAACAGCATATTTGTATCTCTTTTCATCACCATAAAGATTTTTAATTTATCCTTTTGTGGCTACAATGTCATCAGTCATTTCTACTGTGACAGTCTCCCCTTGTTATCTTTGCTCTGCTCAAACACACGTGAAATCAAATTGATCATTCGTATCTTAGCAGCTTTTGATTTAATTTCATCTCTCCTGATAGTTCTTGTTTCTTACCTGCTAGTTCTTGTAGCCATTCTCAAGATGAACTCAGCTGAGGGCAGGCAAAAGGCCTTCTCCACCTGTGGATCCCACCTGACTGTGGTGGTAATGTTCTATGGGACTTTAATCTTTATGTACATGCAGCCCAAGACCAGTCACTCCTTTGACACTGATAAAGTGGCTTCCATATTTTACACCCTGGTTATCCCCATGTTGAATCCCCTGATTTTTAGCTTGAGGAATAAAGAGGTAAAGTTCGCCCTACATAGGACATGAAAAAAATAAGCAGTATCTTTTCTAAAGTTTGATGTACCATATGGTTCCTATAAATTACATCATAGACTTCAAGTCTTGTCTGTGTACCTCCAATAGGAATAGCAAGCACAAATACATGCAACATTTATTTGTCAATTGCCTTCTATGTGCCAGTCACTCTACTAAGTGCTGTAAATACATTGATAAACAAAAGAGTAAAAATCATTGCCTTCCTTGAAATGGATACAGGAATCATCAACATAATAATTAAGTCAGTTTTGTGGTACAGAAGAATGTGTTGGAGTCATGTGGCACAGTGTTTAAAGTGCTCCGCTGCTAACTGAAAGGTCAGAGGTTGGAACCCAATGCGAGAGAAAGATGTGGCAGTTGGCGTCTATAAAGATTTACAGCCTTGGAAACCCTGTGGGGAGTTCTATTCTGGCCTATAGTGTTGCTATGAGTTGGAATCAATTCGATGTCAGTGGGTTGATGAGCTTTTTGGAAAATGTGCTGGGAACCATGAAATCAGGCAAAAAAATTGGGTAGGTATGCTGAATTGGTGTGGGGAAAAAGTACTAGGTACAAAAGTGGTGTTATAATGATTCAGGTGTTTTTTGAACTCTTAGAATAAATTTTGCAGCGTCACCACTTGTGTTTGTGTGTGTGTATGTTTGTATAACCCTTGCCTTCTGTTGTAGCCTTCATAGTCTTCTGAGGGGGGCTATTAGATTCAAGCCAGGTGGCAAGGACTGTCAGTGTGTGTGATGATTTGAAGTACTCAGTTACCTGAATTTGCTCAAAAGCCCCATTCCGGACCTTGAAGCTTCACTCTTTACTCATCAATGCATTTACTTTCACTTGTAAATCTGTTAATTCAACATATCTTGCCATTTAGCAATTTGCTGGTTCAGCTCTGCATCTGACTTTGTTTTAATCAACCCATTTTGCCTAGAGCAGAATATATACCAACTTAGATAAATTTCTTGAGGCCGACCATAGAGGCTCCCAGGTTTGGAATTCTTACCCTGCTGGTTTTTCTTATTTAATAATTTTAGTTCTTCTTCCATTTTTTAAAAATCTTTTCTCATCTATATGAAAAAATTCAAAAAATGTTCAATTTTTTTGTGTATTTCTTTGTGTAGCAGGATATTTTATGATGAGTTAAGCTTGCTGCCTCTTTCATTTGTTTGGCTTTCCAAAACATTGGTAAATATTTATTATGCACTATATTTTCATTGGAAACTCAGCTGGTGTAGTGGTTAAGAGCTAACGCTGCTAACCAAAAGGTCGGCAGTTTGAATTCACCAGGTGCTCCTTTGAAACACTACAGGTCAGTTCTACACTGTCCTGCAGGGTTCCTATGAGTCAAAATCAACTGGATGGCAACTTTTTTCTTTTTAATCTTCCCCAGGGTGGCTTATTTTGATTGGAATAAAGCTCAGTATGGTGGAATGATTTGAAGTACCCAGTCATCTGAAATCTATTCAAATGTCCACTCTCTAAACCTTGAAAACACTCCCTTTCATCATCAATGCCTGTATTTTCATATATGAGCCATTAGAGTCTGTTTACATTGTTATTGTTTTTATTATTATTATATTATAATGATAAAAAACAGTAACAAAATAGAGTTATTGCATTCAACAGGATCAGCTAGGTATCTGGTTCTGTCTAAATCAGCCAGTTTGCCTGATATACCAGTTAAGATAAATTTATTGAGGTCAGCCATAGAAGTTTCCAAGTTTTTTTTTCATTTTTTTCTCTACCAAATTGATATTGGCTCCTAATTGTATGCTCTTGTCTCATAGATTGTTATCCTTATCCCTCTAGAAAAACAAGATACTCTTGTTTAGAAGTCATTTTCTAATTGTTTATGTATCCTTAAGTAAGAGGTCTATTTTATGATGGGTTAGGTCTTCTCTGTTTTTTTTTTTTCCCTAAAATTTCTTAAATTTTGGTAATATGATTGCACACTATATTTTGAGAAGGATCTATTTTTTGAATTCATCATTTCAATTATTCTACTTGGAAGAAGCAAAGTAGATAACCCATGGTTTGGATTATGCTGTGTTTCTAGTGAGTGAGGCGTGATAAAAAGCATATTATATATTTGCCACAGTTTCTGAACATAGTTGCTCCATATTCCCTCCTAATTTTCCATGCATATTTTCTTATTTTAACTTTCAAAAATTTTGTAATGAGATAAGATAAATTTTAGATACATTAAAGGAGGGAATATGGAATTTGTCTATAAAAACAAATCCAATCAGAGTTTTAGGTTAGGACCATGCAAGGAGGAGTATGATATATTTCCATGTGTATGGAGACTAGAAAACACTTGAGAAAAAAAAAATTGATAAAGAGGATATTACAAGGGAAACTTAAATTTAAAATACTGCTTATTTCTAATAAGAGCCAAATGGCTCTACTGGGAAATTCTATTAATCATTTAGGGAAAAAGAATCAGCCAGTTCTCCACAAACTCTTCCACAACACTAAAGAGGAGAGTATATTCCCATTTTCAGTATGAAGATAGCTTTACCCCAATATCAAACGCAGACAAAGCATTAAAAGTAAAGAAAACAACAGACACATGTGTAAAATCTAAAGAAAAATTTAAGAAATTCAATCTGGCAATATGTGAAGACAATAAACTCATTGCCGTTGCCGTTGGGTCAATGCTGACACATAGCGATCCTATAGGTCAGAGTAGAACTGCCCATAGAGTTTGCAAGGAGCACCTGGTGGATTTGAACTGTCCACTTTTCGGTTAGCAGACATAGCTCTTAAACACTATGCCACCAGGGTTTCCATGAAGACAATAACACACCAAATTAGATGTGCTCCAGAAATACATGGTTAGTTTTACATTAAAAAATCAATTAGTGACATTCACCATAATAACATATTAGAAATGACATATGTCATATGAATAGATACAGAAAAATATTTTAAAAGCCCCAATAATTGTGACAAAACTTTGAGCAAACTAGTATTAAAATGGAACTTTCTCAAACTGATAAAAGGAACCCATGAATAACCTACAGCTACTATCATACTATGAGAGACTGAATACATTCTCAGTAAGACCTGGAACAAAGCAATTAAATCTACTCTTGCCATATTTATTCAACATTTTACTGTACACTCTAACCAATACACTAAGGCAATAAAAAATAAATAATTAAAAGGAAAGCATCCAGATTGGAAAGGAAGAAGGAAAGCTTTTTTCTATTGATAGATGACATAATTTTTTAATGCAAAAAATCTAAAAGAACCTTCACTACAATTACAGAACTAAAAAGCTAACTTAGCATTTATTTGTGAAATTACTTTCAACTTATTAGTTTATTTAAAAAAAAAAGCCTATTTTGATTTTAAGTGAGCTTACATTGACTCTATAGATACATATGAGGATTTCATAGATATAACACCAAAAGCAAAAACCACAAAAAGTTTGGCCCCATCAAATACTAAAATGTCTGCTCTTCAAAAGACACTTGTATGAAAAAAAGTCATGTTCTGAGACATAATATTTTCAAATAATATATCTTATAAATGACTTGTGTCCATAACATATACAGAGCTCTCAAAACCCAAAAAGAAGGAAAGATAAAAGAAAGAACAGAAAAAAGAGAAAAGAAAAGAAGTAGTCCATAAATATGCTCATAAAAATGAATGATAACTTATCTAAAGAATATATTCAGCTGGCATATAAAAAGCACATAAAAAATGTTCAGTTCATTATTCATAAATGAATTTCAAGTTAAGACATTAATCACATAAGTCTATACATCTATTAGAATATCAGGTATTTGTGAAGTATGAGGAGGAACTGGAACATTCAAATCTACTACTGGAAAATTAAAGTGATGTAAATACTTTAAAAAATAATTTGTTTTGAGGCAGAGCCAAGAAGGCAGAATAGACAGACACAGCCATCGAACCCTCTTTACAACAAAGACCCAAAAAAACAAATGAAACTAGTATATTTGTGACAAGCTGGGAGCCCTGAGCATTAAAGGCAAGCTTAGACAATGAACTGAGGGGCAGGGGGAGGAAGAGGCTGTTCAGAAGTAGAGAGAGGTTTCTGGACCTGAATCGTGGGGGGCCCTCAGGCACCATTCCTGGAGCGGCAGCAGTGGTAACAGTGGCAGGCTGGTACTAGCGTTTGGCCCCAGTTTCCTCAGGGAGAAGCAGCCAGGCACACACCCCACTCATACCTCCAAACCTGAGGAGAACAGCGTTCTTAGCAAAAGACAAGTACTTGCATACACTTTACTGTGCCCCCCCATCCCCAAGCTGGCTTCAGCAGCTGAATCCATGGGCCTGAGATAGACCCTGGTGAGCACCTAGAGCCATCATCCCAGCATTGAGGAAGGAAAACATTTGCAAATTGGGGGAAAAGATAATTTGCTAGCTCCCTTAACCAGGGGAGCTCTGGACAGAAGCGGCTCCTGCCCAGGCATAAACCATCCATGGGCCTTGAGCACCTTTCCCTTCTCTGTGGACCTGTGTGGGCCTATTTGGGGAGAATAGGCCCTTGTTGGCAAACTCCAACCACTACAGCTGTACAATGGAGAGGTGGGTATATGACACTTGACACTGCTTTGCCTATTAAACAAGGTCCTCACCTACCCACAACAAGGGCCTAAGGACTGACAGCTCCACATAGGTCACCCAGAGACACGTGACAGGGGTCCAAAGATAACTGGTAACTCCAAGTCCTTACAACCAAAAACTTTGGGTGCCCATGGTCCCTCTGTAGAACCCACCCACCAGCAAGCTCTAGGGAACACAGACAGGTATCCCTCAGAGACACTTGGGAGTCGGTTCTCAGCCCCCTGCCTTGTTCAGAGCCTGACCCCCTGCTGCAATCAGATACCGGTATATATGCCAATCACCCCTGCCCCTCTAAGACTGTAGGGCAGAGCCTTTACCACACACTTGATATCAGCTACCTGGAAACCTGAGCTGAATTCATACAAGCAAACCGAATGGACTCCTAGACTGATATACCTGATAACAGCTCTAGCCAGCTGGGGACAGGACACCAGAGCTCCAAAGGTGAAAAAAATCAAGATAGCTCCTCAAGCAATCCATAGGGGTATACCAAAACAAAACAAAGCAAGCAGCTACAACACAGTAAGCAAGCATAAACTAATACAATAACTTATAGATGGCTCGGAGGTAACAGTCAATATCAAGTCACTTAAAGAAACAGACCACGATCACCTCAACAGGCTCTCAAAACAAAGAATCCAGGGATCTTCTAGATGAAAGTGCATTCCTGGAATTAACAGATGCAGAATATAAAAGTTTAATATACAGATCCCTTCAAGACATCAGGAAGGAAATGAGGCAAAACACACAACAAGCAAAGAACACACAGATAAAGCAATTGAAGAAATTAGAAAGATTATTCAGGAATATAATGAAAAGTTTAATAAGCTGGAAAAATCCATAGACAGACAGCAATCAGAAATTCAGAAGATTAACAATAAAATTACAGAAGTAGACAACTCAATAGAAAGTCAGAGGAGCAGAATTGAGAAAGTAGAAGCTAGAATTTCTGAACTCGAAGATAAATCACTTGGCACTAATATATTTGAAGACAAATCAGATAAAAGAATTTAAAAAATGAAGAAACATTAACAATCATGTGGGACTCTATCAAGAGAAATAACCTACAAGTGATTGGAGTACCAGAACAGGGAGGGATAACAGAAAATACAGAGAAAATTGTTGAAGATTTGTTGGCAGAAAACTTCCCTGATATTGTGAAAGATGAGAAGATATCTATCCAAGATGCTCATTGAACTCCACATAAGGTAGATCTGAAAAGAAAGTCACCAAGACATATTATAATTAAGCTTGCCAAAACCAAAGATAGAGAATTATAAGAGCAGCAAGGGATAAACAAAAAGTCACCTACAAAGGAGAGCCAATAAGAATAAGGTCAGACTACTCAGTAGAAACCATGCAGGCAAGAAGGCAACGGTATGACATATTTAAAGAATTGAAGGAAAAAAAATGTCTGCCAAGATTCATATATCCATCAAAACTGTCTCTTAAATGTGAAGGTGAAATTAAGACATTTCCAGATAAATACACGTTGAGGGAATTCGTAAAAAACAAACCAAACTACAAGAAATACTAAAGGGAGTTCTTTGGTTAGAAAATCAATAATATCAGGTATCGACCCAAGACTAGAACACTGCGCAGAGCAGCCAGAAGTCAACCCAGACAGGGAAATCCAAAAAAACAAAGCAAGATTACTAAAAAAACAAAGCAAGATTACTAAAAAAAAAAAAAAAGCCCAAAACAAGGTAACAGTGATGTTATTATATAAAAGAAGGCAACAATAAAATAATAAAGCCCAAAACAAGGTAACAGTGATGAAGAAACGTAATCATATACCTTCCATATCAAGAGGAAGATACGGTGATACAAAGAAATAAAAGTTAGTTTTCAATTTAGCAAAATAGTGGTAAATAATAAGGTAACCACAAAGGAGACAAACTATCCTACTCATCAAAACAAAATACAAGGGAAAAATACAGACTCAGCAGAAACAAAATCAAGAACAACAAATATGAGGAAAGGACAATATATAAAGAAAATCTACTCAGCACATAAATTCAAGTGGGAAAAAGAAACTGTCAACAACACACAAAAAAAGTCATCAAAATGATAGCCCTAAATTCATACCTATCCACAATTACCCTGAATGTAAATGGAATAAGTGCACCAATAAAGAGACAGAGAGTGGCAGAATGGATTAAAAAACAAGATCCATCTATATGCAGCATACAAGAGACACACCTTAGACTTAGAAACACAAACAAACTAAAACTCAAAGGATGGAAAAAAATATATCACGCAAACAACAATCAAAAAAGAGCAGGAGTGGCAGTAGTGATTTCTGACAAAATAGACTTTAAAGTTAAATCCATCAGAAAGGATAAGGAAGGATACTATATAATGATTAAAGAGAGAATACACCAAGAAAATATTACCATATTGAATATTTCTTCATCCAATGACAGGGCTGCAAGATACATAAAACAAACTCTATCAGCATTGAAAAGTGAGATAGACAGCTCCACAATAATAGTAGGAAACTTCAACACACCACTTTTGGTGAAGGACAGGACATCAAGAAAGAAGCCCAATAAAGACACGGAAGATCTAAATGCCACAATCAACCAACATGACCTCGTAGATATATACAGAACACTCTAACCAACAGCAACCACGTATACTTTCTTTTCTAGTGCACATGCAACATTCTCTAGAATAGACCACATATTAGGTCATAAAGCAAGGCTTAGCAGAATCCAAAACATTGAAATATTACAAAGCATTTTCTCTGACCATAAGGCCATAAAAGTGGAAATCAGTAACAGGAAAAGCATGGAAAAGAAATCAAACACTTGGAAACTGAACAATACTCGGCTCAAAAAAGACCGGATTATAGAAGACATTAAGGATGGAATAAAGAAATTCAGAGAATCCAATGAGGATGAAAACACTTCCTATCAGAACCTTTGGGACACAGCAAAAGCGGTGCTCAGAGGCCAATTTATATCAATAAATGCACACATCCAAAAAGAAGAAAGGGCCAAAATCAAAGAATTATCCCTACAACTTGAACAAATAGAAAGAGAGCAACAAATGAAACCTGCAGGCACCAGAAGAAAACAAATAATAAAAATTAGAGCTGAACTAAACGAAATAGAAAATAGAAACACAATTGAAAGAATTAATAAGACCGAAACCTGGTTTTTTGAAGAAATCAACAAAATTGGTAAAACACTGGACAAACTGACAAAAGAAAAACAGGAGAGGATGCAAATAACCCGAATAAGAAATGAGATGGGCGATATTACAACAGACCCAACTGAAATTAAAAGAATGATATCAGATTACTATGAAAAACCATACTTAAACAAATTTGAAAACCTGGAAGAAATGGATGAATTCCTAGAAACACACTACCTACCTAAACTAACACAAACAGAGATAGAACAACTAAATAGACCCATAACAAAAGAAGAGATTGAAAAGGTAATCAAAAAATTCGCAACAAAAAAAGTCCTGGTCCGGACGGCTTCACTGCAGAGTTCTACCAAACTTTCAGAGCAGAATTAACACCACTACTACTAAAGGTATTTCAGAGCATAGCAAAGGACAGAATACGACCAAACTCATTATCCCTGATACCAAAACCAGGTAAAGACACCACAAGAAAAGAAAATTATAGACCGATATCCCTCATGAATGTAGATGCAAAAATCCTCAACAAAATTCGAGCCAATAGAATTCAACAACATATCAAAAAAATAATTCACCATGACCAAGTGGGATTCATACCAGGTATGCAGGGATGATTCAACATCAGAGAAACAATTAATGTAATCCACCACACAAATAAAACAAAAGACAAGAATCCCATGATTTTATCAACTGATGCAGAAAAGGCATTTGACAAAGTTCAACACTCATTCATAATAAAAACTCTCAGCAAAATAGGAATAGAAGGAAAATTTCTCAACATAATGAAGGGCATTTATACAAAGCCAACAGCCAACATCACCCTAAATGGAGAGAGCCTGAAAACATTCCCACTGAGGTTGGGAACCAGAGAAGGATGTCCTTTATCACCGCTGTTATTCAACACTGTGCTGGAAGTCCTAGCCAAAGCAATTAGGCTAGATAAAGAAATAAAGGGCATCCAGATTGGCAAGGAAGAAGTAAAAGTATCTCCATTTGCAGATGACATGACCATATACACAGAAAACACTAAGGAATCCTCCAGAAAACTACTAAAACTAATAGGAGAGTTCAGCAGAGTATCGGGATACAAGATAAACATATAAAAATCAGTTGGATTCCTCTACAACAACAAAAAGAACATCGAAGAGGAAATCACCAAATCAATTGCATTTACAGTAGCTCCCAAGAAGATAAAATAGTTAGGAATAAATCTTACCAGAGATGTAAAAGACTTATACAATGAAAACTACAGTACACTTCTGCAAGAAACCAAAAGAGAGTTACATAAGTGGAAGAACATACCTTGCTCGTGGATAAGAAGACTTAACATAGTAAAAATGTCTATTCTACCAAAAGAGATCTATACATTTAATGCAATTCCGATCCAAATCCCAAGGACATTCTTTAATGAGATGGAGAAACAAATTATCAACTTCATATGGAAGGGAAAGAGGCCCCGGATAAATAAAGCATTACTGAAAAAGAAGAACAAAGTGGGAGGCCTTACTTTACCTGATTTTAGAACCTATTACACCGCCACAGTAGTTAAAACAGCCTGGTACTGGTTCAACAACAGATACATGGGCCAACGGAACAGAATTGAGAATCCAGACATAAATCCGTTCACATATGAGCAGCTGATATTTGACAAAGGCCCCAAAACAGTTAAATGGGGAAAAGACAGTCTTTTTAACAAATGGTGCTAGCATAACTGGATATCCATCTGCACAAAAAAATGAAACAAGACCCATACCTCACTCCATGCACAAAAACTAACTCAAAATGGATCAAAGACCTAAACATAAAATCTAAAACCACAGAGATCATGGAAGAAAAAATAGGGACAATGTTAGGAGCCCTAATACATGGCATAAACAGTATAAAAAACATTATAAAGAATGTAGAAGAAAAACTAGATAACGGGGAGCTCTTAAAAAGCAAACACCTATGGTCATTGAAAGACTTCACCAAAAGAGTAAAACGACTACCTACAGACTGAGAAAAAGTTTTTAGCTATGACATTTCTGATCAGTGCCTGATCTCTAAAATCTACATGATACTGCAAAAACCCAACTGCAAAAAGACAAATAACCCAATCAAAAAATGGGCAGAAGATGAATACACACTTCACCAAAGAATACATTCAGGTAACTAACAGATATATGAGGAAATGTTCATGATCATTAGCCATTAGAGAAATGCAGATCAAAACTACAATGAGATTTCATCTCACTCCAACAAATTTCATCTCACTCCAACAAGGCTGGCATTAATCCAAAAAACACAAAATAATAAATGTTGGAGAGGCTGTGGAGAGATTGGGACACTTATACACTGCTGGTGGGAATGTAAAATGGTACAACCACTTTGGAAATCGATTTGGCGCTTCCTTAAAAAGCTTGAAATAGAATTAGCATATGATCCAGAATTCCCACTCCTTGGAATATATCCTAGAGAAATAAGAGCCTTTACATGAACAGATATATGCACACCCATTTTTATTGCAGCACTGTTTACAATAGCAAAAAGATGGAAGCAACCAAGGTGCCCATCAATGCATGAATGGATAAATTATGGTATATTCATGCAATGGAATGCTACACATCGATAAAGAACAGCGAGGAATCTGTGAAACATTTCATAACACGGAGGAACCTGGGAGGCATTATGCTGTGTGAAATTAGTTAGTTGCAAAAGGACAAATATTGTATAAGACCACTATTATAAGAACTTGAGAAATAGTTTGAGAAGAAATAATTCTTTTGTGGTTAGGAGAGGTGGGAGGGAGGGTGGGAGAGGGGCATTCACTAATTAGATAGTAGATAAGAACTACCTTAGGTGAAGGGAAAGACAGCACACAACACAGGGGAGGTCAGCACAACTGGACTAAACCAAAAGCAAAGAAGTTTCCTGAATAAACTGAATGCTTCGAAGGCCAGCGTACCAGGGGCAGAAGCCTGGGGACCATGGTTTTAGTCGACATCTAAGTCAATTGGCATAATAAAATCTGTTAAGAAAACATTCTGCATCCCACTTTGAAGAGTGGTGTCTGGGGTCTTAAACGCTAGCAAGCAGCCATCTAAGATGCGTCAATTGGTCTCAACCCACCTGGATCAAAGGAGAATGAAGAACACCAAGGACACAAGGCAATTTACGAGCCCAAGAGACAGAAAGGGACACATGAACCACAGACAACATCATCCTGAGACCAGAAGAACTAGATGGTGTCTGGTTACAACTGATGACTGCCCTGACAGGGAACACAACTGAGAACCCCTGAGGGAGGAGCCGAGAAGTGGGATGCAGACCCCAAATTCTTATAAGACCAGACTTAATGGTCTGACTGAGACTTGAAGGACCCCGGTGGTCATGGCCCTCAGACCTTCTGTTGGCCCAGGACAGGAACCATTCCCGAAGCCAGCTCTTCAGACATGAATCGGACTGGACAATGTGTTCCAGAGGGATGCTGGTGAGGATTGAGCTTCTTAGATCAGGTGGACACTTGAGACTATGTTGGCTTCTCCTGGCTGGAGGGGAGATGAGAGGGTGGAGGGGGTTAGAAGCTGGCGAAATGGACACAAAAAGAGAGAGTGGAGGGAGAGAGCGGGCTGTCTCATTGAAGTCTCATTAGGGGGAGAGTAACTGGGAGTGTTTAGCAAGGTGTATATGGGTTTTTGTGTGAGAGACTGACTTGATTTGTAAACTTTCACTTAAAGCACAATAAAAAGTATTAAAAAATGTCATTGGAATTTGGATCAGAATTATGCTGTATCTACAGATCGCTTTGGGTAGAATAAACATTTTTGCAATGTTGAGTCTACTCCATGAGCAAGTTATATTTTTCCACTTATGTAGGTCTCTAAGTTTCTTGTAGTACTTGTCTTGCAGTTTTCTTTGTATAGGTCTTTTACATCTCTGGCTAGACTTATTCCTAACTATTTTGTCTTCTTGGGGGCTATTGCAAATGATATTGATTTGGTGACTTCCTCCTTGACGTTGTCTTTGTTGGTGTAGAGGAATCCAACTGAGTTTTGTATGTTTATCTTGTATCCTGGTACTTTGCTGAAATCTTCTACTAGTTCCAGTAGTTTTCTTATGGATTCTTTGGGGTTTTCTGTGTATAAGATCATATCATCTGCAAATATAGACACATTCACTTCTGCCTTACAAATTTATATGCCCTTTATTTCGTTTTCTAGCCTAATTGGTCGGGCGAAGATCTCCAGCACAATGTTGCATAACAGTGGTGATAAAGTGCATCCTTTTCTGGTTCCCATTCCCAGGAATGCTTTCAGACTCCATTTAGGATGATGCCCATTATTATGTCGAGGAATTTCCTGTCTATTACTATTTTGTTGAGGGTTTTTACCATGAATGGGTGTTAGATTTTATCAAATGCATTTTCTGTATCAATTAATAAGATTATGTGGTTCTTGTCTTTTGCTTTATTTGTATGACGGATTATATTGTTTTTCTAATATTAAACCATCCCTGCATACCCAGCATGAATCCCAGCTGGTCAAGGTGAATTGTTTTTTGATATGTAGTTGAATTTTTTTTTAGTTGAATTCTATTAGCTAGAATTTTTGTTGAGGATTTTTGCATCTATGTTCATGAGGGGTACTGCTATGTAATTTTCTTATTTTGTTATGTCTTTACCTGGTTTTCATATCAGAGTTGTGCTGGCTTCATAGAATGAGTTTGGGAGTATTCCGTCTTTTTCTATGCTCTGAAGTACCTTTAGTAGTAGTGGTGTTAACTCTTCTCTGAAACTTTGGTAGAACTCTGCAGTGAAGCTGTCAGGGCCAGGACTGTTTTTATTACCTTTAAATTACCTTTCTGACCTCTTCTTTTGTTATAGATTTATTTAGTTGTTCTACCTCTGTTTGTGTTAGTTTAGGTAGGTAGCGTGTTTCTAGAAATTTTTCCATTTCCTTTAGGTTTTCAAATTTGTTAGAGTACAGTCTTTCATAGACTTCTGTTATGATTCTTCTAATTTCAGTTGGGTCTGTTGTGGTATCATCCATCTCATTTCTTATTTGGGTTATTTGCTTCCTTTCCTGTTTTTTCTTTGTCAGTTTGACCGATGCTTTATCGATTTTGTTAATCTTTTCAAAGAACCAGCTTTTGGTCTTGTTAACTCTTTCAATTGTTTTTCTATTTTTTATTTCATTTAATTCTGCTCTAATTTTTATTATTTGCTTTCTCCTGGTGCCTGAGCGCTTCTTTTGCTGCTCTCTATTTTTTTTTATTTGTTCAAGTTGTAGGGTTAATGTTTTGATTTGATTTTTGTCCTTTCTTCATTTCGGATGTGTGCATTTATTGTTATAAATCAACCTCTGAGCATAGCTTTTCCTGTGTCCCAAAGGTTCTGGTAGGATGTGTTTTCATTTTCATTTGATTCTATTAATTTCTTTATTGCATAATTAATTTCTTCTATAACCCTGTAGTTTTGAGCAGGGTGTTCAGATTCCATGCGTTTGATTTTTTTTCCTTGCTTTTTCTCTTATTGACTTCTACTTTTTTTGCTTTATGGTCATAAAAGATGTTTTGTAACATTTTGGTGCTTTAGATTCTGTTAAGGCTTGCTTTATGACCTAATGTGTGGTCTATTCTGGAGAATGTTCCCAGTGCATTGGAAAAGAAAGTATACTTGGCTGCTGTTAGATGAAGTTTTCTATATACGTCTATGAGATCAAGTTGGTTATTATGGCATTTAGCTCTTCTGTGTCTTTATTGAGCTTCTTTCTGGATGTTCTGTCTGTCCTGAAAGTGGTGTGTTGAAGCATCCTACTATTATTGTGGAGCTCTCTATTTCTCTTTTCAATGCTGTTAGAGGTTTTTTTTTTTTTTTTTTTAGTGTATTTTGGAGCCCTGTCATTGTGTACATAAATATTTATTACATTTATGTACTCTTGGTGTATTGACCCTTTAATCATTATACGGTTTTCTTTCTGATCCTTTTTGGTGGGTTTTACCTTAAAGTCTATTTTACCTGAGATTAATATTGCCAATCCTACTCTTTTCTGATTGTTGTTTACTTGATTTATATGTATATATATTTTTTCCTTTCTCTGAGTTTAATTTTTTTGTGTGTCTTTAAGTCTAAGGTGTGTCTCTTGTAGGGCTGCATATAGACGATCATGTTTTTTTTTTATTCATTCTGCCACCATCTGTCTCTTTATTCATGCATTTAGTCAATTTACGTTCAGTGTAATTTTTAATAGGTATGAGCTTAATGCTGTCATTTTGACTTTTTTGGTGTGTGTGTGTGGTTGACAGTTTTTTGGTCCCACTTAGTTTTCTGTGCTGTGTCATATTTCTTTACGGATTTTCTTTTCATCTTTTTCGTTGTTGTTGATTTGGTATTTGCCGGTTCTTTATGCTTCTCTTTTATTTTGATGTGCAGTATTGTTAGTTTCCTTTGTGGTTACCTTAACATTTACCTCTATTTTTCTAAGTTTAAACCAATCTTTTATTTCTTGATATCACCTTGACTTCCTGAAAGTTCTATAACTACATTATTTAGTCCTTTTTTGTTTGTTTGTTTTGATGTGATTGCCTTTTATGTATTGATGTCTCTGTTTCCCTATTTTCAGTGTTTTAGCTTTGATTTATCTTTGTGACTTCCGTATCTGGGTTCATATCTGGTTGTTCTGTCCTGTGTTGTAGTTTTAGGTTGTTACCTGCTGTTATTGACCCTCTAACTGGAGGACTTCCTTTAGTGTTTCTTATCATTTTGGTTTGATTTTTACAAATTCCTTCAACTTCTATTTATCTGGAAACGCCCCAATTTCACCATCATATTTGAGAGACAGCTTTGCTGGTTGTATGATTCTTGGCTGCTAATTTTTTTTTTTTCCTTCAAGGCTTTGTCTACGTCATCGCATTGCCTCTTGCCTGCCTGGTTTCTGCTGAGAAGTCGGAGCTTAGTCTTCTTGACTGTCCTGTGTAGATGACTTGTCGGTTGTCCTTAGCTGCTCTTAAAATTCTTTCTTTATCTTTTGTTTTGCCAAGTTTGATTATAATATGTCTTGGTGACTTTCTTTTGGGGTCTACTCTGTGTGGGGTTCAATGAGCATCTTGGATAGATATCTTTTCATCTTTCACAATATCAGGGAAGTGTTCTGCCAACAAATCTTTAACAATTTTCTCTGTATTTTCTATTACCTCCCCCTGTTCTGGTACTCCAAGCAATCACCAATCGATTATGCCTCTTGATAGAGTCCCACATAATTCTTAGGGTTTCTTCATTTTTTTTTAAAAAAAATTCTTTTATCTGATTTTTCCTCAGATAAATTGGTGTCAATGCTTTACCTTCAATCTCACTAATTCTGGTTTCCATTGCCCCAATTCTGCTTCTCTGACTTTATTGAGTTGTCTAATTCTGAAATTTTATTGTTAGTCTTTTGGATTTCTGTTTGTTGTCTGTCTATGTATTCTTTCAGCCTTTTAAATTTGTCATTATGCTCTTGTGTAACCTTCTTAATTTCATCTGTTGCTTTGTCTATGTGTTCCTTTGTTTGGTCTGCATTTTGCCTGATCTTCTTGAAGATCTCTGTATATTAATCTTTTGAATTCTACCTGCACTAATTCCAAGACTGTTTCTTCCTCCAGGAGTTTTCTTGGTTCTTTGTTTTGGCAGCTTCCTGAAGCCATGATGGTCTGCCTCTTTACGTGATTTGATATTGGCAGTTGCCTCCATTAATAAATTATTATATTTATTTATTTTATGTTTGCTTACTGTGTCCTAGCTTCATGTTTTGTTTTGTTCTGGTATGCCCAAATAGGCTGCTTGTGTGAGCTAGTTCGATTATTGGAGTTTTGAAACCCTCACGTCCTATCTCCAGGTGGTTAAAGCTGCTACTAGGTGTGTGAGCCCAGGAATATGTTTATTTTCTTGTATGGATTCAGCTCAGGTGGCCAGGTCATTGGTCAACTTCTGCTTGGTGCAGACTTTCACCTACAGTCCCAGATGGGTGGGGCTACGTAGGGATGATTGGAGCAGGCACAAGTAACTGGCAGCAGTAGGGGTTTATGTACTGAGCAGGGTATGGGGGGGCTGATGGCTGCCCCTGAATGGTTGGGTGGAATGAATGTCCCTATTCCCTAGAGCTCATAGATGGATGGGTTTTGTACCAGACCTTGGGCACCCAATGCTGTTGGCTGTAAGAACTGGGAGGCACCAACTCTTCTCAGACCCCTGTCTTCGGTGGCTAGGTAGAGTGGGTGAAGCCACCAGTCTTCAGACCCCTGATGTGGCTAGATGAGGACCCTGCTTAATGGGTATGGTGGTGTCAAATGTCACAAATATGTCACTCCCCCTTAGCTGTTGCAGTTGAAAATAGGCTTCAGGTAGGTACCCTGTTTTACTATGCTCACGAGGGGGTACACATTAAAATAAGCCCACACAGGTCTAAGCAGGGGTAAAAGGCATGCAAAATCCATGGACCCTTTATGCCTGTGCCTGGGCAAAGGAGCTGTGCTGCTCTGAGGTTGTAGTTTAGGGGAGCTGGAAAATTATTTTTTCCTGTTTGTTATTAGTTTGTTAATTTGTTCCCTCTCCAAAGTTGGGAGAGTGGATCAGTGTGCATGATCTTCTGTCCCAGGGGGCTTGGCAATCACTGAGTCTGGCCCGAAATCACAGCAGAGCAGTGAGGGGGCAGGTGAAGGGGATAGAGGTACTTCCCAGTAGGGTTATTTCGATCCTGTGTGGTAGGTTAGATGCTTGCATTTAACTTTCTCAGTCCAGTACCACTTTCCCTTGGCTCGGGAGTCTTGTGCACAGTCTCCGCTCCTTGGTTTCTCTCAATGTGAAAAACACATCCCGACCTCTACTGCTTGCCTCAGCCTGTGTGCGTAGGCCAATTCAGCCTGAAGGGTGCCAACCAGGTCAGGTCTGACAAATCCTCACTCCTGAACTGTCTTTCCTCTCCTGCCCCTCAGTCCAACATCTCAACTTTGTCTTTGATGTTCAGGGTTCCTAGATTGTCATATATTATCCATTCACTTGTTTTTTTTTCAGAGCTTTGTTGTAAGACGCACCACAGTAATCTGACTACTCCACCATCTTGGCCCCGCCTCTGTCCTTTGATTTCTTGACTGGTGCTTTCATGGGCACTGATTCTGGATCCAAGTAAAATGAAACTTTTGACAACTCCCATCTTCTTCCCCAGTTATCTTGATGTTACTATTTGTTGTTGTTGTTGTTAGTTTTCTTTATGTTGAGGTATAATGCATACTGAAGGCTGAAGTCTTTGATCATCAGTAAGTGCTTCAAGTTCTCTTGATTTTCAGCAAGCAAGGTTATGTCACCTGCATATCAGAGGTTGTTAATAAATCCTCTTCCAATCCTGATGTTGCTTTCTTCTTAAAAATTAGATTGATGTAGAAACTAAAAATGGCTAACTCTAAGGAAGAAACAATGAAAAATCTTCTTAAGACATTTTTTTTACCTCATTTCATACTCATCAATACCTTGTTATGGAGATAAAATTGTTATGTTTTACAGTTGGAGAAGCAAACCCTCAAACAGGTTGAGAACTTAAAGCAAGGTCAGATGACTAGTGTGTAGTATATACGTAGTACATCCATGGTTTTCTGACTTGGAAGTACAGAGTTTCTCATCATTTTGCTCTCAATATACCCTGTTTATTCTGGGGTTAGATAGTTATATTGTTTCTACATTTTGCTTGATATAATAATGAAATGCACATCTTCCAATTTGTAAATTATATGATTGAAAGCAATACATATGTTTTTCTTTTACATATATATTTCTAGATTGAAATAGAACTGTTTCAAATAGATTTGGATCAGTTAATGTTGCTCTAGTTTTTTATCTGCCATTACATTTTAATTTAGGATGACATAGATATAGAATTAAGAATTCTTACAATTAAAACACACATATCCTTACTATTAAAACATGGATACATTTTATCTCTTTTCTCTCTCTAAATATCATTTCTTATTTATACACAAAAAATACTTCCTGAAAAAAAAAACTTGTAAATTTATTTATAACTCTTGAAGTTAAAAAAAAAATTTTTTTTTTTTTTAGCCATGACTAAATAGTGTATAAATCAGAGTTAAAAATTCACTAACGTCTCTTATGTACTATAGCTTGTCTCAGAACAGGTTGTAGGTTATGATTTATTTCAATTGACACATTTATTGAGCAACTACAACGGGGTAAGTAACAATTTTCAAAAAGTGTAAATTCAATTTTATTTTATCCCCAATAAATGTGTCAGATTTCCTCATGGGACCCTGAAAAAGGTGATTTATTTTTTATTTTTTTATGTGTAATGACCAACATGAACACTGAAGGAAACATAAACCTTTTAGACCAGAAATCCCAAAGTGGGAAAGAATGCTGATTCAAAATTGCTAAATTTAATTTGCAATCTACCAATGATGCACAAGCACATTTTAAGAAACTCCATTCTAAACTAGCCCCATCTTCATAAACACAAACACAACTACCACTTCCTAAAACTATCTCCTAGCAATTTCTTCCATCCTCCATGAAATTTTCCTCACTGCTTTTCCATCATAAAGTGTACTTATCACTTTATACTTAGGATCTGTACCAATGATTTTACTGCACATGTCTATGAAGAGAAAACATAAAACTCTATTTATCCTCCATTATCCTTATAGATAGGTAGTCAAGTTTCTGTTAAAATTGTTAAATATTTATGTCTACAAGGAATTTATCATCCTTTGGGTAAAGGTATATGATGCTTGCCATTTTTCCCAAAGAACTTCTTGCATGAAGCTATGCATTTCGTAAAAATGCTTTTCTCTCATGCTCTGTTATAGTCTTACACCACATTCTGTCCATACATTCTGATTAACTTCACCTAAAAGTACATTCAAATATTTTATTTTTTACAATAATGGAGATCTTTCATCAAAGGAGGTAGAACGATATAGCATAAGAAATACAAAAATAGAGTCTAAGTCCAGATCCATGGATGGCAGAAATGGTTTGAACTCAGCTACTAACCCAAATGCTGGTGGTTTGAACACATCTACCAGTCCCATGGAGAAGTCCTGGCAACCTGCTTTCATAAGGATTGTAGTCAAGAAAATCCAAAGCAGAAGTTCTACTCTGTAACACATGAGGTTGCCGTGATTCAGAATAGACTTGATGGCAGTGGGTTTGGTTTTGAGGTTTAAAGTTTGAGTTCTAATAGTGCTCCCACAAAAATAAATAAATAAATAAATAAAAACCTGTTGCCGTCGAGAATATTCTGACTCATAGTGACCCTATAGGACAGAGTAGAACTGCTCCATAGAGTTTCCAAAGAGCGCCTGGCAGATTTAAACTGCTGACCCTTTGGCGTCAGCCGTAGCACTTAGCCACTATGCCATCCGGGTTTCTCCTGATAGTGCCATGTATTAGTAATTAAGGACCTTTTGTCATATTACTTAATCTTTCTTAGCATGTTTGCTGAACTATAAAATAAAAAGAAGCCCTTTATGCAGAGTTACCATGAGAAATTAAGACTGTAAACCGCACTTAATTCGCAAATTGTGCAATGTTTTACTGATGTCCTATATTCTCTTCTGTAAATTATAATTTTGCTTCATAGATCAATGAGAAACTTGAGGAAATGATGTTAGGAGGACAAGATGTATTTCTTGAAAAAATATCATTTAGAATGAGAGATACAAATTTAAAAAAATACAAACCTTATGTTTCAAACCTATATTGGGAATTAAAGTAAGAAGAATACAACAGAAAGACTGATTAATAGTGTGCCTTTAGGAACTGAATTCGTTCTATCGCCTTCTAGGTATTGTTAATCCTGGACCCTGGTGAGTTATGTATTCAATTTCTCAGTCTCCATATCTATAAAATGTACTAGTACATATCACAAGGGGATTGATGTGAGAAGTAAAAGAAACTACTTACATCACATATCAATACATGTAAATATTCAGCTAGAATATCCATGCTAAATAAAGAAAGCTTGCCACCTTGATACACAGAGCTCTTAAGTCTGCAAGAGAGTCAAAGCAATCATAATTCATATTAATTGGTAGCTAGTGCAGGCAGAAGTCTAAAAGTGAGAAACCTGGGCCCCACCATCTGCCATCCACTTAATCCTGAAATTTCAGCATACATGAATAACGGTTTCAGAATTGTTAACCTCTACTCACATGAGAAACAACTTCATAAACTAGAATACAATATTATATGAAATTACTTTGCCTTTAGTCTTAACACACTCCACTCATTTCCAAAGTTACTTTGTCAGCGCCTTTTCACCCACCCAATTCAGTGAGATTGGTCCATGTATTTGCAATATAGTGAGATTGTCTTGTCATAGTCCACATTCCATTCTGAGATCATCTGGCCTCCTAAATGATTTATTTTAAACTTTGCACTCATTAAGATTTATTCTTTGTGCTGTAAAACTCTGTGGGTTTTGACAAATGCGTAGTGTCATGTATCCATCATGAAAGCATCATGCAGAATAGATTCATTGCCCTAAAACATCCCTTTTGCTTCACGTACTTGACCTTTCCCTTCCACCACCCATAGCAACAATTATTAACTTATTGTCTCTATAGTTTTGGCATTTCCATAATGTCATGTAGTTGGGCTCACAGAGTATATACCTTCTGAGTGGCTTCGGTCACTTATCAATATGCATTTAAGGTCCATCCGTGTTGCATGGATGGAAGGCTCATTCTTTTTTTTTTTATTTTATAGTATTCCATTTATGGATGTTTCACACCCTGATTGCTTCCAGTTTTTTTACGTGTATGAATAGAGCTGTTATAAATATTAGCATACAGATTTTTGCATGGACATAGTTTTCAGATTTGTTGAGTAAAATCCTAAGAATGTTATTGCTGGAACATATAGTAAGATTACATTAAGATTTAAGAGAATTTGCCAATTTGTCTTCCAAAGTTGCTGCAGCAATGAGTATTCCTGCCTGCCACCAATGAATGAGAGTTCCTGTTGCTCCACATCCTCACTGGTAATTGATATTATCAGGCTTTGGGTTTTGTTTTTGTTTCAGATTTTAATTATTCTAATATACTCTAATAATGAAATATTTTAATGCTTTGAACTAATTTTTTTATCAGAAGACATAATATTCAGGAAAAATATGAAATAATGTAGAATATAGAAATTATAATACTGTTTAAGTTGAGGTCTCCAGTCAGAAGCTGCAAAGGCAGAAATTTGAGTGAAAGCAATTTATTAGAAGTTTTTCCCACTAAAGAACCTTGATGATGGTTAGAAGGTGAGACTGGAAAGGGAAATAGTCAACTCCAGCGGCAGTATCAAAGTCTATGAAGGTTAACTTTGGTTATATCTCAGAGGAGAAAAAGGTAGTACTTCCAGAATGACTCCTGGGAAGAACTTGGTAAATCTCACCAAAGTAAGATAATTTACTCTGCTCTATTTTAAAACTTATTATAAAATTAGATAAATGAGACAGCACATCATTGACATAAACATAGATACCTGCATCAGTGGAATTGAATTTAAAGCCAAGAAATAAAGCTTTATATATACGAGCAATTTCTTTTTGACCAAGACGTCAAGGAAATTCTGTGGGAAATTTTTAGTCTTTGCATCAGATGGTCCTGGGACAACTGGATAGTCGTATGCAAAAAAAAAGAAAAAAAACCTTAGACCCTGGCATTCACCTTACACATAAATGTAATAAAATGGGTCACGGATCATAAGCAAAAATGTTAAGCAACAAAATTATAAAACTTCTAGAAGGAAACATAAGAGAAAATTTTTATGACTTTACTTAAGCTAAGATTTTACAAATGTAATACCAAAAAAGCCTGATATAAGAAAAAAAAATGATAATCCTCAATAATGAAGACCTTTGATTTTCAAAATATATCACTTAGAAAATGAAAAGAGAAGCCATAGAATGGAAGAAAGCATTTGCAAATGCTGCAAAAATCATTAAATTAAAACCACAACAAAGTGCCACTCCACACCCGTTCAAATGGCTCAAGTCAAAACGACTGACAACACCAGATTGGCAACTATGTGAAGACACTGGGACTCTCATAGTCAAATATATATATACGTATATATATATATATACATATATATATATATATTCTGTTGCCATCTGGTCTATTCCAACTCATAGCGAACCCTCTTATATGCTGGGGGAACACTTTATTCTTAAAAGGATTAATATAGACTTACCAATTGTCCCATCAATTCTGCTTCTAGATCTCTACCCAAGAGAAATGAAAAATTATATACTCACACGAGACTGCTACTCAAGAATTCATAGCAGCATTATTTGTAATTGCTAAAAATTAGAAAATATCCAGGCGTCAATCAAACAGTAAATAAATAAATAAAATATAGTATACCCACTAAATTTAAAAAAGCAAAATTCTGATACATGTTACAACATGAAAGAAATGCAATATACATATGTATATATATACATTAATGAAAGAAACCAGACAATGACATGTATAACTCAATTTTTATGAAAATTCCCATTACATTAATATCCTGCAACCTACTTTAATCCCTCTCTTATCACTTACTAAACTAGTCTAAAATTACAATGGTTTAAAGGAATAGCATGGGTTTGACAGGAATCTCTTGAAGGCAGCTATCACATCCTTATTCCTCAAGCTGTAGATCATAGGATTCAGCATAGGGATCACCAGTGTACAGAACACTGAAGCTATTTTATCAGAATCTAATGAATGGTCAGTTTTAGGCTGCAAATACACGAATAGCAGTGTTCCATAGAACACTGTGACGGCCATTATATGTGAAGCACATGTGGAGAAGGCTTTTTTCCTTCCTTCTGATGAACGTATTCTGAGAATTGACAAGACGATGTTGGAATAGGATACTACAACTACAGTTATGGAGAGAACCAAATTTGTAGCTGCAGAACTAAAGACTACTATTTCTGGGAAGTAAGTATCAGAGCAGGACAATACTAACAGAGGAACAGTGTCACAGTAAAAATGGTTGAAAACATTGGAAGAACAATAAGACATAGAAAATACACAGGAAGTAACCACAATAGCTGTAGAAAAGCCATAGGCGTAAGTGATGGATACCAGCAAAAGACAGATCTGTCGAGATACCACCACCATGTAGAGCAGGGGGTTACAAATGGCCACGTAGCGGTCATAAGCCATCACAGCTAGCATGAAAACCTCAGCTACAATGAAAAACAAGAACCCACCCATTTGGGTGGCACATTCATAATAAAAGGTGGTTTTCTTCTTTACTAAGAAATTCGTCATCATTTTAGGGGCAATGACGGTAGAATTGCCTAAATTGATGACAGCCAACTGTCGGAGAAAAAAGTACATGGGGGTTTGAAGGTGAGAGTCCACACTGGTGAGGGTGATGATGCCCAGGTTGCCTACCATGGTCAGCCCATACACAAGAAAGACAAAGAATAGAGGGAGCTGAAGTTCAGGACTGTCTGAGACTCCCATGAGAATGAACTCCGTCACCGCGGTGACATTTTCAGGAGCCATGTAAGAGTGTGGAAATTCACCTGTTGGAAGAATAAAAGGAAAAGGAGTTAAAACTTCAAGGAATTATTTTCTGTGACTGCCGATAGATGGGAAAGATAATTCCTTGCTGAGATTTTCTTCAGTCATGTATTATTCTGTCAGTTACTAAACTCAAGACGTTGCTAGTTCTGATTAAAAAACAATCTAGGCATTGTTTCAACTTTACTCTCCCATGGGTCATAAGCTTATTTTTATCCTATACTTTTTCATAATCATTTGGGACAGAGAAACTACTAGTATGGGAAATTAAACAGATAATCCAAACTCATGCACTATTACTAAAATTTGAATATTTTACTTACTTGCAAATGTTTTAAACCACAATTAATATGTTTGCCAATTGTATATAAGAAAGGCTTGAGACATTGTCTCCAAATAATGTAATGGTTCCTTGTGATATTTAATCTAAGTTTTCCTGCTGTTTGCTAATAGACAATTCTAGCCACTACCCTGACCCATCCTCTGTAGTCTTTCTTTTTTATCTTTTTACAACTTCTATTAAATTTATGTTGATCTTGCTAATTCTATTATTCATAGATGATATATATATATATATTTTTTTATTTCATTACCTCTGACAAGATTGTATGGAGGTATGTCTTCAGATTTATTTTTCATATCACTTATACTCCTTCAGTTTTATTTTTTAATGATAGCTATCAATTTTTTAAAATCACTTCTATAAAGTTTGCATTGTAATTTACTGTATAACATTACTTTTTCCTTCTCTTTCATGACCTTTTTCTTGCTCTTGAGTTTGTGCAATTTCTCATATTTTTTCCACTATGTTTTTTTGTTTAATTTTGGATTGCTATTTTTATTTAGTGATTAGGAATTGAAGAATAAACTTAATTTTTAGCATCTTGATCTTTTTTCACATATGATGTATATGTGCCAAAGAAGCAGCATATTATTATAATATCCTAAATACTTTCCTAGAGTTGTGTATTTCAAGGATGGTCATCTGCTCTAACTAAGGCAATTAGAGTCCCTTCCCAGTCACAATTGAGAGTTCTAGAGGTGGTGACCAGACTCAAAGAAGTCCCACCGTAGCTCCTTACCTAATGATTAAAATTAAGTTTTAATTTATGTGAGTAAAATGATCAGCTTTAAGTTTTAGTAATACAGTAAAACTTGCAAAAGCCAGAACTCGAAGGGACCATCTTATTTTTCTGGGACTTGAAGATTTCTGCCTTTGACAGGGTGCTTAGTATTGCTCTCTATTAAGAACCTTTACTTCATTTTAGTGTTGAGTTTTTCTTCTCTGACAGGTTTCCGCCTTACACATGTTTCGACTTTCGCAGGTTTTACTGTATTATTTTGGCAGTTAGGAAGATAATGAACTGTAGGTTTGGGGAAAAAAAAGAGGCAAGACATTGCTATGAGATTACTGGTCAACAAGAGTGTTGGCTTGGTTCAAAGTAGATAAGCTGACGACAGCAAGGAGGTAAATTTGACAGTCAGATGAGCATAAAAACAAGATGCCCTCTTTACCATAATTCATACAGTGAATTATATGAGAGACATATGAAGAAATGAGAGATGGGGATAGATTAAGAAAGACTTTTGTGTTTTTGGCCTTTGCAACTAGATGAATGGTCGTGATACATTTTGAATATTAGAAAAAACTGGTTTAAGGTGGAGTTGATCAAAATGAAAAGCATGTTACGTTTTGGGTGCCTATGAGACATTCAAGCAACCATTTAGGGAAGCTAAGTCTGGAGAGCATAGGTGTGGTTAGACCCTAGATAATTTAGAAACTTAAATCTATGTCATTGTCTAAGTTATTTAGTACTGCTATAACAAAATACCATAAGCGGAAGTTTATAACAAATAGAAATTTATTTTCTCACAGTTTAGGTGTTGAGAAGTCTGAATTCAAGGTCCTGGCTCTAGGGGTGGGCTTTCTGTCTCTGTATTGGCTCTGGGGGAAGATCCTTGTCTCTTCATCTTTCATTGCCTGGTTCCTTGGAGATCTCCCTGTACCTTGGCATCTATCTTCCCCCATTTCTGCTTGCTTATCTGCTTCTTTTTTATTTTGTAAGACATTGACTCAAGACACACATTACACTAATGCTGCCTCATTAAGTAGCAAAGGCAACCCATTCCCAAAGGGATTAGAACCACAGGCACAGAGGTTAGGCTTTACAACACATACTTAACCACTATGCAGCTAGGGTACGCATACTTTGGGG
The DNA here is from genome assembly GCF_024166365.1 of Elephas maximus indicus. Taxonomy (NCBI): domain Eukaryota; kingdom Metazoa; phylum Chordata; class Mammalia; order Proboscidea; family Elephantidae; genus Elephas; species Elephas maximus. The sequence continues at coordinate 78,659,024 of NC_064838.1, read as the reverse complement.
GGACGTAGTTCAATCCAAAACAGTGATGATACAGTATTTTTTTAATCATCTATCTCACTTTTTGATTTTTGTTACATATAACCAAAAATTCCTAATATGTTCTTCAACCAATCCAAAGGCTTTTTCACTGAGGGTCAACCCTTCATTTTTGAGATTCTAGTATTCCTGTATCATATTTGACAGCCTATGATCCCAGAAGAGTTACACAGCCTGGAAACAAACCTTACTTTAAACATTATAGTATTGGATTATACTTAATACCCAGTGTTTTCCAAAAAGTGAATTGCATATTAAGATATAGGCTTTGGATATTTTAAAGCCCATTGTATATAAATGAGGTAAATATTTTCTACCCACCTCTAATGGAAAACCTGCTTCTGGTTCTTAGTGAGAAGAGGTGAGCATAAACTTTGAGAGCTTATCTCTGAAGCACAGGTAATGTTCAGATCTCCTTGGGGGAAGGGACCACCAGGGACTGGTTCCTTAACAAGATCTGCAACAAAGTGGCCCCAAAGGTAGCCTGGACCTACATCATTGAGTGAGTGAAACTCCATGGCATCTAAGGGACACAGTGATTAAAGTCTATTTCCCAAAGTAACTCATTTGAATTCAGAGATTGATTATTGCAAACACGGGGTATGGAAGGTCTAGGAACGAAAGGTCTAGCAGTCAAATTTTAACACACTATGTTGGAGTTGGAGCCCTGGTGGCATAGTGCCCTGCTCACCAAATGGTGGGCAGCTCAAATCTACCGGCTGCTCTTTGGAAATGCTGTGGGGCAGTTATACTCTCTCCTACAGGGTCGCTATGAGTCGGAAATGACTCAAAGACAATGTGTTTGCTTGTTTTTAATCTGTATACCTATGTAGTCAATCTGACACCAATAATATTTTCATTATGACACTCCACGTTATTTTTATGCCCCTCTTTTACCTAAAAGAACACAATTATCATAATCATTAATTTAAGAAATGAAGTAAAGTAGAGGAAACCATCTCCAAAAAACAACCTTAATTTAATAAAAATATTCTTTACTCTTGTATTTCAGGTGAGAAAAAGGTAGTTAACCAGAAGATAACTACTGGAGAAGAGTAAAATTACAGTATTTAAAATTGAAGTTTTTTTTCTTATGTTTGAGTATTAAATTTCTGGAGATACAAACTCATTTTTTTTTTTTAACACTGAAGATAAAATTTATTTTATTGCTGTCATGGCTAGTAGAATTATGGAGAAAAGAATTGTTACTGAGACAATTCTCTTTTCTTGGCTTAAATCTTCTGAACAACAATAATTCCTTTTTTTTTTTTTTATTTATCATGAGATTGTCCACTTGTGACCCTGCAGGCCTTAAATTTAAAACTGGAAGGTAAGATATATGGCATTGTGCCATTTATATAAAGTATAAATTCATGTGCAAGAGAACAGTAATGTTCATTTAGTAAGAAAACAAACACAACCATCTTAATGTAACTGGGATGTTTACTTGGTAGTGGCAGAAATAACTGCATAAAGGAATAATGATGAAGTAGGATTAAAAATAAAGGAGGGAGAGGAATAAGGGGCATTGCCTGGACCAATAATGTAAATGTGTCATGAACTGAGGAACATAAACATAGTCATTCTAAACCTTTTGCCTAAGGTCCAAAAACAGTTGAAAAAATGTGTATCTTCATTAGCATATAAAATCCACTTCTAGAAATCTGCTTTGCAGAAGTAATACAAGTTATTAAAATATACAAATGGAAATCTGTACAAGATCATGGTTCAATATAGTGAAATACTGGGAAAATATTAACTATATACCATAGAAACTTATTAAGTAAATTATGAACATATATATGTTATACAGTCTTTAAAATTTTGTTTATACAGAATGGAAGCCCTGGTAGCGCAGTGGTTAAGAGCTACAGCTACTAACAGAAGGTCAGCAGTTCAAATCCACCAGGCTGTCCTTGGAAACCCTATGGGGCAGTTCTACTCTGTTGTATAGGGTCACTTTTAGTTGGAATCGACTCAATGGCAGTGGGGTTTTTTTTTGTTTGTTTTTTGGTTTAAATTGTTTAGAAATTTGGACAAACTTTCTGAGGAACAAAATAAAAATATTATTCAGATGATCAAGCTACAATTGTCTATTTTAAAACAACTTTATTAAGGTATAACTTGATATTTATTTTTCTAATTGTGATTTAGGTAAAATTTTACAAAGCAAATTAGTTTCTCATTAAATAGTACACAAATTGTTTTGTGACATTGGATGCCAACCCAGTGATGTGTCAACACTCTCCCCTTCTCCACCCCAGGTCCTCTTTTTCCATTAGTCCTGTTTTCCTGTCCCTTCCTGCCTTCTCTTTGTTTTGGGGCTGGTGTGCCCATTAGTCTCACATACATGATTAACCTATGAAGCTTGCCCCTCATGTGTCTTATTGTTGGCCCTGTGTTGTCATTATTGTTAGGTGCCGTGTAGCCAGTTCCAACTTATTGTTGCCCTATGTACAACAGAATGAAACACGGCCTGGTCCTGTACCATCCTCACAATTGTTGTTATGCTTGAGCTCATTGTTGCAGCTACTGTGTCAATCCATCTCTTTGAGGGTCTTCCTTTTTTTCCCCGAAACTCTACAAATATCATCTCCTTTTCCAGGGACTGGTCCCTCCTGGTAACATGCTCAAAGTGTGAGAGACGAAGTATGAGATATGCCATTCAAAAGGTTTTCACTGGCCACTTCAACAGTAGACTGTCAAGTCCTTCTTCCTGGTCTGTCTTAGTCTGGAAGATCAGCTGAAAACTGCCCACCAAGTGTGTCCCTGCTAGTATTTGAAATACCAGTGGCAAAGCTTCTAGCATCACAGCAACACAAAAGCCACCGCAGTACCACAAACTGACAGACACGTTTGGCCCTAAGCTTTGGCTGAAGGGTGAACCTCAGGAGTGACTTCAGTACTGAGTTAAAAGGGTGTCCTGGGGCCATACTCTTGGGGTTTCTCCAGTATCTGTTAAACAAGCAGAGCATGTCTTTTTTTTTTTTGAAAATTAGAATTTGAATTTTGTTCTACATTTTTCTCTGCTCTGTCAGAGACCCTCTGTTGTGATCCCTGCCAGAGCAGTTGGTAGTGGTAACAGAGAGATATCTATTTCTGGGCTCAGTCTGGTAAGGTTATGGCAGATGTGGTTCTTTAGTCTTTTGGACTCATCTTTCCCTTGTGTCTTGGGTCTTTTTCATTCTCCTTTGCTCCAGCTGGGATGGGACCAGTAGACGTATATTTGATGGCTGCTCTCAAGCTTTTAAGACCCTAGTCTCCACTCATATCAGTTGGATGTTGAGCATTTTGTTTATAGACTCTGTTATGTCAATTGAGTCAGAGGTCCCCCGAGACCATGGTCCCCAGGCCTGAACTCAGGGCATTTGGATATGTCTGTGAACCTGTTATGACTTTGGCCTGGTCAAGTTGTACTGACTTCCCCAGTATTGTGTACTGTCTTACCCTTCACCAATGTTACAACTTATCTACTCTCTAAAAAAACAATGTCTCTAGCTAGTGTTTTTTCTTGTGCACATGTGTTTTTATAATACCGGTCTCAAATAGCACCTATAATTTTGTGTTTGGCATTTCACTCAGTATAATGCCCTCCAGATTCATCGATGTTGTGAGATGTTTTGCACATTCATCATTGTTCTTTATCATTGCGTAGTATTCCATTGTGTGCACGTACCATATTTTGTTTATCCATTCATCTCTTGGTGGGCACTTAGGTTGTTTCCATTTTTGGCTATTGTGAATAATGCTGCAATGAATGTGGGCGGGCATGTGTCTATTCATGTGACAGCTCTTATTTCTCTAGGTTATATTTCTGGGAGTGGGATTGCTGGATCATGTAATATTTCTATTTGTAGGTTTTTAAGGAAGCACCATATCGTTTTCCAAAATGGTGTACCATTTTGCATTCCCACCAGCAGTCCATAGGAATTCCATTAACTCGCAGCCTATTCAAAATTTTTTATTTTCTGTTTTTTGGATTCACGACAATAATGTCAGTTGAGATCTTCTCATAGTAGTTTTGATTTGCATTTCTATAACGACCAGTGATCGTGAGCATCTCCTTATGTGCCTGTTAGCCTCCTGAATGACTTCTTTGATGAAGTGTCTGTTCATATCCTTTTCCCATTATTTAATTGAATTATTCGTCTTTTTATTGTAGAGGTGTTAGATTTTCCTATAGATTTTAAGAGATTAGAACTTTATCTGATATTTAATAGCTAAAAAATTCCCCCAGTTGGTAGATTCTCTTTTTATCCTTTTGGTGAAGTCTTTTGGTGAGCATAAGTGTTTAATTTTTAGGAGATCCCATTTATCTACCTTATCTTCTTGTATTTGTGTATTGTTAATTATGGTTTGTATGCTGTTTACCCAGCATATAAGGGCCCCTAATGTTGATCCTAATTTTTGTTGTTGTTGTTGTTGGGTTTTTTTAATGTTGACCCTAATTATTCTTCCATGATTGTTATAGTTTTTGGCTTTATGTTTAGGTCTTTGATCCATTTTGAATTTTTGTATATAGCGTGAGGTATGGGTCCTGTTTCAATTTTTTACAGATGGATATCCAGTTTTGCTGGCACCATTTGTTAAAAAGACTGTCTTTTCCCCATTTCAAGGACTTTGGGCCTTTTTCAAAGGTCAGGTGGCCATAGGTAGATGGATTTAAATTTTTTGGTCAATGTGTCTGTCGTTGTCCCAGGACCAAGTTTTTTTTGACTACGGTAGCTGTATAGTAGGTTCTGAGGTTAGGTAGCACAAGGCCTTCTACTTTTTTTGTTTTCTTCAGTAATTCTTCACTTCTCAAGGTCTCTTTACTTTCCATATAAAGTTGGTAATTAGTTTTTTCATCTCATTAAATAATGCTGTTGGTAGTTGAGTCCAATTTGCATTGTACTGATAGATTGCTTTGGATAGAATTTACATTTTCACAATGTTGCATTTTCCTATTCATGATATGTTTTTCAATTTATGTAAGTCTCTTCTGATTTCTTGCAGTAGTGTTTTGTTGTTTTCTTTCTATAGGTCTTTTACATCCCTAGTTAGATTTACTCCTAAGTATTTTATTTTTTTTAGGGCCTATTATAAATGGTATTTAATTTATAATAGCCCCTAAATTAAATACAGTTTCCAAAAAGCACCTGGTAGGTTCGAACTGCCAATCTTTTGGTTATCATCTGTAGCATTTAAAAAACTAATCACCAACTTTATATGGAAAGGAAAGAAGCCCTTAGAAGTGAAGCCCTGGTGGTACAGTGGTTGAGAGCTAAAAGCTACTGCTGCTAGCCAAAAAGTAGGCATTTCTAATCCACAAGGTGCTCCTTTGAAATGGTATGAGGCAGTTTCTACTCTGTTCTATAAGGTCTCTATGAATGGGAATCGACTTGACGGCAATGGGATTTGTTTTGGTTTTATATATGGTATTCCTTTCTTGACTTCCTTTTCATAGTTCTTTTTTGGTGTATAGAAATCTAACTGATTTTTGGATTCATTTATCTTGTATCCTGCTACTCTCCTGAATCTTTCTACTAATTCCAGTAGTTTTCTTGTGGAGTCTTTAGGGTTCTCTATGTGTTTTTTTTTTTTTTTTTATGTGTAGTATTATATCATCTGTGAATAAGGATAGTTTTACTTCTTCCTTACAATTTGAATATTCTTATTTCTATTTCTTACCTTATTGTTCTATCTAAGACTTTCAGCACAGTGTTAAATAGGAGTGATGATAAAGGGCAACCATGTTTTGTTTCTGTTCTCAGAGGGGAATGTTTTCTACCTCTCTTCTCTTGAAAATGTTGTTTGCTGTTGGTTTTTTATGTTGTCATTGTTAGGTGCCATCTCATAGTGAGGGTATGTACAACAGAAGAAACACTGCCTGGTCATGTGTCATCCTCACAATCATTGTTATGCTTAAGCCCACTGTTCCAGTCACTGTGTCATCCATCTTGTTGAGGATCTTCCTCTTTTCCCTGATCTTCTACTTTACCAAGCAAGATGTCCTTCTCCAGGGAGTGATTCCTCCTGATAACATGCCCAGAGTATGTGAGACATAGTCTCACCATCTTTGCTTCTAAGGAGCATTCTAGTTGTACTTCTTCCAAGACAGATATGCTCTTTCTTCTGGCAATCCATGGTATATTCAATGTTCTTCACCAACACCACAATTCAAAAGTGTTGGTTCTTCATAGGTCATTTTTTTATAGATGCCCTTTTTTATGTTGAGGAATTTTCCTTCTATTCCTATCTTGTTGAGAGTTTTTATCAGGAATGGTTGCTGGACTTTATGGAATGCCTTTTCTGTGTCAATTGAGATGGTCATGTGATTCTTTTGTTTTATTAATGTGGTGGATTACATTGATTGATTTTCTAAGGCTGAACCATCCTTGCATATATGGTAAGAATCCCACTTGGTCATGGTGTATTACTTTTCTTTGTTCTTATACGTTTCTGAACTCTGTTGGCTAGAATTTTTGTATCTATGTTCATGAGAGATACTGGTATGCAATTTTCTTTTTTTTGTGGTGTCTGTCCCTGGTTTTGTTATCAAGGTTATGCTGGCTTCATAGGATGAGTTTGGAAGTATCCCTTCCTTTTCTGTGTTCTGAAATAGTTTGAGTAGTGCTGCTGTGAGTTCTCTAAATTTTAGTAGAATTCTCCAGTGAAGCCATCTGAGTGAGGACATTTTTTGTTGGGAGTTTTATTATTTTTATTTTTTATTACCTTTTCAATCTCTTCTCATATTATGGGTCTGTTCAGATTTTCTACCTCAATATGTGATAGTTTAGGTAAGTTGTGCATTTCTAGAAACTTGTCCATTTCTTCTAGATTTTCAAATTTGATGGAATATCGTTTTTCATAGTACTCTGTTATGATCTTTTTTATTTCCATTTTGTCTGAGCACTGCCTTAGTTGTGTCCCATTGGTTTTGGTATGCTGTATTTTCAGTCTCATTTAATTCTAGAAATTTCTGATTCCATCTTTGATTTCTTCTATTTTCCAGTGGTTTTAAAGCAAGGTGTTGTTCAATTTCCATGTATTTGATTTTTTTTCTTCCTGTTATTAATTTCTACTTTTATGATGTTCTGATCAGAGAAGATGCTTTGTATTATTTCAGTGTTTTATATTTTGTTAAATGTTGCTTTTTGGCCTAAGATGTGGTCTATTCTGAAGAATGTTCCATGTGCATTTGAACAGTATGTATAATTTGCTGCTATTGAGTGGAGTATTCTACATATGTCTATGAGGTAAAGACTGTTGATTGTTACCTTAAGATCTTCTGTATCTTTGCTGAGTTTCTTTCTAGATGTTTTGTCCTTTACAAATATGTCCTTTAGTTATTATGGTTATGTCATTGTGGTGGCCTCTCTCTTTAATTTTTATATGGTGTCCTTCTGTGTCTTTTAAGATGGATTTTACATTAAAGTCTGTTTTGTCTGAGATTAGTATTGCCACTCCTTCTCTTTTTTCATTGCTGTTCACTTAATACACATATTCTTTTTTCCATTCTTTGATTTTTAATATATTTTTGTCTTTGTGTCAAAGGTGTGTCTCTTGTAGACAGCATATTATTGGGTCATTTTTTTTTTTAATCCTTTCTGTCACTCTCTGTCTTTATGAGTGCATTTAAGCATTTACATTTAGTGTAATTATCCATAGGTGTGAGTTTATTGCTGTCATTTTGTAGTGTTTTTTTTTTTTTTTTTGGGTGATGCTGACATGTTCTTTGTTCCTCTTACTCTCCTGTGCTGAGTTTCTTTTGTTTGTAAAATTTCCTTTCATTTCTTTCATTACAGTAGATTTTGTGTTTACAGAGACTTTATGTTTTTCTTCTTTATTTTGATGAGTAGGTTTGTTAACTTTCTTTGTGGTTACCTTGAAATTTATTCTTATCTTCCTAAGTTTGAACCAGTGTTTTATTACTTGATATCACCTTGATTTCCTATCCGTTACAAAGTTCTACATCTACACCATGTATTTCCCCTTTTGCTATTCTGACATTGTTGTCATTTACACATTGATGATCTAGTTCCTTGTTTTGAATCTTTTTTTAAAAAAAAAAACATTGAGAGTTCCTTCCCAAGTCTGTATTTGGCTATTACTGACCTGTGTCCTGTATTCAGATTGTTGTCTGATGTTGTTGGTTCTCAATCTCTATCTCCTACTGGGAATTCTGTGGTGGTGCCTTTCTGTGTGTGGGGTTGGTGGATTAATTGCAAGATGGCAATGCTGAGTCATGCTTTTTGATCTGGAAACTCCAGTCCCTATCACCATTCTTTCCCATTTTCTATCAGTTTCTTCCTTTTCTCAGTGACTTAAAATCTAATACTTTCTCCCTTCATTTAAGATTCAGGTTTCTAGGATTGACATCTGTATCTGTTTTACTAGTCTTTTTGGATCTTTGTTGCGGCATGGTGGCTTAGTGCATCTGATTATTCCACCTTCTTGGCTCTTTCTCCAATATGTTGCTGTTTTTGTAAGGTTTTGTCCACAGCAACCCTATGTGACAGAGTAGAACCATCCCATAGTATTTCCTAGGCTGTAATCTTTATGGAAGCAGTTTGCCAGGTCTTTTTTCCCGTGTAGCCACTGGCGGCTTCAAATTGCCAAAGTTTTGGTTGCAGTAGAGCATTTAACCTTTGAACCATCAGAGCTACTTAGGTGTAATTTAAGTATAATAAAATACACAGATTTATATGTGCACAGCTGAGATTTGACCAGTGTGACACCTTTGTTACTACTGCTCCAATCAAGGGAGTAATTCCATTATCCTAGAAAGTTCCTCGATGTCTCTTTGCAGTAAATCCTCCCACACTGTGTCTCAGGTCAAAATTTAAAAATTGATATGGTTTCTATCACCATTGATCAGTTTTACTTATTCTAGAACTTCATACAAATACAATAATACTGTATGTTTGTGTCTGGTTTCTTTTGTGCAGCTTAATATTATTGAAATTTTCACATGGCTTTGTAGCAGAAGCTTATTCAATTTTATTGGTGAGTAGTTTTCTGTTGTACAAATATACTACAAATTGTTCTTTTTTTAAAAATCTATTGATAGTCAACCAGAATATTCCTAGCTTAGACTATAAAGAATAAAGACATCATGAACATTAATGCACCAGTTCTTTTCTGGGTATATTTTTTTCATTCCTCTTTGGTAAGAATCCAGGAGGAGAATTCCTGGGATACATTGTAGTTATATGTTTAGCTTTATTGGAAATTGGCAAACAGTTTTCTCAGGTGACTTATACCACTGTACACTCCAACCAGCAATGCATGAAAATTCCAGGAGTTGCAAGTAGCAGCCAACCCTTAGTAAAATCAGTGTTTTTAACTTTAGCCAACCTAGTGGGTAAGAAGTGGCATCTCATTGTAACTTAATTTCCCTGATGGATAAGGGTGTTAGAATTTTTTTTTTTTTTAATGTTTACTGGTCATTAATATTTCTTTTGCAGGGTGTCTGTACACATCTTTTATATATTTGCATTTTTTTTAAAATCAATTTTAGGAGGATATTTATATTAATTCTAGATCTCGTAGAATTACTTTAGATTCTTGGGTGATTATCATTTGAACATACATAAGGCCATATGTTTTGGGTTCTTTATTTTGTTCCACTATTTATCTATGTTTACAAAATACTATACTACCTTGAAATTTTAAAGACAATATATATAAGTACATGGTGCAGGGAAAATGTAGTGGTTAAGAGCTATGGCTTCTAACCAAGGATTAGCAGTTCAAATCTACCAACTGCACCTTGGAAATCCTGTGGGGCAGTTCTCCTCTCTCCTATAGGGTTTCTATGAGTTGGAATCAACTCTATGACAATGAGTATTTAATACTGTTCTTTTTCAAGTTTGGTTTAGCTATTCTGAGTCTTTTGCCTCTAGAATATGGGAACAGACCTCAAGTCAGATATGGAGTAGAGTAGCTTGTTTTATACCTTGAGACTAAGTCTAGGCCTACCTGCTCTGAGAACAGCCATATGTTATAACAGTTATGTTATTTTAGTATTAAAATTTTACCCCTAACTTAAAATAGAGTCTTGTTAAAAGTTATATCTTGGTTTCAATCCTATAGTGTGAAATTAGGGATGGATCACTTGCATGGTTAAGCTAAAATGTTAAAAGTGATAAGCTCGGCTTTTATGCCATCCTTCTGCAATATCGTAGAGCCAAAATGGCTCCCTGTTCCATATGGAAAATTTAAATACTTTGAGAAAAATAGCTTGAAGAGTATGTCTTACTGCTGAATAAAGAAACAAGAGAATACAAATTGGGGAAATTCATTACATAGCACATGTAAGAAACCAACCTTGAGGGTTTTCAGAAATGAATGGAGGCTGAGTTTATTCAATCCAGTATTAGAACCTTGCAACTTTTGCTATTTAAGCATTAATACAATACAGTCCAATTTCCTAGCTAAAAATTCTTTGTGAATCAAGACATCAATTGCATATGGATTGAAAATAATGAAAAGAAAGCTAAAGTTTCTAAAGCTGGAAAGCATTTTGACAATGTGCAAATACCCATCCATGTAGGCAGGCAACATTATTTCTGAACTGTTTATCATTTAATTATAATTAGAATATTTACTTTATGCCAACTATGGAAAGGGCAATAGCTCTGTCCCATGAGGTCTAGAATCCTGGAAAATTCCTGAAAGAAAGAAGTGGATCTTTGGGAACCATTAGGTTGACTCTGTGATATCAGGTAGCTGAGGTCAAGCACTATTATTTTCACTGTACACTTTTTCCATCACACAAAGGAAAAGATTTATCAGTAAATGTTAGTGTTACTTTGTGGAAGATGGGTAAAAAAAGCATAGTACTTGGATAAAATCACAATTTGTAGCACTTTTTTCTGGGATTTTTGAAAAAAAATTATATTATTATGTATGTAATTAAAAATAAATTACCCACTAACTCATCTTTAGAATGTGGAAGAGTCCTTACACATACATTTTAGAAATAAAAAGCATTCATGTACTACATTATAAGCACAAGACTGATTATTAGAGCATTTTTTTTTAACTTTTTTATTTTTTATAGTAGCAAAAAAAGAGAAGAAAAGCTGCAGCCAATCAAGCATCCATAAATCAAGAACTGGTTAAATACAAAGTGATTGAGCTATGCTCCACAGTTGTATGCTGGTGTTAAAAATGAAAAATATTTAATATTTGTTGACCAAGGAAAATGAGGATGATGACTATGATGATGATGATGATGATTCAGTCTTAAGGAAGAAAAGCAAGTTGTGGAGAAATTGAGGTTGTCTGATATTTTTAAAGTACATTTGAGATGGATGATGTTGGAGAATGCTATTGATATTTAACTTTCTCTGTGGGTTGTAAAAAGTGATGGGGATGATATAATTTGAGGAAGGAAAAAATACAGGTTAAATCTGTGCAATATGACATAAAATGTAACTGTAGAAAATAAAAATTGTTCATAATATTAACCATGCTGAGGGACAGGATCTGAAGATACCACGGTAAACAAAATTGATTTGATTGGGAATGTAGTTTTGTATTTTTTTAATTATGTTCAATTTATGTTGTTAATAAAATATAGTACACTAAAAGAAGCAGAAAAAAATTAAGAAAAAACATGGGTCTGGGATCAAGAGTCACTGGTTCAAATTCTGATTCAATTTCTTAAATGTTCACTTTAAATATTAGGGCAGATTAAAACAAGCTCCATGCAGTTAGTAAACATATTTTCAAAATCTGAGAATGCCTATTCAAATGATAAGGAAAACACTAAAGTGTAAGGAAATGGTTTACTTGCTAAGCGAGTATACAAGTGAAATAATCACGGTGTTAGCAGAGAGCACATAAGGTAAGATCACTGTGTATACAAGCTCAGAAAAGAAGTAGACAATATAGTCACAATGAAAACACAGTTAATGACTGAGTGTGTCAGTTATCTTTTTGCTGTGTTATCACTGCCAATGACTTCAAAATATACTGATACTACTCCTTTAACTGACCAGGTAAATCACTTAACTTGGTTTGCAAACTTTAAGTCAGCTTGTTGATTTGGAAGCTCACGTAAACCAGAAGAGACTTTAGTGTGAGGATCTATCCAGGCTGATCTAGAATTATTCAGCACTTTTCTCATGGCTCATAATTAGAACTATTCCCGATTCTCACTCCATCTTTGAGATATAAAATATTAAATTGACCTGATTGAAAACCACAGCCTGAGGGGACATATTTTGTTTCTGCATTTAGCCTAGATTCTTGAAACATAATTTTCATTTTGTGTAATGAATACTTATTACTTATTTCCTGCTTCTTATCTAGTGTACATATTCTTCAGGGTTCAACCTTACTTATCTTTAATACCCAGTGACCACTATAAAATATATAATACTAAATTTCTGGTTAATGTTGCTCCATTTTGGTTATTTTATGCTAATTTATCTTTGTAAGCCTACATTTAACCCATATTTGGTATGATTTGTCTTATTTATAAATAATAGAGGGTTGCATTATGACTTTACAAATTACCTGGGGTATTATCTGGGTACAATATTTATATCTATTGAAGTGAAGATGAAGAGTATGGGGAGATATAAGACAAAGTGTTTTGTTCAGAAAAAAAAAACAAACAAAAAGAAGCAAGGAAGAAGTAAAGTTATCACTATTTGCAGATGACATGATTATATACACAGAAAACCCTAAGGAATCCTCTAGAAAACTACTGAAACTAATAGAAGAGTTTGGCAGAGTCTCAGGTTATAAAATAAACATACAAAAATCACTTGGATTCCTCTACATCAACAAAAAGAACACCGAAGAGGAAATAACCAAATCAATACCATTCACAGTAGCCCCCAAGAAGATAAGATACTTAGGAATAAATCTTGCCAAGGATGTAAAAGACCTATACAAAGAAAACTACAAAGCTCTACTACAAGAAATTCAAAAGGACATGCTTAAGTGGAAAAACATACCCTGCTCATGGATAGGAAGACTTAACATAGTAAAAATGTCTATTCTACCAAAAGCCATCTATACATTTAATGCACTTCCGATCCAAATTCCAATGTCATATTTTAAGGGGATAGAGAAACAAATCACCAATTTCATATGGAAGGGAAAGAAGCCCCGGATAAGCAAAGCACTACTGAAAAAGAAGAAGAAAGTGGGAGGCCTCACCTTACCTGACTTCAGAACCTATTATACAGCCACAGTAGTCAAAACAGCCTGGTATTGGTACAACAACAGACACATAGACCAATGGAACAGAATTGAGAACCCAGACATAGATCCATCCACGTATGAGCAGCTGATATTTGACAAAGGACCAGTGTCAATTAACTGGGGAAAAGATAGCCTTTTTAACAAATGGTGCTGGCATAACTGGATATCCATTTGCAAAAGAATGAAACAGGACCCATGCCTCACACCATGCACAAAAACTAACTCCAAGTGGATCAAAGACCTAAACATAAAGACTAAAACGATAAAGATCATGGAAGAAAAAATAGGGACAACCCTAGGAGCCCTAATACAAGGTATAAACAGAATACAAAACATTACCAAAAATGATGAAGAGAAACCCGATAACTGGGAGCTCCTAAAAATCAAACACCTATGCTCATCTAAAGACTTCACCAAAAGAGTAAAAAGACCACCTACACACTGGGAAAGAATTTTCAGCTATGACATCTCCGACCAGCGCCTGATCTCTAAAATCTACATGATTCTGTCAAAACTCAACCACAAAGAGACAAACAACCCAATCAAGAAGTGGGCAAAGGATATGAACACACATTTCTCTAAAGAAGATATTCAGGCAGCCAACAGATACATGAGAAAAGGCTCTGGATCATTAGCCATTAGAGAAATGCACATTAAAACTACAATGAGATTCCATCTCACACCAGCAAGGCTGGCATTAATCCAAAAAACACAAAATAATAAATGTTGGAGAGGCTGCGGAGAGATTGGAACTCTCATACACTGCTGGTGGGAATGTAAAATGGTACAACCACTTTGGAAATCTATCTGGCGTTATCTTAAACAGTTAGAAATAGAACTACCATACAACCCAGAAATCCCACTCCTCGGAATATACCCTAGAGATACAAGAGTCTTCATACAAACAGATATATGCACACCCATCTTTATTGCAGCTCTGTTTACAATAGCAAAAAGTTGGAAGCAACCAAGGTGTCCATCAACAGATGAATGGGTAAATAAATTGTGGTATATTCACTCAATGGAATACTACGCATCGATAAAGAACAGTGACGAATCTCTGAAACATTTCATAACATGGAGGAACCTGGAAGGCATTATGCTGAGCGAAATTAGTCAGAGGCAAAAGGACAAATATTGTATAAGACCACTATTATAAGATCTTGAGAAATAGTAAACCTGAGAAGAACACATACTTTTGTGGTTAAGAGGGGGGGAGGGGGGGAGAGGGTTTTTTATTGATTAATCAGTAGATAAGAACTGCTTTAGGTGAAGGGAAAGACAACACTCAATACATGGAAGGTCAGCTCATTTGGACTGGACCAAAAGCAAAGAAGTTTCCGGGATAAAATGAATGCTTCAAAGGTCAGCGGAGCAAGCGCGGGGGTCTGGGGAACATGGTTTGCGGGGACTTCTAAGTCAATTGGCAAAATAATTCTATTATGAAATCATTCTGCATCCCACTTTGAAATGTGGCGTCTGGGGTCTTAAATGCTAACAAGCGACCATCTAAGATGGAGCAACTGGTCTCAACCCACCTGGAGCAAAGGAAAATGAAGAACACCAAGGTCACACGACAACTAAGAGCCCAAGAGACAGAAAGGGCCACATGAACCAGAGACCTACATCATCCTGAGACCAGAAGAACTAGTTGGTGCCCGGCCACAATTGATGACTGCCCTTGTCAGGGAGCACAGCAGAGGACCCCTGAGGGAGCAGGAGATCAGTGGGATGCAGACCCCAAATTCTCATAAAAAGACCAAACTTAATGGTCTGACTGAGACTAGAAGAATCCCGGCGGCCATGCTCCCCAGACTTTCTGTTGACACAGGACAGGAACCATCCCCGAAGACAACTCATCAGAAATGAAAGGGACTGGTCAGCGGGTGGGAGAGAGATGCTGATGAAGAGTGAGCTAATTATATCAGGTGGACACTTGAGATTGTGTTGGCAACTCTTGTCTGGAGGGGGCATGGGAGGATAGAAAGAGAGGGAAGCAGACAAAATTGTCAAGAAAGGAGAGACTGAAAGGGCTGACTCAAGAGGGGGAGAGCAAGTGGGAGTAGGGAGTGAGATGTATGTAAACTTATATGTGACAGACTGATTGGATTTGTAAACGTTCACTTGAAGCTTAATAAAAGTTATTATAAAAAAAAAAAAACTTCCATGTAGATATACTGATATAGGAAAAAAAAAAAAAGCAACTGATAAAATAGTTTCACTTTTTGATACCATTATTGATCTAACACTAGTAAACAAAGATTGCTGGACCCACCCTCATAAGCAAATATTAAAATATTTCGAGAATTTTGCATCGGTTACTTAATGTTCTCTTTATGGCTTCTTTTACTTCTTTGTTCCTTAGGCTGTAGATCAATGGATTCAGCATAGGGATCACCAGAGTATAAAACACAGAAGCCATTTTATCAATATCAAATGTATGGACGGATTTAGGCTGCAAGTAAATAAACACTAGTGTCCCGTAGAATACAACCACCACTGTCAGATGGGAGCCACAGGTGGAGAAGGCTTTATGTCTTCCTTCAGATGAATTCATTCTGAGGATGGTCACAAGAATAAACATGTAGGATACAAGAACAATCAAGAAGGAGGAGAGCAAATTACAGCCTGAAAAGATCAAAATGATCAACTCTAATTCATGTGTGTCAGAACACAGCATGGACATCAGAAGGAGAGAGTCACAGTAAAAATACCTGATAATGTTAGAGCCACAGAAGGGTGATTTAAATAACTTAATTGTGAGAAATAGGGACACAAATGTGCTGTAGAGATAGGGAGTAAGTACAAGCAACCAGCGCACTTTCTGTGCCATGATGACCACATAGAGAAGAGGTTTGCAGATGGCCACGTAGCGATCATAGGCCATTGCTGACAGAATAAACAGTTCAGTGATGATGAAAATCTCAAAGGATGCTAGCTGGGTGGCACACCAATTGAAGGAAATTGTATTTTTGTGTACTACAAAGTTTACCATCATTTTAGGACCAATGACAGTGGAGTAACCAAGATCAGTAATAGACAAATGCCTAAGGAAAAAGTACATGGGAGTGTGTAGCTTGGAGTCCAAATGGGTCAAGACAATCATGCCCAGATTGGCTACCACTGTGACCAAGTATATGAAGAAAAAGGTTCCAAAGAGTGGTGCTTGCAGCCTAGGGTTGTCAGTGATGCCCATGAGAACAAATTCAGTTACCTCAGTCACTGCCGTATGATTGTGTTTCTCCATTTGGTTCATCTTAGTTACCTGTGTGAGATATAACATCAGTTGTTATTATGCTTGAGATGCTATCTTCTGAGGGAACTTAAAACATAATACCTGAGATATAGAGACATTTCTTTGTCACAGATTTTAAATAGAGACTCCTTCCTCCACCAAACGAATACCATACACACAGACAGGTTCATCGAAGCTTTGCTAAAGTATAATTAAAAAGGGAGAAGATATTATGAAATGATTGTTTTGATGCAGCTACTATGACCTGGAGACCTGGTGCTCCAGTGGTTTAGAGCTCAGCTACTAACCAAAAGGTCATCAGTTTGAATCTAGCAGCTGCTCCTTGGAAACCCTATGGGGCAGTTCTACTCTGCCCTGTAGGGTCTTTATGAGTCAGAATCTACTCGACGGCAATAGGTTTTGACCAAGGTCATTTTAAGTACGCCAAAAAAAGCTATAAATTATATTTCAGCTTTCTAAAAATTTCAAATATTTTGTAAAACCAACATCTGTATGTAAACCAGATATTTCACCTTATTGCCAATCATCACAGCTTTTAAAGTAGAAAGGTATGAAGTGATTTTCCAAACCATTGGTGGAGTAAAAAAATCACACAGTGATTAGGAAACCTCCGACCATTAAATATCTGTTTCAAAACTTCTCACTACATATCTGGATTTTTTTTAACCCATCGCAAAAGATAAATATTATAATATTTTTAACTTAGAATTTTTTAATAATATCTTAGCACGCATTTTCCAATCTGTCATTTCTGTCTGTTGAATCACCCTTTCTAAATGTTCTCCTGATCATACATACCTTTTCTGCACACAAAGGACCTGGCCATTCTGATTATGAGTCTTTAATGGAGATTCCTGTAAAGAGGCTCAGCAGAAAGAAAACTACGAATGAATAGCAAATACTGATAGAGATCCCACTACCTGCTAGGCACTTTTCTAAATGCTTTACATATAGTAACTCATGTGATTCACACAATAACCCTGGGAAAGAGGTAAACTCACCATTCTCTTACGATATTGAAGAAACTGAGGTACAGAGAGTTGAAAAACTTATGAAAAGTCTCTCAGCTAATAAGTGCTGGGGTCAGAATTCAAATACAGGCAGTATGCTTTTACCATATGTTCTCTTATGCATAATAGCATGCTGCCTCCCCATTAAGGGCACCCTGAGTAGATAGGAGATGAAGAATTGAATGGGAGTTCCATAGAATAAATAGACAAAGGTTCCTGTTGACATAAATGACTGACAAACCACAAAAAAAACAAATCCAGTGCCGTTGAGCACATTCTGACTCATAGCAAACCTATAGGACAGAGTAGAACTGCCCCGTAGAGTTTCCAAGGAGCGCCTGGCAGATTTGAACTGCTGACTCTTTGGTTAGCAGCCGTAGCCCTTAACCACTATGCCACCAGGGTTTCCAAATGACTAACACAGCAAGCTAATTTGAAAACTAAGGTGGTCTGAACAACGCACAGCACAGAATAGCAGCGACTGTATAAGAAGTCTTTCATGCCCATTAATCCAACTGGTGAAAACAAAGTACTTTGCAAAGGAAGAAAGAGTTTTGCAGAGCATAAGGTCCTTCAAAGTCTTTGGTGATGATCCGATTTAAGGTGTATGTCCCGAGAAAGTTTCCAAAGATCACTGTTTTCTGCTCACCTTAATGGAGGATCTGCTTTGTCTTCCTCCTGCTTTAATCCTCACTGGTTGTTGAAGGAAGGATTTAAGTTTTTTTTTTTTTTTTAATCCTCTTGAGGCTCATTTTGATGAAATTTTACTCTGATTAAAAAATAAACACAATGTATATAATTGCCTCAGGGAGAATGTCTTGGATCTCTGTTAATTATTCTTTGAAAGTCTCATTAGGCAAGACACATTTTGTGCCAGTATCTAAATGAATCAATAAATTACAAAACATCACTAAACTCTGGACATCAGGAATATATCTTTGTCAGTATCTCATGCTACACCGTAGAATGCACCTATGTTGTAGATACACTACACACACAGAGACACACACACACTCACAATAGAGGAATAAATGAAATAATGGCTCCCAGAATAAGATTATGCAGTAGTCAATAATACAAAATCTGTTAGCCAAGGGTATTTTTGCTGGCTATAGAATTCCAGGTTGACATTACACAAAGTCTTGTGATTTGTATTGTTTCGGCATAGAAATTTGTGGCCATTCTCTTCTTTGTTCCTCTGTATGTAATTTGTCTTTTACCTCTGGCTGCTTTTAATAATTTCTGTTTATCATTGGTTTGAAACAATTTGATTGTGATGTGTTTTGATGAGATTTTCTTTCTGTTTTTGCTGCTTGAAGTTCTTTGGGGTTATAGGTTTTCTATACATTTGGGAAAATCCCAGCTATTTCTTCCAATGTTTTTTCTTCCCCATATATTCTCCTCATTTCTTCTGGACCTACAGTTAAACAGAGATAATTTGTTATTGTTCCACAGATCACTGGGAGGCTGGGTATTGCTAGTTATTTATTTATTTTTTCCTATTATTTTGTTCTCTTTCAGTGTCATTTTGGATAGTCTCTACTGTGATAAGTTCACTTTTCTTTATTAGTGTACAAGTGGCTGTTACTTTCATTCAATAATTTGTTTGATATCTGATATTGTACTTTCATCACTAGAAGTATCATTTGGTTATCGTTTAATCTTTCATTTATTTCCTCATTATGTTCATGTTTTTTGTTAAATCAATGATCATATTGAACATATTTAAAACAGCATTTTGAAAGTTCTTGCCTACTAATTTGTCTTTATCATCACTATCATTTCAAAATCTATTTCACGTGTTAGGATTTCCTGATTAGCATAACATGTTTTCGCTTCCTCATAGCTCTAGTATTTTTTATTGTATGCTGAATATTGTGAAGTTTATGTTAAATGGGTGCTACATTTTATTGTACTGTGTAAGAATATTAAAATTTCTATCCAAGACTTGCTTATTTTTAACTCATTATTTTATAAAATTTATTTATTTTATTTGTTAAATATAATTTATTTCCAACTCCCTAGTCCTCCTTCCCTTATCACTGTGAACCAATAATATTCTTCTGTCTTGGTTATTTTGTCTAGTCTACATATTTCACGTAAGTGGGATAAGACCGTAATTTTTATTTTGCATCTGACATTTCAGTGAGCATAAGGCTTTCAAGGCTAATACATGTGGCGGCACATACCAGAACTTCATTTCTCTTTATGGCTGAATGATACCTCGTTGATACCACATCTGTTTTACCCATTCATCCTTAGATGGATACTTCGGTTGCTTCCAGCTTTGGCTATTGTGAACAATGCTATGAAAACTTTGGTGTACGTGTGTCTGCTTGAGTCAAGGCTTTCAACTCTTTTTGGATATACTTAAAGTTGTAATTGCTGGGGTGTACGGCAATGGTATGTTTGTATTTGAGAGGAGCCACGAAACTGTTTCTAGAGTGGCTGGAATATTTTATTCCCACCAGCAATGCCTGAGGGTTTAATTTCTCCAATACTTGATGTTTTCTGCCTTCTTGATGATAGCCAATCTAGTGGGTGTGAAGTGCTATTTCACTGTAGTCTGATTTGCATTTCCCTAATGATTGACGGAGGCATTGGTGGTTCAGAATTCTCAAATTCCATGTGGAGACCTAGGTGCAACTCTTGGCCAACCCGCCTCATGCACAGCCACTGTCCGTCTGTCAGTGGATGTTTGTGTGTTGATAGGATTGCTGAACAGGTTCAGTGGAGCTTCCAGACTAAGACTGCCTAGGGAGAAAGGCCTAGTGACCCACTTACAAAAATCAGCCAATGAAAACCTTCTGGATTACAAGGGAACAATCCACGATTGGCCATGGAGATGGTGCAGGACCTGGCAGTGATTTGTTCCCTTGTGCAGGGGTCATCCTGAGTTGGGGGCCAATTTAATGACAGCTAAGAATCACAACAATGACTAATGACTTTGAACATCTTTTCATCTGCTTATTGGCCCTATATATCTTCTTTGGAGAAATGTTTATTCAGGTCATTTGCCCATTTTTTAATTGAGTTCTTTGCCTTTTTGCTGCTGAGTTATTGGACTTCTTTATATATTCTGGCTATTAAACCATTATCAGATATATGATTTCCAAATATTTTCTTCTATTTTCTAGGTCACCTTACAACTTTCTTGATAATGTCCCTTGATGTATACTTTTTTTTTTTTTTTTGGCACCCCACTGCTCTCCTGTTCCCTCAGGGGTTCTCTCTTGTGTTCCCTGTCAGGGCAGTCACCGGTTGTGCCCAGGCACCATCTGGTTCTTCTGGTTTCAGGCTGATGTAGTCTCTAGTTTATGTGGTCCTTTCTGTCTCTTAGGCTCATAATTACCTTGTGTCTTTGGTGTTCTTCATTCTTCCTTGCTCCAGGTGGGTTGAGACCAATTGATGCATCTAAGATGGCCACTCGCTGGTGTTGAAGACCACCGACACCATTCTCCAAAGTGGGATACAGAATGTTTTCTTAATAGATTTTATTATGCCGATCGACTTAGACGTCCTCTGAAACCATGTTCCTCAAATCCCACCCCTGCTACGCTGGCCTTTGAAGCGTTACGTTTATTCAGGAAACTTCTTTGCTCTTTGCTCTTGGTTTAGTCTAGTTGTGTTGACCTCTCCTGTATTGTGTATTCTCTTTCCCTTAACCTAAAATAAAACTTATCTACTATCTAATTAGTGAATACCCCTCTCCCTCCTTCCTCTTTCCCCCCTCTCGTAACCATCAAAGCACATTTTCTCTCTGCTTAAACTATTTCTCCAGTTCTTATAATAGTGGTCTTGATACAATATTTGTCCTTTTGCAAATGACTAATTTCACTCAGCATAATGTCGTCCAGATTCCTCCATGTTATGAAATGTTTCATGGATTCACCATTGTTCTTTATCGATGTGTAGTATTCCGTTGTGTGAACATACCATAATTTATCCATTCATCTGTTGATGGGCACCTTTGTTGCTTTCAACTTTTTACTACTGTAAACAGTGCTGCAGTGAACATGGGTGTGCATATATCTGTTCATGTAAAGGCTGTTATTTCTCTAGGATATATTATAAGGGTTGGGATTGCTGCATTGTATGGTAGTTCTATTTCTAGTTTTTTAAGGATGTGCCAAATAGATTTCCAAAGTGATTTTACCATTTGACATTCCCGTCAGCAGTGTATAAGTGTTCCAGTCTCTCCACAACCTCTCCAATATCTATTATTATGTGTATTTTGGATTAATGCCAGCCTTGTTTGAGTGAGATGGAATCTCATTGTAGTTTTGATTTGCATTTCTCTAATGGCTAACGATCCTGAGCATTTCTTCATGTATCTGTTAACAGCCTGAATGTCTTCTTTAGTGAAGTGCCTGTTCATATTCTTTGCCCATTTTTTAATTGTGTTATTTGTCTTTTTGTAGTTGAGTTTTAGCAGAATCATGTAGATTTTGGATATTAGGTGCTGATCTGAAATGTCATAGCTGAAAACATTTTCCCAGTCTGTAGGTAGCCTTTTTACTCTTTTGGTGAAGTTTTTGGATGAGTATAGGTGTTTGACTTTTAGGAGCTCCCAGGCTGTTTTGGCTACTGTGACGGTATAATAGGTTCTAAAATCAGGTAGAGTGAGGCCTCCCACTTTGTTCTTCTTTTTGAGTAACTCTTTACTTGTCGGGGGTCTCATGCCCTTCTGTATGAAGTTGGTGATTTGTTTCTCCACCTCATTAAAAAGTGTTGTTGGAATTTGGATTGGAATTGCATTGTACCTATAGATGGTTCTTACAATGTTAACTCTTCCTATCCATGAGCAAGTTATGTTTTTCCACTTATGTAGGTCTCTTTTGGTTTCTTGCAGTAGTGCCTCGTAGTTTTCTTTGTGTAGGTCTTTTACATCTCTGGTAAGATTTATTCCTAAGTATTTTATCTTCTTGGGGGCTACTCTAAATGGTATTGATTTGTTCATTTCATCTTCTATGTTCTTTTTGTTGGTGTAGAGGAATCCAACTGATTTTTGTATGTTTATCTTGTATCCTGATACTCTGCTGAACTCTTATATTAGTTTCAGTAGTTTTCTTGAGGATTCCTTAGAGTTTTCTGTGTATATGATCATGTCATCTGCAAGTAGAGATACTTTTACTTCTTCCTTACCAATATGGATGCCCTTTATGTGTTTATCAAGCTTAATTGCTCTGACTAGGACCTCCAGCACAATGTTGAATAAGAGTGGTGATAAGGGGCATCCTTGTGTGGTCCCTGTTCTCAAGGGAAGTGCTTTCAGAACCTCTCCATGTAGGATGATTTTGGCTATGGCTTTGTATAAATGCAATTTATTATGTTGAGGAATTTTCCTTCTGTTCTTATTTTTCTGAGAGGTTTTATCATGAGTAGATTTTGTCAAATTCCTTTTCTGCATCAATTGATAAAATCATTTGATTCTTGTCTTTTGTTTTATTTACATGATGGATTACATTAATTGTTTTTCTAATGTTGAACCATCCCTGCATACATGGTATGAATCCAACTTAGCCATGTCAAGTTATTTATTTATTTATTTTGATATGCTGTTGAATTCTATTGGCTAGAATCTTGTTGAGGATTTTTGCATCTAAGTTCATGAGGGATATAGGGCTGTAATTTTCTTTTTTTGTGGTGTCCTTACCTAGTTTTGGTATCAGGGATATGCTGGCCTCATAGAATGAGTTTGGGAGTATTCCGTCCTTTTCTATGCTCTACTACCTTTGGTAGTGGTGGTGTTAACTGTTCTCTGAAAGTTTGGTACAACTCTGCAGTAAAGCCATCCGGGCCAGGGCTTTTTTTTTGTTGGGAGTTTTTTTTTTTATTATTATCTTTTTAATCTCTTTTTTTGTTATGGATCTATTTAGTTGTTCTACTTCTTATTGTGTTAGTTTAGGTAGGTAGTGTGTTTCTAGGAATTCATCCATTTCTTCTAGGTTTTCAAATTTGTTAGTGTACAATTTTTCATAGTAATCTGATATGATTCTTTTATTTTCAGTTGGGTGCCTTGTGATATCACCCATCTCATTTCTTATTCGGGTTGGGTTACTTGTTTCCTTGTCTGTATTATTTTTTTTTTGTCAGTCTGGCCAGTGGTTTATCAATTCTGTTAATTTTTTCAAAGAACCAGCTTTTGGTCTTGTTAAGTCTTTCATTTCTTTTTCTGTTCTCTAATTCATTTCTTTCAGCTCTAGTTTTTATTATTTGTTTTCGTCTGGTGCCTGTTACTTTCTTTTGTTGCTCTCTTTCTATTTGTTTGATTGATTTTGGCCCTTTCTTCTTTTTTATGTGTATGTTTATTGGTATAAATTGACCTCTGAGCACTGCTTTTGCTGTGTCCCAAAGGTTCTGATAGGAAGTCTTTTCATTCTCATTGGATTCTATGAACTTCTTTATTCCACCCTTAATGTCTTCTGTAACCCAGTCTGTTTTGAGCAGGATATTGTTCTGTTTCCAAGTATTTGATTTCTTTTCCCTGGTTTTTCTGTTATTGATTTCTACTTTTATAGCCTTGTGGCCTGAGAAGATGCTTTCTAATATTTATGCTTTGGATTCTGCAAAGCCTTGCTTTATGACCTAATATATGTTCTATTCTAGAGAATGTTCCATGTGCTCTAGAAAAGAAAGTATACTTTGCGGCTGTTGGGTGGAATCTTCTGAATATGCCTGTGAGGTCAAGTTGGTTGATTGTGGCATTTAATGAGCTTCTTTCTGGATGTCCTGTCCTTCACTGCAAGTGGTGTCTTGAAGTTCCCTACTATAATTGTGGAGTTGTCTATCTCACATTTTAGTGTTGTTAGAGTTTGTTTTATGTATCTTGCAGCCCTGTCATTGGGTGCATAAATATTTAATATTGTTATTTCTTCCAGGTAAATAGTCCCTTTGCTCATTATATAAAGTGCCCTTCTTTACCCTTCATGGTGGATTTAACTATAAAGTCTATTTGTCAGAAATTAATATTGTCACTCCTGCTTGTTTTTGATTGTTGTTTGCTGA
The DNA here is from genome assembly GCF_024166365.1 of Elephas maximus indicus. NCBI lineage: Eukaryota > Metazoa > Chordata > Mammalia > Proboscidea > Elephantidae > Elephas > Elephas maximus. Next base: position 78,634,508 of record NC_064838.1, on the reverse strand, counting down.
AAATATTTTTTTACCATCATTTGAGTATTAGTTTATTTGTGTCTCTAAGTCTAAGGTGTGACTCTTGTAGGCAGCGTGTGGCTGGATTAGGTTTTCTATCCACTGTGCAACTCTCTGTCTCTTTATTGTTGCATTTATTCCATTTACATTCAGTATAATTATGGATAGGTATGAGTTTAGTGCTGTCATTTTGATGCCTTTTTTGTGTGTGTTGTTGACAGTTTCATTTTCCCACTTACTTTTTTGTGCTGAGAAGTTTCTCTTTGTAAATTGTGTGTTCCTCTTTTTCATTGTAGTTGAATTTGTTTTTGCTGAGTGTTTATGTTTATCTTGGTTTTTATTTTGAAATATGGGATTATTAGTCTTGTTTGTGGTTACCTTAATATTTATCCCTATTTTTCTAAGTATAAACCTAACTTGTATCTCCCTATATTGCCTTGATTTCCTCTCCATATGGAAGATCTATGCCTCCTCTATTTAGTCCCACTTTATTGATTATTGTCATCTTTTACATAATGACATCAGTAATTCCCTGTTTTGAGTTTTTTTTTTTTAATCTTATTTTATTTTTATCATTTCCCTCTCTGAGTTGATATCAGGATGCTCTGTTCTTTGTCCTTGTGTTGTTCTGATTTCTGATTTTATTGATTTTCTAACCAAAGACTATCCTTTAGTAATTTTTGTAGCTTTGGTTTGGTTTTTGAAAATTCTCTAAGCTTGTGTTTATCTGTAAATGTTTTAATTTCACCTTCGTATTTGAGAGTTTTGATGGATATATGATTCTTTACTGGCAATTTTTCTCCTTCAGTGCTCCATATATGTCATCCTATTTCCTTCTTGCCCGCACGGTTTCTGCTGAGTAGTCTGAACTTATTCTTATTGATCCTCCTTTGTAAGTGACTTTACATTTATCTCCAGTTGCCTTTAAAATTTTCTCTTTATCTTTGGTTTTGGCATGTTTGATGATAATATGTCTTGGTGATTTTATTTTTGGATCTAGCTCATACGGGGTTCAATGAGTATCTTGGAAGATATCCATTAATCTTTCACAATGTCAGGAAAGTTTTTGCCAACAAATCTTCAACAATTCTCTCTGTATTTTCTGTTATCTCTCCCTGGAATTCCAGTTTCATGCAAGTTATTCTTCTTGATAGATTCCCACGTGATTCTTAGGGTTTATTCATTTTTTAAAAATTCTTTTATATGATTTTTCTTCAAATATATTGGTGCCAATTGTCTTACCCTCCAGCTCCCCAATTCTGCATTCCAGTTCCTTAATTCTGCTCATCTGACTTCCTATTGAGTTGTTTGATTCTGTAATTTTATTGTTAATCTTTTGAATTTTTGAATGCTGTCTCTCTATGGATTCTTGAAGCTTATTTAATTTTTCATTATATTCTTGAACAATGATTTTAATTTCTTCAACTGCTTTATCTGTGTGTTCCTTGGCTTTTTCTGTATGTTGCCTAATTTCATCTCTGATGTCATCCCTGATATCTTGAAGCGTACTGTATATTAATCTTTTGTATTCTACATCTGGCAATTCCAGGAATATATCTTCGTCTGGGAGAGATCTTGATTCTCTGTGTTGGGGGTTTGTAGAAGTAATCATGGTCTGCTTCTTTATGTGATCTGATATCAACTGCTGTCTCCAAGCCATCTATAAATTACTGTAATAATTTATTTTATATTTATTCACTGAGTCCTATCTTTTTTTTTTTTCCAAAATACCCAGATAGGCTACTAGAGTGTGCTAACTTGATTATTGGAGGCTTTGAAGCACTAATGTCCTATTACCATGTGGTAAGAGTTGTTGCCAGGTATATGAGCCTATGAATCCACTAACAGTTCTTGAATAGAATCAGCTCAGGTATCCTGATAGTCAGTCACCTAGTGTGTGGTGTAGACTCTTACCTACTATCTTAGAGGAGTAGTGGTGATGGTTGTAGGCACTGGCTTCTGGTAGTGGCAGAGGGTCACACTGAGGAGGGCAGGGTGCTGACAGCCTCCCCCCAAGTTCCAGTGAGGATGGAACATCTCTGTTCTCTGGAGTGCTCTGGGGGGTGGGCTCTGCAGCTGTACCTTGGGCATCAATGTTTATACCTGTAAAGAATGGTAGGCACCACTATCTTCAGACCCCTTTCACAAGTGACTATGTGCTGTGGATGGAGCCTTAGCCCTCAGTTCCCTGCTGTGGGTAAAAGAGGGTTCTGTTTAATAGGTGGAGTGGTATCAGACCTTCAAAACCTACCTCTCCAATGCTCAGCTGACACAATTATAGTCAGACCTCTCACAGATTTGCTGTTGCATTACAATAGCCACTTGGTTCCATGTAGGGGTGAAAGCCAAAGCCTGTGGATCTCTTATGCCTGGACTGGAGCTGCTTCTGCTCTGGTCTTCCAGTTTAGGGGAGTCAGGAAAGTATTTTTCCCCCTTTTGTTAGTTTGCTGCTTCTCCCAGACCAGGAGAATGGATCAGAAAAATCAGGGCATTTCTATCTCAGGCCCAGGGAAGTTGAATGTTAATGAAGCTGGCTGGGGCAGGGAGGGAAGGGATCAGACAGATAAGAGAGAGTAGTGAGGAAAAATAGGCAAAATCACTTATCTTGTGTCAAGAACATTGTTTTATCTCAGAGGGGTGTGTAGCCTGTGTGCGCTGGCTGGGTCTCCACTGAGATTGCTCCAGGGGTTTAGGACTGCATCCTGTGCTTCCTGTGTCTCAGGAAACGACCATCAGCCCCACTGCATTCATGCCAAAGGATGGCACAATATTTAAAATTTTTGATGAAATCCTGTTAACCTATTATTTCCTCTTATTTCCTGTCCTGTTGGTATCATAGCTAAGAATCTGTCATCAAAAATAAGGTCATAAAATTTAAGCCCCATGTTTTTCTTCTAAGGGTTGTATTTTTATATTTAAGTCACTGACCCATTTTGAATTAATTTTTTTATATGGTGTGAGGTGTGGGTTCCACTTCATTCTTTTGCACTTGGAGATCAGTTGTCCAATCACTATTTGTTGAAGAGACTCTTTTCTCCATATTGAATGGATTTGGTAATTTTATCAAAAATCAGTTGGTCATACATGTATGGATTTATTTCTGGATTCTCAAATCTATTTTATTGGCCTATAAGTCTATGCTTAAACTAATACCACACTGTTTTGATCACTGTATAAGTTTTGAAATCAAGAAAGGCAAGTCCTCTTATGTTGTTTTTACTTTTTAAGATTGTTTTGGTTATTTGGGGACTGTTATTGATTGAATTGTGTCCTCCAAAAATGTGTGTCATGTCCATGATTCTCAGTGTTGTGTGATAGTCCACCATTTTGTCATCTGATGTGATTTTGCAATGTGTTGTAAATCCTACTGCTTTGGTGTTAATGAGGCAGGACTAGAGGCAGTTATGTTAATGAGGCAGGACTCAATTTACAAGATTAGGTTGTATCTTGAGTTAATCTCTTCTGAGTTGTAAAAGACAGAAGCTAGCACTGAGACAGGAGGACTTTCTACCGCCAGGAATCTAGTGCCAAAAGCAGTGTGCATCCCTTGGACCCAGGGCCCCTGTGTTGAGAAGCTCCTAGACAAGGGGAAGACTGATGACAAGTACCTTCCCCCAGAACAAACAGAGATAGAAAGTCTTCCCCTGGAGCTGACACCCTGAATTCATACTTGTAGCCTCCTAAACAGTGAGAGAATAAATTTCTCTTTGTTAAAGCCATCTACTTGTGGCATTTCTGTTATAGCACCACTAGATAAACTAAGAGAGGAATCCTTGCAATTTCATTTGAATTTGAGGCTCCTCTTTTCCATTTCTGAAAAAAGTCTTGGAATTTTGATAGGGATTACATCATATCTGCAGATTTCTTTGGGTAGAAAAGACATCTTAACAATATTGTTTCCATTCCATGAAGACAGGATGTCTTTCCATTTAATTAGATATTCTTTAATTATATTCACCAATGTTTTATAGTTTCTGGAGTTGCCACAATATAACATCCAATGTGCCTCATTTCCAAAACAAAATCATGAATCCTGCAAAGAAACAAACAATGGCCCATTCATAGGGCAAAAAAGGAAGAAAGAAATTAACAGAAACTATCCCTGAGGAAGGAAACCCTGGCGGTTTAGCGGTTAAGTGCTGTGGCTGCTAACCAAAAGGTTGGCAGTTCGAATCCATAAGGCACTCCTTGGAAACTCTACAGGGTAGTTCTACTCTGTCCTATAGGGTTTCTATGAGTTGGAATCAACTCAGTGACAATGGGTTGGTTTTTTTGGTCTATCCCTAAGGAAACATATGTTGGACTTACTATACAAAGATTGTTAATAAACTGTCTTAATAAGTTCAGTGAACTAAAGAAAATTGTGGATAAAAAACTGAAGAGAACCAGGATAACTATGCTTCAACAAATAGAGAATATCAACAAGATTATGATAGAGAAATAATGGAGGTATAAAGTGTAATAACTGAAATGAAATGAAACATTGATTGAGATTGCCCAACCTGAGGAGCAGAAAAAAAAAATGGATAAAGAAAAATTTACATGGCCTAAGAGACCTGTAGTAAACTATTAAGTGTACCAGCATATACATAATGGGAGCACCAGAAGATAAGGAGAGAAAAAGAAACAGGAAAACATTTGAAAAAATAATGGCTCAAAACTTATAAACTTGGATAAAATACATGAATCTGCATAACCAAGAGCTAAAGTAATCAAGTACGATAAACACAAAGATATTCATGTTTAGACAAATTATAATCAAACGGTCAAAGTCAAAGACAAAAGAGACTCTTGAATATTGCAAGTGAGTAGCAACTGATCACATACAATAAATCTCACTAAGATTAACAGTTTATTCTCCTCAGAAAGCATGGAGGTTAAAAGGTAGTGAGATGATGTGTTTAAAGTGCTAGGAAGAAATTTTCAACCAAGAATTTCGTATCTGAGAAAATTATCTTAAAATGAAGGTAGTCCTTTGGGATGAAATGAATGAACACTAGACAGTAACTCAAAATGATACAAAGAAATAAGTAAAACTAACTAGCAAAGATAAATGCATGGGCAAATATAAAAGCCAGTATCATTATATTTTGGGTTTTAATTCCTCTTTTTGGTCCAAATGTCAGCGAAAATAAAATAAAAATTAATAGATAAGTGTTGGTATTATGCCATTATGGTAAAATTTATTTAAATGTTTGTTTACTATTTTCTTATTTGACAGTTTAAAATATCTTCTTAGGGCACTATCTATGAAAAAAGAGTTTCATCTATGCATTGTGTAAATTACAGTGCTTGATGAGAATTTTTCCTTGTAATTATCCTCTTAAATTAGTTGACTAAGATGAAGAAACCATTGAATACAGAAAGTTTGCTTTTGGTTGTTGTTGTTTCATTGAAGAGAACAAGAATTTGGAATGATACAATTTTATTTCTAGTGAATAAGCACAAAATAATGTAAAAAATGTACTTTATTTTAGTATGATAATGTATTTCAGTAAAATTTGCCTACTATCTTTTTGGAGCCCTGGTGGTGCAGTGGATAAGCTTTTGGCTGCTAATCACCAGCTGTTGTTTATAAACTACGGGGCAATTCTACTCTGTCCTATAAGGTGGCTATGAGTCAGAATTGAGTGGATGGCAATGGGTTTGGTTTTTTTGGTTTAATCCTTTTATACTTTCTCTGTTAATTAACGGCACTCTCTTCCACATAATGCATGTAACAAGATACGTGGGCATTCAGCAATAAAAAAATAAATAAATAAATTTAATCCAAGAGTAATGTGCCCATTTAACATGCCGTTCTTACTTTTTTTTTTTTTTACCAGTGTAACGTGTTCCAATCCATTGAAAATAGGAATTAGAAATGTATCAACATTTTCTCTTCATTCTTATAATACTTTTCATCTTCATGCTGTCCATTAGTTACACTGTTTAATAAATCTTTTAGCCTTTCCCAACAGAGTTCTAGTTTTCCCTTCTTCCTATTGTCATCCTCTCTGTTTTAATTCACTTTCCATTATCCATTCTTTTTTTTTCCCATAAGTACTATATGGTAATCTGGAATATGGCCATGAGAATCAACATGTAAGACACTAGTCATCTAAGGATGAAATAAATCATATTAAATGCTAAGAAATCAAAATCATCTAGTCAAATTTACACATTTTAGTTCATCACTGTTAAGAATTTATTTTCACAACAGAATTGACCGATAACGAAAGGACAAATAAAGTCGTCATGCGTTAATTGTAACACAGATAAAACCCTTTGTCTCCAGCATTGTTTACACGGTTGCTTTAGGCTTAGAAAATGGAATAGAAAAAAGATTGAGAAGATCCTTATCCTTAGAAAAACTGACAGAAACACATATTTTATTAATCAAGAGTGTAATAAATATAATCATTGTAGAAGTATGAGGGTCTACGAAATCACATAAGTAATCAATGAACAGGAAGCAACGAATGTTGGGGAGGTGACATCTAATCTGAGATCTAAAATAGGATTGGTTTGTCTGAGTATAATCTAAAAAAAAAAAAAAATTTGTCTAGGATTTATAATTACTCTTTGCTTTGGAACCAAAGAGAATGCATTTATATCTATAAGAAATATTGTCAAATAATATTACCTTTGACATTGTTTACTAAAACAAGGTTGAATACCGAATATTAAATACAAAGCTGGCATCAGTTTTTAAAAACTCTGTGGAATGCATCTTTTACCTCTTTGTTTCTTAAGCTGTATATCAAAGGGTTAAGCATGGGGATGACCAAAGTGTAAAACACAGAGGCCACTGTGTCAGTATCATATAAGTGAGCAGATTTGAGTTCCATATACATAAATAATAGAGTCCCATAAAACACAATCACCACTGTCAGATGAGAACCACATGTGGAGAAAGCTTTTTTCCTGCCCTCAGCAGAATACATTCAAAATATGGCTATCAGAATCAGCAGGTAGGACAGCAGGACAACCAGGAGGGAGGATATCAAATTAAATGCTGAAAACATTATGACCAACAACTGTACCTCTTGTGCATTTGTGCAGAGCATAGGTATCAAGGGGACATCATCACAGTAGAAATGACTGATGACATTAGAGCCACAGAAGGTCAATGTGAAAATCTTAATGGTGAACATCAGAGACTGAAAAGTACTATAGAGGTATGGAATACCCACGAGCACATGACAACGTCTTGGGGACATGATAACATTATACAGCAGAGGGTTACAGATGGCCACGTAGCGGTCATAGGCCATGGCTGACAGCATAAAAAGTTCACTGACAATGAACAAAATGAAGAAAGCCATCTGTGTGTCACATGCATAATAGGAAATGGTACTTTGATCCACAGCAAAATTTTCCAGCACCTTGGGGCAAATGACAGTAGAATTACCAAGATCAATGAAAGCCAGGTGTCTGATGAAAAAATACATAGGCGTGTGTAGGTGGGAGTCCACCTTGGTCAAGATGATCATCCCCAGGTTTCCCACTACTGTTATCATGTAGATAATAAGAAAGACCCCAAAAAAGGGGAGCTGTAGCTCAGGGTGCCTTGTGACTCCCATTAGAATGAATTCAGTGAACACTGTTAGATTCTGTTAGCCCATCTGGTCCAGTTACCTCTTCTGGGAAGAAATAGTAGTATTTTCTAAACGAATTATAACATTTGAAGAAACAATGGAAAAACAATTCGCACATTTTGTTGTTATACGTCTTTGAGTTAGTGCTGAATTCACAGTGACCCCAAGTGCAAAGAAATAAAAAGGTGCTTAGTCCTGCACCAACAGCATGATCTGTTTGAGATTGAACCCTTGTAATCCATAGGATTTTTACTAGCTGGTTTTCAGAGGATGATCCCTAGGTATTTTTTTGTAGTCTGTCTTAGTCTGGAACCCCTCTGAAACCTGTTCAGCAACATTGCAAGAATTTACCACTGACAGACCAGTGCTGGCAATGCATAAGGTACATTGGCCAGAAATCTAACTGGGTTACCCACACAGACTATCACTGAACAACCACTGTCCTTTTTCTTCATATTGTTGTTGTTGTGTGTCATTGAGTTGATTCCAACTCTTAGCGACCCTATAGGATGAAGTAGAACCTCTCCATAGGTTTGCCAAGGCTGTAATCTTTATGAAAGCAGATTGCCCATTTTCTCCCACAGGGTGGCTGATCTTTCTGTTAGCAACTGCTGACCTTTCTGTCACTTAACCAGTTAACCACTCTGCCACCAGGACTTTTCATCTGGCTTTGAGGTTAAAGTAAACTTTAGAATCTTCTGCATCCCAAAAAATGTAATATATAACACATTACTCATTGATAAACATAGATTAAATTCTAAAGAAATTCAACAGAAATTAAACTATGTTGTGTCAATGAATAATGTGTTTTATGTGGATTTCCCAATCTGGGGATGTAGAAGATTCTAAAGTTTATTTAAACTTCAAGAACCCATAGAGTTGGTAATGCAGAGATAGTATACTTAATTTTATCTACAAAATAACATCAAAGTTTTCCTTTAGTCTGCTTCATTTTTGTCTGAGAATTTATGTGCGATTTTTAGTCTTAGAAAGGAAACCCTGGTGCTATAGCAGATAAGAGTTCTGTTAACCAAAAGGTGGGCAGTTCAAATCTACCAGGCACTCCTTGGAAACCTTGTGGGGCAGTTTTACTCTGTCTATAGGATTGCTATGAGTCAGAATCGACTCGATGACAACAGTTTTTTTTTTTTTTAATAGAGAAATGCTGAGGTAATGCAAGTTTAGTGAAAGTTATATGGTAAAACCCATTGCCCTCAAGCCGATTCTGACTCATAGTGACACTATAGGACTAACTGGAATTGCCCTATAGGGTTTAGAAACCTATAATTTTTATGGAAGCAGCCTGCCACGTATTTCTCCTGTGGGGTGACTGGTGTGTTTGAACTAGCAACCTTCCAGTTAGCATCTGAGCGCTTAACTACTGTGTCACCAGGTCTCCCCAACCATAATTGATTTAGGGCACATTCGCTTCCCATTCTGACTTCTGCTCTATTGTACTTCACCTAATGTCAGTTTGCACTGGAGTGTCAGCAGGCATTTCTGGGGTCCAGATAGACGGGAATTGAGTTAATGACACTTTATTCCCTGTTGCCATCAAGTCAATTCTGACTCATAGCGACCCTATAGTAGGTGTATTTCTATGATTCAAAAACAATGGCCTGTATCATTTATTAAACAGATCTTTCTGGTGTTAGAATAGCTTTTAAGAACACCTAGCACCTGGCATGCTGAGAAGTGTCTTGAATATAATTTAATAATTTTTTTGCATTTATGATTTTGTAAATTTTTTGACCAAAATCAGTTTGCTTATAACTGAAATTTATTTCTATTTTTTTCAGTCTAAATGTATATTCACATTTATGCTTCAATTGGGTAAATGAAACTTGAAAAAATTGGGAAGTTTTCATTAAAAAGTGTAGTGCAATTATATATTGCATTACACTTTTTAATTTGCATTAAAGTATTTATAATTGCATTACACTTTTTAATGAAAACTCCCCATTTTTTACAAGTTTCAAGACACGTAATATCTGGATACATTCCTCCTAAAAGCTATGGTTTATATCAATATTTAGGGATTTTGACTTTAATTGTATATGCTTTGTTGACTGTAATATGACACCATGGAGAAGACCAATTTCATAAGCCAGTTAGAGTGTTCATTTGTGCATTTATTATATCATATATTACAAACTCTCAATTTATTTCTGGAACTCTACAATAGAGAATTCATAGAATATAAGATTTTAATGATAACATCTGTCTCTTCATTTCATAAAGTTTTACAAAGAAAGTCAGTAAATCAAAGTGGAACTACCTGATTGGAGCCAATAAATCCCTTTAGTTTAATCCACTTGGTTTCCCTTTTGACCTATTCTCATATTCATTGTCCCATCAGTGGAAACCTAAGACTCTGTAAGCATGGTTTTCAATTTCATTGATATAAAATGTAGGATTTAGTTATTACTATATGATAGAATGCCCATACTTAGTCTGCACAACTATTAGAAACTTCCAGGGGCCCCAACAAGGTCTAAGTCTACAGTATGCAGTAGCTGAAGTTCAGAGCTGGACTACAGAGAGATGTCTGCTAAGGATGATTTTTGGTCCTGTGGCTGGATGGAATTTTCAGGAGAATAGTAGTAATCCTAGAAATAAGCTAATTTTTAGTTTGATTTTGTCAGCATGATCCAGTAGATTGGGAGGCAGGATGATACGAGAGATTGGTAAGTCACCTCTGTCTCTTCTCTTTTAGATAAAGTTCTCTGTTATTTCTGCACTCAGCTCCAATCTCTTTTCCAGGTCTTTCCTCTCTCACAGAATAAAAACTATAAGCCTATGTCCCTTTGAAAACTTTATCTCAAATTTTCTGTATCGTAAACCCTGATATCATAGGATTTTAGTGTAGAATATGAGATTGAGGTAAGAATTCAGATTTCTACTTCTAATTCTTTAACTTTTAAGTTTTCAATGTTCTCTAAGAATTATCCAAATGTTTATTGACTCTATCAGCATCTTCAGTGTCTTTCACTACCTCCCTCTGAAGATGATCAGATTTTTCACCCTACCCATTCTCCTTTTTGGAAAAGAATATCTCTAATCTGTTCTGTCCTGGAGAAACCCTGGTGGTGTAGTGGTTAAGAGTTCAGCTGCTAACCAAAGGTCAGCAGTTCGAATCCACCAGGAGCCCTTTGGAAACCCTATGGAGCAGCTCATCTCTGTCATATAGAGTCACTATGAGTTGGAATCAACTGAATGACAGCTTTTTTTTTTTTTTTAAACCTGTCCTGGCCATGTAAATGTGTACATTTTAAATATCTCTTTGTATTTATTATCATCAGAGCAGGAAGAATATACAAGTGTGTAAATGGATGAATGATTTTTCAATCCTCAGGCATGGTAATATCAAGTAGGAATTATTTTAGGTTCAGGGAGTTCTTTGTAACTCCATAACTCTTAAAAGGCACAGTATTGTCCAGTCTACTCCATCAGTTTGTAACGACCATTCTGAAAAACCAGGTCCATTCATAAAGAAACTAATAGGAGAAACAAACAAAAAAATCAAAATCGACAACCAAAAATGGCATTTTCATGGGAAAATCATATGTAAAAATTATTCAAAGTTCATCAAATGTTGCATGGTGCATACTTATGTTAACAATATTCATTGTTTAAAAAATATTTCAATGGACATACTCCTACTAAAATAATATTTAATATTGTCTTAGTTATAACCAAACCAAACCAAAACCATTGCCATCAAGTTTATTCCAACTCATTGCAAAGAGTAGAGCTGCCCCTAAGGGTTCTAAGAATGGCTGGTGGATTTGAATTGCTGGCCTTTTGGTTAGCAGCCAAGCCCTTAGCCACTACCTGTACTTCTACTAAGAAAACTTATTTAGTTTTGTGAAATTTGAGTGTTCCTGGGTGTTCTGTATTATACCTGGCTATCCTACCTTAATTTGTTGTTGCTATTTGTTACTATGCAGCTGGCTTCAATTTATGGTGACCCCATGTATAACAGAATCAAATGATGTTCATGCATGTGCCATCTTCATGATCATTGGTAAGTTTGAGTCCGTTATTGGTAATATTGTGTTAACCCACCCCATTGAGCATTCCCTCCTTTTTCTTGGCCCTCTACTTGACCAAACATGAAGTCCTTTTCTAGCTATTGGTCTTTCCTGATGATACACCCAAGGTATGCCTAATCTTAATAGATTTATATTAAAGTGGTGTTGAATTTTCAGGTATTTCTAGCTCCCTCTTCACTTTCAATAATCAAATGCCAATATTAGCTTCCATAAATCAAATAGAGCTATGACACACTTTTAATTTATAGGATTTAATGTTCTAAAAACACCACAGAGCTCATGGAATTCCAGTTAACAAAAAATAAAATGAGTATTTGTGGTGCTTTGAATGAATCATCTGTGAGTGTCCATAATAGTGTCTGCAATCAGGAATCAGGAGTTACGGTAAATGACCAAAATCCACATGATAATCAGAATCAAAGACAGTTTTTTATTCACTCACCTTGAGTAGAGAATGAGATTGACTTTTCTCAAATAAATTTGTTGTTTTCTTTGGTAGGATGAATTTATGATTTCCCTTCCCTTTGTTGTATTCCCTGAGGAATTAGTCTGCATTTCACTGATTATGCTCAAATCATCTGAGGGTCTTAAAAAAATTGCCTTGATGTGCCTGCTAATTATCCAAGACATCTTACATATTCTCCAGTGAAAAGAAGGAAAGGACAATTCAAAGAAAGGAACAAAACATAAGTGATCTATACAGTCTCATGGAACCTACATGATGTAAAGGTACTTGTTCAAGAACACAGTCAAAAAATATAGGCACAGTGGACAAAAAAAAAAAAAGAATGGAATGTCAGCTCAATCTCGGTAAAACCGGAAGAGTTGCAAAGTCATGATGAAATAGTAAATGCCAGTATCATCAATTACATAGAATTTTTTCTTTGAATTTATTACCAAGAGAAATATCTAGCAGGTAAAAGAAAAAAGAAAAAAAAAAAGCAGGTACTGTGTTATAAATTTATCATTTAACTCATACATATATTGAACCCATCAATGAACTCATACATTTAGCCCTTACTATTTTCTTGGGTGACGTATATGGTCAACACACTCTGCTGCTAAAAAAAAGTTTAAAAGTTCAAGTTCACCCAGAAGAGCCTTAGAAAAAAGGCCTGGCATTCTACCTAAAAAAAATAAAAAAAAAAAAATTGGCCATTGAAAACTTTTGTGGAGTGCAGTTCTACTTTGACACACATGATGTCGCTATGAGTCAAAATCTACTCAAAGACAACTAGTATTCTCGTATTCAGACGACACTGAGCTCAGTTAAACTATGCAATTTTCCTGAAATTTCGCAATTGATAGCTAGAGGATTTGAGATTAAAACATGATGTCTACTGGCTCACGTGATATATTTACCTCTGATTTTGATCGTAAAAGAAATAATGTCTTTTTCTTGAAGGACAGCAGGTATTTGCAACTAGCTTGCTTGATTGGCCTGTTTCCTTTCTGTAGAATTCCAGGAGGCGGGAACTTTCCTTCCTTTTTTCCTGTCTCTGTCCCTTTCAATCTAAGCTGAAGGGGTTTCAGCTAGGATGGTTAATTAGGTCCATCTGTCACAGACATAATGTCTTTAGCAAAAGAGAGTGTAGCCACTTTCTTTGATGAAAGATTTCCAGGACACATTTCCTTAGTTTGTACAACAGAATTTTCCAAATCTTTAAATTCTGGTTTCATTTGCAAAGTTCCTTTTTAAGTCTTTCTTTGAACATTTGTTTATAATACTTTGTCTTCTCAAGCTGCTCTTTGAAATCTTCTGTTCAGCTGTTTTACTTCATCATTTCTTCCATTAGCTTTAGCAGCTCTACCTTCAAGGGCAAGTTTCAGTGTCTCTTCTGAAATCAATTTTTTTCCCCCTATCTTTCCCGTCTTTTTAATGACCTTTTGCTTTCTTCAAGCATTGTGTCCTTCATGTTATTCCACAACTCTTCTGGTCTTCAATCATTAATGCTTAGTGGGTCAAATGTATTCTTGACATGGTCTCTAAATTAAGGTGGGATATACTCAAGGTCATATTTTGGCTCTTGTGGACTTGTTTTAATTTTCTTCAGCTTCAACTTGAACTCGCATATAAGCAATTGGTGGTATTTTATACAGATGGCCAGTGGCCTTGTTCTGATTGATGAAATTAAGCTTCCCCAACATCTCTTCACACAGATGCAGTATATTCAGTTTCTATGTATTCCGTCCAGTGAGGTCCATATGTATAGCCACCGTTTATGTTGTTGAAAAAAGATATTTGCAATGAATAAATCATTGGTCTCTCAAAATTCTATCATGCAGTCTCCTGTGTTGTTTCTCTCACCAAGGCCTGATTTTCCACCCACCGATCCTTCTCCTTTGTTTCCAACTTTTGCATTCCAATCACTAATAGCTACCAATGCCTCTTGATTGAATGTTTGATCAATTTCAGCCTGGAGAAGTTGATAAAAATCTTCAATTTCTTCATCTTTGGCTTTAGTGGTTATTGCGTAAATTTGAATAATATTGATATTAGCTGATCTTCATTGTAGGTATATAGATATTATCCTAACACAGAGAGTATTGTACTTCAGGATAGATTTTGAAATGTTCTTTTTGAAAATGGATGTGACGCCATTTTTCTTCAGTTTGTCATTCCTGGCATAGTAGACCATGTGAGTGTACAATTCAGAATGGCTGATACCAGTCCATTTCAGCTCATTAATGCCTAGACTATTGATCTTTATGTGTTCCATTTCATTTTAGATGACTTCCCAATTTTCCTAGATTCATACATCATACACTCCACATTGTAATTTATTAACGGATATTTGCAGCTATTTCTTCTCATTTTGAATGTTGCTGCATGAGCAAATAAAGCTGTCAAAAACTTTACCCCACCCACGTCATTAAGGTTGACTCGATTTAAGCAAGCAGCTCTTCCTCAGTTGTATGTTGAGTGATTTCAAACCTGAGGGGCTCATCTTCTGGCACTATATCAGACAATGTTGCACTACTATTCATAAAGTTTTCACCTGTCAATATTTTTTCAGAAGTAGGCCACCAGGTTCTTCTTCCTACTGTTTTAGTCTGGAAGCTCTGTTGAAGCTTGTCCACCATGGTTGACCCTACTAGTATCTGAAATGCCAGTGGCATAGCCTCTAGCATCACAACAACTCACAAGCTGCCACGGTACAACTAGCTAATACACCACTACTCATCTGTCACTTTGTCTTATTGTGGAGGCTTGCATGTTGCTGTGACCACCACTCATCTTATAAGTTTAAAACTTATAAAATTGGGTAAAATATATGAATTTGCTTACCAAAAAGCTGAATTAATTTCAAGTAGGTTAAATACAAAGTGATTCATGTTTAGACAAATTATAATCAAACTATGAAAGACAAAGAATTTTGAAAGCTACAAGCAAATTGCAACTGAACACACACATGGAATTTTAGTAAGATTAACAGTTTATTCCTCAGCAGAAAGCATGGAGGTTTAAAGGCAGTGGGATTACATGTTTAAAGTCCCAGGATAAATAGCACATGTAATAGAATTACATGTCTGACAAAATTACCCTAAAATTAAGGAAGCTGTACAGGATGAAATGAAAGGACAATAGATAGTAAGGCAACATGATACCTAAAAATAAATAACATTGATAATTGACAAATGTATAAGCAAATATAAAAGCCAATACCATTATATTTTGCTTCTTAATTCCTCTTTTTGGTCCAAATGTCTGTGAAAGCTAAACCAAAATAAACAGATGAGATAAGATGTGTTGATGTCACTCAATATTATCCATTGAATTGTGTCCCTCTCAAAAAAATGTGTGTCAACTTGACTAGGTCATGATTCCCAGTATTGAGTGATTGTCCACCATTTTGTTATCTGATGTGATTTTCCTATGTGTTATAAATCCTACCTCTATGATGTTAATGAGGCAGGATTAGAGGTAGTTATGTTAATGATGCAGGACTCAGTCTACAAGATGAGGTTGTGTCTTGAGTCAATCTCTTTTGAGATATAACAGAGAGAAATGGACAGAGAGATGAGGGACCTCATACCACCAAGAATCTAATGACAGGAGCAGTGCGCGTCCTTTGGACTCACAACCCCTGCACTGAGAATTTCCTAGAACAGTTGTTACCACCGAGGGAATGGAGGTCCTCCAGGCTCAATGAGCCCTTGTCTTTCTCTTGTAAGAAAACATAGAGAAGGCAAATTTGGGTCCAGCTCTAAAAAGTTTATTTTACTTGTGACAAATAAAAGGAGTCAGTGGGGGCTTATGCCTCACCAAAAGACTGACTCAAAAAGAGAAGCAAGACCAGGGCTTATTTGGGTTTGGTGGAGACAATACAGCAATGAATATTTAGTGGGTTTCTTTCAAAGGATGGGTACTTCTCAGAATGGCAGTGTATACTAATTAGGTGGCACGTGCATCTGGAATCCAAGATGGAACCTGCTGATATTCAAGATATAGTCCTCTTGGCAGCCCTTCGCACCACTTATTGTGGGATATAACATAAGTGCACTGATCTTTGGCATTACATCGTCATCTTTGGTGGGCCAAGGAAGGTTAAACAGCAGTCTCGCTTTGCTCTTCTGTGCATGAGGAGCCTGTAAAAGAGGAAGGGACTAGAAAAACACTAAGAAGGAGATAATAATTCACAGGTTGTTTCAACCTAATCTCATGTTGTCAGGGTGTGGTTCCTGTTTACCCAACTTGTAGATGGTAATTTTTTAACAGCTCTTCTGTTCTGCCAGCAGAGTTAACCCTATCTGTCTCACAGGGGAAGATTGATGACAAGGACCTTCCTCCAGAGATGACAGAGAAAGCCTTCCCCTGGAGCCAGCACCCTGAATTTGGATTTCTGACCTACTAGACTGTGAGAGAAAAAATTTTTGTTTGTTAAAGCCATCCACTTGTGGTAATTCTGTCACAGCACCACTAGATGACTAAGATATCCCATTATGGTAGAATTTATTTAAATGTTTGTTTACTAGCTTGTTATTTACCAGTTTAAAACATTTTCTTAGGGGACTATCTATGCCAAAGCAAAGCAGAGAAGAAAGAAATCAAATTAAATACTGACAAATCAAAATTATCTAGTTTACTTCACACTTTTCACACTTTTTAGTACATCATAGTTAAGAATTTATTTTCACAGTAGAATTGATTGATAACAAAATGACAAATAAATTATTCATCTGTTAATAGGACACAATAACTCTTTGACTGTAACACTATGCTGCTGCTTCAGGCTTAGAAAGTGCAATGGGAAAAACATTGAAAGACGCTTGTCCTTAAAAAAACTGACAGAAACAATCACATGTTTTATTGATCAAGAGTGTATTCAAATTTATCATTGTGGAAGTATGAGGATCTATGAAATCATATAAGTAAGCAATGCATAGGAAGCAAGGAAGGTTGGGGAAGAAATGACAATTTGAGATGTAAAATAGGATTAATATGTCTTATTATAAACAATGTAATAGTATCTGATTTATAATCAGCCTTTACCTTGGAACCAAAAGGAATGCATTTATATTTACTAAAAATATTATTAAGTGACATTGCCTTTTGCATTGTTTACTAAAACAAGAGTGAATATTAAATACAAATTTGGCACTGATTTTTAAAAACCCTATGGAAGGCATGTTTTACCTCTTTGTTCCTCAAGCTGTATATCAAAGGGTTAAGCATGGGTATGACTAAAGTGTAAAACACAGAGGCCATTGTGTCGGTATCATTTGAGTGAGAAGATTTGGGCTGCACATACATAAATAATAGAGTCCCATAAAACACAACTACCACTGTCAGATGAGAAGCACATGTGGAGAAAGCTTTTTTCCTGCTCTTGGCAGAAAGCATTCGAAATATGGCTATCAGAATCAGCTGGTAAGACAGCAGGACGACCGGGAGGGAGGATATCAAATTAAATGCTGAAAATATGAGCATCAATTCTATTTCTTGTGAATTTGAGCAGAGTATAGATAAAACGGGAACTCCAACACAGTAGAAATGACTGATGACGTTAGAGCCACAGAAGATGGATGTAAAAGTCTTACTGGTGAACATCAGAGCCTGGAAAGAACTGTAGAAATATGGAATGCCCACAAGCAAATGACAAAGTCTTTGGGACATGATAACATTGTAGAGCAGAGGGTTACAGATAGCCACATAGCGGTCATAGGCCATGGCTGATAGGATAAAAAGTTCACTGATAATGAACAAAATGAAGAAAGCCATCTGTGTGGCACATGCATAATAAGAAATGGTATTTTTATCCACAACAAAATTTACCAACGCCTTGGGGCAAATGACAGTAGAATTACCAAGATCAATGAAAGCCAGGTGTCTGATGAAAAAATACATAGGCGTGTGTAGGCGGGAGTCCATCTTGGTCAAGATGATCATGCCCAGGTTTCCCACCACTGTGATCATGTAGATGATGAGGAAGACCCCAAAAAGGGGTAGCTGAAGTTCGGGTTGCCTTGTGACTCCCATTAGAATGAATTCAGTTGGCATTCTTAGATTCTGTAGGCCCATTTAGTCTAGTTACCTCTTCTGGAAAAAAACAGACGGTTTGGTATTAGCTTTCATGTACTATTTTCTAATCAAGTTATAATATATTATAGCAATGGAAGTTTTTTTTTTTCTTATATTTTTTGTTATCTCTCATTGAGTTAGCCTCGACTCACAGTGACCACAAGCACAATGAAACAAAATACTGCCCAGTCCTACACCATCCCTGTGATCTATTTTGGATTGGACCATTGCGATCCACAGGGTTTTCACTGGCTAATTTGGGGAAGTTGTGCACTAGGCGTTTTTTCCTAGCCTGTCTTAGTCTAGAACCTCCTCTGAAACCTATCCAGCATCATAGCAATACAGAATCCACTACTGACAGACCCAGTGGTGGTAGTGTATGAAGTATATTGGCCAGAAATTTAACCCAGGTTTCCCATGCAAAAGACTACCAGAGAACAACCACTGATCTTTTTCTTCATACTGTTGTTTTCTGTCATCATTGAGTCATTTCTGACTCATAGTGTCCCTATAGGATGGAATAGATCTTCCTTGTAGGGTTTCCAAGGCTGCAATCTCTACAGAAGCAGGTTGCCACATCTTTCTCCCACAGAGTGGCTGATCTTTCTGTTCGCAGCCAAGCACTTAACCACTGTGCCACCAGGGCTCTTCATCTGATTTTGAAGTTGAAGTAAACTTTAGAACCTTCTACAGCCCCCCCCCCAAAAAAAATTGCAGTCTACTGGATTTCAACTCTTAGTGGCCCTATAGGTCAGAGTGGAACTGCCCCATAAAGTTTCCAAAGAGTGGCTGGTGGATTCGAGTTGGACTCCACTTAAGCACTACACCACCATGTTTTCCACATCCAAAAATAAGGAGATCTGTGTGTAACACCTTACTCATTGATGTAACATAGATTAAATTCTAAAGAAAGTCAACAGAAATTAATCTATGTTGTGTCAATGAATAATGTGTTTTATGTGGATCCCCCTGATTTGTGATATAGGAGTTCCTAAAGTTAACTTCAAAAATCCATAATGTTGTTAATACAGAAATAGTATATTTTATCTGTAAAATTACATCAAAGTTTTCCTTTAGTCCACTTCATTTTTGTCTGAGAATTTCTGTGGAACTTTGATAATTTTAGAGGAAGAAGCAGGGACAATCTGAGTTTAGTGACACTTATGTGTTATAACCCACTGCCGCTGAGTCGATTCCAACTCATAGAGACCCTGTAGGACAAGGGAGAACTGCCTCATAGGGTTTCCAAGGCTGTAATTTTTATGGAAGCTAGCTGACTGCCACACTTTTCTCATCCAGAGCAGCTGATGGGTTCCAACCACCAACTCTCCATTTAGTAGCAGAAAACTTAACCACTCTGCAACCACAGTTTGCCCACCATATTCACAACTGAGGACACATTCTCTTCCCATTCTGACTTCTGCTGTATTGCACTTCACCTACTGTCGATTTGCAATGGAGTGTCAACAGATATTCCTGGGGCCCAGATAAATGAGAACTGAGTTAATGATAATTTATTTGAGGCTTAGTAGGTATTTTTTTATGGTTCAAAGACAATGGAAAGTATCATTTAATAAGGTGATCTTTCTGTTATTGGAATACCTTCTAAGAACACACCTAGCACCTGGTATGCTGAGATGTGTGTTGAATATAATTAATACTCTTAATTTATAAAATTTAATAAGAGTATTAATTATATGCATAGATTGTATAATTTTTTGACCGAGGTCAGTTTGTTTATAAATAATTTTGTTTCTTTTTGCCTGTTTGTTTTCATTCTTTTTAAACATTCGTATTCATGCTTCAATTTGTGTTTATATTTGCATGTCATTTTTTAATGAAAACCCCCAAATATGTATAAGTTACAAAACATACAAGACCCGGATATACACTTGTTATAATCTATGGCTTCTACCAATATTCAGGGATTTTGACTAATTGTATATGCACTATTTCCTCTAATATGACACTATAGAGGTGATAGTTTCCATAAGGCATTTGGAATATTTATTTGTGCATTTATTACATTATATACTGCAGACTGCCAATTTATTTCTGGAACTCTATAATACAGAATTTATAGAGTTTAAGACAGTGATTTTCAAATATCTTAGTGATAAATTTTGTACCTTCGTGTCATGAAGTTTTACGAAGACAGTCAATAAATCAAAGTGGAACTACTCAATTGGAACTAATGAATCCCTTTAGTGGAATCCACTTGTTTTCCCTTTTAACCTCTCCTCACATTCATTGTCCCATCAATGGAAACCAAGGACTCTGTAAGCATGATTTTCAACTGGAACACTAAGTGGCATTCCAAATATTTAGTGATATAAAATGTAGGATATAATTATTATTATGTGATATAATGCTCATGGTTAATTTGTACAACTATTAGAAACTTCCAGAGGCCCCCGGCAAGGTCTAAGTCTACAGTATGGACTAGCTGAAGTTCAGAGCTGGGGTACAGACAGATGTTTGATAAGGATGACTTTTGATCCTGAGGCTGGATGGAATTTTCTGGAGAATAGCAGTAATCCCAGAAATATGCTAATTTTTCATTTGATTTTGCCAGCCTGAACCATGAGATCGGGAGGCAGGATGATACTAGAGATTGGTGAGTCACCTCTGTCCCTTCTTTTTTTAGATAAGCTCTCTATTATTTCTGCCCTCAGCTCCAATCTTCTTTCCAGGTCCTTCCTGTCTCACAGAGTAAGAACTATAAACCTATGTTCTTTTGAAAACTTTATCTCAAATTTGTTGTATAGCAAAGCCTGATATCATGGCATTTTCCTGTAGAATATTGGATTGAGGTAAGGAATTCAGATTTTTACTTCCAGTTCTATGACTTTTAAGTTTTCAATGTTCTCTAAGAATTATTCTAATGATTATTGAATCTACAAACATCTTCAGAGTTGTTCACTACCTCTCTCTGAAGATGTCTAGATTTTACCATTTTGGAAGAGAATATCTATAATCAGCCCTAGACATCAAAATATGTACATTTTTCATATCTCTAAGTAGTAATCAGGAAGAATATACAAGAGTAGAGACAAATTATTTTTCAGTTATCAGACATGGTAATATCAGGTAGGAATTACTTCAGGGTCAGGGAGTTCTTCATAACTCTGTAATTCTTAAAAAACACAGTATTTTCCAGACTTCTCTATCAGTTTGTGTTGCCCATCCTGAAACACCAAGCCCATCAGTAAAGAAACTAGTAGGGAAAACAAAGAACAAACGACAAACAATATTATCATCATTAACAACCAAAAAATGGTGAGTTTTTATGGAAAATTCTTATGTAAAAATTATTCAAAATTTATGCAATGCTGCATGGGGCATATTTATACTAAAATATTCATTTTTTAACAAATATTTCATTGAAGATTCTCTTACAGAAAGAATATTTAATATTGTCTAGGCATAATTCTAATAAAAATTATTTATTTTTGCGAAATTCATTTGTGTCCGGATGTTCTGTGTTATACCTGGCAATCCTAACCTTAATTTGATGTTGTTTATTGCTGTTGAATTGGCTCTGACTTATGGTGACTCCATGTACAATAGAACAAAATGATGCTCATTCATGTTCCATCGTCATTATTGTTGGTGTGTTTAAGCACATTATTGGTACTATTGTGTCAATCTATCCCATTGAGAGTTCCTTCCTTTTTGTTGACCCTCTACTTGACCAAACGTGATGTTCTTTTCTAGCAATTGGTCTTTCCTGATGTGTCCAAAGTATGTCTAACCTTAATAGATTTCATTAAATTAAATTTGTGTTGAATTTTCAGGTATTCCTAGTTTGCACTTCACTTGCAGTAATCAAATGCCAATATCAGTTCCTATAAATCAGGTGGAGCTGGGGCACACTCTTAATTTATAGGATTTAATGTTCTAAAAACACCATTGAGCTCCATGGAATCCTAGTTAAGAAAAGAGAAAATGAATGTTTGTGGTGAAGCTGAAGGGGTAATTTGTGAGTGGCCATAATAGTGTTTGCATTCAGGTGTTAGGAGTGATAGTTAATGACCAAAATCTACCTGATAATCAGAATCAAAAAGAATTTTACCCACTCACCTTGAGTAGAGAATCAGATTTGCTTTCCTCAAATGACTCTCTTGTTTTCTTTGGTAGGATGAATTTATGATTTCCCTTCCCTTTGCCATATTCCCCAAATAATTAGCATGCATTTCATTGAGTATGCTCAAAATATCACAGGGACTGAAGAATTTGCCTGGATGTGCCTGCTAATTATCCAAGATAGCCTACATATTCCCCGGTGAAAAGAAGGAAGGGGTAATTCAATGAAAGAGCAAAGCATAATTCATGCATACAGTCTCATGGAACCTACCTGATGTAAAGGTACTAATTCATTTACACAGTGAAGAAATATAGACACAATGGGGAAAAAATGTATGTCAGCTCAATCTCAGTAAAACTGGAACAGTTGCAAAGTCAGGATGAAATAATAAATGCCAGTGTCATCATTATATAGGATTTTTCTTTGAATTATTACCAAAAGAAATATGTAGAAGGCACTTTGCTACAAATATATCATTTAACTCATACCTATGTTAAAGCCATCATTTAACTTGTAATCTAACCAGTACTATTTCCATATTTACTGGGTAGTGTAAACATTTAACACACTCTGCTGCTAACTAAGAAGGTTGAAAGTTCAAGTCCACCCAAAGGAGCCTCAGAAGAAATGCCTGGCATTCTGGTTTTTACAAAAGTCGGCCACTGAAAACTCTATAGAGTTCATCTCTGACACCCATGGGGTTGCCATAGTCAGAATCTATTCTAAGGCAACTGGTAAGCTCAGATTCAGAAGAGATTTAGCTCAGCTGAAACATGTAATTTGCCTGAAATTACATAAATAATAACTAGAGGATTTGAAATTAAAACTTTATCTCTCCTGTCCCACACCTCTAAATAAGGTTATATTTACCTTTCCTTTCATATGACAAACCCATAAGAATTATTGTAATGCAATCAGTTACCACATAATTGTCCAAGTTTAGGAGTTCCTTAGCTACCATATTGCCCGGGTTGGATAATGTTCAGTAGAACCTCATAGTGAGTCAAATTTACTTGTAAGAAGATATATCTCATCTCATAAAATTTTACCCATGCCTCCTTCCTTGGTGACTTCCATATGTACAGGAATTGAGGAAACATGACGTACGATGAAACCCAATGATCAGAACGGTACACATTGATGAGTTTTGACAAATGCGGTTTATTTGTACCAACATAAATCAAGATCTAGAACATTTTCTAGATACAAGAAGTACAAAGAAAGTTCCTTCATGCTATGCCCTCCACACACTTGACCACTTATGTCACTAAGGGATTAGCATTATATTATCCCCAAGCAACTCCAGTTCTGAGTTCTGTCACTAGATTTCTTTTCCCTGTATCGAAATTCACATGAGTCAAACCGTACAATAAGCACTCTCAGTTTGTCTTCTTTGGATTAACATTTTGTGCTTTACATTTAACCATATTGTATTTGTATTGGTGTGTAGTATTCTACTTGTGAATATATCACAATTCTTACATACCACTTGAACTTAGGCTTATAATAAAACAAATCTAACACAATCATTCTTATACATTTGTGGACATATCCTCTAATTTACCTTGGTTAGAGAAGATAACTGAAGAAGAACTGATGTGTTTAAATTATGGTATTGAATACTGAATATACTTGGACTGTCAGAAGAACAAACAAATCTGTCTTGAAAGAAGTATAGCTGGAATGCTCCTTAGGAGCAAGGATGACCAAGGCTTCCTCTCACTTATTTTGGACATGTTATCAGGAGGGACCAATTCCAGGATGAGGAAATCATGTTTAGTCACTGAAAAAGAGGAAGACCATCAACAAGATGGACTGACACAGTGGCTACAACAATGGACTCAAACATAGCAATTATAGTGAGGGCAGTTAATAACTAGAGGATTTGAGATTAACACCTGTTATCTCCTGGCCAAATCCCTAAATAAGTGATATATTTAACTTTTTCTCTCATATGGTAAACCCATAAGAATTACTGGAATACAATGTGTTACCACATAATCCAACAATGGATACCACCACTGTTGGATAAGGTTTAGTAGAACCGAATTGTGAGTCAAATTTATTTGTAAGAGAATATATATTTTCTCATAAAATTTTATCCATGTCTTCTTTCTTGATGACCTCCATGTGTGTAAGAATTGAGGAAAATTTGCATACATGAAACACAGTGATCAAAAGGGTACACGTTGATGAATTTTGAAAACACTATGTCCTTCAACAAATGAATGGATAAAGAAAATATGGTATATTCATTAAATGAAATATTGTTCAGTCATAAAAAAATGTTATAGTGATACATGCTATGATGCGGATGAACCTGAAATATCTAATGCTAAATGAGAAAAGCAAAAAATGGGAGATCACATATTGAACTTTTCCATTTATATGCAATAACCAGAATAGGAAAATTCACAGAGACAAAGAGCAGATTAGTGGTTGTCAGGGGTCATGTGGAGGTGACTGGATAGAGGAGAGATATCTTAATCCATAAAAAAAATTTTTTTTTTTAAAGGAGGACATTTATCAGGCTGATATAAATTATTTCGCCCTAGGTAAATGTGTTGGTTGCACAATATTGTGAATATAATAAAAGTCATTGGAAAGAACACTTTTAAATGGTTCATTTTTTGTGTTGTTCAATTTCACTTCAATAAATAATTATAAATACACCTTTCACCTCTTTACTGTATTTCTTGTCTATTAATGCTCTATTGATCAAATTCTTCAATTTAACCATTTCTTCTGAGTTCTAGAATTTTAAGAACGGTATTTTTTCTGCATGATATAGAAAAAATGTTTAAGTTTCAAAAGATGTAGATATTTAGAATTTGGCTTAATAAATATATAAGTTTATATTGAATGAAAGATTGTGTTAAAAAATCAATTCAATGTGCACTTCATATTAGCCCAGACCAGATCCAGTGTCGTCGGGTCAATTCTGACTCATAGCGACCCTACAAGACAGAGTAGAACTGCTCCATAGAGTTTCCAAGGAGCGCCTGGGGGATTCGAACTGCCGACCCTTTGCTTAGCAGCTGTAGCGCTTAACCACTACGCCACCACTTTATATTAGACATTGCATTTTTCTTCATTGCCTTTATATGTACATAATACATGCACATATATATCGATACACACACTCAATCACATGCTGTTAAGCAAAAGGTTGGAGGTTGAAACCCACGCAGGAAGGCCTGGAAGAGAAGCTTTGTGTTCTGCTTATGAATAATCACCCCCTGAACCCTGACATAACAGAGTTCTGTTCTGACACACAGTGGTCAACATGACTGGAAGTTGGCATGGCAAAGGTAGACATATAAATAAGAGTGTGTGTGTGTTTCTTTTATCTAGAATCGATTTTTCGAGCTCTTAATTTCCCTTTTTGTTGATTCAGTACAGTCTTAAATCATACATATATATGTATATGTACATATAAGTCATATAAAATACACTACTTCAAATTAAAATACATAAATCTGTAATTTTATTCCTAAATATGGTGTTATGATTACATATATAATTTTCTGTTTAACTGTTTTACCACAGTAGCTTTCCTGACATAAATTATTGTTGTGATTTCTTGAACAGTTCTGAGTCTTTCCAAAATACGTAATCATTCTGCATTTCTGGTGACGTTTCCGTTTTAGTTCAGTATTGAGTATTATGCATATTTTCTAGCTCCGTCAGATAGTATAAAATTTCCAAGAAAATATGTACTTTAGGTATAACACACCAAAGTTTGCACTTCTCTAGATGAATGGAATGCATCATTGTGGAGACCAGAATAAAATCAAGGTGGGGTAAGGACTGTCATCATTAGGGTGAAATGTCTTTACATTCTTGTTTTACCAGCCATCTTATTGGGCTATTCAGTATTTTTCTAGAATCCTGTCTATGCCAAGGAAAAACAGAGAGTAAACACTATTTCACTGTTGTTTTGTGTAAATTATGACACTTAATAAGGGTTTTGTAATTAACCTAATGAAGATGAAGACAACATGGAAGTTAGGAAATTTTTTTGTTTGAAGGGAAGAAAGTTCGAAATATTATAAATATTTTTGCCAAAAGTCTTCTAGTGAATAAAAAGAAATTAATGGTGAAAGTAACTACTACTTCAGTAGAATAGCTATTCATTCAGGTGAATTTAGCTAACCATCCTTTACATCCTCTACAAGTAAAGAGAACAATATCCACACTTTACCTTTAGTAAAATATGTGGGTGTTCAGCAATAAAATTGTTTCACTCTAGAGTAATATGCCCTATTGATACATTGTTCTTCCTTCTGTACACATATAATATTCTCCAACACATTGAAAATATGAATTAGAAAGTACGTCAATATTTTCTCTTGGTTTTACAATAGTTTTTTAATCCTCATAATCTATAACAATTATTATCTTTAATAAATACTTTAGTCCTTCACATCAGGCATCCTTAATATCTTTTTTTTTCACTTCCTTCTCTTCTCCACCCTGTCTCTCTTCATTTTTCAGTATCTTTTTTTTCTTTTCTAACTACTGTCTGTGTATGAAGAATAGGATAGTGAGAATCAGCATGCAGGGCTAGTTATCTCAGAAGGAAGGAAGCCAAATTAGATGATAGCAGATCAAAATTACCTAGCACACTTCACAGATGTTGGAATATAACATAGATAAGAAATGATTATCACAGGAGAAGAGACAGAAGACTAATACTCTATTCATGGGGTCAATATGAACACAGATCATGCTTTGTCTCCAATTTTGATCAAAATCTTATATTAGTCTCAGAAAAGACATGAAAGCAAGTTTTAAAAGATTCCTGTCCTAAAAAAAAAAAAAGAAAAGAAAACTCAATTGAAACAAACACATAGTTTACTCAATAGTTGCAGAATAAATATTTCCATGGGGGAACTATGAGGTTCTAAGTTCTAACGGAATCACATAAGGAAGGAATGAACAGGAAGCAAGCCGTGATAAGGAAGAACTGGTATTTAATTGGGGATCTATATTATGAGAATTAATTTGGATGTATATATGAAGTATTTGTTTCTGCATTTAGTTAGTCTTAGCTCTGGTGCCAAAGAGAATGTTATTCTGCACTGTAGAAATATCATCCAGTGATATCTGCCTCAGAACAGTATCGCATTTTGAATATTAAATACAAGGATTGCATGGATTCTTAATGATCCTGTGGAAGGCATTTTTTACTTCTTTGTTCCTTAAGCTGTAGATCAAGGGGTTAAGCATGGGGATGACTAAATTGTAAAACACAGAGGCTATTTTGTCAGTTTCAAATGAATGAACAGATTTAGGCTGCAAATACATGAAGAGTAGGGTCCCATAGAACACAACCACCACTATCAGATGAGAACCACATGTGGAGAAAGCTTTTCTCCTGCCCTCAGCAGAATGCATTCGAAATATGGCTATCAGAATCAGCAGGTAGGACAGCAGGACTACCAAAAAGGTGGAAATCAGATTAAATGCTGAAAACATTATGATCAACAGCTGTACCTCTTGCGCATTTGAGCAGAGCATAGGTATCAAGGGGACAGCATCACAGTAGAAATGACTGATGATATTAGAGCCACAGAAGGTCAATGTAAAAATCTTAATGGTGACCGTAAGAGAATGAAAGGTACTATAAAGGTATGCAATACCCACAAGCACATGGCAACGTCTTGGGGACATGATAACATTGTAGAGCAGAGGGTTGCAGATGGCCACATAGCGGTCACAGGCCATGGCCGACAAGATGAAAAATGCACTGATAATGAACAAAAGGAAGAAAGCCAGCTGTGTGGCTCATTCATAATAGGAAATGTTATTTTGATCCACAACAAAATTTACCAGCATCTTGGGACAAATGACAGTAGAATTACCAAGATCAATGACGGCCAGGTGTCTGATGAAAAAATACATAGGCGTGTGTAGGCGGGAGTCCACCTTGGTCAGGATGATCAGGCCTAGGTTTCCCATCACTGTGATCATGTAGACGAGGAGGAAGACCCCAAAAAGGGGCAGCTGCAGTTCAGGGAACCTTGTGACTCCAATTAGAATGAATTCAGTCATCACCGTTAGGTTCTTTTGGTCCATTTAGTTCAGTTATCCTTTCTGGAAAAAAAAAAAAAAAAGAGGGGTTGGTATTATCTTTCATATAGCACCAACTAAACAACAGAAGGCAATAATTCTACCATTCTACCACTGAGCCATCGATGTTCTCTTCCTTCATATGTGTGGTGAAAAAACATTAATTCCCATGTCTTATTTTGAAGTTAAAATAATCTTTAAAATCTCCATCTGAAAATAGGAGGAATTCATATAAAACACATTATTTATTGATACAGCATAGATTAAATTCTAAATTGGGTCAACGTAATTTGTTATTTATATTCATTAGTAATAAACACATAGTTTTGGTAATGTAGAAATATTAAATTTTATTTTATTTACACAATGCAACAGCAGTATGTTGACAGAGAACTGCCAGAAATTCAGGCCAGCCTCAGAAGAGGGCATGTAACCAGAGATATCATTGCTGATGTCAGATGGATCCTGGCTGAAAGCAGAGAATACCAGAAGGATGTTTACCTGTGTTTTATTGACTATGCAAAGGCATTCGACTGTGTGGATCACAACAAACTATGGATAACACTGCAAAGAATGGGAATTCCAGAACACTTAATTGTGCTCAAGAGGTCCCTTTACATAGATCAAGAGGAAGTTGTTCGGACAGAACAAGGGGACACTGATTGGTTTAACGTCAGGAAAGGTGTGCGTCAGGATTGTATTCTTTCACCGTACCTTTTCAATCTGTATGCTGAGCAAATAATAGGAGAAGAAGAAGGACAGGGCATCAGGATTGGAGGAAGACGCATTAACAACCTGCATTATGCAGATGACACAATCTTGCTTGCTCAAAGTGAAGAGGACTTGAAGCACTTACTAACGAAGGTCAAAGACCACAGCCTTCAGTATGGATTACACCTCAACATAAAGAAAACAAAAATCCTCACAACTAGACCAATGAGCAACATCATGATAAATGGAGAAAAGATTGAAGTTGTCAAGGGTTTCATTTTACTTGGATCCACAATCAACAGCCATGGAAAGAGTAGTCAAGAAATCAAAAGATGCATTGCGTTGGGTAAATCTGCTGCAGAGGACCTCTTTAAAGTGTTGAAGAGCAAAGATGTAACCTTGAAGACTAAGGTGCACCTGACACAAGCCATGGTATTTTCAAACGCATCATGTGCACGCGAAAGCTGGACAACGAATAAGGAAGACCGAAGAAGAATTGACGCCTTTGATTTGTGGTGTTGGTGAAGAATATTGAATGTACCTTGGACTGCCAAAAGAATGAACAAATCTGTCTTAGAAGTACAACCAGAATGCTCGTTAGAAGCAAGAATGGTGAGACTGCGTCTTACATACTTAGGACATGTTGTCAGAAGGGATCAGTCCCTGGAGAAGGACATCATGCTTGGCAGTGTACAGGGTCAGCGGAAAGGAGGAAGACTCTCAATGTGGTGGGTTAACACAGTGGCTGCAACAATGAGCTCAAGCATAACAACAATTGTAAGAATGGCTCAGGGCCAGGCAATGTTTAGTTCTGTTGTGCACAGGGTTGCTATGAGTTGGAAGTGACTCGAGGGCATCTAACAACAACAACAACAACAATCATTTTACTTTAGAACACTTCTGCTTTTTTTCTGAGAATATTTGTAAGATGTTGACATCCCTAAAGAGAGTGAAAGAGATAAAAGGAAATTAATGAAACTTAAGTTTTTTGGCCCCTTATTTGCTCTGGGCCCTTCCAAGACCTTCAGCAAGGCCTTAGCAATGCATTCACATAAGCGATGTATCTTTATTAGTGTTGTGTAAGTAGAATATTTTAACCATTATCAGTTAATGGTACATTCACTTGCCATTTCAATCTCCTCTCCAGTATACTTCACAAAATGTCAGTAGGCATTTCTAGGGTCAAAATGAATGGGAACTGAGTTAATGATACTTTATTTGAGGCTAAGAAGACATATCTTTATGGCTCTAAACACTGACATGGATAATTTAATAATGTTTTCAGTCTGGTGTTAGGATAGCTTCTAAGAACATGTCTAGCACCCAGTTTGCTGAAATGTGTCTTTAATTTAAGA
Organism: Elephas maximus indicus; assembly: GCF_024166365.1. Classification (NCBI taxonomy): domain Eukaryota; kingdom Metazoa; phylum Chordata; class Mammalia; order Proboscidea; family Elephantidae; genus Elephas; species Elephas maximus. The sequence continues at coordinate 78,604,122 of NC_064838.1, read as the reverse complement.
AAGTTTATATTTCTACGTTTAATAATATTTGCCATTAAGTTCAGTTTGTTTATAATCTATTTTGTTTCTATTTCCTTTCCATTTAACCAATTATTTATATTTCTGTCTCTATTTGTATTTATAAGTGTATTTGTTGTTTTAATGAAAATCTTCAAATTTATATAAGCTTCAAGACACAGAAGACCTGGATCCATACCTGTTAAATTGATGATTTATATCAGTGTTTCGAGATTTGGACTATTTAATATGTATATGATCCATTTCTTCTAACATAACGACGTGGAGATGAGAGGCTCCATAAGGCATTTGGAATATGTACTTTTGAATTTATAACATCATATATTGCAAATTATCAATTTATTTCTGGACCTCTACAGTTGAGAATTCATAGGGTAAAGGACTGTGATTTCCAAGTGTCTTAGTGATAACACCAGCCCCTTCATTTTATAAAATTTTACAAAGAAAGTCATTTAATCAAAATGGAAATGCCCTGAATTGAAGTTAATGAAGCTTCTTTAGTTTAATCCAGTTGAATTCCCTTTTAACCTCTTCTCAAATTCATTGCCCACTCAAAGAAAACCTAGTATTCTGTAAAGCATGATTTTTGATTGGAACAGTAAGTAGATTTGCAAATCCTCAGTGACATAAAATACAGTATAGAATTATTATAATGTAATAGAATGCCCAGGTTTAACCTGTGAAACTATCAGGTAGAAACTTATGGGCCCCCGACAAGGTCTTAGAATATGGTGTCATGGCGTAGCTGAAGTCCTGACATAAGCTACAGGGAAATATCTGCTAAGGATAATTTTTTTTTATCCTGTGGCTGGCTGGAACTTTCAGGAGACAGGTAGTAATTCTAAGAATCTGGTAGTTTTTGGTTCAATTTTTCGACCCTGACTCAGGAGGTTGGGGGGTGCAATACTGGAGATTGTGAATCACCTTCACCCCGTCTTCCTAGAAAAGGTTTTCTGCTGTTTCTGCACTTAGCTTCACACTCCCTTCTAGGTCTTTCCTCTCCCACAGCATTTAAAAACTTTATCTCAAATTTGCTACATCACAAGTCCTGATATCATAGGTAATTACTGTAGAATTCTAGATTGAGCAAAGAAATTCAAATTTCTAGTTCCATCCTACCGTCTTTAATTCTTCAATGTTCTCTAAGAATTATTCTAGTGTGTATTGAGTCTAACATGTTCAGTGTCATTTACTACCTCCTTCTTAAGATGGCTGGATTCTTTAACCCAGCTCATTCTCCTTTATGGAAAAGAATATCTCTGATTTGTTCTGGGCATCTAAATGTGTACATTTTAAATATCTCTGGGTAGGGATCATCATTGAAGCAGGCAGAATATAGAAGTTTGTAAATGAATAAATGATTTTTCAATCCTGAGACATGATAACATCAGGTAGGAATATTTTAGGTGCAGGAAGTTCTTCATACACTGTAACTATTAAAAATCATGCTATTTGCCAGGCTACATCATCAGTTTGTAACGCCCATTCTGAAAAACCTGTAGTAAACAACTAGTACAGAACAAAAATAAACATCATTATCATGATTGACAACAACAAAAATAGTATGTTTTCATGGGAAATTCTTATGTAAAAATCAGGTGAACATGCAGTACTCTTTTACTAACAATATGCATTATTTAGCAAATATTTCATTGGGCAAACTTGCACTAAAAGAATATTTATCAAATATTTTTTTTATCATATTTAAACTAGAAAAAATATTTCCTTTTGAGAAATTCCAATGTATCTTGGTGTTCTATGCTGTATCTGGCATCCTAACCTTAATTTGCTGTTGCCGTGTGTTGCTGCTGAGTTGGCTCTGACTTATGCTGACCCCATGTGTAAGAGAATGAAATGATGTCCATTCCTGTGCCATCTTCATGATCGTTGGTATGTTTGAGCCTATTGTCTTGCCTACTGTGTCAATCTATCCCATTGAAGTGTCCATCTACTTTGCCATCCAATTGGCCCCCTACTTTACCAAATAAGATGTCCTTTTTAGGAATTCTTTCCTGATTATATGTCCAAGGTATGTGTAACCATAAAAGATTATATTAAACTGGTGATGAAATTTTGACACATTTCTAACTCCCTCTTCATTTGCAGTAATGGCAGGTCATGATTGTCTTCCACAAATAAAATAGAGCTGGGGCACACTCTTAATTTATAGGTTTTAATGTCCTAAAAACAACACAGAGCTCCATGGAATTCTAATTAACAAAAGAGAAAATGAATTTTTTGGTGAAGTTAAAGGGGTAATTTGTGAGTGGCCGTAATAGTGTCTGCAGTTACGAGTCAGGAGTCATGATCAAAATCCACATGACAATCAGAATCAAAGACAATTCTTATCCATTTACCTTGAGTAAAGTATCAGATTTTCTTTTCTCAAATGATTCTCTTGTTTTCTCTGGTAGGAAGAATTTATGATTTCCCTCCCCTTTCTGATGTTCCCTGAGAAATTAGCCTGTATTTCAGTAGTTGTGCCTAAATCATCTTGAGGGGATTTAAAAAATATCTTGATGTGTCTACTCATTATCTAGCACATCCTGCAATTTCCCCAGTGAGAAAATAAGGGGTAATTCAGTGAAAGAAACAAAACAAAAGTGATCTATATAGTCCCATGGCACCTACATAATGTGAAGGTACTCGCTCACATACACAGCCAGGAATTATAGACAGAACACAAAACAAAATTAGATGTCAACTCAATCCCAGTAGAACTGGAAGTGTTGCGAAGTTATGACGAAATAGTTGATTCCAGTATCACCCTGACCTTGGATTTTTTTCTTTAAATTTATTATTCAAGAAAAATAGGGAGTAAATATTGTGTTATAAATATATCATTTAACTCATACGTGTATTAAATCCATCATTTAACCCACATTTTTAACTCCTATTATTTCCATATTTCAGAGGACATCCAGCTTAGTTAAAATATGTAAACCTTGTGCTACTTTCCAGGGTACCTGGCAAGGTTGATTGTGATTGTTTTTGCTTATTTTTTTATACTTCCTTGGAAAAACAGACCATTGCAACTTCCTGCTTTGTCATACTCACTGGCTTCTCTTTAGGCATAAAATTTTTAAGAGCAAAAAATGAGACAATACGTAAAAAAATACAACCAGATTACAAAAAATACTGAGCTCTGCTCTAAGGATTTATTGAACTTATTTAGTTGTTCAGCTGAGGTTACTCAGGTCATTCACTATTTCAGCAAAAAAATAATGGCTAATCAATACTGTCTTGAATTTTTTTGATTTATTGTATATTTCTGGGGAGAGAATCAGATACTACACTGAAATCATGCTGTTTCTCCAGTGCTCTGGCCTCCTTCTTCCACTGCAATAGAGACACAATAAAATTCCTTTTATTCCTCCACAGAGTGTTTTCACTTTTTTTTTTAACCCTGTTGTGGATTGAATTGTATCCCCCCAAAATATGTGTTGTAATTCCTAACCTCTACACATGTGGCTATGATCTCATCTGGGAAAAGGGTTTTCTTATGTTAAGGAGGTCATATGAGTGTAAGATATGTTTCAGGGAAATCCTTTTGGGATACAAAAAGAGAGGGTTAGGCACAGAGCAACCCATCCCCTTTGCCTTACAGCTGATTCCAACTCATAGTAACCCTATAGGACAGAGTAGAACTGACCCACAGGGTTTCCAAGATTGTAAATCTTTAAAGAAGTGGACTTCCACATCTTTTTCTCACAGAGAGGCTGGTGTATTCCAACCACCAAGTGAACTTTCAGTTAGAAGCTGAGCACTTAACTACTGCACCACTGGTCCTCTTTGGCACAAAGCCAAACAAATGGAGAGGAAGATACATACTGCATAAAGATGGCCAAGGAACCAATGGACGGAAGCTGAGAAGAGACAAGGACCCAGAGCCAGCACAGAGAGAAAACCTTCACTTTGATCCAGTCCCCAGAATTAGGACTTCTAGCCTCCTAAACTGTGAGAGGAGACCTGGTGGAACAGTGGTTAAGAGCTCAGCCACTAACCAAAAATTCCAACCAAGCAGTTGGAATCTACCAGCAGCTGCTTGGAACCCTATGGAAAGTTTTACTCTGCCCTGTAGGGTCACTAGGAGTCAGAATTGACTTGATGACAACAAGTTTGGTTTTGCTTTTGGTAAACCATGAGAAAATATATTTATTTCATTAATTCTACTCACTCGTATTTCTGGTACAGCAACACTAGATAACTAAGACATACCTGAGTTTTTCTAGTCATGAAGCAAAATATTCAAGATTTATGTCATGCAGAAAATGGTTGCTACGCATCTAATAAGGTTATACTTTCCATCTTAAATTAGATAAGGGAATAAAGATTTCCAGTCAAAATGCACTCAGGATTATATTCCTTTCAATTATGCAGCAATAAGAATAGGTTACTCCCAGAAGAAACTAGAAAATTGCAAGGTATATAGGAAACAAGAGTATTCAGACATTGGACAACAAGTAGAATAGGAGTGTCATTTCTACAAGAAAAGAAGAAGGAAGGTGAATCTCATGATATTCCTGGCTAACTGAACTAAGACACTTTCTCACCTGATAATTGTCTTTGAGAAATTTTACATCTCTTTGTAAACTATAGGAAAGTAATAGTTTAGTTTTCTACCCACATGTTGGACTGGTTCTCACTACATACCTTATGCTGTTCCTTATGTTTCCATGTGTAATCAATTATCTGAAGGGAAAATTAGAAATATAGACGAATGATGTAGAAATAGGAGAACAAACTATTGTTCATTTAGATACAGAACTAAATGGAAGTTTGAAAGAACTAACTGAATGCAAGCTTGTAAATTGCTTGACTATGGCAATAATTCCTTTAGTCATGGGTACTACACATTCTTAGATTTGGAGATACACTTTAAGATTGCAAATGGTATTAGATGAATAGTATTAAAATTAAAAGATTCACTGTCATAAATCCAGCAAGTTATCCCTTCCCTATCCAAAGAACTAACAGAAATTAGCAAAATGACTTTACAAAATAGACTAGTTTTAGTGATATGTTGACCTCACAAAGATGCGTTTGTACTTTGATTGTGTTACAAAATAGACTAGCTTTAGAGTTTTTTTTTTTTTTAGTTATATGTTGACCTCACAAAGATGTGTTTGCACTTTGATTGTGTTACAATGCTGTGTATACAAAGTGTAGTAACAGCTGACACCTATGCACAAAAAAAGCTGCTAAATCAAAGAAAATAAAACCTGAAACACCATGGCATTTATCTCCTGTCTGAATTTTGTTTTCTGGGATCTTTGACTCAGAGGAATTTTTCAAACCTTGACTATTGTCCTCTTAGTCATTCATTAAAAAAAAAAAAAAAAAAAACCTTTGCCATCAAGTCGATTCCAATTCATAGTGACCCTATAGGACAAAGTAAAACTGCCCCATAGAGTTTCCAAGGAGCACCTGTTAGATTCGAACAGCTGATGTTTTGGTTAGCAGCCATAGCACTTAACTACTATGCCACCAGGGTTTCCTTTCATTACAAAAGCCTTCCTAAAATGTATAATATCAAGGGTCAATTTTAGCCAATTAGACAATAAATGATATTCACCATCCTCATTCTGCAGGATCAGACTTTCGACTATATTAATGGAGATTTGTAGTAAACAGTGATCAAAATTTTTGACCAAGCTCTCAGGATTTCTGAGAGCATGACCAAGAGGAGGGGCTGTTAAATATAAGGAAATCGAGGCCCAGATGGGCACAATTATTGAGCCTTCACAAGCCCCTCTTTATAAGAAGACATATGTTCACCATAAATTCATTCAGTTTATCTTGTGAAAATAATTTCACTGAAAAGTAAATTAATCTTTGCCCTTATTTCCTGAGAAGATAATTATAAACCTTTGGAGTTTCCTGAGTAATTGAGATATCTTGGCCAGGTCACAAAGCCTACCTGGCAAACTCTGGAAAGACAGATAGGATGATTTAAATATTAAGGTTAGAGAAACGTATGGTCCTTCACATTGGGACACTGTTTGGAATGATGAACCACTGTTTAATATGCATGTAGAAACCCTTTTAAACCTTGAGAAGTTGGTGAGAAGAATTTAACTGAACACGAAAAATCAGCCTCACATGACCAAATTGAGAAATGAAAAAAAAAAAAAAAAAAAAGATGCTCCCAATGTTCTATTTCTTGAATATGGATGGTTCCTAATCAGAACTTAGTTCTCCCTAAATTTTTGCAAACTTCTCTACTGGAGGCATTGCACATGAATGCCCATTTGGAAACAGAAATAAGACGATAATGTTTTTAAAGAAATATTGGTAGGGACACATTCCTAAAGCTGCTGAGCAAATGGCTTCCCAGTGTCCTATTTGTTTTCAATTTAATTCTAAGAAAACTTTTAAAGCTCCACTTGGTATAATTCCTTTGCCTTCAGAACCAATGCTTAAAGGGTAAATGGATTCTATTCAGCTTCCACTCTTAAATAATTATAAGTTGGTATTAGAAATAATTTATATATTTTTTCACTGAGTAAAAGCTTTCCTGCGTCGTCAAGCTACTGCCACTTTTTTGGGCAAGAAACTTCTTAAAAATATTAACCCCATTTGAAGAGCCCCAAAGGTCCTTTGTACTAACCAAGACACCCACTTGACTGGACAAATAATTGTGGGATATATAAAGCTTTCCCCATTTTCCAAAGACTTCATTTTCCTTTTATAATAAAAACCCAACTAGCAAAACTTTCCAAATCTTTACAGATAACTTGAACAAAAATATTGCCTCTGGTCCTTTTTAAGTTGAGAATTACTCCATTTGAAATTAGTAAATTAACTCATCCTGAAATTATTACTTGGGGGGGGGTCTATGGCCCACCTTTATTTGGTAACTTGCTCTGAATCAAATTTAACTCAATCTGGCTTGTTCCAATATTGCAAGTCCTTTATTCAGTACTCTAGGGAATACTGCTCACAACTTAAAAATGCTTTTTATGATCAGAAATCAAAAGTGTCTGAGCTACTCACTATTCAGCCTAGAGATTATGTTTATTGGGAAAAAATTAAAATACTCTATCAAACCTCAGTAAATAAAGTTTTATCTAGTACTCCAGATTATTGGAGGTTAAAACTTTGATCCATCTCTCCAAATTGAAGAATACTCTAGTTCCCACCTGGATTCTTTCATCAAACAAAAGACCAAAATTAAATTTCAGACGTTCTATCACCAAAAACAGATGACACCTGGTGTTCACAGCTTCTCTCAAGACTCTGGACCACAACTGTACCCTACTAGTACCTGACCCATAATTTCTCATGTCATACATTAACTATTTAGCTATATTCTTTACCCTTAGAGTGACCCTGTCAGTTATTGCTCTATTTTTAAAGTATTGGAAGCATTACTTTTTATTTTAATTAATTAAGTCAAGCCTTTATACCCAGTTTAAAACTAGAATCAGTACTATGTTTGTATGTTCTTACTACACTAGTTATTTTCATTGTAATTGTTTACATGGTTTATAGTCACTTAGATCTATGATTATAACTATGGGTGTTTACTTTGTGATAGCTAAGATCTACTCTCTAATTGGTTTAGTATATTACTTTTAGGCAGTCTTTCTTCAGTATGAGGCTTATATCTGTTATAAGACTATTATGTCTCCTGATTGCCTTTAATGGTTGCCATAACAATGCCTTTGTGAGATTGTGTCAGGCAATGACTAGAGCTGCCAGCTTAATGGACTGTTGGATATGCCATCCTCCCCCACAAACTGTACATGAGAATTCAAATCCTTTAACATTACCCATTTTCAACTATAACCATATACCTGTTGCCGATGTCAATATCAGTACCATAGAAGGATGAGCCATCTGTGCCAGGTAATGGGATCTCTCCAATTCCTCTATTTACCCTTCTGTGCTCTGTTTTTTATCTTACCCAAGTATTTATTTGTCGTGGTATAGTTTATGGTAATGAATGTCCTTTCATTTTTTTCCATAACAATAGGTTTATACTGCCTTAGTTGATTTTTGTAATTATCAGAATTCAGGGGTCCCAGTTTAGTCCCATTTTAAGGAAAGATCTAGGTTAGAAAGCTTGTCTATTTGCAATAACTTCCATACTGAAAAATGACTTGCAAAAGCAAATCAGACTATTCCCTTTCCCTTTTCCCGAATGAGAACGGGAGTAATGTGTGCCTCTTGTGGGTACATGTTTCTGTGTGGAGGATTAAACTGTCTAGAGAAAAATTCTAATGTTAAACTTTTATTTCATCTTACTTTGTTTACATGGATGGAGTATGAATAGCCAATGTGCCTTTGGGACCCTAGTATTCCCATGAACCCTCCATTCCTATGATGAAAAAATATTGGATAAATATCTCTACATCTCCAAAGCAGCTCATGCATTTTGATTTTGTTCGTTTCTGTAACAGGGCAGATGAGTCCTACATGCTCCTTTAGTTCAAATGAAAGGAGCATGTTATTCCTGTAATTCAACAAGGGGCTGTGAATAAATGCTCTCAACTGTTGAATAATGTACAGCATGGTGATGATGGCTTCAATGGTACGTGATGAAGAATCAGATGGTATCTGGCTCAAAAACAAATATTTATATACATACATACACACATAAAATCTCAAAGCACTGAGTTTAATAGGTCCAAAAACAAATAGGCTACCATCAAGGAAACAGAGTCCATGCTGAAGATAGCTTAAGTCTTTACAGAAGAATGATATTAAAGAAATCAAAGGATGTTCAACTGACCAAAAGGAGGGAATGGTATAGAGACCCTAACACTCTATGAGGTGCTTGGCTGGAGTAAGGAGGTTAAAGTGGAGTAGAGGCCTGGAATCCATTCTGTGTAGAAAAAATGTGGAGCCAGAAAACTGAACTGGCTAATAATTATAGAAAGCAAGAGCATTTCTGCCTGTTGTCTGGTATCTAAGGAAATGTTTTCTTTGTAATCAAGTCTAGAACTAATGTTGTCAGTTTATTGCCAGTCAGGCTTCATGTAACCTCTGCTTTTCCAGAAATTAATATTTGCCAAATCTCCTGTAAATCTCCCTCTTCAAAATGCAAGTATAGTCACTAAGCAGTAATTATTTAGCAAAGCACAAATTACCAGGTGGTAACTAGTCAACAAAAAGTCTTTAAACAAATCACTCTAAATATTCCATTCTGGTTACTATTCCTGTACCAATGATGTGTCCATGAAAAACAAATCAGAATTGTTCTCAACTTTACTTCTTTCTGTAATAACATATTAATGACTCCAGGACTGAGATTTAACAGATTCGTTAGTCTCTTGTGCCCAGTGCAAGCTAATTCAAATTATTTTCTTTGCTTTGGTTTAATAAAGATCTATCTCGATTGGATTTGAGTCTGGTGTCTTTTCCCCTATCATAATCATTAATTTATTTGTTGTGTTAACATGTTGTTATTCCTTCTTTACCCATATAACATTCTCCAAGTTCACTGAAAATATGAATTAGAAAATGCGTCAGTACTTTCTTCTGGTTCTTAAAATAGTTTTCACCATGATGTTCTCCATCAGTTATCACCTATGATAAACCCTATAGTCCTTCCAATTGTCCATCATATCTTTCCTTCATTTTTCCTTTTATCATTCTCCACCTTCTCTTTTATTCAATTTTTTCATCCATTCTTACTTTCCTAGCAACTATCTTTGCATTTAAATATGATCAATAGAATCTGCATATAGGACACTAGTAATCTAAGGAGGGCACTAGGTACTGAAGAGTAAAGAAATCAAATCAAATGCTAACAGATCAAAATCATCTAGTATACATACATGTTTGATTATAGAATAGATAAATACTTGCCTCAGTCAAATTGCTTGATAAGAGGACAAATAAGTCATTCATAGTGTCAACAGGGACACAAAAACCAAAACCAAACCTCTTTCCTGTCGAGTCCATTCCGACTCATAGGGACCCTATAGGGCACAGTAGAACTGCCCCGTAGAATTTCCAAGGAAAGCCTGTGGATTTGAACTGCCAGCCTTTTGGTTAACAGACGTTCCTCTTAACCACTGCGCCACCAGGTTTCCAACAAGGACACAGTAAACTCTTTTTCTCCAACTTTGCCCCCCCCCTTGATTTAGGTTCAGAAAGTACAAAGAAAATTAGATTCAGAAGATCTCCATCTTTAATAAACACTGACAGAAATAAACATGTAATTTATTGATGTAGAGTGTAGTGAGTGTTCCATTGGGTGAACTATGAGCTCCAATGTAATTACATAAGAAGACATTGAAACAGAACCAAGGAATCTTAGGAAGGACATTACCTTTAAGATAAAAAATATGATTAATACAAATTTGAATGAATATAAGGGAAACAATCCATATGTCTGTGCTTTATAATTAGTTTCTGCTCTAAAACCAAGAAAATGTAATTATATGTACTAGAAATCTGATCAAATACATTTGCCTATTTAATAGTTTATTAGAATAATAATGAATATTAAATACAAAGTTTACAGGGATTTTTAAAGGTCCTGTAGAAGGTATTTTTTACCTCTTTGTTCCTTAAGCTGTATGTGAAGGAGTTAAGCATAAAGATGACTAAAGCGTAAAACACAGAAGTAAATTTGTTAGTGGTAAAAGATTAAGCAGATTCAGGGTGCACATATGGAAGTTTTAGAGACTCAAAGAATATAACCACCACTTTCAGGTAAGAACCACACGTGGAGAGTCTTTTTTTTTTTCTGCCCTCAGCAGAATTAATTCAAAATATGGGTATCAGAATCAGCATGCAGGACACCAGGACTACCAGGAGCAAGGACTTCGAATTAAATGATGGAAACATTATGATCAATTCTATTTGTAGTTCATTTGAATATTGCAAAGGCGTTAAGGGAATATTATCACTGAAGAAATAACTGACAACTTTAGAACCACAGAAGGTCGATGTAAAAATATTACTGTTGACCAAGAGAGACTTAAAGGTACAGAAGAGGTGCAGAATGCCTATTAGCACATGACAAAGTGTCTGGGACATGTTAACATTTTAGAGCAGAGGGTTACAGGTGGCCGCATAGCAGTCACAGCCCATGTAGGCTATAGAGGTCAGTGATAATGTATAAAATGTGGAATGCCATCTTGTATGGCACATTCATAATAGAAAATGGTATTTTGATCTAACACAAAATTTACTAGAACCTTGGGGTAAATAACAGTAGAATTACCAAGACCAGTGAAAACCAGGTGTCCGATAAAAAAATAAATGGGTGTGTGTAAATGGGAGTCCATCTTGGTCAAGATGATTATGCCCAGGTTGCCCACAACTGTGATAGTGTAGATGACAAGGAAGACACCAAAAAGAGGGAGAAGCATTTCATGTCTCTTTGATACTCCAGTTAAAATGAATTCAGTCAGCACTGCTAGATTCTGTTGGCCCATTTAGCCCAATCTTCTCTTCTTGGGAAGAACCAGAGGTATTGGTTTTAGCTTTCATGTGGTGTTTATCTAAACAGATGATGATATTTGTAGACACAATGGAGACTTTTTCTTCATACGAGAAAAATGTAAAGTAATTCCACATCTGATTTTAAGCTAAAATAAACTGTCAAAGATAATACTTCCAAAACTGGGGGATCCCTATGAAACCAACTATACACTGGCATAACATAGGTTCAGCAATGTTTGGACCATATACATCTATAATAAACCATATAGTTGTTAATATACAGACGCTAGCCTTTATAGCCTTTATTTGGAGCCCTGGTGGCATTGTGTTTAAGAGCTCAGCTGCTAACCAAAAGGTTGGCAGCTCAAATCCACCAGTCACTCCTTGGAAATCCTCTGGGACAGTTCTACTCTATTCTAAAGACTTTATTTTATCTTCCCAATGTCTTCACAGTTTTCTTTAGTACATTTCCAATTTTCTTTGAGAAAACTTGGGGAAAATTAGTGGTTTTAAAGAGATAGGCAGAGAAAATATGAAGCTATAGTGAAGATATGTTTTTGGGTTTCTCATTTGCACCGGCCTCTTCAAAGGCTTTGTGTCAGCCTTTAACAATACAGTCACAGAGTGATACATCTTTGTAAAAAAAAAAAAAAAAAAAAAATTAGTGCCATATTTTAACCATGATCAGTGAAGGCCACTCTGTCTCTTTCCATCCTGTCTTCAGCTGTATTGCACCTCACCTACTGTCAGGCTGCATCAGAGTGTTTGCAGGCATTTCTGGACTCTGACTAAGAGGAAATTGAAAGTATAAGAATTTATTTGATATGTGGTGGTTACCTTTGACTGGTTAAAATCAATGGCATGTATAATTAAATAATGCTATTTGTCCTGGTGTTGAAGTGGCTTCCAAGAACATTCTTAACACCCCATATTTTTGGAAGTGTCTGGACATTACTAATATCTTTTTTTATATATGAATATTGTATTATTTGTGACACAGTTTTAAAAAACTGAAATATCTTTTATTATTTTTCCTTTTCTAACAATTCACATTTAAGGCTCAATTTGCACTTATAGTTTCATTTCTTTTCCTTTTTTAAGATTTATGATTTTTCTAAGCTTCAAAACCCACAAGATCTCAATCCATTCCTACTAAAGTCTATGATTTATATCGTCATTCAAAGATTTTGAATATTTACATCTATGTGCTTTATTTCCTTTAATATTACCATGATGGTGGGAAATACATTGCATTTAAAATATGTACACATTTCTGGAATCATGTATTTGAATTGCCTGTTTTTAGAAATATACAATGGAGAAATTAAATAGTATACTGCTGTGATTTTCAGCTACTTCAGTGATAAGCCCTGTTCCTTCCATTTCATAGAGTTTAACAAGGAAAAGCAGTAAATCAAAGTTACCATATGTTTACCCAAATTACTCCTGCCTTCTATGTTTGTTTGCAAGCCAGCTCTCACCCCTCCATGAGGTGTTTTCATAATCTAAAAAAATTTTTTCACAGCAATATATGGAAAAAATGGCATAGCAGCACTTATGAAAATAACTCCTGGGGGAGGGCACAGCTGGCAAACAAATTTAGAAGGCATGGATTAATTGGGTAAAAACACTGCAACTGCCATGATTGGAGCTAATGAAGCTTTTGTAGCCTAATCAACTTAGATTCCCTTATAATCTCCTCTCATATTCAGGGTCTTGTAATGAAAATGAAAACATACTGTATATATATACGTACAGAAATTTCTATTTCTGATCACAGGGAAACGTCATATAAGGTAGGTATTGATATTATATTACTTGAAATTTAAGACAAAAGTATTTACAGTAGATGAACTGTTGAGCTGTTTTTGTTAGGTGTCTTCCAGTGGGTTCACACTCATCACTATGAGTCCATGTACAACGAGAAAAAAAGGTTCCTGGTCTTACTCCATCCTCACAATCATTGCTATACTTGATCCCATCGTTGGAGCCACTTTGTCAATCCATCTCTTTGAGGGCCTTTATCTCTTTCATTGACCCTCTACCAAGCATTATATCCTTCTCCATGGACTGTTCCCTCCTGATAACATGCTCAAAGTATGTGAGGTGAAGTCTCACTATCCTCTGCTCTAAGGAGGATTCTGGTCATACTTCTTGCAAGGCAGATTTGTTTGCTCCTCTGGATTTCTGTGGTATTCTCAACATGCTTCACCAACATCATAATTCAAAAGCATTAGTTATTTTTCAGTCTTCCTTTTTTATTTTCCAGGTTTTGCATGCCTGTTGTAGGGTGATTGAAAATACCATGGCTTGAATCAGACACACCTTGGTTCTCAAGGTGACATCCTCACTTTTTAACATATTGTAGAGGTCTTTTGCAGCAGATTTGTCCAATGCAATGCATCATTTGATTTTCTTGACTGCTGATTCCATGGGTGTTGATTATGGATCCAAGTAAAATGAAATCTTAGACAACTTCAAACTTTTCTCCATTTTTCATGATGTTTCTTATTGGTCCATTTGTGAGGATTTTTGTTTCATTAATGTGGAGGTGTAATCCATACTCAAGGCTGTAGTCTTTGAACATCATCAATAAGTGCTTCAAGTCCTTTTCACTTTCAGCAAGCAAGGTTGTGTCATCTACACATCTCAAGTTGTTAATGAGTGTTCCCTCCAATCCTGATGTCAAATTTTTCTGCATATAGCCCAGATTATCAGATTAATTGTTCAGCATACAGATTGAATAATATGGTGAAAGGATACAACCCTGATGCACACCTTTCATGATTTTAAACTGTGCATATCACCTTGTTCTGTTCCAACAATTACCTCTTAGTCTATGTATAGGTTCCTCATGAACACAATTAAGAGTTCTGAAACTCCCATTTTCACAATGTTATCCATAATTTGTTATGATCCACACAGTTGAGTATCTTTGTATAGTCAATAAAACAGAGGTAAACATCTTTCTGGTATTCTCTGCTTTCAGCCAAGAGAATTCTACAATCAGCATCGATGCCCCTCATCCCAGTACTCTTCTGAATCCTCAAGGGACTCAAATTGTATTCCTTTTAAATGTTCTTAAGTTTTGGAAACAAAAAGAAATCTGAAGGGCCAAGGTCAGGGCTATAGGGCAGATGGGGTAAGTTTTCCCTGTGAAATTCTCAAAGAACGCTACCCTCTAAGAATAAGCAGGTACATTGTCGTGATGGAAAAAAAAATTCTTTGGCACAGGTTTCCTAGCCTTTTTGTCACTAGTGCAGTTTTCTGTTTTCTTAAAACTTCTTCATAATAAGCCTCCGTGATCATTTTGTGTCCTTTGAGAAAATCTATCAAGATTATCCCTTTGAAACCCTCCCAAACAAAACAGTTACCATAACCTTCTGAACAGTCTTCCCTCTCTTGGCTCATTCTGGAGGTCTTTCCGACCTTCCTTAAAATGTTTGATCTATCTGAAAACTTGTTTTATGTGGGACAGGATTCTCATAAATTTGTTGCAAAATTTCAATGATTTAGGAAGATGTCCACTTAAGTTTTGTTAAAATTTTAATATTAGTCCAGACCTCAAAATTGTTTTTTTCTATGGCACAAAAAGTATCTTTTTTTTTTTTTTAAGGCATCCTAACGACATTAAGACAAGTGTATTACTGAGAGAACTTTTTGCAGCCATTTGATGAACAGAGAAATATTTAAATACATTTTGTTTTGAGTAGGCCTATGCATATATGGACTGGAACCCTGGTAGCAATACCTTTCTGCTTACCCTCGTATATGAGGATCACAAGTAGTTTATTTTAATCCAATACCAAGCAGGTCAAAGCACTTTTGTTTCACTTGTCAGTGGTCACCATCTGTAAAGAAAATCAAGTCCTTTGGGGAGACACCCCAGTCATGGAAATACCAATCCGATTAACTCAAAACCCAATCAAATTTCAGACAGTAGTAAAATAGATATGTACAGTTATTTATTAAGACATTATTGTTGTTAGGTGCCATTGAGTTCGTTCTGACTCATACTGACCCTATATACAACAGAACAAAACACTTGACGCAGTCCTGTGCCATCCTCACAATCATGACTATGTTTGAGCCCGTTGCTACAGCCACTGTGTCAATCCATCTCATTCGGGTCTTTTTTGCTGACCTACCAGGGAAATGATATTCATTTTGCTCTAGCTTTCCATACCTACATGGGATAACATGCGAATGACAGACAATTTGAGAATTTATCTCCAGAAATTATGAAAAATATTTTTTTCTAAAACAGTAACTTCCATTCTGTGACCCTTAGTTTTCTTCCTCTGTTATCCTCTTAGATTTGGTCAATAGTCTGTTCACATTATTCCCTAAGCAGTCTAGTTTACTTGCCCAGGTTAGAAGCGCTGGACTTCAGCACCCCTATCAAGACTTAGTTCTAAAATTTGCCTCTGATTCACTAGGGAAAAAGGCAGCCTCCAAACCCTGTCAGAGTCCATTGGGATATTCTGACTCAGCTTGGTCCTAATCACCTCTCCTCTGACAGGTCCACCACCACCTGATAAAGATGCCATTAGACAGGGAAGAAGATTGGAATCAGTGCCCTGGCCACTCACTCTCTCTCTCTCCCCCATCTATTTCTATACTGGGATTTACACCTATGAACACGGTATTAAAATGTGATATTTGGTTATTTTCTGGAGTTTAGGTTCTGCGGAATGAGTGGTATTTATACAGAGTGACCATATTCCCTAACATATCTGGGACATTTAGTCCAACTCTGTTATCAGAAAAAAGCTTATGACAGGATAAAGGTAGGAACCAGCGTGAATGAAGCTGAGTTCGGTTAGAGTTAGTTTCCATTGTAGTCCTCAAATCCCACCCTTTTATGATTCTAACAACATGAGTAAAAATAATTTGTTTTAAAAATTTTCCCTAAGGAAGATTTGACCTTTTTGTTTCTCAGACTATAGATGAGAGGATTTAACACAGGAAAGATAAGTGTATAAAACACAGATACCACTTTGTCTTGGTCCATTGAGTAGCTGGGACTGGGGCACAGATACATGAAGAGGATTGTCCCAAAGAAGATGGTGACTGCCCTCAAATGGGAAGCACAGGTGGAGAAGGCTTTGCACCTTCCCTCAGCAGACTGGATCCTCAAGATGGCCACCAGGATGTAAAGATAAGAAATGAGAATAGTCAGGAGGCAGCTCAGTTCATTAAAACTGGCAAAAGCAAAAATGACAACCTCATTGATGTGTGTGTCAGAACAAGAGAGTTTAAGGAGCGGTGGGGTGTCACAGAAAAAGTGGTTGATGACATTTGTGCAACAGAAAGATAGCTGGAAGGTGAATCCAGTGTGAATGGCAGCATTTATAAAGCCTGCAAGATATGTAAATAACACCAAGAGGGTGCTGAGATGGGGGGACATGGCGACTGTGTAGAGGAGAGGCTTGCAGATGGCCACATAACGGTCATAGGCCATTACAGACAACAGGAAGCCCTCAATGCCACCAAAGGAACCAAAAAAGAAGAATTGGGTGGCACATCCATTAAATGAAATGACTGGGTTCTTTACCCAGAAGTTCACCAGCATATTGGGAGCAATGACAGAAGAGTAGCACAAATCAACAAGGGACAAGTTACTGAGAAAGAAGTACATGGGAGTGTGGAAATGGGAGTCAGTTTTCATTAACAGGAACATGCCGAGATTTCCAATCACAGTGGTCACATAGGTAAGTAGGAACAGCACAAAAAGAAAGCACCGTAGCTCTGGATGATCCCTGAATCCAAGGAGAACAAATTCAGTCACGGTTGTGTGGTTGGTCATGCTTTTGTCTCAGATTGGAGGGTGCTTTTGCTGGAATAAGAAAAAAAAAAAAAAAAACCAAGAAAATAAATTGTGCAAAAATACAAGGAAAATCGAATAGTTCATTCTCAGCCTTAAACATGAATACTTTTAAGGTCCCATCTATGATGTTCTGAGGACACGAGAATTAAACCTATTTGTTTTCTTATTAAAGAGGAAGAGCCCTTAAGTACACTCAGTAAACTCCTGCATTTAAATAGGATTATGTGCATGCTCGTGTGTGTGGGGGTGTGGGTTTCCACACCTGTGATGCTGCTGCCTGTCCCTCCTCACCTTAGCCTGAATGATATAATAACACTTCAAAAATAGCCCTTCCACTCTACTGTTTAAAATTTCTCATTGTCAATTTTTATTTATTTTTTTTTAAGTCACCCCCTTTAAAAAGGACTTTGATAATCTGGCCCTTATTTGTTGACATTCCACCCTTCCTCTCAATTTTCCTCTCCTCTTCTCCTCCCCTCCCCTACTCTACCTTCACCTCCACACTCTTTGCATCCTCTTTTCTTTACTCTTTTCTCTTCTTTCTTTCCTTCCCTCTTTTCCCTTTCCTTCCCTTTCCCAGTCCCTCCTTTCTTCTCACTTTCCTTTCCTTTCCTTTCTTTACTATCTCTTCTCTCCTCCTCCCAAAACTCCTCACCTCCCTGCTTCTTTCTCTCTCTTCTTTCCTCCTCCTTCTTCATTTTCTCCTTCTTATTCTCTCTGTCTCTATGCCCCAACAATCCAACTATTCTGAACCATGTAATATAATCTAGTCATCTAAAATCATATCACCTTCATATAATTGTGTGACAGAGAAAAGATTGAGGTTGTCAAGGATGTCATTTTACTTGGATCCAAAATCAACACCCAAGCAACCTGATGTCAAGAAATCAAAAAATGCATTGCATTGGACAAATAGGCTTCAAAAGACCTCTTTAAAGTGTTGAAAACCAAAGATGATACCTTGACGACTAAGGTGCACCTGACACAAGCCAGGATGTTTTCAGTCACCTCATATGCATGTGAAAGCTGGATGATGAACAAAGAAAACCAAAGGAGAATTGAGACCTTTGAATTGTGGTGTTGGAGAAGAACATTGAATATACCAAATCAAAAAAACCAAGTCCGTTGCCGTCGAGTGGATTCTGACTCATAGCGACCCTATAGGGCAGAGTAGAACTGGCCCACAGAGTTTCCAAGGAGCATCTGGTGGATTCAAACTGCCAACCTTTTGGTTACAAGCCATAACTAACCACTACACCACCAGGTTTCTTTGAATATACCATGGACTGCCAAAAGAAAGAAACAAATCTATCCTGGAAGAAGTACAGTCAGAATGATCCTTAGAAGTCAGTATTGTGAGACTTCATCTTACATACTTTGGACTTGTTATCAGGAAGAATTAGTCCCTGGAGAAGGACATCATGCTTGGTAAAGTAGAGGGTCAGGGTAAAGAGGAAGACCCTCAAT
Organism: Elephas maximus indicus; assembly: GCF_024166365.1. Lineage (NCBI taxonomy): Eukaryota > Metazoa > Chordata > Mammalia > Proboscidea > Elephantidae > Elephas > Elephas maximus. The sequence goes on along the minus strand of NC_064838.1, from coordinate 78,585,404 downwards.
GAGATGAATTGACACAGTGGCTGCAACAATGGCTTCAAGCATAACAATTGTGAGGATGGCTTAGGACCAGGCAGTGTTTCATTCTGTTGTGCATAGGGTAAAAAAAAAATTTGGGTAGCTGAGTCATAATGGACTCGAGAGCACCTAACTACAAGTAACAACAATCACTCCGGAACCCAGGTGGTATAGTGGTTAAGAACTCAGCTGCTAACTTAAGGTTGACAGTTCAAATCCACCAGCTGCTCCTTGGAAACTCTAGGGGCAGTTCTACTCTGTCCTATAGGGTCACCAGGATCGGAATTCAAATTCACTCGATTGCTTTTTTTTTCTCCTTCTTTTACTATCACTCCAGGGAGAAACTGCCTGTTATGGATTGAATTATGTCCCCCAAAAATGTGTGTCAACTTGGTCAGTCCATGATTCCCGGTATTGTATGATTATCCACCAACCACATCATCTGATGTGATTTTCCTATGTGTTGTAAATCCTACCGCTATGATGTTAATGAGGGAGGACTTAATGTACAAGATTAGATTGTATATTGAGTCAATCTCTTGTGAGATATAAAAGAGAGAAGCAAGCAGAGAGACAGGTTGACCTCATGTCACCAATAATGAAGAACCAGGAGGGAAGCACATCATTTGGACCCAGGGTTCCTGCACTGAGAAGCTTCTAGACCAGGGGAAGATCAATGAGAAGATTGAGCCTACGTAGAGAGAAAGCCTTCCCCTGGAGTTGGCACCCTGAATTTGGACTTTTAGCTTCCTAGACTGTGAGAGAATAAATTTATCTTTGTTAAAGCCATTCGTTTTTGGTGTTTCTGTTATAGCAGCACTAGATAACAAAGACAGTGCTCTTGTCAAAGTATCGCTGATTTTTATCTTGCTAAACCCTGTGGTCAATTCTCAGTCCTCATCTTTCTTGACCTACCGGTAACATTTGACAGAGTTGATTGCTTACTCCTCATGGAAAGGCTTTCTTCTTTTAGCTTTCAGGACACTGGACTCTGAGTTTTCGTCCTACCACATGAGTTGGACCTGCTCATCCTTCTTTGCTTTTGTTCCTTTCTCTCTGTTTCTTAATGTTGGAGTAACTCAGATCTTAGTCCTTGACCTTCTTGTCTTTTCCATTTACACTGTTTTCCCAAGTGGTCTTATTCAGTCTCATGGTTTTAAATATGATCTATATACTTATAACTCCTGAATTTATATCTCCATTACTAAACTCTTTCCCAAACTTTATATTTATAATTCAACTATCTACTTATAATATATCCATGTGAATATTATATAGCAACACAACATGACCAAAACTGAACTTATCATGCACCCATCCCCCAAATTTGCTACACTCATAGCATCCTCCATCTCAAGTCAATGATAACGCTATACTTCCATTTGCTCAGATGGAATTACTTAAACAAAGAAACAGATATTGGAGAAACTGTTCTCTCTTCTCTGTCTCATACACTCCATATCCAATACATCAGAAAATTCTGTATGATCTACCTTCAAACTATCACTATCCATAAAAGCCAACTAACTTGTCTACTCATAAAACTGAGGCCCAAGCCAACATCATCTTTCACCTAGATTATTACAGAGTGAGATTTTAGCTGATTTTATATTCTCTGTAGGATAATCTTTAAAAAAAAATCTGTTATACGCATACCATTTTTGGAAAAAATATTCTATATGATATATGTCATTACATATGTGTGTGTATGTGCATGTGTGTTTAAGAAGGGGGCAGCTTGTTTGGCTTTTCTAACTCTGCTCTCCACCACGTGCACAAAACTTCAGAGAAAATTATATGGAGTACACCACATGTCAGGCATTGCAAAAGAGCATTGTATTCATCATCCCTCGGGGGCAATTCAAGGCAGAACTGAATGGAAATAGGATCCTCCTTGTTGTAGAAATGAAAATTTCATCTTGCAGCTATTAAATAACTAGTCTAATGTCACAAATGTAGCACATCTAACCACAAGATGAAGGCTGCAAATGGTCAGTCTCTTCATTTATGCATAAAATAACATTTAGTTAGCTTGTTCAACACCCTTTATGAGGCCTTAAATTTTCCAGATATTTTGGGGACTCTTACTACAAAAAAATTAATTAAATTTCCCTGTTTCACGTGAACACATACATTTTTGTATATATAAATACATAAAAACATTCATGTATGTATATGTATGCATATGTTCAATATTCTATTCATCTGTTATTAGTGATTCCATAGTCCTCTCCTCTAAAAAAAGAATAAAAAATCCATGTTCATAGTTCAATTATTATCTTAGTTACCTAGTGCTGCCATAACAAAATATACCACTAGTGAGTGTTTTAAAAAGAGGAATTTATTTTCCCACAGTGCCAGGAGCAGGAAGTCCAAATTCTGAGTGTGGTTCTAGAGGGAGAGGCTTCTTAGTCTATTTCAGCTTCTAGTAGCTGCCAGAAATCCCAGGCATTCCTGGGCTTGTAAGTGCATCTGTCTCTGTTGTCTATCCTCCTCTTCTCTCTGTTTGGCTGTGTTTATTCTTCTCTTTTTATAACACAGAAGTGATTAGGTTTAGGACCCATCATACTCTGGCATGGCCATGTTAACATAACAGAAGAAAATTCCTATTTCCAAACAGGGTCATCTTTATAAGCACAGGTGTTGAGGTTTCAACACATATTTTGAGAAGACACAGTTGAATCCATATCAGTTGGTCATATTTATGTCACTGTTTCAGACACATTCAGGTTGAGATGTTTAGCATCACTATTGTATATTTTTTGAGTCTCCTTGAAAATTTTATACATCTAAACACTTTGAGATAAATAAATCTTCTTACTCTTTGTCATTAGATATTCATTAGAGGTAGTGGTATTTATCAGCTTAGTTTTATTTACTGGCCTTTGGATGAGTACAATTTTTCTGTTTTTCACCAATGGGATTTACAGCTTTGATGATCATGGAAGTGGCTTAAAGGAATCAGTTATGGCAAAATGAACACACAGCTAATTTAATCCAACAAAGAACAGAAAGTGCTGCTTCTGAATCCAAGTCATAGGGTCGGCATTATTAAGGTTGTGATCCTTCTTTGGGGCTTAATCTCTGTAAAACACTAAAATGTCTAAGGTCTGAAATATGCTGAGAATCCACAAATACAGCATGTCTATTTTCTTCTAAGATAACTCAACTGCATTCTCCTCAGTGAGCAATGTATACCCTGGCAACTAACATAGACATTTAGGAAAGTACAACAAATATGTTATGTTCCCGAGACTCTGTTGATCAAACCCAAACAAACAAACCCACTGCCATCAAGTCGATTCCGACTCATAGCGACTCAATAGGACAGAGTATAACTGCCCCATAGAGTTTCCAAGGAGCGCCTGGTGAAGTTGAACTACCAACCTTTGGGTTAACCACTATGCCACCAGGGTTTCCCTCTATTAATCACAGCATGAAAATAAATATTACAGGGTTGTCCAACTTCCACCTTCAAACTTCAGAATACCATTTTAAAAAATGGGATCCCTACTTATTTCTACAGGAAGATGGCTCTCCACTCATTCACTTATCTATTCTTTCATTTAAGAAATATTTATTGAATTTGTTCCATGGGGCAGATACAGTCCTAAAAGCTGGGTAGAGGAGTCAACAAAAATCAGCCTTGCCCATTCCTTTATGAAGCTTGCAGTCTGGATTGTAATGATAATATCACACACAAGTAAAATTTTAGTGAAGATAATTTAAAAGTGATTGCTGCAGTATATTGACAGAAATACAAGCCAGATTCAGAGGAAGATGTGGGATGAGGGCTATCACTGCTTATGTCAGATGTGTCGTGGCTGAAAGCAGAGAATACTACAAAGATGTTTGTTGTTCTTAGGCATCCTGGTGTCAACTTCAACTCGTAGCGTCCCAGTGTGCAATAGAACAAAACACTGTCAGGTCCAGTGCCATCCTCATAATCATTATCGCGTTTGAGCCCATTGTTGCAGCCACTGTGTCGGTCCATCTCATCCAGGCACTCCCTCTTTTATCCTGACCTTCTACCTTACCAAACATGATGTCCTTCTCCAGGGACTGATTCCTCCTAATAATACATTCAAAGTGTGTGAGACAGTCTTGCCATCCTTGCTTCTAAGAAGAACTCTGGCTGTACTTCTTCCAAGACAGACTTGTTCATTCTTCTGGCAGTCCATGGCACATTAAATATTCTTCACCAACACCATAATTCAAAGGCATCAACTCTTCTTCAATCTGTCTTATTCACTGTCAAACTGTTGCATACATATAAGGTGATTGAGAATGCCTTGGCTGGGGTCAGGCACACCTTAATCCTCAAAGTGTCATCTTTGTGTTTTAACACTTTAAAGAGGTCTATTGCTGAATATTTGCCCAGTACGATACATCATTTAATTTCTTTTTTTTTTTTAATTAATTTTTATTAAGCTTCAAGTGAACATTTACCATTCCAATCAGTCTGTCACATGTAGGTTTACATACATCTTACTCCCTTCTCCCACTTGCTCTCCCCCTATTGAGTCAGCCCTTTCAGTCTCTCGTTTCCTGCCAATTTTGCCGTCTTCCCTCTCTCTCTATCTTCCCATCCCCCCTCCAGACAAGAGCTGCCAACACACTCTCCAGTGTCCACCTAATTTAATTAGCTCTCTCTTCATCAGCATCTCTCTCCCCACCGCTGACCAGTCCTTTTCAAGCCTGATGAGTTGTCTTCAGGGATGGTTCCCGTCCTGTGCCATCAGAAGTTCTGGGGAGCATTGTCTCTGGGATTCCTCTAGTTGCATTCATATCACTAGGTATGGTCTTTTTATGAGAATTTGGGGTCTGCATCCCACTGGCCTCCTGCTCCCTCAGGAGTTGTCTGCTGTGCTCCCTAGCAGGGCAGACATCGATTGTGGCTGGGCACCAACCAGTTCCTCTGGTCTCAGGGTAATGTAGGTCTCTGGTTCATGTGGCTCTTTCTGTCTCTTGGGCTCTTAGTTGTGGTGTGGCCTTGGTGTTCTTCCTTTGCCTTTGCTCCAGGTGGGTTGAGACCAATTGATGTATCTTAGATGGCCGCTTGTTGGCATTTAGGACCCCAGGCACCACAATTCACAGTGGGATGCAGAATGTTTTCATAATAGAATTATTTTGCCCGTTGACTTAGAAGTCCCCTCAAACCATGTTCCCCAGACCCCAGCCCCTGCTCCGCTGACCTTTGAAACTTTCATTTTATCCCGGAAACCTCTTTGCTTTTAGTCAAGTCCAATTAGGCTGACCTTCCTTGTATTGTGTGTTGTCTTTCCCTTCACCCAAAGCAGTTCTTATCTACTGATTGATCAATAAAAAACCCTCTCCCTCCGTCCCTCCCTCCCCCCTTTGTAACCACAAAAGTATGTGCTCTTCTCCATTTTTTCTATTTCTCAAGATCTTATAATAGTGGTCTTATACAATATTTGTCCTTTTGCCTCTGACTCATTTCACTCAGCATAATGTCTTCTAGGTTCCTCCATGTTATGAAGTGTTTCAGAGATTCGTCACTGTTCTTTATCGATGCGTAGTATGCCATTGTGTGAATATACCACAATTTATATACCCATTCATCCACTGACGGACATCTTGGTTGTTTCCAGCTTTTTGCTATTGTAAACAGAGCTGCAATAAACATGGGTGTGCATATGTCTGTTTGTGTGAAGGCTCTTGTATCTCTAGGGTATATTCCGAGGAGTGGGATTTCTGGGTTGTATGGTAGTTCTATTTCTAACTGTTGAAGATAACGCCAGATGGATTTCCAAACTGGTTGTACCATTTTACAATCCCACCAGCAGTGTATGAGAGTTCCAATCTCTCCGCAGCCTCTCCAACATTTATTATTTTGTGTTTTTTGGATTGATGCCAGTCGAGTTGGTGTGAGATGGAATCTCATCGTAGTTTTAATTTGCATTTCTCTAATGGCTAATGATCGGGATCATTTTCTCATGTATCTGTTGGCTGCCTGAATATCTTCTTTAGTGAAATGTGTGTTCATATCCTTTGCCCACTTCTTGATTGGGTTGTTTGTCTTTTTGTGGTTGAGTTTTGACAGAAACATGTAGATTTTAGAGATCAGGCGCTGGTCTGAGATGTCATAGCTGAATATTCTTTCCCAGTCTGTAGGTGGTCTTTTGACTCTTTTGGTGAAGTCTTTAGATGAGCATAGGTGTTTCATTTTTAGGAGCTCCCAGTTATCGGGTTTCTCTTCATCATTTTTGGAAATGTTTTGTATTCTTTTTATGCCCTGTATTAGGGCTCCTAGGGTTGTCCCTATTTTTTCTTCCATGATCTTTATCGTTTTAGTCTTTATGTTTAGGTCTTTGATCCATTTGGAGTTAGTTTTTGTGCATGGTGTGAGGTATGGGTCCTGTTTCATTCTTTTGCAAATGGATATCCAGTTATGCCAGCACCATTTGTTAAAAACACTATCATTTCCCCAATTGACTGACACTGGGCCTTTGTCAAATATCAGCTGCTCATATGTGGATGGATTTATATCTGGGTTCTCAATTCTGTTCCATTGGTCTATGTGCCTGTTGTTGTACCAATACCAGGCTGTTTTGACTACTGTAGCTGTATAATAGGTTCTGAAATCAGGTAGAGTGAGGCCTCCCACTTTCTTCTTCTTTTTCAGTAATGCTTTGCTTATCCGGGGGTTCTTTCCTTTCCATATGAAATTAGTGATTTGTTTCTCTATCCCCTTAAAATATGACATTGGTATTTGGATTGGAAGTGCGTTATATGTATAGATGGTTTTTGGCAGAATAGACATTTTTACTATGTTAAGTCTTCCTATCCATGAGCAGGGTATGTTCTTCCACTTAAGTATGTCCTTTTGAATTTCTTGTAGCAGAGTTTTATAGTTTTCTTTGTACAGGTCTTTTACATCCTTGGTAAGATTTATTCCTAAGTATCTTATCTTCTTGGGGGCTACTGTGAATGGTGTTGATTTGGTTATTTCCTCTTCGGTGTTCTTTTTGTTGATGTAGAGGAATCCAAGTGATTTTTGTGTGTTTATTTTATAACCTGAGACTCTTCCAACCTCTTCTATTAGTTTCAGTAGTTTTCTGGAGGATTCCTTAGGGTTTTCCATGTATACGATCATGTCATCTGCAAATAGTGATAGCTTTACTTCCTCCTTGCCAAACTGGATACCCTTTATTTCTTTGTCTAGCCTAATTGCCCTGGCTAGGATTTCAAGTACGATGTTGAATAAGAGCGGTGATAAAGGGCATCCTTGTCTAGTTCCCGTTGTCAGGGGAAATGCTTTCAGGTTCTCTCCATTTAGAGTGATATTGGCCGTTGGCTTTGCATAGATGCCCTTTATTATGTTGAGGAATTTTCCTTCAATTCCTATTTTGGTAAGAGTTTTTATCATAAATGGGTGTTGGACTTTGTCAAATGCCTTTTCTGCATCTATTGATAAGATCATGTGGTTTTTGTCTTTTGTTTTATTTATGTGGTGGATTACATTAATGGTTTTTCTGATATTAAACCAGCCTTGCATACTGGTATAAATCCCACTTGATCATGGTGAATTATTTTTTTGATGTGTTGTTGGATTCTATTGGCTAGAATTTTGTTGAGGATTTTTGCATCTATGTTCATGAGGGATATAGGTCTAAAATTTTCTTTTTTTGTAATGTCTTTACCTGGTTTTGGTATCAGGGAGATGGTAGCTTCACAGAATGAGTTGGGTAGTATTCCGTCTTGTTCTATGCTTTGAAATACCTTTAGTAGTAGTGGTGTTAAGTCTTCTCTGAAGGTTTGGTAGAACTCTGCAGTGAAGCCGTCTGGGCCAGGACTTTTTTTTGTTGGAAGTTTTTTGATTACCGTTTCAATCTCTTTTTTTGTTATGGGTCTATTTAGTTGTTCTACTTCTGAATGTGTTAGTTTAGGTAGGTAGTATTTTTCCAAGAATTTATCCATTTCTTCTAGGTTTTCAAATTTGTTAGAGTACAATTTTACGTAGTAATCTGAAATCATTCTTTTAATTTCATTTGGCTCTGTTGTGATGTGATCCTTCTTGTTTCTTATTCGGGTTATTTGTTTCCTTTCCTATTTTTCTTTAGTCAGTCTGGCCAATGGTTTATCAATTTTGTTAATTTTTTCAAAAAACCAGCTTTTGACTTTGTTAATTTTTTCAATTGTTTTTCTGTTCTCTAATTCATTTAGTTCAGCTCTAATTTTTATTATTTGTTTTCTTCTGGTGCCTGATGGGTTCTTTTGTTGCTCACTTTCTATTTGTTCAAGTTGTCGGGACAGTTCTCTGATTTTGGCTCTTTCTTCTTTTTGTATGTGTGCATTTATCGATATAAATTGGCCTCTGAGCACTGCTTTTGCTGTGTCCCAGAGGTTTTGATAGGAAGTATTTTCATTCTCGTTGCTTTCTAAGAATTTCCTTATTCCCTCCTTGATGTCTTCTATAACCCAGTCTTTTTTCAGGAGGGTATTGTTCATTTTCCAAGTATTTGATTTCTTTTCCCTAGTTTTTCTGTTATTGATTTCTAGCTTCATTGCCTTGTGGTCTGAGAAGATGCTTTGTAATATTTCGATGTTTTGGATTCTACCAGGATTTGTTTTGTGACCTAATATGTGGTCTATTCTAGAGAATGTTCCATGTGCACTAGAAAAAAAAGTATATTTTGCAGCAGTTGGGTGGAGAGTTCTGTATAAGTCAATGAGGTCAAGTTGGTTGATTGTTGCAAGTAGGTCTTCCGTGTCTCTATTGAGCTTCTTACTGGATGTCCTGTCCTCCGAAAGTGGGTGTTGAAGTCCCCTACTATAAATGTGGAGGTGTCTATCTCACTTTTCAATTCTGTCAAAATTTGATTTATGTATCTTGCAGCCCTGTCATTGGGTGGGTAAATATTTAATATGGTTATGTCTTCCTGATCAATTGTCCCTTTTATCATTATATAGTGTCCTTCTTTATCCTTTGTGGAGGATTTAAGTCTAAAGTCTATTTTGCCAGGAATTAATATTGCTACTCCTCTTCTTTTTTGCTTATTGTTTGCTTGATATATTTTTTCCCCTCCTTTGAGTTTTAGTTTTTTTATGTCTCTAAGTGTAAGGTGTGTCTCTTGTAGGCAGCATATAGATGGATCGTGTTTCTTTATCCAGTCCGTGACTCTCTGTCTCTTTATTGGTTCATTTAGTCCATTTACATTCAGCGTAATTATAGATAAGTAAGTTTTTAGTGCTGTCATTTTGATGCCTTTTCATGTGTGTTGTTGGCCTTTTCATTTTTCCACATACTTTTTTGTGCTGAGACGTTTTTCTTAGTAGCTTGTGAGATCCTCATTTTCATAATGTTTAACTTTATGTTTGTTGAGTCCTTACGTTTGTCTTGAGTTATGGAATTGATATTCCTTTTTGTGGTTACCTTATTATTTACCCCTATTTTTCTAAGTAAAAACCTAACTTGTATCGTTCTATATTGCCTTGTATCACTCTCCATCTGGCAGTTCAATGCCTCCTATATTTAGTCCCTCTTTTTGATTATTGTGATCGTTTATCTATTGATTTCCATGTTTTCCTGTTATGTGTATTATTTTGTTTATTTATTTATTTTTTAGAATTAATCTTACTTTGTTTGTTTTTGTGCTTTCCCTATTTGAGTTGCGTTGATATCAGGACGTTCTGTTTTGTGACCTTGTATTGTGCTGGTAGCTGATATTATTGGTCATCAGGCCAAACAATCTCCTTAAGCATTTCTTGCAGTCTTGGTTTAGTTTTTGCAAATTCTCTAAACTTGTGTTTTTCTGTAAATATCTTAATTTCTCCTTCATATTTCAGAGAGGATTTTGCTGGATATATGATCCTTGGTTGGCAGTTTTTCTCCTTCAGTGCTCTGTATACATCATCCCATTCCCTTCTTGCTTGCATGGTTTCTGCTGAGTAGTCTGAACTTATTCTTATTGATTCTCCCTTGAAGGAAACCTTTCTTTTCTCCCTGGCTGCTTTTAAAATTTTCTGTTTGTCTTTGGTTTTGGCAAGTTTGACGATAATGTCTTGGTATTTTTCTTTTTGGATCAATCTTAAATGGGGTTCGATGAGCATCTTGAATAGATATCCTTTCATCTTCATGATGTCAGGGAAGTTTTGTGTCAGGAGTTCTTCAACTATTTTCTCTGTGTTTTCTGCCCCCCCCCCCGTTCTGGGACTCCAATCACTCGCAAATTATCCTTCTTGATAGAGTCCCACATGATTCTTAGGGTTTCTTCATTTTTTTTAATTCTTTTATCTGATTTTTTTTCAGCTATGTTGGAGTTGATTCCCTGGTCCTCCAGAAGTCCCAGTCTACATTCTAACTGCTCGAGTCTGCTCCTCTGACTTTCTATTGTGTTGTCTAATTCTGTAATTTTATTGTTAATCTTTTGGATTTCTACATGTTGTCTCTCTATGGATTCTTGCAACTTATTAATTTTTCCACTATGTTCTTGAATAACCTTTTTGAGTTCTTCAACAGTTTTATCAGTGTGTTCCTTGGCTTTTTCTGCATTTATCCTAATTTCATTTGTGATATCTTTAAGCATTCTGTAAATTAGTTTTTTATATTCTGTATCTGATAATTCCAGGATTGTATCTTCATTTGGGAAAGATTTTGATTCTTTTGTTTGGGGGGTTGGAGAAGCTGTCATGGTCTGTTTCTTTATGTGCTTTGATATGGACTGCTGTCTCCGAGCCATCACTGGGAAACTAGATTTTCCAGGTAATCAGCTAAAAAAAATGCAGTCAGATCCCTATCTGAATTCTCCTTCTGGCTCAGGGTATTCGGATGTTAATGGAGCCGCCTGGGGAGGGTGGGGGAAGGATCAGAGAGCTAGGCGTGTAGCACCACAGAATATAGAGCTGATCCCCACATTCACGCTCCACCCCTGTCTGCCAGAATCCCAGCAGGACGGCTCCCCGGTTGGGACGCTACTCTCCCTGCTCCAAGATCAGTCACTTCCTCCCGGGGATTTCTCCCTCCGATGCGCCACACTGCTCGAGCGAACTGGGTGGGCGTGGCCCTCACGAACAGCTGGGCTCGCCCCCGGGGTCTATTCAGGGGAACGTGCTCACACCCTGCCGGCTCTCGCCAAGATCCCAGCGGGACGGCTTCCCAGCTGGGACGCTGCTCTCTCCGCTCCAAGACCAGTCACTTCCTCCCGGGGATTTCTCCCTCCAGTGCGCCGCACCGCTCGCTCGAACTGGGTGGACGTGGCCCTCACGAACGTCTGGGCGCCCCCCCCGGGATCGCTTTAGGGAAATATAGCTGATCCCCATGCTCGCGCCTCGCCCGCCTCCCGCCAAAATCCCGGTGGGATGGCTCCCCGGCTGGGAGGCTGCTCTCCCCGCTCCAAGATCTGTCACTGCCTCCCAGGTGTTTCTCCCACTGGCTGTGCCGCTACGTTGCCCGCGCCAACCAGCTGGACTCCCTCCCGGGATGGGTTCCGGGGGGGTAGGGCTGGGCCCCTTGTCTGTGCCGTCTGCCCCCCTGGGCTCTGCCCCAGCCCGGGCTCCGAAGGTCACCTGCCTGGCACGCTGGCTCTTAGTTCTGAAAACGATCGCTGTCTGCCCGTATTTGTTCGTTCTCCATCTCTAAGTCTGTGTTTGTTGTTCAGAGTTCGTAGATTGTTATGTCTGTGATCTATTCACTTGTTTTTCCGAGTCTTTGTTGCTAGAGGGATCGGCGGTAGAGTCCACCTAGTCCGCCATCTTGGCCCCGCCTCCTGGAATTCTCATTTAATTTCTTGATTGCTGCTTCCATAGGCATTAATGGTGGATCCAAGTAAAATGAAAGCCTTGACAACTTCAGTCTTTTCTCCATTTATCATAATGTTGCTTATCGGTCCAGTTGTGAGTATTTTTCTTTTATTTATGTTGAAATGTCATCCCTACTCAAGGCTATAGTCTTTGATCTTCATCAATAAGTACTTTAAGTCCTCTTCACTTTCAGCAAGCAAGGTTGTTTCATCTGCATATCACAAGCTGTTAATGAGTCTTCCTCCAATTTGTTGCCACATTCTTCTTCATATAGTTCAGCTTCTCCAGTTATTTGCTTAGCATACAGACTGAACAAGTATGGTCAAAGGATACACCCCTGATGTGTACCTTCCATGATTTTAAACTGGGAAGTATCCACTTATTCTGTTCCAAAGACTGCCTCTTGACCTATGTGCAGGTTTCTCATGAGCAAAATTAAGTGTTCTGGAATTCCTAATTTTTGCAATGTTTTCCATAATTTGTTATGATCCACACAGTCCAATGCCTTTGCATAGTCAACAAAACACAAGTAAATATCTTCCTATTATTCCCTGCTTTCAGCCAAGGTCCATTTAAAATCAGCAACGATATACCTCGTCCACATACTCTTCTGAGTCCAGCTTGAATTTGTGGCAGTTCCCCGTGGATGTACTGCTGTAATTCCTTTTGAATTATCTTCAGCAACATTCTACTTGTTGTGATAGTATAATATTGTTTGATGATTTCTGCATTCTTTTGGATCACCTTTCTTCAGAATGGGCACAAATATGGATCTCTTCTAGTTGGCTTGCCATGTAGCTCTCTTTCAAATTTTTTGACATAAATGAGTGAGCACTTCTAGCACCGCTCTATTTATTGAAACATTTCAGTTTGTATTTGGTTAATTCCTGGAGCCTTGCTTTTTTGCCATTGCCTTCAGTGCAGCTAAAATGTTTTCTTCCAATACCATCAGTTCTTGATAATATGCTACCTAGCGAAATGGTTGAATACTGACCAATTCTTTTTGGTGTAATGACTCTGTGTATTCCTCCCATTTTCTTTTGATGCTTCCTTCGTTGATCAATATCTTGCACATAGAATCCTTCAGTATTGCAGCTTGAGACTTATATTGTGCTAATCGACTATAATTATCAAATTAATAGAAGCAAATGTACATTTTTGATTGTTTATTTTCTGATTACTGTGGAACTACCACTTGATCCACGGCTTCTTGTCTGTGGCTTACAACTTCATTATGTGATTATGATAAAAAATAACATTTTTGGAATATTTTTATACACATAAGGAGGAGATTACAGAAAATGAACAAAATGAAAGAAAATGGGCAGATCAATATGATTTGCCTGAAATATGGGTGGATGGGTGAATAAGACCAATAGTCACTTCTGGAAATGTCATGAGACATTTACAACATATGCCCAATCATGCAATGCCAGAAAATTTACTTATTTCTGCAAGATATATATGTGGACACATTATTTGTGAAAAAAAGTGAAACCATTTTGAAAGGATAAAAATTTAAATTGCAATAGAAGTTGCAGTTCAAAACATTCAGTGACATAAACACAGAATTAAAATATTAGAATTAATGTAATATACAGGTTAACCTGCACAACTATCAAGTAAAACCTTCTAAGGTCACCCAGAAGGTTCATGTTTACTGTTTGGATCAGCAGCAGCCCAAATGCACTTTGCAGCAGGTGTCTATTAAGGATGACTTTTGGTCCTGTGGCTGGCTAAAATGGTCAGGAGAATGACATCAGTCTAGGGATTGTTCACTGTTGGTGTCGATTTTGCACACCTTGTGCAGGACGTAAAGTGGAGGATGATACTAAAGATTGGTGAGCCACTTCCATCCCCTTCTTCCTAAAATAAATAGTCTGCTGTTACTCAACTGAGTCCAAATCTCCCTTCCACCTCCTGAACCAAACATTATATAATAGTGATAAGCCTATGTTCTTTTGAAAATTTTATCTGAAATTTGCTTATAACAGGACCTGTAATGTAAGATTTTATTGTGGTATGAACTGCACTGAATTGTGCAAAGGCTTGGGACTGAGTGCCATTCCAACTGCTTTGAAGTCTTCAATATTTTCTTAAAATATATTCTAGTTTTATTGAGTCTATGTCCCATTTACTGTCAGTTACCACTCTTTCTGCAGATGACTGGATTCTTTCTCTCCTCCCATTCTCCTTTTGTGGAAGAGAATACCTATGATTTGTTTTTAACATCTCAATGAATATATTTAAAATACCCTCATTTGCTGATAAGCATTTGAGCAGGCAGGACACAAAAATATGCAGATCCAGTGATATCAGGCAAGATTTATTTGGGTTCAGCGAGTTCTCCATTATTCTGTAACTTTAAACAAAGCACACAATGTACTTGTCTATCCACTCAATCAGTTTGCAATGCCCTTTTTAAACAATCAGGTCCATTTTTAAGCAACCTACTAAGGAGAACAAATAACCAAAAAGCTTCAACCAGCACCACAACAATGAAACACCATGTATTTGAATGGGAATGCTATTCTTAAAATGTTCCCAGTTTATCAAATATTGGGTTTTTCCTACTTATGGTCAAGTTTAAGCAAACATTTTTATGAAGAAAAACCTTTGCAATTAATCAAATATTGCATAGAACATATTTATACTAAAAAATTAGTCATTTTTTAAATCTGAAATTTAAACATAATTTTGTATCCTGTATTTCTTCTGACAGTCATAATTCTAATAGATTGTGGGAGATGAGAAATGAAGTTTTCAGATATAAAAAAATCCCTCTTCCCTTGCAGTATCCCAATGGCAATAGCAGCTCATACAAATAAGATAGAATTGGGATACATATTTGATTAATAGGATTTATACACTGAAAACAGCATAAGGATCCAGGGAACTCTAGATAACAAAGGAAATAGCAAATTGTTGTGGTTAACTTGAAAGGGCTTAGCCGTGAGTGACCATAAGAGCATCTACAGTCAGGATGCAAGACTCATGGGAAATTATCAAGATCCAGGTGATAATTAAAATGAAAGACAGTTGTTACATGCTCACCTTTATTGAGCAAGCAAAAATCTTCCAACTTGATCTTTCTCTGTCTTGAGAAGAAAGAATTTATGTTTATTCTCCCTCTTTGTGATATTACCTGTGGAAGAAGTATGTAATTCATGAATTGCATCCAAAGCATCTGAGAGACTTAAAAAAAAAAAAAACCTTGACGTGCCTGTTAATTATCTAGGACAATTTACATATTCCCCAGTGGGAAAAGTTAAGGTTCAATTCAAGGAAAGTAACAAAACAACTTAAGGTATCTGTATAGTGCTCTAGAGACCTTCATGATGTAAAGATGCTCATGAATATACTCAGTGATTAAAGGTACAATGGAAAAAAAATTAGATGTAAGTTCAATCTCGATAAATCTGGAACATTTGCAAAGTTGTTATGGATATAATGACATTATTATTATGACATAGGGTTTATTTTAACTTCATTACTCAAAGAAAATGTCTAAAAGACACTGTGTTATCATTATATCATTTAACCCATTCACATAAAGCAGATATTAATCAAAACCAAGCCCCTGGAGAGGATTCTGACTCATGGTGACCCCACGTGTCTCACGGTAGGACTGCTCCACAAGATTTTCTTGACTGTATTCTTTACAGGAGCAAATTGTGAGTCCTTTCTTCTTGGTGTAGCTTGTTACGTACAAACCACAAACCTTAGGTTAGTAGTCAATTGCAAACAAAGAGCACAACCCAGGGACTATGAGGTAAATATTACTATTCCCATTTGCAGAGTACACTGATTCCAGTTAAACTATATAATTTGCCTAAAGTCAAAGAATCACTACTACAGCATTTGAAATTAATGTCAGATTTCTTCAGATCCACATCACTAAGTGAGTGATAAATAATGTTTTATTAGCCCCAATCTCCTGTTCTTCAACGTGGTAGCCCAGAGCCACCAGCTTTGGGTGGTAGCCCCATCCTCTTGGCCTACCAGAATGTTAGCCTTAAGCTTCAGAAAGGAGGTAGATGAGACCTGACTCTTTGTAACTTAGGAGGCAATTTTTTCCCTCTTTTGAAACCTGGGAGGGAGTAGCTCTATCCTTGGAAATAGATGTAGCCACCTCCAACAGTTCTGCTGATCTTTGAACTTAGAAGAAATGTGCCTTCTTTTTCTTGAAGGACAACAGATATTTGAAACCAAGTTGATCCATTGGCCTGCTTCCTTTCTGTAGAATTCCAGGAGGTAGACAACTTTCCTTCCTTTTATCCTGTCTCCGTCCCTTTCAATCTAAGCTGAAGGAATTTTTGCTAGGGTGGTTGATTAGATCCATTTGTCACAGATACAATGTCTTTAGCAAAACATTGTGTAGACACTTTCTTGATGAAAGAATTCCAGGACACATTTTCTTAGTTTGTACAACAGAATTTTCCAAATCTCTAAGTTCTAGGTTCATTTGCAAAGTCCCTTTTTAAGTCTATCTCTTTCTTTAAACATTTGTTTATAATACTTTATGTCTTCTCAAGCTGCTCTTTGAAATCTTCTGTTCCCCTCTTTTCCTTCATTATTTCTTCCATTAGCTTTAGCTGCTCTACATTCAAGGGCAAGTTTCAGTGTCTCTTCTGACATCCTTTCCCCACCCCCCCCATCTTTCCTGTCTTTTTAATGACCTTTTCTTTCCTTGAGCATTATGTCCTTGATGTCATCCCACAACTCTTCTGGTCTTTCATCATTAATTCTTAGAGGGTCAAATGTATTCTTGAGATGGTCTCTAAATTCAGGTGGGATATATTCAAAGTCATATTTTGGCTCTTGTAGACTTGTTTTAATTTTCTTCAGCTTCACCTTGAACTTGCAAATAAGCAATTGGTAGTTTTTTCCACAGATGGCCAGTGGCCATGTTCTGACAGATGAAACTGAGCTTCTCCATCATCTCTTCTCACAGATGTAGTCTATTTGATTTCTATATATTCCATCCAGTGAAGTTCATGTGTGTAGTCACTGTTTATATTTCTGAAAAAAGGTATTCGCAATGAATAAGTCATTGACCTCTTAAAATTTTATCATGGGATCTCTAGTGTTGTTTCTGTCACCAAGGCCCTATTTTCCAATTACCTACCCTTCTTGGTTTCCAACTTTTGCATTCCAATCATTAATAATGATCAATGCATCTTGATTGCATATTTGATCAATTTCAGATGGAGAAATTGATAAACATCTTCAATTTCTTCATCTTTGGCATTAGTGGTTGGTGCATAAATTTGAATAATATTGATATTAACTGGTCTTCATTGTAGGTATATAGATATTATCCTAACACAGGCAGTGTTAAACTTCAGGATAGCTCTTGAAATGTTCTTTTTGAAAATGGATGTGATGCCATTTTGCTTCAGTTTGTCATTTCTGGCATAGTAGACCATACAAATGTAGAATTTAAAATGGCTGATACTAGTCCATTTCAGCTCATTAATGCCTAAGATATTGATCTTTATGTGTTCCATCTCATTTTAGATGACTTCCAGTTCTCTTAGATTCATACTTTATACACTCCACATTATAGTTTATTAATGGATTTTTGCAGCTGTTTCTTCTCATTTTGGATCTTGCCACATGAGCAAATGAAGCTCCTAAAAACTCTACTCCACCCACGTCATTAAGGTTGGCTGTATTTAAGGTAGCAGCTCTTCCTTAGTCATATTTTGAGTGATTTCAAATCTGAGGGGCTTATCATCTGGCACTATATCAGACAATGTCTCACTACTATTCTTAAGGTTTTCATCTGTCAATGTTTTCAGAAGTAGATCATGAGGTCCTTCTTCCTATTCTGTTTTGGACTGGAAGTTCTGTTGAAACTTGTCCACCATGGGTGACCCTGATAGTGTTTGAAATACCAGTGGCATAACTTCTAGCATTACAGCAACTCACAAGCCACCACAGTAGGACTAGTTAGTACACCACTACTCATCTGTCAGTTTGTCTTACTGTGGCAGCTTGCATGTTGCTGTGACCACCCCTCATCTGTCAAATAATGGTTTAAACCTTTCGAAGTTGGGTAAAATACATGATTTTGATTATCCCAAACTTAAATTCATCTCAAGTAGGATAAATACATGTTTAGACAAATTATAATCAAACTGTAAAGATGAAGAATTTTGAAAGCTGCAAGTGAGCTGCAACTGATCACACACATGGAATTTCAGTAAGATTAACATTTTATTTCTCAGCAGAAAGCATGGAGGTTTAAAGGCAGTGGGATTACATGTTTAAAGTGCTAGGATAAATATTTTGACATAGAATTACATGCCTGATAAAATTACCCTAAAATGAAGGAAGGTCTATAGGATGAAATGAAAGAAGAATAAATAGTAAGGCAAAATAAATAACATTGGTAAAGATAAATGTATAAACAAATATAAAAGCCAATGTCATTATATTTTGCTTCTTAATTTCTCTTTTTGGCCCAAATGTCTGTGAAAGCTAAACCAAAATTAACAGATGGAATAAGATATGTTGATATTACTCAATGTTATTGATTGAATTGTGCCCCACTCAAAAAAATATCTGTCAGCTTGACTAGGTCATGATTCCAAGTATTGTGTGATTGTCCACCATTTTGTTATCTGATGTGATTTTCCTGTGTGTTGTGAATCCTGCCTCTATGATGTTAATGAGGCAAGATTAGAGGCAGTTACGTTAACGAGGCAGGACTCAATCTACAAGATGAGGTTGTGTCTTGAGTCAATCTCTTTTGAGATATAACAGAGAGAAATGAACAGAGAGATGGGGGACCTCATACCACCAAGAATCTAGTGATAGGAGCAGTGTGTGTCCTTTGGACTCACAACCCCTCTACTGAGAAGTTCCTAGCCCAGGTGTTACGATCGATGGAATGTTAGGCCCTCCAGACTCAATGGGTCCTTGTTTTCCTCTTGTAAGAAAACACAGCGGAGACATTTTGGGTTCAGCTCTAACAGGTTTATTTTACTTGTGACAAGTAAAAGGAGTTAATGGGGACTTATACCGCTCTAAAAGACTGACTTGAAAAGGGAAGCAAAGATAGGGCTTATATGGGTTCGGTGGAGACAAAAGAGTAATGAATATTTACTGGATTTCTTTCAAGGTATGGGTACTTCTCAGAACGGTGGTGCATACTAATTAGGTTGCATGAGCATCTGGAAACCAAGATGGAAACCACTGATATTCAAGATGGAGCCCTCTTGGCAGCCCTTGGCATCATTTATTATGTTATATAGTGCAAGCGCACTGATCTTTGACACTACATCACCAGCTTCAGTAGGCTAAGGAAGGTTAAACAGCAGTCACATTTTGTTCTTCTGCTCATGCAGAGCCTGTAAAGGTGGAAGGAATTAGAAAAACACTAAGAAGGAGATAGTAATTCATGGGTTATTTCAACCTTATCTCGTGTTGATAGGGTATGATTCTTGTTTATCCAACTTCTAGATGGTAATTTTTTAAGAGTTCTTTTGTTCCACAAGCACAATTAACTCTCTATGTGTCTCAAAGGGGAAGATTGATGACAAAGACCTTCCTCTAGAGCTGACAGAGAAAGCCTTCCCCTGGAGTTCATGCCCTGAATTCAGACTTTTGAACTACTAGACAAGGAGAGAATAAATTTTTGTCTATTAAAGCCATCAATTATGCTAAAATTTATTTAACTGCTTGTTTACTAGCTTCTTATTTACCAGTTTAAAATACTTTCTTAGGGCACTATCTATGCCAAAGCAAAGCAGAGAAGAAAGAAACCAAATTAAATGCTAACAAATGAAAATTATTTAGTCCACTTCACATGATTTAGTACATAATAGCTAAGAATTTATTTTCACAGTAGAATTGATTGATAACAAAAGGACACATAAATTATTCATGTGTTAATAGGACACAAGAACTCTTTGACTGTAACTTTGTTTATGCTGGTGCTTCAGGTTTAGAAAATACAATGGTAAAACAATTGGGAAGATGCTTGTCCTTAAAAAAACTGACAGAAACAACCCCATATTTTATTGATCAAGAGTGTATTCAAATTTATCATTGTGGAAGTATGACGGTCTATAAAATCATATAAGTAAGCAATGCGTAGGAAGCAAGAAACGTTGGGAAAGAAATGACTTAATTTGTGATGTAAAAAAGGATTAATTTGTCTTACTATAAACAATCTAATGGTATCTGACTTATAATTAGCCTTTGCCTTAGAACCAAAAGGAATGCATTTATATATATTAAAAATATTATCAAGTGACATTGCCTTTGGCATTTTTTACTAAAACAAGGTTGAATATTGAATATTATATGTAAAGTTGACATCAATTTTTAAAAACCCTATGGAAGGCACTTTTTACCTCTTTGTTCCTCAAGCTATATATCAAAGGGTTAAGCACAGGGATGACTAAACTGTAAAACACAGAGGCCATTGTGTCAGTATCATATGAGTGAGCAGATCTGGGCTGCACATACATAAATAATAAAGTCCCATAAAACACAACCACCACTGTCAGATGAGAACCACATGTGGAGAAACCTTTTTTCCTGCTCTCGGCAGAATGCATTCGAAATACGGCTATCAGAATCAGCAGATAGGACAGCAGGACAACCAGGAGGGAGGATATCAAATTAAATGCTGAAAATATTATGAGCATTAATTCTATTTCTTGTGAATTTGAGCAAAGCATAGATAGCAAGGGAACATCATCACAGTAGAAATGACTGATGACATTAGAGCCACAGAAGATGGATGTAAAAGTCTTAATGGTGAACACCAGAGACTGAAAGGTACTGTAGAGATATGGAATACCCACCAGCACATGGCAAAGTCTTTGGGACATGATAACATTGTAGAGCAGAGGGTTACAGACAGCCACATAGCGGTCATAGGCCATGGCCGAAAGGATAAAAAGTTCACTGATAATGAACAAAATGAAGAAAGCCATCTGCATGGCACATGCATAGTAGGGAATGGTATTTTTATCCACAACAAAATTTACTAACATCTTGGGACAAATGACAGTAGAATTGCCAAGATCAATGAAGGCCAGGTGTCTGATGAAAAAATACATAGGCGTGTGTAGGCGGGAGTCCATCTTGGTCAAGATGATCATGCCCAGGTTGCCCACCACTGTGATCATGTAGATGAGGAGAAACACCCTGAAAAGCGGGTACTGCAACTCAGGGTGCCTTGTGACTCCAGTTAGAATGAATTCAGTCAGCACTGTTAGATTCTCTTGGCCCATTTGGTCCAGTTATCTTTTCTGGGAAGAAACAGAAGGTTTGGTATTAGCTTTCATGTAGTATTGTCTAAACAAGTTATAATATTTTAGGAGCAATGAAACTTTTTTTCATGTCTTTTGTTGTTGTTATCTGTCATTGAGTTAGCCTGGACTCACAGTGATCACAAGCACAATGGAACAAAACATAGCCCATTCTTGTACCATCCCCATGATCTGTTTTGGATTGGACCCTTGTGATCCATATGGTTTTCACTGGCTGATTTTCAGAATTTGATCACTGCACATTTTTTTCCCAGCTTGTCTTAGTCTAGAATCTCTACTGATACCTGTCCGGCATCCTAGCAATGCAGAATGCACCACTGACAGACACAGTGACAGAAGTGTATGAGGTGTACTGGCCAGAAATCTAAGCTAGGTTTCCCATACAGAAGACTACCACTGAACAGCCAGTGATCATTTTCTTCATATTGTTGTTGTTTTGTGTCATCGGTGAGTCATTTCTGACTCATAGCATCCCTATAGGATGGAATAGAACTTTCTTGTAGGGTTTCCAAGGCTGTAATCTTTGTGGAGGCAGGTTGCCTCATACTTATCCCTCAGAGTGGCTTACCTCTCTGTTAACAGACAAGCACTTAACCAGTGTAAAACCAGGGCTCCTCATCTGATTTTGAAGTTGAGATAAACTTTAGAAACTTCTATATCCCCCCCCCAAAAAAAAAGAAAAAACTCATTGCCATGGATTTGATTCCTATTCAAAGCAACCCTATAGGTCAGAGTAGAACTGCCTCATAGAGTTTCCAAGAAGCATCTAGTGGATTTGAGTTTGAACCCATATAACCACTACACCACCAGGGTTTCCACATCTGAAAATAGGGGGAACCATATGTAACACATTACTCATTAATATAACATAGATTGAATTCTAAAGTAACTCAACAGAAATCAATCTACGCTGTGTCAATGAATAATGCGTTTTATGTCGATCTCCCTATTTTGCAATATAGGAGATCCTAAAGTTTATTTTAACTTCAAAAATCTGTAATGTTAATATAGAAATAGTATATTTTATATACAAGATAACATCAAAGTTTTCCTTTAGTCCACTTCATTTTTGTCTGAGATTTTATTTGGGATTTTGATAGTTTTACAAAAAGAAGCAGAGACAACATGAAGTTAGTGAAACTTGTTTTATAACCCACTGCTACCAAGTCAATTCCAACACATAGTGACTCTATAGGACAAAAGAGAACTGCCTCATAGGGTTTCCAAGGCTGTAATTTTTATGGAAGCAGACTGCCACATCTTACTCCTGTGGAACAGCTGGTGGGTTCCATCTGCCAACTTTCCATTTAGTAGCAGAGAACTTAACCACTGTGAAGGCACAGTTTGCCCACCATAATCACGATTTAGGACACAGCCTCTTCCCCTTCTGACTTCTGCTGTATTGTATTTCACATAATGTCAATTTGCAATGGAGTGTCAACAGACTTTCCTGGGGGCCAGATAAATAGGAACTGAGTTAATGATACTTTATTTGAAGTTTAGTAGGTATATTTTTATGGTTCAAAAACAACAGAAAGTATCATTTAATAAGGTGATCTTTCTGTTATTGGAATATCTTCTAAGAACACACCTAGCAGCTGGTATGCTGAGATGTGTCTTGAATATAATTAATAAACTTTTTATATGTATAGATTTTACAATTTTTTGATCAAGGTCAGTTTTATATTGCAATCTGTTTCTTCTCTTTTTTTCATCCCAAATAAATATTCACATTCATGCTTCAATTTGTATTTATAATTGCATGTCATTATTTAATGAAAACCCCCAAATTTGTATAATTTTCAAAACACACAAGATTTGGATATATACCTGTTATAATCTATGCTTATATCAACATTCAAAGATTTTGACTGCTTAATTGTGTATACTCTATTTCCTCTAATACGAGACTATGGAAGTGGTAGCTTCCATAAGGCATTTAGAATATTTACTTGGGAATTTATTACATTATGTGCTGTAAACTGTCAATTTATTTTGGGAACTATATAATAGAGAATTTATACAGTTTGAGTGTGATTTTCAAATATCTTAGTGATAACTTCTGTACCTTGTTTCATGAAGTTTTACAAAGAAAGTCAGTAACTTGAAGTTGAACTACCTGGTTGGAACAAATGAATCTCTTTAGTGGGATCCACTTGTTTTCCCTTTTAACCTCTTCTCACATTCATTGTCCCTCAGTGGAAACCCAGGACTCTGTAAGCATGATTTTCAATTGGAACTGTAAGTGATGTTCCAAATATTCACTGATATAAAATGCAGGATATAATTATTATCATGTGGTATAATGTCCATGCTTAGTCTGCACAACTATTAGAAACTTCTAGGGGCCCCCGGCAAGATCTAAGTCTACAGTATGGACTAGCTGAAGTTCAGAGCTGGAGTACAGACAGATGTTTGTAAGGATGACTTTGATCCCTAGGCTGGATGGAATTTTCAGGAGAATAGCAGTAATCCTAGAAATATGCTAATTTTGGGGCTGATTTTGCCAGCCTGAACCAGGAGATTGGGAGGCAGGGTGATACTGGAGATTGGTGAGTCACCTCTGTCTTTTCTTTTTTTAAATAAGTTTTCTGCTATTTCTGCCCTCAGCTCCGATCTTTTTTCCAGGTCCTTCTTGCCTCACAGAATAAGAACTATAAACCTATGTTCTTTTGAAAACTTTGTCTCAAATTTGCTGTATCACAAAGCCTGAAATCATAGGATTTTCCTGTAGAATACTGGATTGAGGTAAAGAATTCAGATTTTTACTTCCAATTCTATGACTTTTAAATTTTCAATGTTCTCTAACAATTATTCTAATGTTTATTGAACATATGAACATCTTCAGTGTTATTTACTAACTCTCTCTGAAAAAGTCTAGTTTTTACCTTTTTGGAAAAGAATACCTCTAATCTGTCCTGGACATCAAAATGTGTACATTCTTCATATCTCTGAGTAGTGATCATCACTAGAGAAGAAAGAATACACAAGTGTACAGATAAACTATTTTTCAGTCCTCAAATATGGTAGTGACAGGTAGGAATTATTTTAGGTTCAAGGAGTTCTTCATAACTCCATAACTCATAAAAAACACTGTATTTTTCAGTCTGCTCCATCAGTTTAAATTGCCCATACTGAAAAATCAAACCCATTAGTAAAGAAACTAGGGAAAACAAAGAGCAAAAACAAACAATATTATCACCATTAACAACCAAAAAATGGTGTGTTTTTCATGGGAAATTTTATGTAAAAATTGTTCAAAATATCACAAATGTTGCATGGGGCACACCTGTACTAACAATATTCATTTTTTAACAAATATTTCATTGGACACTCTCATACTGAAAAAATATTTATTTATTTAATATTGTCTCGGGCATAATTCTAACAAAAATTATATATTTTGCTGAAATTCAGTTGTGCCTGGAAGTTCTGTATTATATCTGGCAATGCTAAACTTAATTTGATGTTGCTGCTTGTTGCTGTCAAATTGGCTCTGACTTATGGTGAGCCCATGTCTAACAGAGCAAAATGACGTCCATTCCTTTTCCATCTTTGTAATTGTTGGTATGTTAGAGTGCATTATTGGTATGACTATTGTGTCAATCCATCCCATTGAGAGTTCCTTCCTTTTGTTGGCCCTCTACTTGACCAAATGTGATGTCCTTTTCTAGCATTTGATCTTTCCTGATGAAGCACTCAAATATGTCTAACCCTAATAGATTTTAGTAAATTAAATTGGTGCTGAATTTTCAAGTATTTCCAGTTCCCTCTTCACCTGCAGTAATCAAATGCCAATATCAGCTCCTATAAAACAAATAGAGTTGGGGCGGGGCACACTCTTAATTTATAGGATTTAATGTCCTAAAAACACCATAGAGCTCCACGGAACCCTAGTTAAGAAAAGAGAAAATGAATGTTTGTGAAGTTGAAGGGGTAATTTGTGAGTGGTCATAATAGCGTCTGCATTCAGGTGTTAGGAATGACGGTAAATGGCCGAAATCTACCTGATAATTAGAATCAAAGAGAATTTGAACCCACTCACCTTGAGTAGGAAATCAGATTTGTTTTCCTCAAATGATTCTCTTGTTTTCTCTGGTAGGATGAATTTATCATTTCCCTTCGCTTTTCCATACTCCCCAAAGAATTAGCAGGGATTTCACTGATTATGCTGAAAACATCTGAGGGACTTATAAATTTGGCTTGATGTGCCCGCTAATTATCCAAGATATCTTACATGCTCCCCAGTGAAAAGAAGGAAGGGGTAATTCAATGAAAGAACAAAACCTAAGTCATTAATACGGTATCATGGAATCTACATGATGTGAGTGTATTCGTTCATTTACACAGTCAAGAAATATAGACAGAATGAAAAAAAAAATGGGTATCAGCTCAATCTCAGTAAAACTGCAACAGTTGAAAGTCATGATGAAGTACTAAATGCCTGTATCATCATTACATAGGATTTTCTTTGAATTTATTACCAAAAGAAATATGTACCAGGCACTGTGCTATAAATATATCATTTAACTCATACATATGTTAAACCCAACATTTAACCCATACTATTTCCATTTTTACTGGACAGAGCCTCAGAAGAAATGCCTGGCATTCTAGTTTTAAAAAAAGTCAGTCATTGAAAACGTTATAGTGTGCAGCTCTACTCTCACACACGTGGGGTTGCCGTAAGTCAGAATCTACTCTAAGGCAACTGGTATTCTCATGTTCAGAAGAGATTGTGCCAAGTTAAAATGTATAATTTGTCTAAAATACGTAATTAATAATTAAAGGATTTGAAATTAGCTACCATAACACCTGGGTTGGATAATGCTCAGTAGAACCTCGTTGTGAGTCAAATTTGTTCTCATCTCATAAAATTTTATCCATGCCTCTTTCCTTGGTGACTTCCATAGGTACAAGAATTGAGGAAACATTACTTATAATGAAACACGCTGATCAAAAAGATACACGTCAATGAGCTTTGACAAATGCGTTTTATTTGTACCAACATAAATCAAGATCTAGAACGTTGTCAATACAAAGAAAGTTCCTTCACGCTATGCCCTCCACACCCTTGACCATTTATGTCACTAAGAGATTAGCTCTAGATTATCCCCAGGCAACTGCTGGTCTGACTTCTGTCACTAGGTTTCTTTTCCCTGTATGTGAAATTCACATGAGTCAAATCATATGATAAATACTCTGTTTGTCCTCCTTGAATCACCATACTGCGTTTTACATTTTCCATATCATATTTGTATTGCTGTGTAGTATTCTACTTGTGAATATGCCACAATTCTTATATACCACTTGAACTTATGCCTATAATAAAACAAATCTAGCATAATCATTCATATATATTTGTGGGCACATCCTCTAATTTACCTTGGTTTTTTTAGAGAAGATAACTGAAGAAGAACTGATGTGTTTAAATTATGGTATTGGTGAAGAATATTGAATATACATGGCCTGTCAGAAGAGCAAATAAATCTGTCTTGAAAGAAGTACAGCTGGAATGCTCCTTAGAAGCAAGGATGACCAAGGCTTCCTCTCACTTATTTTGGACATGTTATCAGGAAGGATCAATTCCAGGATAAGGACATGATCTTTGGTCAGTGAAAAAGAGGAAGACCATCAACAAGATGGACTAACTCAGTGGCTACAGAAATGGACTCAAACCTAGCAATAATTGTG
The DNA here is from genome assembly GCF_024166365.1 of Elephas maximus indicus. Lineage (NCBI taxonomy): Eukaryota > Metazoa > Chordata > Mammalia > Proboscidea > Elephantidae > Elephas > Elephas maximus. Next base: position 78,558,639 of record NC_064838.1, on the reverse strand, counting down.
AGGACAATTAATAACTAGAGGATTTGAGATTAAAACCTGTCTCCTGGCCCACATCTCTACATAACTGGTATATTTGCCTTTTTCTCTCATATGGCAAACCCACAGGATTTATTGGAATACAATGTGTTGCCATATAAACCAACAGTAGATACCACCAGTGTTAGATGATGATCAGTAGAACCTCGCAGTGAGTCAAATTTAGTTGTAAGAAAATATATCTTGTCTCAAAAAATTTTATCCATGTCTCTTTTTTTGATGACCTCCATGTGTGCAAGGATTGAGGAAAATTTACATATGGGAAACACACCGATCAAAAGGGTACACATTGATGAATTTTGAAAACACAACGTCCTTCAACAAATGAATAAAGAAAATATGGTATATTCATTAAAAGAAATTTTATTCAGTCAAAAAAAATGCTGCAGCGATACATACTATGGTGCGGATGAACCTGAAATATCTAATGCTAAATGAGAAAAGCAAAAAACAGAAGATTACATATTGAACCTTTCCATTTATATGCAATAACCAGAATAGGAAAATTCACAGAGACAAAGGGCAGATTAGTGGTTGTCAGCAGCTATGTGGACGTGACTGGATTGAGGACAGATACCTTAATCCATAAGAGGACATCTATGGGGCTGATATAAATTATTTTGCCCTAGGTAAATGTGCTGGTTGCACAATTTTACGAATATAATAAAAGCCAGTGGATTGAACACTTTTAAACGGTTCATTTTTTGTCTTGTGAATTTCACCTCAATAAATAATTACTATAAATACACTTTTCACCTCTTTAATGTATTGTCTATTAACGTTCTATTGATCAAATTCTTCAATTTATCCATTTCTTCTGAGTTCTGGAATTTTAAGAATGGTGTTTTTTCTGCATAATACAGAAAAAAATATATAAGTTTCATGAGGATACAGATATTTAGCATTTGGCTTAATAAATACATAAGTTTATATTGAATAAAAGATTGTGTTAAAAAATCAATTGAATGTGCTGTTTATATTAGACATTGCATTTTTCTTCATTGCCTTTATACGTACATCATACATGCACATTTATATTGATACACACACTCAACCATATGCTGTTAAGCAAAAGGTTGGTGGTTGAAATTCACCCAGGAAGGCCTGGAAGAAAAGCTTTGTGTTCTACTTATGAATAATCACCCCCTGAACTCTTATGAAGCAGAGTTCTGTTCTGACACACATGTGGTCAACATGATTGGAAGTTGACATGGCAAAGGTAGGTATACAAATAAGAGTGTGTGTGTTTCTTTTATCTGAAATTGACTTTTTCGAGCTCCTAATTTCCCTTTTTGTTGATTCAGTACAGTCTTAAATCATACATATATACGTACATGTACATATTAAGTCATATATAATATGTAAACTATGTTATACTCAATAACACCTCAAATTAAAATACATGAACCTGTAATTGTATTAATAAATAGGGTGTTATGATTACATGTATAATTTTCTGTTTACCTTTTTTACCAGAGTAGATTTCCTGACATAAATTGTTGTTGTGATTTCTTGAACAGTTTTGATTCTTTCCAAAATATGTAATCATTCTACATTTCTGATGATGTTTCCATTTTAGTTCAGTATTAAGTATTATGCATATTTTCTAGCTCTGTCAGATATGATCAGATTTCCAAGAAAATATGTACTTTAGGTATAATAAACTAAAGTTTGTACTTCTCTGGATTAGTGGAACACGTCATTGTGGAGACCAGAATAAATCAAGGTGGGGTAAGGAATGTCAATATTTTGAATGAAGATGAAGACAACATGGAAGACAGGAAGATATTTTGTTTGAAGGGAGGAAAGTTGGAAAAGTTATAAATATTTGTTCCCAAAACCTTCTTGAGAATAAAAAGAAATTAATGGTGAAAAGTAACTACTACTTCAGTAGAGTATCTATTCATTCATCAGAATTTAGGTAACCTTCCTTTATATATACTCTACAGATAAAGAGAACAATATCCACATTTTGCCTTTTGTAAAATATGTGGGTGTTCAGCAATAAAATTGTTTCAATGTAGCATAACATGCCCTATTGATACATTGTTCTTCCTTCTGTACACATATACTATTCTCCAACACACTGAAAATATGAATTAGAAAGTATGTCAATACTTTCTCTTGGTTTTGCAATACTTTTTTAATCATCATAATCTCCATCAATTATCTTTAATAAACACTTTAGTCCTTCACATCAGGCATCCTTAGTATCTTTTTTTTTTTTCACTTCCTCTTATTCACCACCCTGTCTCTATTCACTTTTCGTTATCCATATTTTCTTTTCTAACTACTGTCTGTACATGAAGTATATGATAGTAAGGATCAGCATGCAGGGATAGTTAACTCAGAAGGAAGGATGTCAAATTAAATGATAGCAGATCAAAATTACCTACCATACCTCACACATGTTGGAGTATAACATAAATATGAAGGGATTATCAAGTAGAAAAGACTGTTGACTAACACATCATTCATGGGGTCAATAGGAACACAGATCATGTTTTGTCTGCAGTTTTGATTACGTTCTTATATTAGCCTCAGCAATGACATGAAAGCAAGATTGATAAGATTCCCGTATTAAAAAAGAAAGAAAGAAAACCTGATAGAAACAAGTGCATAGTTTACTGAATAGGTGCATAATAAATGTTTCCATGGGGGAACTATAAGGTTCTATGGAAACACATAAGGAAGAAATGAATAGGAAGCAAACTGTGATGAAGAAGAAATGACATTTAATTTGAGATATATATTACAAGAATCAATATGGATTTATATAAAGGACATCCAGTATTTCTTTCTGCTTTATAATTAGTTTTAGCTCTGGTGCCAAAGAGAATGTAATTCTGCATTTTAGAAATATCATCCAGAGATATTTGTCTTGAAACAATATTGCATTTTGAATATTAAATACAAAGATTTCATGGATTCTTAATGATCCTGTGGGAGGCATTTTTTACTTCTTTGTTCCTTAAGCTGTAGATCAAGGGGTTAAGCATGGGAATGACTAAAGTGTAAAACACAGAGGCTCTTTTCTCAGTTTCAAACGAATGAGTAGATTTGGGCTGCAAATACATGAAAAGTAGAGTCTCATAGAACACAACCACCACTGTCAGATGAGAACCGCATGTGGAGAAAGCTTTTCTCCTGCCCTCAGCAGAATGCATTCGAAATACAGCTATCAGAATCAGCAGGTAGGACAGGAGGACAACCAACAAGGTGGAAATCAGATTAAATGCTGAAAACATTATGACCAACAACTGTACCTCTTGTGCATTTGAGCAAAGCATAGGTATCAAGGGAACAACATCACAGTAGAAATGACTGATGACATTAGAGCCACAGAAGGTCAATGTGAAAATCTTAATGGTGAACATCAGAGACTGAAAGGTACTGTAGAGGTATGGAATACTCACGAGCACATGGCAACTCCTCGGGGATATGACAACATTGTAGAGGAGAGGGTTACAGATGGCCACGTAGCGGTCATAGGCCATGGCCGACAGGATGAAAAATTCACTGATAATGAACAAAAGGAAGAAAGCCAGCTGTGTGGCTCATTCATAATAGGAAATGGTATTTTGATCCACAACAAAATTTGCCAGCATCTTGGGACAAATGACAGTAGAATTACCAAGATCAATGATGGCCAGGTGTCTGATGAAAAAATACATAGGTGTGTGTAGGTGGGAGTCCACCTTGGTCAGGATGATCAGGCCTAGGTTTCCCATCACTGTGATCATGTAGACGAGGAGGAAGACCCCAAAACGGGGCAGCTGCAGTTCAGGGCGCCTTGTGACTCCAATAAGAATGAATTCAGTCATCACCGTTAGGTTCTTTTGGTCCATTTAGTTCAGTTGTCTTTTCTGGGGAAAAACCCAGAGTGGTTGGTGTTATCTTTCATAGACTCCCGTGTAAACAAAGAGAAGGCAAGAATTCTACCCCTGAACCACCATTGCTTTCTTACTTTATATTTGTGGGGAGCAAAATAATTCCTATATCTTATTTATTTTTTTTATTTTGAAGTTAAAATAATCTTTAGAACCTCCTTCATTCTGGAATAGGAGGAATCTGTATAAAACACATTATTTACTGATACAGCATGGATTAAATTCTAAATCAGGTTGACATTATTTGTTATTTATATTCATTAGTAACAAACACATGATTTTGTTAATGGAGAAATATGTTTTACTTTGTTTACACAATGGCATCAACATTTTACTTTATTACACTTCTGTTTTTTGTCTGAGAGTATTTGTAAGATATTGATATTCTTAAAGAGAGTGAAAGAGATAACATGAAGTTAATGAAACAAGTTTTATGGCCCCTCATTTGCTCTGTCCCCTTCCAAGACCTTCAGTGAGTCCTTAACAATGCACTCACATGGTGATGCATCTTTGTAAGTGTTGAGAAAATAGAATATTATAACCATGATCAGTTAAAGGCACGTTCTCTTGCCATTCTGACATCCTCTCCATTACACTTCACCAAATGTCAATAGGCATCTCTGGGGTCAAAATGAATGGGAATTGAGTTAATGATACTTTATTTGAGGCTAAGAAGGTTTGTTTTTATGGTTCAAAACAATGACATGTTGTAGTTTTATAATGCTTTTTGTTCTAGTGTTAGAATAGCTTCTAGGAACATGCCTACCACCCGGTATGCTAAAATGTGTCTTGCATTTAATTTATGAAAGTTTGTATTTCTTCATTTAATAATGTTTGTCATCCAGATCAATTTGTTTGTAATCTAATGCTGTTTCTATTTTTTCCATTTAAATAATTATTCACATTTCTGCTTCTGTTTGAATTTATATTGCTTGTTTTAATGAAAATCTTCAAATTTGTATGCACTTCAAGACACAGATCTACATCCATACCTGTTAAAATTGATGGTTTATATCAATGTTCAGAGATTTAGGCCATTTAATTGTATATGGTCTATTTCCTCTAACACAACAAACAACGTGGAGATGAGAGGGTCTATAAGGTATTTGGAATATGTACGTTTGCATTTATAACATCATGTATTGCAAATTATCAATTTGTTTCTGGAGCTCTACAGTTGACAATTCATAGGTTAAAGGACTGTGATTTCCAAACGTCCTAGTAATAACACCAGCCACTTCGTTTTATAAAATTTTACAAAGAAAGACAGTTAATCACAATGGAACTGTGCTGGCTGGAGGTAATGAAGCTTCCTTAGCTTAATCCAGTTGAATTCCCTTTTAACCTCTTCTCAAATTCATTGCCCTCTCAAAGAAAACCTAGTATTCTGTAAGCATGATTTTCACTTGGAACAGTAAGCAGATTTCCAAATCCTCAGTGACATAAAATACACAACAGAATTATTATAATGTGGTAGAATGCCCAGGTTTAGCCTGTGAAACTATCAGGTAGAAGCTTATGGATCCCAACAAGGTCTTAGAATGTGGCATGGAGTAGCTGAAGTCCTGATGTAAGCTACAGGGAAATATCTACTAAAAAGGATAATTTTTTTTATCCTGTGGTTGGCTGGAACTTTCAGGAGACAGGTAGTAATTCCAAGAATCCGCTAATTTTTGGCTCAATTTTCCACCCTGATCTGGGAGGTTGGGGGGCAATACTGGAGATTATGAATCGTCTTCACCCCTTCTTCCTAGAAAAGGTTTTCTGCTGTTCCTGCACTTAGTTTTGGTCTCCCTCATGGGTCTCTCCTCTCCAACAGAATTTGAAAACTTTATCTCAAATTTGCTATATCACAAGGCCTGATGTCATAGATATTTACTGTAGAATACTAGATTGAGCAAAGAAATTCAAATTTCTAGTTCCATCCTACTGTCTTTAATTCTTCAATGTTCTCTATGAATTATTCTAGTGTGTACTGAGTCTATTAACATCTTCAGTGTCAGCCACTACCTCCCTCTGAAGATGTCTGGTTGCTTGACCCAGCTCATTCTCCTTTTTGGGAAAGAATATCCCTCATTTGTTCTGGACATCTAAATGTGTATATTTTAAATATCTCTGGGTAGAGATCATCATTGAAGTAGGCAGAATATAGAAGTTTGTAAATGAATAAATGATTTTTTAATCCTGAGACATGATAATATTAGGTAGAAATTATTTTAGGTGCAGAGAGTTCTTCATACACTGTAGCTCGTAAAAATTACACTGTTTGCCAGTCTACATCACCAATTCATAATGCCCATTCTGAACAACCTGTAGTAAACAACTAGCAAGGAACAAAAACAAACATAATTATCATGATCAACAACAACAACCAAAATGGCAGGTTTTCATGGGAAATTATTATCTAAAAATCATTTCAAGTTCATCAAATGCACATGGTACATCCTTTTACTAACAATATTCATTATTTAGTAAATATTTCATTGGACAAACTTACAGTAAAAGAATATTTATTTACCCAATACTGTTTTTATTATACTAGAAAAAAATATTTCCTTTTGTGAAATCCCAATGAATCTCGGTGTTCTGTGTTATATCTGGCATCCTAGCCTTAACTTGTCATTGTCATTTGTTGCTGTTGAGTTGACTCTGACTTATGGTGACCCCATGTACAACAGAACAAAATGACTTTCATTTCTGTGACATCTTCATGGGATCGTTTGTATGTTTGACTCCATTGTTCTGCCTATTGTGTCCATCTATTCCTTTGAAGTGTCCGTCTACTTTACCATTCAATTGGCCCTCTACTGTACCAAATATGATGTCCTTTTCTAGCAATTCTTCTTTCCTGATGATATATGTCCAATGTAAGCCTAACCATAAAATATTATATTAAACTGGTGATGAAATTTTGATGTGTTTCTATCTCCCTCTTCATTTGCCGTAATCAAATGCCACTATCATCTCCCACAAATAAAACAGAGCTTGGACACACTCAATTTATAGGTTTTAATGTCCTAAAAACAACTTAGAGTTCCAAGTAATTTTAATTTACAAAAGAGAAAATGAATATTTTTGGTGAAGTTGCAGAGAGAATTTGTGAGTGGCCATAATGGTGTATGCAGTCAGGAGTCTGGAGTCTTGGAAAATGACCAAAATCCATGTGACAATCAGAATCAAAGACAATTCTTATCGACTTACCTCAAGTAAATTATGAGCTTTTCTTTTATCAAACGATTCTCTTGTTCTCTTTGGTAGGAGGAATTTATGATTTTCCCTTGCTTTGTGATGTTCCCTGAGGAATTAGCCTGTATTTCACTAGTTAATGCCCAAATAATCTTGAGGGAATTAAAAAAATTGCCTTGATTTGTCTATTTATTGTCTAGCATATCCTGCAATTTCCCCAGTAAAAAAAAAAAAAATACAGGATGCTATAATGAAAGAAACAAAACAAAACAAACGTGTTCAATATAGTCCCAGGGGACCTACATAATGTAAAGGTACTCATCTTGACATACACAGTCAAGAATTATAGATAGAACAAAAAACAAAATTATTTGCCAACTCAATCCTAGTAGAACTGGAACAGTTGCAGATTCATGATGAAATTCTCAATGCCAGTATCATCAATTAGGATTTTCTTCTTTAATTTTATTATCCAAAAAAAAAAAAAAAAAAAGATAGGGAGTAGCTATTGTGTTATAAATATATCATTTAACTCATACGTGCATTACATCCATCATTTAACCCATATTTTTAACTCCTATTACTCCTATATTTCAGGAGACTCTCAGCTTAGTTAAAATATGTAAGTCTGGTACTACTTTCCAGGGTACCTCACAAGGATGATTGTGATGGCCTTTATGTATTTTTTTATTGTGTCTTGGAGAAACAGACCCTTGGAACTTCCTACTTTACCTCACTCACTGGTTTCTCTTTAGTCATAAAAATTTTAAGAGCAAAAAATGAGAATACATAAAAAGATACAATCGAATTACAAAAATTTTGAGTTCTCTTCTAAGGATTTATTGAGAGCTTTACATTATTCATATGAATGAACATATTTAATTGGCCAACTGAGGTGATGCAGGTCATTCACTATTTCAACAAAAATTAATGGCTAGTCAATGCTTTATTGAATACTACTAATTTATTGTATAATTCTGAGAGTAGAATCAGATACTACAATGAAATTATGCGGTATCTCCACTGCTCTGGTCTCTTTCTTCCACTCTAATAGAGAAGCAATTAAATTCCTTTCACTCTCCCACACAGAGTGCTTTCACTTTTTTACCCTGATGTGGACTGAACTGTGTCCCCCCAAAATAGGTGTTGTAATTCCTAACCCCTACACATGTGGCTGTAATCTCATCTGGGAAAAGGGTTTTGTTATGTTAATAAGGTCATACCAGTGCAGGGTGTGTTTCAGGGAAATCACTGGACTAGGATATAATAAGACAGAATTAGACACAGAGTAAACCATACCCGTTGCCTTAAAGCTGATTCCTATTCATAACGACCCTATAGGACAGCATAGAACGGCCTCGTAGGTTTTCCAAGACTATAAATCTTTAAAGAAGCTGATTGCCACGTTTCTCCCAACCACCAACTGAACTTTCAGTTAGAAGCTGAGCGCTTAACTACTGCACCACCTGGCCACCTCTGGAACAAAGCAAGCAAGCACAAATGGAGAGGAAGCTACGTGCTGCATGAAGTTTGCCAAAGACCCAAGGGCCAGAAGGTGAAAAGAGACTAGGACCCAGGGCCAACAGAGAGAGAAAACCTTCCCTTAGAGCTGGTTCCCGGAATTAGGACTTCTAGCCTCCTAAATTGTGAGAGGAGCCCTGGTGGAACAGTGGTTAAGAGCTTGGCTGCTAACCAAAAATTTCAGAAGTTGTAATCCACCAACCGCTCCTTGGAAACCCTATGGGACAGTTCTACTCTGCCCTATAGGGTCGCTTGATGACAACGGGTTTGGTTTGGTTTTGGTAAACTGAGAAAATAAGTTCATGTTCATTAAAGCCACGCACTTGAGGTTTTTCTGGCACAGCAGTACTAGATAACTGAGACATCCCTAAGCCTTTCTAGTCATGAAGCACAACATTCAAGATCTATGCCATGCAGGAATTGGTTGCTGTCCGTTTAAGATTACGGTATAAAGATTTCTAGTTGAAATGCACTCAGGATTATATTCCCTTCAATGATGTAGCAACTAGAATAGGTTATTCCCATAAACAGCTAGAAAATTGTGAAGTGTTCAAATCCGCCAGGTGCTCCTTGGAAACTCTAGGGGGCAGTTCTAGTCTGCCCTATAGGGTCGCTAGGAGTCAGAATCGACCTATGGCACTGGGTTTGGTTTTTTTGGGATAGGAAACAAAATGTTCAGGCCTGGGACAGTAAGCAGAATTACAGGGTCATTCCTATGGGAAAATAACAAAGAAGGTACGTCTAATGATATTCCTGACCACCTGAACTAAGACACTTCCTGGAACTGCAGCACTTTCTGGACTTCAGGACACCTCAAGCAGAGAGCAATGAGCTTTCTGAACTTGGAGAAAATTTTTGGACATTAGGGAGGTTGGAGTAGCTGAAATGTGCCGAACAGAGTACTGCTGAGTAGGAAGCTACTCAGAGAAAATGACTTCATTTGTATAAATGCCTTCATTTGAGTTTTTGACTGAATTCTATATTGTACATGGCTACAGTAAAACTCCACAATGCAGTGAAAAGAATGACTGTGGAGTAGCAAACTGAACAATTTCAGGAAGTCACGTAGGACAGTCAGAGCATAGAATTCTTGTTGAATGCCTTGCTCTCAGGTAGAGATCTCAGATATAAAAGCTGCTTTAGGCTATTACCCACATAGCATGAAATGCAGCCTGAAGACAGCAAGATGACCCTTGAATAAGAAGTTTAATGTTCTAGGAAAACAACAAAATACACTATCCTTTCACATAAAATTCACAATATTCAACATCCAATCAAAGTACTACCAAAAAACCCGAGGCTATCGAGTCAATTCTGACTCATAGTGACCCTATATGATATTAGGAACATGTGCCCTCTATTAGTTCTTTAGAGTTGTCAGAGTAGTGTCTTAGGTTTGATTCAAAGAGAGGCTGTGCTTGCTTTGATTGGTCTGTCACGTGTGACATGAGGGAGTGAGACACACACAGAAAGACCAGAAAACAAATAGAATTTAGCAAGTAGAATGTATAACTCACATGTTCCAGGGAGAAGGCCAAAACAAGCCATATGTATAGATAAATTTGGTTCATATGCAATATATACTTGGTATATTCTAATTATATGCTTTGCTTATCCATAGTATATTATGTTTTAGGACTATAAATTATATCTGAAACTCTTTTTAAAGTTTATGTTCATATATTAGTTGTAAATGCAGTCTACATTGAAAATATGATTATTATGTTTAGAGATATTTTGTCTAAAGTTTTTTATTGACTTCATTTTGCTTCCAATACCTCAGAAACAACCACATTTCTTGTCAACTGTGTTACTTTCCTATTGAATTCCTATCAGATGTTTCACTGTTAAAATTTATTAGTAATGAGTTAACCATGGCAATGTTAATTCTTGTTGTCTACAGGTTTTTTTTTTTTTTTTTAACTCTGATTTTCTGAAAGAACTTGCAAGCAATCACAGGCTAGAGTATTTCAAAAAAAAAGGCACTGTCTCAAAGACCCATGGAAAGGGCTATGCCAAGCTTTTTGAGTGTATAGACTTCTAACTACCTAACTTTGAGACCATACCACTGGGTTGAATGAGGATTTCAAAAACTCTTCTAGAGAAGCCGGTTAGTTCACAAGACTGAAAACCCAAGATTGACCTGAACAGGAGTTAGTTACATAGGTTTCATTGCATTGAAGAAGTACTATGGAATTTACTTAGAGTATTGCTGGTGTCCTTTATTACAGATATAAGGAACCTTTCTCTATTCTTAACTAATGTATAATGTTTAGCAATTTAGTAGACTAAATGCTTTTGTAAACAGAAATGAAGCATTTATATTTTTCTCCCTGCTTGATCCCCCTGGAATCAGAAAACTATTAAAATAATAATAATAGTAATAAAGAGTTGGAAAATTATTAACTGAAATTCTTATTTTTATGACAATGTAATTATTTGCATAGGTTTTATAAGGACCTGCCCTCCTTATTAACTGGACATAATTGGAAAACTGAGTTATATACGCGAGCTTTACTAGAACATGATAGTTGAGAATGATGCTCGTATAATCAGGTGTGACCAGACACAGACATATTTAAGAAATTAAGCTTGAATTTATAGAGTTGATGCAAATCCCTCCCAAGAAGACTAGTCTGGTACTTGACTGACAAGGTTCCTAGCTTACAGGTTAGTGAAGAAGGTCACTTTCTGGCAGTCCCAGGAACCTATGATATTTTGAGAACTCTAGAAGAGAGGAACTCACCCATATCTGTGGGTACCACAGTTGAAATCTAGTAGCAAGTTCTTGACTTGGCTTTCTAGCCTCAAGAAGCATTTAAGAGTTTGATCTGAGATTCTTTATGAAAACTTAAAAAGCAAATTTCAAAAGCCTATATAGTAAATTATCATTCTTGCTGCACCTATAAGTGATGACGATCAGTCTTATTTCAAGATCAATAATGCCTTTGCTTTGGAATGATCTTTGATCAAAAGGAGGGTAGCTGTAGAGAGAAATTTTATGTTTAAATTAAAATTATAGAACGCCCTTGTGGGCTATCGAATTCTAGCCTGATCATTGTCTTTGAGAAATCTCACACCTCTTTGTAAACTACAGGAAACTAATGGTTTTGTTTTCTACCTGTATTTTGGACTAGTTCTTGCTATATAACTTATGCTTTTCCTTATGGGTCCATATGTAATCAATTATCCAAAGAGAAAATTAGAAATATAGACCAATGCTGTAGAAACAAGAGAACAAACTATTGTTCATTTCGATACAGCGCTAAATGGAAGTTTGAAAGACTCTCTAATTGAACGCACACTTGTAAATCGCTTGACTATGGCAATAGTTCCTTTCATCAAGAGGACCACACATTCTTAGTTTTGGAGATACACTTTAAGATTGCAAATGGTATTAGACAAAATAGTGTTAAAATTAAAGGATTCAGTGTTATAAATCCAGCACGTCATGCCTTCCCTATCCAAAGAATTATCAGAAATTAGCAAAATGGCTTTACAAAATAGACTAGCTTTAGATTATATATTGACCTCACAAAGAGGTTTTTGTACTTTGTGTTACAATGCTATGTATACAAAGTGTAGTAACAGCTGACACCCATGCACAAGAAGCTGCTAAATCGGTGAAAATAAAACCTGAAACACCATGGTGAGACAGACAGGGTTAACTGTGCTGGCAGAACAGAAGAGCTGTTAAAAGATTACCATCTAAAAGTTGGGTAAACAGGAGCCACACCCTGCCAACATAAAATAAGGCAAAACAACCCATGTTACAGGGTCGCTATGAGTCGGAATCGACTCGATGGCACTGGGTTTGGTTTGTTTTTTTGATCTGAGTGTTAAAACAACCAGCAAATTACTACCTCCTTCTTAGTGTTTTTCTAGTCTCTTCCCCCTTTTTACAGGCTCCACATGTTCAGAGGAAACAAAGTATGACTACTGTTTGACCTGCCTTGGCCCGCCAAAGGGGGAGATGTAGTGCCAAAGATCAGTGCACCTGCACTATATAAGTGAGGCAAGAGCTGTGGAGAGGACCTCATCTTGAATATCAGCTGGTACAACCTAATTAATATGCACTGCCATTTTGAGAAGTACCTGCCCCTTAAAAGAAACCCACTAAATAGTCACTACTCTATTATCTCCACGGAACCCAGATAAGCAAACCCAGATAAGCCCTAGCCTTGCCCCCACCTTTCCAAGTCAGACTTTTTGAGCAGCATGAGCCCTCTCTGACTCCTTTTACTTGTCACAAGTAAAATAAACCTGTTAGAGTTGAATCTAAAATTGTCTCCTCTGTGTATTCTTACAAGAGAAAAGGCAAGGACCTTTTGAGTCCAGAAGGCCTCTGTGCCCTCAGCAGCAACAATGGGATTTACCTCCTGTCTGAACTTTTTCTGGGGTGTTCGGCTCAGAGACATTTTTCAAAACTTGAGTATTGTCTTCTTAGTCACTCATTATAATAGCCTTCCCAAAATGTATAATATAAAGGATGAATTTTAGCCAATAAGACAACAAATAATAACCACCATACCCAGTTTTCAGGATCAGACTTTCGACTATATTAATGAATGCTCCTACCAAACAGTGATCAAAATTTTTGATCAAACACTCAGTATTTCTGAGAGTATGACCAAGAGGAGGAGCTGTTAAATATAAGGAAACTGAGGCCCAGATAGACACAATTATTGAGCCTTCACAAACCCCTCTTTATAATAAGACATACGTTAACCATATATTCACTCAAAGCTAATCTTGTGGAAAGAATTTAATTTCACTGAAAAGTAAATTAGTCTTTGTCCTTGTTTGCTGAGAAGACAATTCTAAACCTTTGGAGTTTCCTGAGTAATTGAGATATCTTGGCCAGGTCACAAAGCCCATCTGGTATCTTAGGAAGGAGAGATAGCATGATTTAAATATTAAGGTTAGAGAAATGTATGGTCCTTCACATTGGGACACTGTTTGGAATGATGAACCACTCTTCGATATGCACGTAGAAAATCCTTTTAGACCTGGAGATGTTGGTGAGAAGAATTTATTTGAACACCAAAAATCAGCCCCTCATGACTAAATTGAGAAATTGAAAAAAGATAAAAAAAGATGCTCCCAATGTTCTACCTCTAGAATACAGATGGTTCCTAATGAGAAGTTAGTTCTCCCTAAATTTTTGCAAACTTCTGTACTGGAGGCATTACACATGAATACCCATTGGAAACAAATAAGATAATAATATTTTTAAACAAATATTTGTAGGGACACTTTCATAAAGCTGCTGAACAAATGGGTTCCCAGGGTCCTATTTTTTTTCAATTTAATTCTAAAAAACATTTTAAAGCTCCACCTGATATGTTCTTTGCCTTCAGGACCAATGCTTAAACAGCAAATAGGGTTTATTCAACTTCCACCTTTAAATAATTATAAGTTTGTATTAGTAATAATTTAAATATTTTCTCTCTGGGTGAAAGCTTTCCTGAGTCTTCAAGCTATTGCCATATTTGTGGCTAAGAAACTTCTTAAAAATATTAACCCCACTTGAAGAGTCCCAAAGGTCCTTTTTACTAACCAAGACACCATTTGACTGGACAAATAATGGAGGAGATATATAGAACTTTCCCCATTTTCCAAAGACTTCATTGTCCTTATATAATAAAAACTCAACGCCAAACTTTCCAAATCTTTACAGTTAATGTGAACAAAAGTATTGTCCCTGGTCCTTTTGAATTTGAGATTTACTTCATTTGAAATTAGTAAATTAACTCCTCCTGAAATTATTACAGAGAGGTCTATGGCCTCCCCTTATTGGGCTACTTGCTCTGAATCAAATTTAACTCAAACTGGCTTGTTCCAATATTGCAAGTCTTTAATTCAGTATTCTAGCAAATATTGCTCACAACTTAAAAATGCTTTTGGTAATCAGAAATCAAAAGTACCTGAGCTACCGATTATTCAGCCTAGAAGTTATGTTTATTGGAAAAAACACCAAATTAAAATATTCTCTCAAACCTCAGTAAACAGGATCTTACCTAGTATTTCAGATCACAGGAAGTTAAAACTTCAGCCCAGCTCTCCAAGTTGAATAACACTCTAGTTACCACCTGGATGTCTTCAACCAATCAAAAGGCCAAAATTAAATTTCAGACATTCCAACACCAAAAAGCAGACACCTAATGTTGAGTTCCCCTGAGACTCTGGACCAGAACTGTACCCTACTAGTGCCTGACCCATAATTTCTTACGTCACACACTATTTAGCTATATTCTTTACCCTTAGAGTGACTCTGTCAGGTTATGCTCTATTTTTAAAATATTGGAGGCATTACTCTTCATTTTAATCAATTAAATCAAGCCTTTATACCCAGTTTAAAACTAAAATCAGTACTATGTCTGTATGTTCTTAGTGCATTAGTTATTTTCATTCTAATTTTTGTTTACATGGTTTATATCTGCTTAATCCTATGATTGTAACTGAGGGTGTTTACTTTGTAATAGCTATAACCTACTTTTTAATTGCTTTAATATATTACTTTTTACAGACAGTCTTTCTTCACCTTGAGGCTTATATCTGTTATAAGACTATTATCTCTCCCAATTGCTGTTAAAAGTTGGCATAACGACGTTTTTGTTCGATTGGCTCAGGCAGCGGCCAGTGCTGCTAAAGAAACAGGCTGTTGGCTGTGCCTTCCTTCCCTAAACCTGCACATGAGAACTCGAATCCTAATTCCTCGCTTTATCCTTCTGTGCCTTTTTTTTTATTTTACCCAAGTGTTTATTTGTCCTGGTATAGTTTATGGTAGTGAATATCCTTTCACTTTTCTCCATAACCATAGGTTTATGCTGCTTTAGTAGATTTGTGTAATTATCAGAATTCAGAGGCTCCAGTTTACTCCCATTTTAAGGAAAGATCGAGATTAGAAAGCTTGTGTATTTATAATAACCCCCATACTGAAAAATGACTGGAAAAAGCAAATCAGACTATTCCCTTTCCCTTTTCCCCAGTGGAAATTGTAGTAATGTGTGCCTCCTGTTGGTACGTGTTCCTCTGTGGAGGATCCAACTGTCTAGAGAAAAATTCTAATGCTAAACCTTTTACTTCATCTTACTTTGTTTAGATGGATGGAATATGAAAGGGTATGCACCTTGTGCACCCTTGAAGTCCCATTAACTCTCTAGTCCCATAATGAAAATCACATTGGGTAAATAATGCTACAGCTCCAAAGCAGCTGGTGCATATTGATTTTGCTCATTTCTGTAACACGGTGGGTAATTCCCGCACTCTGCATTTGTTCAAATGAAAGGGCCGTGTTACTCCTCTAATTCAGCCTAGGGCTGTGAATAATGCCCCCAGTTGTTGATGATGTACAACATGGTGAAGATGGCTTCAGTGGTGCATGATGAAGAACCAGATGACATCTGGCTAATAGATTATAGATAGATAGATGTTATATAGATAGATGATAGATAGATAATAGATAGATGATAGATAAATAAATGATAGATAGATGATAGTCAGATAGGTAGGTAGGTAGTCAGGTAGGTAGGTAGGTAGTTAGGTAGGTAGTTAGGTAGGTAGATAGGTAGGTAGATAGATAAATAGATGATAGATAGATAGATGATAGATAGATGATAGATAGACAGATAGATAGATAGATAGATAGATAGATGATAGATAGATAGATAGATAGATAGATAGATAGATAGATAGATAGATAGATAGATAGATAGATAGATAGATGATAGATAGGTAGATAGATAGATAGATGATAGATAGATAGATAGATAGATGATAGGTAGGTAGGTAGGAAATAGGTAGGTAGATAGATGATAGATAGATTAGATAGATAGATGATAGATAGATAGATGATAGAAGATAGATAGGTAGGTAGATAGATGATAGATAGATAGATGGATAGATAGATAGATAGATAGATAGATAGATAGATAGATAGATAGATAGATAGATAGATAGGTAGGTAGATAGATAGACAGATAAAAGCAGTGAGTTTAATGGCCCAAGAAACAAATAGGTGACCATGCCACCATCGAGGAAACAGAGTCCATGATAAAGATGACTTAAGTCTACACAGAAGAATGATATTAAAGATATCAAAGGATTTTCAATTGATCAAAAGGAGGGAATGATATAGAGATCTTAAAACTACATGAGTTGCTTGGCTGGTGTAAGGAAGCTAAGGTGGAGTCCAGGCCTAGAGAATCTGTGGAACTAGAAAACTGAACTGGTTAATAAATATAGAGAGTAAGGGCAGTTTTGTCTGTTATCTGGTATTTAAGGAAATGTTTTCTTTTTAATCAAGCAAAAATGAATGTTGTCAGTTTGTTTCCAGCCAGGGTTTATGTAACCTTTACTTTTAAAAATGGAAATTTGCCAAATCTCCTGTAAATCCCCCTCTTTAAAATACTTGTAATGTCACTAAGCAGTAATTAATCAGAAAGCATATATTGCCAAGTGGAAACTAGTCAACAAAAACTGTTTAAAGAATCACTCTAAATATCCCACTCTGGTTACTATTCCTTTAACGATGACATGCCCATGATAAACAAGTCAGAATTTTTCTCAACTTAATTTCCTTCTGTAATAACATATTAACGACTCCAGCACTGTGATTTAACAAATTCATTAGTCTCTTGTGCCCAGTGCAAGCTGATGGTTCCCACATTCAAATTGTTTTCTTTGCCTTGGCTTAATAAAGATCTATCCTATTTGGATTTGAGTCTGGTGTCTTTTCCCCCTACCATAATCACAAATTTATTTGTTATGTTAACATGTTGTTCTTCCTTCTTTACCCACATAACATGCTCTAAGTTCACTGAAAATATGAATTAGAAAACGTGTCAATACTTTCTTCTGGTTCTTAAAATGGTTTTTCACCATGACGTTCTCCATCAGTTATCACCTATAATAAATCCTTTAGTCTTTCTAATTATGCATCATAAATATCTTTCCTTCATTTTTCCTTCCTGCCATTCTCCACCTTCTCTTTCTTTATTCATTTTTTCATCCATTCTTGCTTTCCAGCAACTATCTTTGCATTTAAATATGATCAACAAAATCTGTACGGAGGACATTAGGACTGTAAGGAGGGCACTAAGTATTGAAGAGTAAGGAAATCAAATTAAATGCTAACAAATCAAAATCGTCTAGTATACGTACATGTTTGATTACAGAATAGATAACTAGAAATACTTGTCTCAGTCAAATTGCTTGATACATGACAAATAAATCATTCATAGTGTCAACAGGGACACAAAAACCAAAAACCAAGCCCCATTGCCTTTGAGTCCATTCTAACTCATAGTCACCCTATAGGACATAGTAGAACTGCCTCATAGAGCTTCCAAGTGTCACCTGGTGGATTCAAATGACCAACCTGGCTTAAATTTCTATATCTCATCACAGGGAAATTTCATGTAAGGTAGCTATTGATTTTATATTACTTGAAATTTAAGACAAAGGTATTTACGAGTAGATCAACAGTTGAGCTGTTCTTGTTAGGTATCTTCCAGTGGGTTCACACTGATAGTGACACCATGGTCAAAGAGAAAAACTGTTCCTGGTCCTACTCCAGCCTCAGAGTCATTGCTAAACTTGATCCCATCATTCAGCCACTGTGTCCATCCATCTCATTGAGGGTCTTTATCTCTTTCACTAATCCTGTACTTTACCAAGCATTATGTCCTTCTCCAAGGAATGTTCCCTCCTGATAATACGCCCAACGTATGTGAGATGAAGTCTTGCCATCCTCACTTCTAAGGAGGATTCTGGTTGTACTTCTTGCAAGACAGATTTGTTTGTTCTTCAGGCAGTCCGCGGTATTTTCAATATGCTTCACCAACACCATAATTCAAAAGCATCAATTATTTTTGGGCCTTCCTTCTTTATTTTCCAGATTTTGCACACATGTAAGGTGATTTAAAATACCATGGTTTGGGTCAGGCATACCTTAGTATTCACAGTGACATCTTTGCTTTTTAACACTTTATAGAGGTCTGTTGCAGCAGATTTGCCCAATGCAGTGGATCGTTTGATTTCTTGACTGATGATTCCACAGATGTTGAATATGGATCCAAATAAAATGAAATCCTTGACAACTTCAATATTTTCTCCGTTTATCATGATGTTGCTTACTGGTCCATTTGTGAGAATTTTTGTTTTAGTAATAGGGAGGGGTAATCCATACTTAAGGCTGTTGTCTGAATTTCATCAATAAGCGCTTCAAGTCCCTTTTACTTTCAGCAAGCAAGATTGTGTCATCTACATATCTCAGGAAGCTGATGAGTCCTTCTCCAATCCTGATGCTGCATTTTTCTTCCTATAGTCCAGTTTATTGGATTATTTGCTTGGCGTACAGATTGAATAAGCGTGGTGAAATGATACAGCAGTGATGTACACTTTAGTGATCTTAAACTGTGCCTGTCCCCTTGTTCTATTCCAACCATTGCCTCTTAGTCTAGGCACAGGTTCCTCATGAGCACTATTAAGTGTTTTGGAACTCTCATTTTTCACAGTGTTATCCATAATTTGTTATTATCTGCACAGTCAAGTGTGTTTGCATAGTCAATGAAACTGAAGTACACATCTTTCTGGTATTCTCTGCTTTCAGCCAGGATCCATCTGACGTGAGCAGTGATATCCTTCAACCTCATCCTCCCCTGAACCCTCAAGGAACTCAAATTGTATTCCTTTTAAATCTTCTTTAAGTTTTGGAAACAAAAAGAAGTCTGAAGGGGAAAAATCAGGGCTATAGGGTAGATGGAGTTAGTTTTCCCAGTGAAATTCTCAAAGAACGTTACCCTCGAAGAATGAGCAGATACATTGTACTGATGGAAAAAAAAAAAATTCTTTGGAACAAGCTTTCTGTCTTTTTCTCACCAATGCAGTTTTCTGTTTTCTTAAAACTTCTTCATAATAAGTCCCTGTGATTGTCCTGTGTCCTTTGAGAAAATCTGTCAAGATTACCCCTTTGAACTCACTCCCCCCAAAAAAGTACAGTCACCATAACCTTCTGAACAGCCTTCCCTCTTTTGGCTCATTCTTGAGGTTTTCCTGACCTTTCTTAAAATGCTTGATCTATCTGAAAACTGTTGTTTTATGTGGAACAGGATTCCCATAAACTTGTTGTAAAATTTCAGTTATTTGGAAAGATGTCCACTTAAGAATTTGTTAAAATTTTGATATTAGCCTTGAACTCAGAATCATTTTTTTCCATGGCACAAAAAGTATCTTTTTTTCTGTAAGGCTTCCTAATGAGACTAAGACAAATGTATTACTGAGAGAACTTTTTTGCAGCCGTACACTGATAACAGAGACATGTTCAAATACATTTTGTTTGGAATAAACTTTTGCATGAATGAACTGGAACCCTGATGGCAATACCTTTCTACTTACCCTTGTAGAGGAGGGTCACAATTAGTTTATTTCAATCCAGTACCAAGCAGTTCAAAATACTTTATATTGACATGTCAGTGGTCACCATTTTTAAAGAAAATCAAGACCTTTCGGGAGACAACCCAGTCAAGAAAACACCAATCTGATTCACTCAAAGCCCAGTCAAATTGCAGACAGCAGTAAAATAGATACTTGTGGTTATTTATTAAGACGTTGTTGTTATTGGGGTATGTTTCCTGTTTATCCAACTTCTAGATGGTAATCTTTGAACAGCTCTTTTGTTCTGCCAGCACAGTTCACCCTATCTGTCTCCCAGGGGAAGATTCATGACAAGGACCTCCTTCCAGAACTGACAGAGAAAGCCTTCCCCTGCAGATGGTGCCCTGAATTAGAACATCTGAACTACTAGACTATGAGAGAATAAATTTTTGTTTGTTAAAGCCATCCATTATGCTAAAATTATTTTTAACTGCTTGTTTACTAGATTCTTATTTACCAGTTTAAAATATTTTCTTAGGGCAACATCTATGCTAAAGCAAAGTAGAGAAGAAAGAAATCAAGTTAAATGATAACAAATCAAAATTATCTAGTCCACTTCACATGTTTTAGTACATCATAGTTAAGAGTTTATTTTCACAGTAGAATTGATGGATAACAAAAGACAAATAAATTATTCATGTGTTAATAGATCACAATAACTCTTTAACTCTAATGTTATTCACACTGTTGTTTCAGGCTTAGAAAATGCAACGGGAAAACAATTGAGAAGATGCTTGTCCTTAAAAAAACTGACAGAAGCAATCACATGTTTTATTGATCAAAAGTGTATTCAAATTTATCATTGTGGAAGTATAAGGGCCTATGAAATCATATAAGTAAGCAAAGCATAGGAAGCAAAGAATGTTGGGAAAGAAATGACACTTAACTGGATATCTAAAAGAGGATTAATTTGTCTCAGTATATATAATGTGATAGTATCTAACTTATAATTAGCCTCTGCCTTGGAACCAAAAGGAACATATTTATGTTTATTAAAAATGTTATCAAGTGACATTACCTTTTTTACTAAAACAAGGTTGAATATTGAATAATGAATATAAAGTTGGCATCAATTTTTAAAAACCCTACGGAAGGCACTTTTTACCTCTTGGTTCCTCAAGCTATATATCAAAGGGTTAAGCATGGGGGTGACTAAAGTGTTAAAACACAGAGGCCATTGTGTCAGTATCATATGAGTGAGCAGATTTGGGCTGCACATACATAAATAATAAAGTCCCGTAAAACACAACCACCACTGTCAGATGAGAACCACATGTGGAGAAAGCTTTTATCCTGCTCTTGGCAGGATGCATTCGAAATATGGCTTTCAGAATCAGCAGGTAGGACAGCAGGACAACCAGGAGGGAGGATATCAAATTAAATGCTGAAAACATTATGATCAACCCCTGTACCTCTTGTGCATTTGAGCAGAGCATAGGTATCAAGGGGACATCATCACAGTAGAAATGACTGACGACATTAGAGCCACAGAAGGTCAATGTGAAAATCTTAATGGTGAACATCAGAGACTGAAAGGTACTATAAATGTAAGGAATACCCACAAGCACACTGCAAAGTCTTGGGGACATGATAACATTATAGAGCAGAGGGTTACAGATGGCCACATAGCGGTCATAGGCCATGGCTGACAAGATGAAAAGTTCACTAATAATGAACAAAAGGAAGAAAGCCAGCTGTGTGGCATATTCATAATAAGAAATGGTATTTTTATCCACAACAAAATTTACCAGCATCTTGGGACAAATGACAGCAGCATTACCAAGATCAATGACGGCCAGGTGTCTGATGAAAAAATACATAGGCGTGTGAAGGTGGGAGTCCACCTTGGTCAAGATGATCAGGCCTAGGTTTCCCATCACTGTAATCATGTAGATGAGGAGGAAGACCCCCAAAAGGGGCAGCTGCAGTTCAGGGAACCTTGTGACTCCAATAACAATGAATTCAGTCATCACCGTTAGGTTCTTTTGGTTCATTTAGTCCAATTATCTCTTCTGAGAAAAAACAGATATGCTTGTATTATCTTTCATATAGCATCGTTTAAACAAACAGGAGGCAAGAATTCTACCACTGAACCACCGATGCTTTCTTCCTTCATATGTGTGGTGAGAAAATTAATTTTTACATCTTACTTTAATAATCTTTAGAATCTCCTTCATCCCAAAATCGGAGGGGTCCATATAAAACAGTATTTACTGATACAACATAGATTAAATTCTAAAGTAGATCAACAGTATTTGTTATTTCTATCCATTAGTAACAAACACATGGTTTTATTAATATAGAAATATCATACTTTATTTTATCTGCACAATGTCATCAGCATTTTACTTTAGAGCCCTTCTTTTTTTTTGGTCTGAGAATATTTATAAGATTGGTATTCCTAAAGAGAGTGAAAAAGATAACATGAAGTTAGTGGAACTTAAGTTTTATGACCCCTCATTAGCTCTGGCCCCTTCCAAGACCTTTAGCAAGGCCTTAGCAATGCATTCATGTAGTGATGTATCCTGGAAAGTGCCCTGAAAGAAGAATATTTTAACCATGATCAGTTAAAGGCACACTCTCTTGCCATTCCAACATCCTTTCAATTACACTTCACCAAATATCAGTTTGCCTTGGAGTACCAGTAGGCATTTCCGGGTTCCAAATAAATGGGATTTGAGTTAATGATATTTGAGGATTAAAAGGTATATTTTTATGGTTCAAAACAATGACATATATCATTTAATAATGCTATTATTCTTGTGTTAAAATAGCTTCTAAGAACATGCCTACCACCCAGTATGCTGAAATGTGTCTTGAATTTAAGAAAGTTTATATTTATAGATTTTATAATGTTCATCACCAAGATCATTTTGTCTATAATTTTGTTCCTATTTATTTCCCATTCTAAATATTCACATTTCTGCTTCAATTTGTATTTATATTTCCTTTTTAGTGGAAACCTTCAAATTTGTATAAGATTCAAGACACAGATGATATGAATCCATTCCTGCTAAAATCAATGGTCTATATCAAAATCCAGAGATTTGTACTACTTAATTGAATGTGGTCTATTTCTTCTAACATAACAGCGTGGAGATGAAAGGTTCCATAAGGTATTTAGAATATGCACTTTTGCATTTATATCATCATATATCCTAACTATCAATTTATTTCTGGAAATCTACCGCAGAGAACTTACAGGGTAAAAGACTGTGATTTCCAGATATCTTAGTGATAACACCTGCCCTTTCATTTCATAACATTTTGCGGAGAATGTCAGTAAATCAATGTGGAACTTCCTTGATTGGAATTAATGAAGCTCCTTTAGCTTAACCCACTGGGATTCCCTTTTACATCTTCTCACATTCATTGCCTCTTAATGAAAACTTAGGATTCTGTAAGCATGAGTTTTGATTGGAACAGTAAGTAGGTTTCCAAATATTCACTAACATGAAATACTGCACAGAAATATTACAGCATGATAGCATGTCCTGTGAAAATACCAGGTAGAAAATTACTGGCCTCTGACAAGATCTTAGTTTGTGGCAGGGATCTGCTGAAGTCCTGAGGTGGACTACAGACAGGTATCTGCTAAGGATGACTTTTTATCCTGTGGCTTGCTGGAACCTTCAGGAGAAAGGTAGTAATTCTAGGAGTCTGATAAATTCTGGTTCAATTTTGCCAGCCTGATCCAGAAGACTGGGGGCAATACTGGATATTGTGAGTCACCTTCACCCCTTCTTCCTCAAAAAGGTTGTGTGCTGTTTCTGCAGTAAGTTTCACTCTCTCCTCTGGGTCTTTCTTCTTCCACAGTATAACAACTATAAGCCTAACCCCTTTTGAAAACTTTATTTCAAATTTGCTCTATTGTAAGTTCTGATATCATAGATATTTACTGTAGAATACTTGATTGAGCAAATAAATTTGAATTTCTAGTTCCATCCTACCATCTTTAGTTCTTCAATGTTCTCTAAGAATTATTCTAGTGTGTATTGAGTCTATCAACGTCTTCAGCATCAGCCACTACCTCCCTATCAAGATTCTGGATTCTTTGACCCACTCATTCTCCTTTTTGGAAAAAAAGTATCTCCGATTTGTTCTGAACATCTAAATGTGTACATTTTAAATATCTCTGAGTATGGGTCATCCTTAATGCAAGCAGAATATAGAAGTTTGTAAATAAATAAATAATTTCTCAATCCTGATACATGATAATGTCAGGTAGGTATTATTTTAGGTGTAGGGAGTTCTTTATATCACCATAACTCTTAAAAATCATACTATTTCCTAGTCTACTTCATCAGTTTATAACACCCATTCAGAAAAATCAGTATTAAGCAACTAGTAGAGAAAATAAACAACAAACATCATCATCGTGATCAACAGCAACAACAAAAATGCATGTTTTCATGGGAAATTCTTACGCAAAAAGTGTTCAACATTAATGAAATGTTCCACGGTGTATACTTATACTAACAAGATTCATTGCTTAACAAATATTTCATTGGACAAACTTGCAATAAAATAATATTTATTAAATATTACAGCAACAGGTACAGGAGCCTTGGTCATATTTATACTAGAAAATTGTTTACTTTTGAGAAATTCAAAATGTATCAGTGTGTTCTGTATTATATCTTGCATTCTAATCTTAATTTGTTGTTGTTCTTCATTGCTCTTGAGTTGGTTCTGACTTACAGTGACTGCATGTATAACAGAACAAAATTATGTCTATTCCTGTGTCATCTTCATGGTCATTGGTATGTCTGAGTCCACTGTTGGGCCTACTGTGTCAATCCATCCCATTGAAGTGTCCATCTACCTACCATCCTATTGGGTCCCTAATTTAATAAATATGATGCCATTTTCTAGTAATTTTCCTTTCCTGATGTGTCCAAAGTAGGAGTAACATTAATAAATTATATTAAATTAAATTGGGGATGAAATTTTGAGGTATTTCTATCTCCCTCATCACTTTCAGTAATGAAATGTCACTATCAGTTACCCCAAATCAAATAGAGCTCTGGGTACACACTAAAGTTTTAGGATTTAGTGTCCTTAAAACATCATAGAGCTTCATGGAATCCTAGTTAACAAAAGAGGAAATGAATGTTTGCAGTGAAGTTGAAGGGATCAGCAGCGAGTGGCCATAATAGTGTGTGTAGTTAGGAATCATGGAAAATGACCAATATCCAGTTGACAATCAGAACCAAAGACAATTCTTACACTCACCTGGAGTACAGAATCAGCTTTTCTTTTCTTGAATGATTCTCTTGTTTTGTTTGGTAGGAGGAATTTATGATTTTCCTTCTCTTTGCCATGTTCCCTGAGGAATTAGCCTGTATTTCAGTAGTTATACCCAAATCATCTGAGGGAGCTAAAAAAAAAAAAAAATTGCCTTGATTTCTCTGTTAATTATCTAAGATGAACTACATATTCCCCAGAGAAAAAATAAGGGGTAATTTGATGAAAGAAACAAAAGACAAGTGATATTTATAGTCCCATGGGATGTACATGATGTAAACATATTCACACTCTTACACAGTCAAGAATTATAGATACAAAAACCTAGATGTAAATCCATCCATGAGTAAATGAAATTTGACAAAGGGCCAAAGTCCATTAAACAGGGAAAAAATGGTCTCTTTAATAACTGGTGCTGGCATAACTGGATGTACATCTGTAAAAGAAAACATACCTCATACCATACACCAAAGCTAACTCAAAATGGGTCAAAGACCTAAATAAATAACCTAAAAAGATAAAGATCATAGAAGAAAAAATAGGGACAATGCTGGGGGACTTACATAATGCATAAATGGTATCAAACCCTAAGTAACAATGCACAAACACTGGAAAAGAACTAGATAACTTGGCGCTCCTAACAATTAAACACCTATGCTCATCAAAAGACTTGACAAAAAGAGTAAAAAGAGAACCTACAAACTGGGGGGGGGGGGCGGGGGGAAGCTATGACATGTCGGACAATGGTCTAATCTCTAAAATCTAGAAGATACTGCAACACCTCAACAACAAAAACACAAATTATCCAATTAAAAAATGGGCAAAGGTCATGAAAAGGCACTTCATCAAAAGACATTCAGGTGACAAACAGACATATGAAGAATTAAATGCATGAGATCACTAACCATTAGAGAAATGCAAATCAAATCTACATTGAGATACCATCTCACCCCAACAGTATTAGCACTAAATCAAAAAACACAAAATAACAAATGTTGGAGAGGTTGTGGGGTGATAGAAACTCTTAGGCTCTGCTGGTGGGAATGTAAAATGGTACAAACATTTTGGAAGATCATATGATGCTTCTTTAGAAAGTTTGAAACAGAAATACCATACAATCCAGCAATCCCACTCCTATGAATATACCCTAGATAAACAAGAGCCATCCCATGAATAGACATATGCACATTCATGTTCATTGCAGCAACATTCACAATATAGCAAAAGGATGGAAACAACTAAGTGCCCATCAACAGATGAATGGATAAACACATTATTGTACATACGTGCAATGGAATACAATGCAACCATAAAGAGCACTGTTGAATTCTGGAAACATCTCACAACACAATCTGGTGGGCACTATACTGAGTGCAATAAGTCAGTCATGAAAGGACAAATATTGTACAAGACCATTATTATAAGTACTCAAAAAAAAGATTTACACGTGGAAAAAAAACATTCCTTGATGTTTATGAGGGTGGGGAGGGGAGGAGGAGGGAAAATCACTAATTAGACAGTAAACAAGTGTAAACTTAGGTGAAGGTAAGGATAACACATGTCCTTGTTATTGTTAGGTGCCTTCCAGTTGGTTCCGATTCATAATACCCTTATGCATAACAGAATGAAACACTGCCCGGTACTGTGCCATCTTTACAATTGTTCTTACACAGCCACTGTGTCAATCTACCTCGCTGAGGGTCTTCCCCTTTTCCACTGACCCTGTACTTTACCAAGCATGATGTCCTTCTCCAGGGACCGATCCCTCCCGAAAACATGTCCAAAATATGTAAGACACAGTCTCGCCACCCTTGCTTCTAAGGAGCATTCTGGTTGTACTTCTTCCAAGGCAGATTTGTTCATT
Organism: Elephas maximus indicus; assembly: GCF_024166365.1. Taxonomy (NCBI): domain Eukaryota; kingdom Metazoa; phylum Chordata; class Mammalia; order Proboscidea; family Elephantidae; genus Elephas; species Elephas maximus. The sequence continues at coordinate 78,531,456 of NC_064838.1, read as the reverse complement.
CTTTTGGCAGTCCATGGTACATTCAATATTCTTCACCAACACCACAATCCGAAGGCATCAATTCTTCTTCAGTCTTCCTTATTCATTGTCCAGCTTTCACATGCATATGATGTGATTGAAAATACCATAGCTTGGGTCAGGCGGACCTCAGTCTTCAAGGTGACATCTTTGCTTTTTAACACTTTGAAGAGGTCTTTTGCAGCAGATTTTCCCAACGCAATGCGTCTCTTGATTTCTTGACTGCTGTTTCCATGGCTGTTGATAGTGGATCCAAGTGAAATGAAATCTTTGACAACTTCAATCTTTTCTCTGTTTATCACGATGTTGCTTATTGGTCCAGTTATGAGGATTTTTGTTTTCTTTATGTTGAGGTGTAGTCCCTACTGAAGGTTGTGGTCTTTGACCTTCATCAGTAAGTACTTCAAGTCCTCTTCACTTTCAGCAAGCAAGGTTGTGTCATCTGCATAAAGCAGGTTGTTAATGAGCCTTTCACCAATCCTTACTCCCTGCTCTTCTTTGTATAGTCCACCATCTCAGATTATTTTCTCAGCATACAGATTGAATAGGTATGGAGAAAGGATACAATCCTAACGCACACCTTTCCTGATTTTAAACCACTCAGTATCCCCTTGTTCCATCTGAACAACTGCCTGTTTATATAAAGTTTCCTCATGAGCACAATTAAGTGTTCTGCAATGTTGTCTGTAATTTGTTATTATCCACACAGTCAAATGCCTTTGCATAATCAATAAAATGCAGGTAAACATCCTTCTGGTATTCCCTGCTTTCAGTCAAAATCCATCTGACATCATCAATGATATCCCTGGTTCCACTCCCTCTTCTGAATTCAGCCTGAGTTTCTGGCAGTTCCCTGTTGATATATTGCTGCAGCTGCTTTTGAATGGTCTTACAGCAAAATTTTGCTTGCATGTGATATTAATGATATTGTTCAATAGTTTCCACATTCGGTTGGATCACCTCCCTTGGGAATAGACATAAATATGGATCTCTTCCAGTCAGTTGGCCAGGAAGCTGTCTTCCATATTTCTTGGCATAGACGAGTGAGCACTTCCAGGGCTGCATCCATCTGTTGAAACATCTCAGTTGGTATTCTGTCAATTCCTGGAGCCTTGTTTTTTGCCAGTGCCTTCAGTGCAGCTTGGAATTCTTCCTTCAGTACCATTGGTTCCTGATCGTATGCTACCTCTTGAAATGGTTGAATGTTTACAATTTTTTTTTGGTGTAATGACTCTGTGTATTCCTTCCATCTTCTTTTGATACCTCCTGCATTTTTTAATATTTTCCCCATGGAATCTTTCACTATTGCAACTCGAGGCTTCAATTTTGTCTTCAGTTCTTTCAGTTTGAGAAATACCGAGAATGTTCTTCCCTTTTGATTTTCTATCTCCAGCTCTTTGCACATGTCGTTATAATACTTTACTTTGTCTTCTCTAGCTGCCCTTTGAAATTTTCTGATCAGTTCTTTTACTTCATCATTTCTTCCTTTTGCTTTAGCTGCTCAACATTTGAAAGCAAGTTTCAGAGTCTCTTCTGACATCCATCTTGGTCTTTTCTTTCTTTCCGGTCTTTTCTTTCTTTCCTGTCTTTTCAATGACCTCTTGCTTTCTTTATGTATGATGTCCTTGATGTCATTCCACAACTTGTCTGGTCTTCAGTCATTGGTGTTCAACGTGTCAAATCTACTCTTCAGATGGTCTCTAAATTCAAATGGGCTATACCCAATGTCGTATTTCGCTCTTGTAGATTGCTCTGATTTTCTTCAGTTTCAGCTTGAACTTGCATATGAGCAATTGATGGTTTGTTCCACAGTTGGCCCCTGGCCTTCTTCTGACTGATGATATTGAGCTTTTCCATTGTGTTTTTCCACAGCTGTAGTCAATTTGATTCCTGTGTGTTCCACCTAGTGAGGTACGTGTGTATAGTCGCCATTTACGCTGGTGAAAAAAGGTATTTGCAATGAAGCCTTTGATCTTGAAAAATTCTATCGTTCGATCTCCAGCATTGTTTCTATCACCAAGGCCATATTTTCCAACTCCCGATCCTTCTTCGTTTCCAACTTTCACATTCCAATCACCAGTAATTATCAATGCATCCTGCTTGCATGTTTGATCAATTTCAGACTGCAGCAGCTGATAAAAATCTTCAGTTTCTTCATCTTTGGTCTTAGTGGTTAGTGAGTAAATTTGAATAATAATTGTATTAACTGGTCTTCCTTGTAGGTGTGTGGATATTATCCTATACCGACAGCATTGTACTTCAGGATAGACCTTGAAATGTTCTTTTTGATGATGAATGCAACACCATCCCTCTTTGAGTTGTCATTCCTGGCGAAGTAGGCTATATGATCGTCTGATTCAAAATGGCCAATACCAGTCCATTTCAGCTCAGTAATGCCTAGGATATCAATATTTATGCATTCCATTTAATTTTTGATTATTTCCAATTTTCCTAGATTCATACTTTGTACATTCCAAGTTCCAATTATTAATGGGTGTTTGCAGCTGTTTCTTCTCATTTTGAGTCATGCCACATCAGCAAAGGAAGGTTCTGAAAGCTTTACTCCATCCACGTCATTATGGTCAAGTCTATTTTGAGTAGGCAGCTCTTCCTCAGTCATCTTTTGAGTGCCTTCCAACCTGGGGGTGCTTATCTTCTGGTACTAGATTAGACAATGTCCTACTGCTTTTTATAAGGTTTTCACTGGCTAATTCTTTTCAGAAGTAGACTGCCAGGTCCTCCTTCTTAGTTTGTCTTATTCTGGAAGCTCAGCTGAAACCTGTCCTCCATGGGTGACCCTGCTGATATCTGAATACTGGTGGCATAGCTTCCAGCAACAGAACAACACACAAGCCCCCACAATACAACAAATTGACAAACACGTGAAGTGGGGGACAACACGTAATATAAGGGAAATCAGCACAACTGGGCAAAAGCAAAAGCATAGCTGTTTCCTAGACACATCATAACACTTTGAGGGACTGAGTATCTGGGACTGTGGGCTGAGGATCATAGTCTCGGGGGACACTTAAGTCAGTTGGCATAAAATAGTTCATAAAGAAAATGTACTACATCCCACTTTGGTGAGCAGTATCTGGAGTCTTAAAAACTTGTGAGCTGCCATCTAAGACACATCTTTTGATACCATTCCATCTGAATCAAAGGAGTATGAAGAAAATGAAAGACACAAGACAAATACTAATCCAAAGGACTAAAGGACAGCATGAACCAGAGGCTCCATGAGTCTGAGACCAGAGGAACTAGATAGTGCCTATCTACCACCAACTTTCACTCTGAAAAGGATCACAACAGACAGTCCCAGACAGAGAAGGAGAAAATGTAGAAGAGAATTCAAATTCACCAAAAAAGACCAGGCTTACTGGTCTGACAGAAACTGGAGGAATTCCTGCAACTGTGGCCCCCAGACACTCTGCTAATCCAGAAGTGAAACCATTCCCAAAGTCCACTTTTCGGAAAACAATTAGAGAGGCCTATAAAACAAACAAACAAAACACACCTGAAGAATGTGCTTCTTAGTTCAGTCAAATATACGAGACCAAATGGGCAATTCCTGTTCCAAAAGCAAGATGAGAAAGCAGGAAAGGACAGCAACTGGAAAAATGGGCACTGGGAACCCAGGGTGCAAACGGGGAACAAGCTGTCAGATTGTGAGGATGGCAGCCAATGTCACAAAACATTATGTGTATACATTTTTGTATGAGAAATTAACTTGAGTCATAAACTTCCTCCTAAATTACAAAAAAAAAAAATAATAATAATAAAGAATTTTAGATACAATGGGAAAAATAAAGTACTTGTCAGCTCAATCCCAGTAGAACTGGAGCAAAGTCATGATGAAATAGTAAATGCTTTTGTCTTAGGGTTTTTTCTTTGACTTTATTACCCAAAAAAAAAAAATAGAAGGTAGGTATTGAGTTCTAAATATATCATTTAACTCATACATGTGTTAAACTCATTATTTAACCTGTACATTTAACCCATATTATTCCCATATTCAGAGAACGCCAAACTTAGTTAAAATATGTAATTTTCCTGGAGGTGTACAATTAATAACTAGAGGATTTGAAACTAAAACTTCAACACTGCTGGTCTATATCTGTGAATGGGTGATATACACACACATATATATATACCTTTCTTTCCATATGACAAACTGGCAATAATTGTTGTAAGGCAAAGCATTACCACAGTGATTGCCTCAATTGTAGGATTTCCTGAGCTACCACCACTGTTGGATAATGTTTAGTATGACCTCACAGAAATTCTAATCTATTTCTGAGATCTCTATTCTGCTCCCTCAGTTGATTCCAGTGTTTTATGCCAATACTATACTGCCTTAGTTATTGGAGTTTGAAATTATACAGTAGGACTATTCCCAGTTTTTTCTTCTTTTGCTACATTGTTTTGGATAGTGTAGTTGTCTTGCCTAGAAGTATTCATTGATTTCCAAATACATGTTAGAATCATATTGTGAATACGATAACCCCCACCTTCGCCCCTACATGAATCAACTTGATTTTTGTTCCTGGTTTCTAAGCTGGACTGCAGCTAAGATCAATAAGTAGGGGCTGACTAGATCAAGAGGTACTACCTAGAGGCTTGATGCCGACTAAGCCTCGGGATGCACGACATAATATATCATGGCCATGTAGTGAGGCCAATAAAGGCCTTGGAATCAGAGGCTCAGTGGAGCTTCCTAGGTGTTGAGAGATAACATACACTCTCTGAAGGGTAAGCATGTTTCCTGAAGACATGAAAGCTCTGTGCTGAGACCCCTCCCAGGCTTCGCTCTGTGTTTTAGCATCCTTTTTTTCTGCTAGATCAAATATAGCCCATTCCCTGGAGTTTGTGAGACATTTCCACAGATTATTGGACCTAAGAAACAGAGAAGGGGCTGGGACCTGCTGACTTAGCCCTGGGTCAATGAGGATGAATTAACCATGGAAGGAAAGCTTACATTTCCACAAGGTGCAATTGGCATGTGGAGTAGAATTTATCACACATCACACATTTGATGTAAGAGGTGAATCATCTTAGCCCTCTGGACAAGTTTGAAACAATTGTCTGGTGGGACTCACTTGAAAGGTTTTGACATTACTATATCTTTAGATAAATACATGGAAAATTCACGATTTAAAAACATTGAGTCTTCCAGTCTGAATATAATGTATCCCTCTCCATTTGTTTTAGTTTTCCTTAATTTAGCTCAGCTATGTTTTGTATTTTTTTTAGTATACAGGTATTACATGTTTTGCTCAGCTCATTCTTATGTATTTTATAGTTTTCATACCATTGGAAATAGAATTTTAAAAATTTACTTTCCAGTTGTTGGATGTTAATTATTCAATTATCTAGGTAAAGTGCATAAGTACCAAAAATGGTAAGAAAACTATTTTTATTCATTAAGAATATGATACCATACTGGTGTTGTCAAGTCAATTCTGATTCATAGTGACCCTATAGGACAAAGTGGAAATGCCCCATAGGATCTCCAAGGGGCAGCTGGTGGAATTGAATTGTTGACCTTTTGTTTGCCAGCCGAAATCTTAACCACTGTGCCAGCAGGGTTCCAACAACATGATAGTCTAAACAAAAATGTCTAACGAAAATATAAAAACTATTAGTTCTAAAAAGTGAATTTAATAAGATCCCAGTATGTAAAATTAGCATATAAAATACAATTTTATATTTTGTATACTAATTTCACACATCGAGTCATTTTAGGTGTGAAAAAAAATTTTTTTTTTTTATTATGATCAGGCACATTTAAGGAATTAAGCTTGAATTTATAGAGATGATGCTTACAAATCCCTCCCAGGAACCTTACAATATTTTGAGAACTCTAGAAGACAGAACTCACCCATATCTCTGTGTACTACAGGTGAAACCTAGTGGCAAATTCTTGACTTGGCTTTCTATTCACGAGAAGCTTTTGCAAATTCAATCTGAGATTCCGTATAAAAACTTAAAAAGCACATTTAAAAAGCCTATATAATAAGTTACACAGGTATATAAGGACTGCCAAATGAATGAGCTAATCTGTCTTGGAAGAAATATAGCTGGAATGCTCCTTAGAAGCAAGGATGGTGAGACTTCGTCTCATATACTTTGGACATGTTATCAGGAGGAACCAGTCCCTGGAGAAGGACATCGTACTTGGTAGAGGGTCAGCAAAAAAAGGGAAGACCATCATCATGGAGTTGGACTGACACAGTGGCTGCAAAATGGGCGGAAGCACGACAAGAATTGTGAGGATGTCACAGGATGGGGCAGTGTTTCGTTCTGTTGTACATAAGGTTACTAGGAGTGGGAACAGACTCGAAGTGGGAACAACAACAAAATGACAATATAATAAATTATCATTCTTGCTGCACCAATAAATCATGATGACTAGTCTTATTTAAGATCAACAGTAACTTTGCTTTGGAATTGTTTTTGATTAAAAGGGGGGTGGCTGTAGAGAAATTTTATGTTTAAAAAAAAATTATAAAATACCCTTGTGCGCTATCAAATTCTAGCCTGATCATTGTTTTGAGCTATTTTACATCTCTTTGTAAACTATGAAGGAAGGTCCAGGAACCTTATGATATTTTGAGAACTCTAGAAGAGAGGAACTCACTCATATTTGTGGGTTCTACAGTGAAATCTAGTGGCAAGTTCTTGACTTGGTTTTCAATTACAAAAAAAAAAAAAAAAAAAAAACCCTAGATATTGTAGTTTGGGTTCTCTAGACAGATAAAGCCAGTGAGATGTGTATATGTGTATATATCTCTCAAAGGACGGTGATTGTAGAGCTAAAATTTATGTTTAAATAAACTTTAAACATAAATAAAAAAAATTTCTGTTTAAATCAGACTAGAAGCTGATACACACACACACACAGATTTACTTCAAGGGATTGGCTCATGCATTTGTGGGTCTGGCAGGTCCGAAATCCCTAGGTCAGGCAACAAACCAAAGACTTCTTCCAGACAGTAGGCCAGAGAATTCTGCAAGCTTACGTCCCAAGATACTTTTGTTTCTTTATTTACCTCTTTATTATCCGTTGTACTTTCCCAGCTACTATCTATACATTTAGAGTATGGTCATGAGAATCAGCATATCCCTCACTAGATATCAAAAAAAAAAAAAGATATCAAAGGAGGAAGGAAATCAAGTTAAATGCTAGCAGATCAAAATCATCTCATCTACATATGTGTTTGATTACAGAATAGATAGCAAGAAATGTTTATCACAGTCAAATTGGTAGATAACAGGACAAATTATTCGTGGTGTTAACAGGGGCACAGATAACTCTTTTTCAGCCTCAGAAAGCACAATGAAAATGTGATTCAGAAGATCCTTTTTATTAAAAAAAAGAAAAACACCTAATATACCAAGAGATATATTACGTGTGGCGTAGTGGTTAAGTGCTACGGCTGCTAACCTAAGGGTCGGCAGTTCGAATCTGCCAGGCACTCTTTGGAAACTCTATGGGGCAGTTCCACTCTGTCCTATAGGGTCACTATGAGTCCGAATCGACTCCACGGCACTGGTTTTTTTTTTTTTTTTTATGTACCAAGGGAGAGTTTAATAAGGGTTCCAGAGTATGAGCCCTATTGAATCACTTAAGAAAGCATTTAAACAGAAAAAAGGGATATTGGGGCTAACAAGATATTTAATTTGAGATAAAAATGTAATGATTAATATAAATTTGAATGATTATAAGGAAAATAATCTATTTGTCTGTGCTTTATAATTACTTTTTTCTACGGAACCAAAGAGAATGTGGAGTCCTGTGGTGCAATGGTTAAGAGCTCGCCTGCTAACCAGAAAGGTTGGAAGTTCGAATCCACCAGCCACTCCTTGAAAACCCTAGGGGCAGTTCTGCTCTGTCCTATAGCATCAACATGACGGCACATAACAACGACAACAAAAAAGAGAATGTAATTATATGTACTAGAAATATGATCAAATAACATTAGCCTATTTCATAGTTTATTAGAAAATAATGTACATTTTGTACTAAATACAAATTTTACATGGATTCTTAAAGACCCCTTGGAAGGCCTTTTTCACCTCTTTGTTCCTTAAGCTCTATGTATATGAAGGGGTGAACATGGGGAAGAGCCCTGGTGGTGCCGTGGGTAAGAGCTGCGCTGAGCTAAGGCTGCTAACCAAAAGGTCAGCAGTTTGAACCCTGTGGGGCCCTTCTACTCTTTCCTCTGGGTGACTCTACAGCAGTGGGCTTTTAAACATGGGACTAATTAAGGTGTGAAACACAGAGGCAATTCTGTCACTGCGAAAAGAATGAGCAGATACAGGCTGTACCTACGTCAATAGTAGGGCCCCACAGAACATAACCACTACTGCCATATGAGAACCACATGTTGAGGAAGACTTTTTACCCCGTTCAGCAGAACACATTCAAAATATGGCCATCAGAATCAGCATGTAGGACACCAGGGTTACCAGAAGGGAGGACATCAAATTAAATGCTGAAGATATTAAGAGCAACCATTCTACTTCCGGTGCATTTGAGCAGAGTAACAGTGTAAATGGAGTATCATCACAGAAGAAACCGTATATTGCATTAGAGCCACAGAAGGTCGATGTAAAAATTGTACTGATGTTTATTAGAGACTGCACAGTACAGAAGAGGTGTGAAATATCCATGAACACATGACCAAGTGTCTGGGATGTAACTTTATAGAGAAGAAGGTTACAGATGGCCACATAGCAGTCAGGCCATGGCTGCCATGATGAAGAGTTCTGTGATCATGAACAAAATAGTAGAAAACCATCTGTGTGGCACATGCATAATTGGAAATATTAGTTTGATTCACAACCATATTTCCTAGACTGTGGGGGTAAATAACAGTAGAATTACCAAAATCAATCAAGGCCAGTTTTCTGACAAAAAAATACGTAGATGAGTAATACTTTTTGGTCCTGTGGCTGACTATAATGTTCAGGAGAGTGGCAGTAATCTAGGAATCTTCTCATTTTGGTGTGATTTTACAAGCCTCGACCAGGAGATTTAGTGAAGGACATTACTGATGATTCATGAGCCACTTCCAACCCTTCTTCCTAGACAAATAGTGGTGACAAAGAATATTGAATATACCATGGACTGCCAAAAGAACAAACAAATCTGTCTTGGAAGAAGTACAACCAGAATGCTCCTTAGAAGTAAGGATAGTGAGACTGCGTCTTACATACTTTGGGCATGTTGTCAGGAGGGATCAGTCCCTGGGGAAGGACGTCATGCTTGGTAAAGTACAGGGTCAGTGGGAAAGGGGAAAACCCTCAGTGAGGTAGATTGACAAAGTGGCTGCAACAATGGGCCCAAGCATAACAATGATTGTACGGATGGCGCAGGACCGGGAAGTGTTTCATTCTGTTGTGCATAGGGTCTCTATGAGTTGGAACCGACTTGACGGCACCTAACAACAACAACAACAGAGACTTCTCAAAACCTACAGAGTGACAAATTTGCTTCCCTGCAGGACACTGTAGCTAAACAGCCTAAGCAGATAAGAGAATTACAGTCTCAAACCCAGTCTAATACTGTTTCTCCGTCTCCTGCCTCTGATTCTTCAGAGGCTGGTTCTCTCTTTCTTTCTTTACCCTCTATGCCTCTTGAAAACCTAGTAATCCCTTGTCAGACCTTCAGAACACCCCTATTTCTCCAGGGATTTTTCAGATCCTCCCTATGCAATTCCCAAAATGACTTTCAAAAATCGTTCTCCTCTGCCTGGAGTAGGCACTTGAGAAAATCTTAAGAGTGGGTAAGGGAGATTATATATATATACACATATACATATATATACACACACACACATATACACACACACACACACATAATATATAAAAAACCTTTGTTCCTTAGACTCATAATGATTTACACAGTATCGTTAAAATTTTTTTTCAGATATTCAAAAAGATCCTGATATGTTTGCTAGGGAATTTAAGGTCTTAATTGATTCATAGCAGCCTGAATTCAATTAGTACACATGCTAGAAAGCCCTGGAGACATTCAAAAGTGATTAGAGCATGCTGACTGGAAAATACTCAGGCTAGTCTTGCTGTAGACCGCAACAGAATGACCAAGGAAATGCTTAAAGATCTCCCAGAAAAAAGGAAAGAAAAAGACTTACATGAAGCTCTTAATAAAGTCTTTTCTCCTGTAGTGAATTAGGCAAAAATCAATTCTTGCACACAAACTAAAAATGGAAGTGTTTTATGCTGGCATTATCTGAACTTTCAGCTTAAGAAAAAGTCATCAGCTTGGTTGGAAAAATCACTTGTGTTTTCAGGATAACAGGTTTGGCTCAGTGAACTAGCTCAAACCATAGAAACCAAACAAACTGCTAAGACAAGTAAATTAATGACCTTAAAGGCACAGCAGCTACAAAACCTACCCATTTCAAAACAGAAGCCTAAATATAAGGATGAGCTAGGACCTACTGAAAATATGTAGTCTAAACACCGCAGTAAAATTACCAGGAAGAAAGAACAACGTCCAAATAGAAAAGTCAAATAAACAGTAAAGCTACTATTATATTTACCTGAAAGCAATTAACAAATAAACTCTACAATGGAAAACACTGTATATAGGAAAGGATATGAATAATCTAGCTTATAAAGCAGCTCTTCTATGTGTCTGTCAGGTTATCATACTGTGGGGGCTTCTGTGTTGCCGTGATGGTGGAAGCTATGCCACCGGTACTCAAATACCAGCAGGCTCACCAACGGAGGACAGATTTCACCTGAGCTTCCAGACTAAGACAGACTAGGAAGAAGGACCTGGCAGTCTACTTCTGAAAAGACTTAGCTAGTGAAAACCTTAGGAATAGCAACAGAACACTGTTTGATATAGTGCCAGAAGATGAGCCCCTCAGGTTGGAAGGCACTCAAAATACTGCTGGGGAACAGCTGCTTCCTCGAAGCAGGGTCAGCCTTAATGACGTGGATGGAGTCAAGCTTTTGGGACCTTCATTTGCTGATGTGACACCACTCAAAATGAGAAGAAAGAGCTGCAAACATCCGTTAATAATCGGAACCTGGAATATACAAAGTCTGAATCTAGGAAAATTGGAGGTTGACAAAAATGAAATGGAAAACATAAACTTTGATATCCTAGGCACTGTTGTTGTTGTTATGTGCTCCCGAGTCGGTTCCACCTCATAGCGACCCTGTGCACAACAGAACAAATACTGCCAAGTCCTGAGCCATCCTCACAACCGTTGCTATGCTTAAGCCCATTGTTGCAGTCACTGTGTCAATCCATCTCGTTGAGAGGCTTCCTCTTTTTCCCTGACCTTCTACTTTACCAAGCATGGTGTCATTCTCTAAGGAGTGATACCTCCTGACATGTGCAAAGTATGGAAGATGAAGTCTGACTATCTTTGCTTCTAAGGAGCATTCTGGTTGTACTTCTTTCAAGACAGATTTGTTCATTCTTTTGGAAATCCATGGTACATTCAGTGCTTTTCTGCAACACCACAATTCAAAGGCATCAATTCTTTTTTTGGTCTTCCTTATTCATTGTCCAGCTTTTGGATGTATATAAGGAGATTGAAAATACCATGGCTTGGGTCAGGTGCACCTTAGTCTTCAAGGTGACATCTTTGCTTTTTAACACTTTAAAGAGTTTTATTGCAGCAGATTTGCCCAATGCTGCATTTTATCATTGCATCCTGATTACATGTCAAAGCTGTGAGATTAAACCCCCCCAAAACAAATTGGTCACCATTTAGAAAATGGAATCCATGCTGAAGATGACTTAAGTCTATACAGAATGCTGTTAAGGTAATCAAAGTTTGTTCAAATGATCAAAAGGAGGGAATGATATAGAGACCCAAAGCTATATGCTTCACTGGAGTAAGGAAGCTAAAATGGAGTCCAGGCCTGGAATACATTTTGTGTAGAAAGTTTGTGGAATCAGAAAACTGAACTGATTAATAATTACGGAGAGCTAGTGCAATTTTGTCTGTTATCTAGTATGTAAGGAAGTGATTTCTTTGTAACCAAGTCAAGAATGAATGTCGTCAGTTCCCCCCCCCCCAGGAAGGCTTTATGTAACCTCTACATTTCCAGAAAAGAATGTTTGGAATATCTTCTTTAACGCCCCCCTCCTTTTATAAGCCCCCTACAGCCACTAATTAGCAATTAGTCAGCAAAGCACATATCACCAATTGGTAACTAACCAACCAAAAAAAACAAACCTAGTGCCTAAAGAAGTCAACAAAAATTCTTTAAACCTGTCACTGTAAAGATCTTGCTTCTGTTATCATGCCTTTAACAATGACGTAGTGAGCAAAAACAAATCAGAATTTTTCTTAACTTTACTTCATTCTGTAATTGCATATTAAACACTCCAGGGCTGTGAATTAAAGGACCCATTAGTTCTTTGTGCCCAGTGAAAGCTGATGATTCCCTCTTTGGAATTATATTCTTTATCTTGGCTTAACAAAGATTCATTTTGATTGGATTTGTGTCTGGGGTCTTTTTCCCCTAGCACAATCGTGAATTTATTTGTCCTGTTCACATGTTCTTCCTTGTTTACCAATATAACATTCTCCAAATTCATTGAAAATGTGAACTAGAAAATGTATCAATATTTTCTTCTGGTTCTTAAAATAGTTTTTCACCATGATTTTCTCCATTAGTTATTACCTATAATAAATCTTTTAGTCTTTCCAATTATGCATCATAAATATCTTTTCTTTTTTTCGTGCATGCTATTCTCCACTTTCTCTTTCTTTATTCAATTTATTTTTATCCATTCTTACTTTCCTAGCTACTATGTATGCATTTAAATATGATCAATAGAATCAGTATATAAGACCCAACGTATCTAAGTACGGAATTATCAAAAGAACAAGGAAATCAAATGAAATGCTAAGAGATGAAAATCATCTAGTATACATATATGTTAGATTAAAGAATAGATAATCAGAAATACTTGTCTCTGTCAAATTGCCTGATAAGAAGACAAATGAATCATTCATGATGCCTACAGGAACACAGGAAACTCTTTGTCTCCAACTTTCCTTACCCTGTTGATTTAAGTTCAAAAAACTCAAAGAAAATAAGATTCAGAAGCTTGCCACCCATAATAAACAGTGACAGGAACAAACAAGTAATTTATTGATGTACAGTGCAGTAAATGTTCCATATGGAGAAGTATGAGCTCCTATGCAATCACATAAGGACACATTGAAACATAAACAAGTAATCTTGGGAAGCACATGACTTTTAATTTAAGATAGAAAATATAAAGGTTAATATAAATTCGAATGAATATAAGGGAAATGAGCCATCTGTCTGTACTTTGTAATTCGTCTCTGCTCTAAAACAAAGAAAATGTAATTATATGCACTAGAAATATGACCAAATGATATCTGCCTATTTCATAGTTCATATAATATTTAATATTAATTACAAAGTTTACACGGATTTTTAAAGATCCTGTAGAAGGCATTTTTTACCTCTTTGTTCCTTAAGCTGTATATGAAGGGGTTAAGCATAGGGATGACTAAAGTGTAAAACACAGAAGTAATTTTGTCAGTGCTAAAAGGATGAGCAGATTCAGGCTGCACGTACATAAATAGTAGAGACCCATAGAACACAATCACCACTGTCAGATGAGAACCACACGTGGAGAAAGCTTTTTTTCTGCCCTCAGCAGAATGCATTCGAAATATGGTTATCAGAATCCACATATAGGACACCAGGACCACCAGGAGGGAAGACATCAAATTAAATGATGCAAACACTATGATCATCAATTCTATTTGCCGTGCATTTGAGCAGAGCAAAGGTATTAAGGGAACATTATCACAGAAGAAATCACTGACAACATTAGAACCGCAGAAAGTTGATGTAAAAGTCTTACTGGTGAGCAACAGAGACTGAAATGTGCAGAAGAGGTATGGAATGGCTGTGAGCGCATGGCAAAGTTTCTGGGTCATGATAACATTGTAGAGCAGAGGGTTACAGATGGCCACATAGCGGTCATAACCCATGGCCGCCAGGATGTAGAGTTCAGTGACAATGAATAAAATGTAGAAAGCCATCTGTATGGCACATTCATAATAGGAAACGGTATTTTGATCCAAAACAAAATTTACTAGCATTTTGGGGTAAATAACAGTAGAATTACCAAGATCAATGAAAGCCAGGTGTCTGATAAAAAAATACATGGGTGTGTGTAGGCGGGAGTCCACCTTGGTCAGGATGATCATGCCTAGGTTGCCCACAACTGTGATCATGTAGATGATGAGGAAGACACCAAAAAGGGGGAGATGTAGTTCATGCCTCTTCGTTACTCCCATGAGAATGAATTCAGTCTGCACTGTTAGATTCTCCGGGCCCATTTAGTTCAGTTATCTCTCCTGAAAAGAAACAAAGGAATTGGTGTTAGCTTTCATGTAGTGTTATCTAAACAAATGATAATATTTGTAGAAACAGTGAAGATTTATTATTCATACTAGAAGACGGCAAGTCCCATATTAGATTTTAAGCTAAAAAAAACTATAGAAGATATTACTTCCAATATTGGAGGATCCATATGAAATCCATTATTCAATGGTATAATGTAAGTTCAGCAATGTTTGGAGCATATATATATTTATAATAAAACTATATGGTTGTTTAATATAGAGACACTAGACTTTATTGAATCTTTACAATGCCATCACTGGTTTTCTTAGTACATTTCCAATTTTCTTTAAAAAATCTTGTGGAAAATTAATGTTTTTAAAGAGACAGGCAGAGCTAATGTGAAGCCAGTAAAGAATAAGTGTCAGGGTTTCTCATTTGCACTGGTTTTGTCAAAGGTCCTGAGGGGGGCCTTAGCAATCCAGTGACATAGTGATATATCTTTGTAAACATTGGGAAATTAAGATATTTTAACTATGGTCAATGAAGTCCACTCCATATCTTTTCATTCTGTCTTCAGTTCTACTGCACCTCACATAATATAAGGCTGCATTAGAGTGTTTGCAAGCGTTTCTGGACTTTGACTAAGGGAAAATTGAAATCATAAGAATTTATTTGATATTTAGTTGGTGCATTTGTATGGAAAAGTCAAAAGCATGTATCATTAAATAATGCTGTTTGTCCTGGTGTTGGAGCGGCTTCCAAGAACACTTTTATCACTCCATATCTTTGCATGTGTGGATATTATCAATAAATATTTTTATTTATGCATTTTGTATTATTTGTGGCTTTTATCAGTTTTTCATAACTGAAACATCTTTTTCTTTTCTAATTATTCACGTGTATGATTCTGTGTGTATTCATAATTTTATTTCATTTCCTTTTTTAAAGAAAAACTCAGAATTTTATTATTTCAAAACACTATATTTGGACCCATTCCCACTAAATTCTTTGATTTATATCAATATTCAAAGATTTTTAGTATTTAAGTCTATGTGCTTTATTTCCTTTAATATAACATTGCAATGATGATACAGAATACATTGCATTTAAAAATACGTATGCAATTTATTGAACCATATACTGGAATTGTCAATTTATTTCTAGAACTGTATAATGGAGAAATTAAAAAGTATACTACTGTGATTTTCAAATACTTCAGTGATAAGTCAAGTTCCCTACATTTCACACAGTGTAACAAGGAAAATCAGTAAATTAAGGTTCCTGTATATTAATACAAATAACTAGAGCCTTCTACATTTGTTTGCCAGCCATGCCCTCTCCCAGCAAGGCTGACTTTTCTTTTTTTTACAACAGGAAAAAAAAATGGCATAGCGGCACTTATGAAAATACCACAACTTATGGAAACACCATGTACAACAGAACGAAACACTACCCATTCTGACACCATCCACAAAATCATTGCTATGCTTAAGCCCATCATTGAAGCCACTGGGTCAATCTATCTCCTTGAGGGTCTTCCTCTCTCTGACCTTCTACTTTACCAAGATTAATGTCCTTCTCCAGGGACTGCTCATTCATGATAACATATCCAAAGTTCCAGAGGCATAGTCTCACCACCATCATTTCTAAGGAGCATTCTGACTATATTTCTTCCAAGAGAGATTAGTTAGTTCTTCTTGCAGTCCTTGGTATATTCAACATTGTTCGCCAACGCCATAATTCAAAGGCATTGATTCTTCTCTGGTCTTCTGTATTCATTGTCCAGCTTTCACATTTATATGAGGAAATTAAAAATACCACGATGTGGGTCAAGTGCACTTTAGTCTTCAAAGTGACATCTTTGTTTTTAACACTTCAAACAGGTCTTTTGCAGCTGATTTGCCCCTTGCAATATGCCGTTTGATTTCTTGACTGCTGCTTCCGCGAATGTTCATTGTGTATCCAAGTAAAATGAAATCCTTGACAACTTCAAACTTTTCTTCGTCTATCATGGTGTTGGTCAAGTCATGAAGATTTTTGTCTTCTTTATGTTGAATTGTGTCTTAGTTATCCCGTGCCACTATAACATAAATACCACAAGTGGATGGTTTTAACAAAGCTGTTTATTTTCTCACAATAAAGTAGGCTAGAAGTCCAAATTCAGGGTATCAGCTTCAGGGGAAGGATTTCTCTCTCTGTAGGACTTCTCATCAATCTTCTCCCAGACTAGGCACTTTTTTGTGCAGGAATCCCAGGTCCAAAGAACATGTCCTGCTCCTGGCAGTGCTTTTTTTGGTGATATGAGGTCCCCCTGTCTCTCTGCTTGCTTCTATCTTTTATATCTCAAGAGATTGCCTCAAGACACAATCCAATCCTATAGGTTGAGTCCTGCCTCACTAACACGACTGCTGCCCATCCTTCTTTATTAACATCATAGAGACAGGATTTGCAACATATAGGAAAATCACACAATATGGGGAATCATGGCCCAGCCCAACTGATACACACATTTTTGGTGAGACATAATTCAATCCATGACAAGGTGCAATCCAATCAAGAGTATAGTCTTTGATCTTCATCAGTAAGTGTTTAAAGTTCTCTTCACTTTCTGCAAGAAAAGTGTCATCTGCACATCGCAGGTTGTTGATGAGTCTTCTTCCTATCCTGCTGCCACATTCTTCTTCATATAGTCCAGCTTGTCGGATTATTTGTTCAGCGTACCATTTGGATAAATATGGTGAAAGGGTACAACCCTGATGCCTACCTCTTTCCTGAATTTAAACCACACAGTATCCCCTTTTAGTGTTGGGATGACTGCCTCTTCATGTATGTACAGGTTCAGTATGAGCACAATTTAGTACTCTGTAATTCCCATTCTTCTCAATGTTATCCATAATTTGTTATGATGTACACACTCGAATGCCTTGCATAGTCAATAACAGTCAGGTCAACATCTTTCTGGTATTCTCTGCCTTAGTCATCTAGTGCTGCTATAACAGAAATACCACAAGTGGATGGCTTTACAAAGAGAAGTTTATTCTCTCACAGTCCAGTAGGTTACAAGTCCTAATTCAGGGTGTCACCTCCAGGGAAGGGCTTTCTTCTCTCTGTCAACTCTGGAGGAAGGTTCTCGTCATCAGTCTTCCCTTGATCTGGGAGCACCTCAGTACAGGAACCTCTCAGGTCCAAATGATGGGCTCTGCTCCCAGCAATGCTGTCTTGGTTGTATGATGTCTCCATGTCTCTCTGCTCACTTTTCTCTCTTTTATATCTCAAAAGAGATTGGCTTAAGACACTATCTAATCTTATAGACCTCATCAGTATAACTGCCAGTAATCCATCTTGTACACCATAGTGATAGGGTTTACAACACATAAGGAAATCACATCAGAAGATAAAATGGTAGACAATCATAGGAGGGAATTGTTACCTAGCCAAGTGGACAGACATTTTGGGGGCGCACAATTCAATCTATGACACTCTGTTTTCTGCCAAGATCCATTTGACATCAGCAATGATGTCCCTCATCCCCAACCTCTTCTGAACCTGGCTTGAATTTCTGGCAGAGTCCAGTCAACGTACTGCAGAAACCACTTTTGAATTATTTTCAGCAAAATTTTGCTTACATGTGATATTAAAGATGTTGTTTTATAATTTCTGTATTCTGTTAGATCACCTTTCTTGGGAATGGGCACAAATATGGATCTTTTCCAGTCAGTTGGCTAGGTTGCTGTCTTCCAAATTTCTTGGCATAGGTAAGTGAGCACCTCCAGCACTGCATCTATTTGTTAAAATATCTCAGATGGTTTTCCATCAATTCCTGGATCCTTGTTTTTTGCCAATGTCTTCAGTGTAACTTCAACCTCTTCTTTCAATACCATCTGTTCTTGGTCATGTGCTACCTCTGGAAATGGTTGAACTTCGACCAATTCTTCTTGATACAGTGACTCTATGTATTCCCTCCATCTTCTCTTAATGTTTCCTGCACCATTCAATATTTTGTCTGTAGAAACCTTCAATATTACAACTGAAGTCTTCAACTGAACTAATGCACTATAATTATCAACTTAATAGGGACGCACTGCTTCATTGTTTATTTTCTGATTGCTGTGGGACTATCAGACTCAATCCATTAGTTCTTGTCTGTGCTTTACAACTCTATTATGCAATTATGATCAAAAGTAACATTTTTGGAGTATTTTTATACACACAAGCAGGTGATAAAGAAAATGAAAACTATATGATTTACCTGTAATATGGGAGGATGGATGAATGAGTCCACAATTCACTTGTGGAAATGTCATGAGACATGCATGGTATATGCATGAGCATGCTATACTAGAATTGTTTTACTTACTGCCATGCATTATATGTGTGTGGGCACATTAATTGTGAAAAAATACAGTACTATACTGCAACCATAATATTTAAATTGCAACAGCAGTTGGAGTTCAAAACATTAGTGACGTAAAATACAGAATGGAAATATTAGAATTAATGGACTCTACAGGTTTAGCCTGTGAAATTATCAGATAAGACCTTCCAAGGGCACCCAGAAGGTTCATATTTACCATTTGGATCAGCTGCAGTCCAAAGCACTTTGCAGCAGGAGTCTATTAAGGATGATTTTTGGTCCTGTGGCTGGCTAAAATGGTCAGGAGAGTGGTATCAATCTACGGATTGCTCCCTCTTGGTGTTGATTTTGCAAACCTGATGCAGGAGATAGGGTGCAGGACAACACTAAAGATTGAGGAGCCACCTCCATCTCCCTTCTTACTAAAATAAATTGCTGTTTCTCAACTAAGTCCTAATCTTCCTTCCAAGCCCCTAATCAACAATTATTTAATAATGATAAGCCTAATCTCTTTTGAAATTGTTATCTGAAATTTGCTTATTACAGGACACGTAACAAGATTTTGTTGTAGTATGAAATACACTGGTTTGAGTAAAGTGATTCAGAACTCAGTACCTATCCTACCACTTTGAGGTCTTCAATATACTCTTAAGAATTATTCTAGATTTATTGAGTTTATCTCCTATTTACTGTCAGTTACCACTCTTTCTGAAGGTTTCTGAATTATCTTACTCCCCCTCCCCATTCTTCTTGTGTGGAGAAGAATATCCAATCATCTGTTTTTAACATCTCAATGAATATATTCAAAATACCTCCATTTGCTGGTAAGCATTTGAGCAGACAGCATACAAAAGCATGCAGACCTGGTGATATCAGGTAGGATTTATTTTGGGTTCAAGGACTTATCCATTGTTCTGTAACTTTGACAAAATACACAATGTGTTTGTCAGTGTACTCAATCAGTTTGCTATGCCCTTTTTGAAAAATCAAGTCCATTTGTAAGGAATCCGCTATGGAAAACAACCAAAAAACTTCAACCACCACCACAACGATGAAAGCAACAACAAAACCCCTTGTATGTGAATTGGAAATGCTACTCTTAAAATGATTCCCAGTTTATCAAATATTTCATGTTTCCTACTCATACTAAATATACTCAAATCTAAGAGAACATTTCTATGAAAAGAACAATTGCCATTAATCAGCTATAGCACAGAATGCATTTATACTACTCATTTTTTTAAATCTGAGATTTAGATATAACTTGGTGTCCTGTATTTTCTCTCAAAGTTCTAACACTAATAGATTCTCTTAGATGATAAATGAAGTTTTCAAATATAAAAAATCTCTCTTCCTTTGCAGTGCCCACTTGGCAATAGCAGCGCATACAAGTAATACATAATCGAGGTACATGTTTGATTAATAGGATTGAATGCCCTGAAAACAACATAAGGGCCCAGGAAACCCTGGTTAACAAAATAAATAATTACGGTTTGTGGTAAACTTGAAAGGGCTTAGCTGTGAGTAATCGTAAGACTGTCTACAGTCAGAAGCCAAGAGTCATGGCCAATTACCAGGATCCAGGTGATAATCAAAATGAAAGGCAATTGTTACCTGCTCACCTTTATTGAACCAGCAAATATCTTCTCCTAACTTATTTCTCCTCTTTGGTAGGAAGAATTTGATTTTTCTCCCTCTTTGTGATATTCCCTGAGGAAGAAGTATGTAATTCATTGATAATTTACCATGCATCTGGAAGACTTAAAAAAAAAAAAAAAAAAAAAGCCTTGGCACGCCTGCTAATTATCTAGGACACTTCACATATTCCCCCATGAGAAAAGTTAAGGTGCAACTCAAGGAAAGCAGCAAAACAACATAAGTGATCTGAATAGTGCCACAGAGACTTATGTGATGTAAAGATACTTATAAACATAGCCAACGAGTAAAGTCGCAATGGCAAAAAACAACTAGATGTAAGTTCAATTCAATAAAACTGAAACATTTGCAAAGTCATGATGGAAGCAATGACATTATTATCACTAAATAAGATTTATTTTAACTTTATTGTTCAAAGAAAATGTCTAGTAAATACTGTGATAAACACATTATTTAACCCATTCATGTAAGGTAGATATTAAACAAAACAAAACCTATTCCCGTGGAGTCAATTCTGACTCATGGTGACCCCATGTGTCACAGAGTAGAACTGCTCCATAGGATTTTCTTGGCTCTAGTCTTCACTTAAGCAGGTTGCAAGGTTTTTCTTATGCAGTGCAGCTGGTTGGGTTCGAACCACCCACCAACTTTACGTTAGTTGTCAAGCACAAACAATGAGCACAATCCAAGACTGTGAGATAGAAATTACTATACCCACATTCAGAGTACACTAAGCTCAGTTAAACTATGTAATTTGAAGTCACGCAATTAATTCTAGAGGATTTGGAATTCAAGTCAGATCTCTCCAGGTTTACATCACTGAGTGAGTGATAAATAATGTTATATTAGCCCCATTCTCCTGTCCTTGGACATGGTAGCCTGCACTGTCGGCTTTGGGCAGCAGTCCCATCTCTTGGCCTATCTGACTGGCAGCCCCACACTTCAGAAATGACGTGATAGAGACCTGACTCTTTGTAGCCCTGGAGGCAGTTTTTCACTCTTTTGAAACCTAGGAGGGGGTGTTTCTACCCTTGGAAGTAAATGTAGCCCCCTTCGAGGGTTCTGCTGATCGGCAAACTTCACAGAAATGTGCCTTCTTTTTCTTGAAGGACAACAGATGTTTGCAACCAAGTTGCTCCATCAGCCTGCTTCCTTTCTGCAGAATTCCAGGAGGCAGGCAACTTTCATTCCTTCTGTCTTGGCTCTGTCCCTTTCAGTCAAAGCTGAAGGGGTTTATGCTAGGATTGTTGATTAGACCCATCTGTCACAGGCCTAATCTCTTTAGCAAAAGATTGTGTAACTGCTTCCTAGTTGAAAGATTTCCAGGACAAGTTTCCTTAGTCTGTTCAACACAATTTTTCAAATCTTTAAGTTCTGGTTTCATTTGCACAGTTCCTTTTAAGTCTATCTCTTTCTTCCTGAATTTTAACTACAAGCGGCAAGCAGAAACCATGCTGTCCCTTTAAGACATCAAGGACACAGACTGGGAAAAATGTCTAATCTGCTTTAAAGTCTATCCAGTAAAAATTTCATTTTAGATGTTATATGCAGTTATACAATCTCAATTTCCTTCTTTATTATAGTTTTTTTTGTTCTTTTTTATGCTTAAGCTTACCTTTAAATCTTTGCAAATGTTTATAATTATTTAAAGTTCTTGTCTGCTAATTTCATCAAGTGGGTAATTCCGGGATACACTAGTGATGACTGATTTTTCTCACAGTTATGGTTAATATCTTCCTGCTTTTTAACTTACCAAGAAATACTTCTTTGGATGCTGTACACTGTGAACATGGCACTGTAAGTCCATGGACATTTTGGCCTTTCTTTAGCCAGCATTGTGTTTTGGCCACCAGTTTAAATACTTGCAAATTAGCTTAATCCTTTTGAGGTTTAATTTTGAGATTTGTTAGAGTGGAGTTTAGTGGAGCCTTTTCGTAAGGGCCGGTTGAGCTCTTTTACTTCTGCTGTCTCTTGCGTTCAATGATTTTACTCACTGTGGCATGGCAGGTTTTTAACATATCCTAAGTTGTTGTGAGCTCTACTAGGCTTCCATTGTACATGCTCCTGGCTCTTTCACTTTCCTGGTAGTTGTTTATGCCCTGACCTTAGAAATTCTCGGCTAGTGTGTGTTGTTTAGGGTTCATACAAAGTCTGTAATTGGCCAGAGATATATTTTTTGTACCTTCACTGCCTACGTTTCTTAGTCGGTTACCCAGCTTCATATATTCCAAACATCTTCACCTTTCCAGACTCTGGATTTGTGTCCTTATGTCAACAAAATTAAAAACTCTCCTTGTGCCCACCTCCCTCACCAACCCTGACGTGTGGGAACAGCAAATGCCTCCCTTCTCTCACAGATCATGGTTCTGTGGCTGCCAGCTGTCAAAAATCTATTACTATTATTGCATATATTTTCTCCAAACTTCCACTTGCTTTCCACAGTGGAATCATAAAAGCCCTGGTTAAAACTCAATATTCTGTTACAGAGATTGCCAAATACCCTCAGGAAATCATACAACTGATTTTCCCGTATCAGTTTAATTTTAGCATTCTTCTCCTTTTTCCCCATGGTGAATATATATTTGTTTTCCTGTGATTTAAACAATCAGTTTTGAAATGTTTCTTATTTTTAGAGCGGCATCTGTAGAGATTCTTATAAACATGCTTTTTTTTTTTTTTGGTTGGGAGGCTTATATTTTCTTCAATCTTTTAAAAAATGGATGCCCCAACACTTTTGACAATTCTTCTTCTCTAATGTCTAAAATAATGCCAAGAGCATATCCTCCTTCAGTAAAATTAGTTCAAGAAAAAAAAAAAAGATAAGAGAAAGTAAAGAAAGGAAATAATAGTTTCCTCAGCTTTTTCTTCTGTGCTTTTGTTTCTTTGACTGTAATACTTTATCCCAGGCAGCAAATGTCTGTTCATTTGTCTGTCTTATTTATTTATTTTTTTGTGGAATGTCCCAGTTTAGCTGTTTTTTGCCTGAAAGAGTCTCCAGTTAGGGGGGAAAAAAAAGTCAAAGGACTTATGTCATTGCTTAAGAAATCCACAGATAAGTCCAAACAGATAAACACAGTTCCTGTGAACAGGGTCCTTCCTGTTCCATCTGGAACCAGGTGCTCACACTTGTAAGGTAGGCTGATGTCTTCGAGACCACCTACCACTGCACCAAAGAGGAAGAAGTAATAAGGCAAAGTAAAAACACCGCAAAGCTCTCCTACTCTGTTTAGCTGTCTTTTTCTTGATTCAGCTTCATCTGGCTTTGATAAACTTTGGATTACTTTTTAGAGTTCTGACAAGTTTTATTGGGGCTGTTTTTTTATTTTTATTTTTTAGTGTTTCTGTGGAGGAACATGCCTTTGTAGCTTTGGACTTCACCATTTTCACTAGCGTCCCTTTATTCATACTAATTCTAAGAACAAAAAAAATGAGACTATAGATAAAAAAAGGGAATTAATAAAGTGAGTTTAAAAACACTCTGACTTCTGTTCTATGGCTTTATTGAGCATTTTCATTCTTCAAATTAACATATTTAATTGGCCAACCTACTTAACACAGGTCATTCTTTATTTCAATAAAAATGAATGGCTAATCAAATAATTTCTTGAATTCTGTAAATTTGTTGGATATTTATGAGACTAGAAAGAGAGTCGTTGCATTGCCTCTCCACAGCTCTGGCTTCTTTTTTCCACTCTGAGAATTAATTAAATTCCTTTCTTTTCCCCACACAGAGTACTTTCAGTTTTTTAGCCTAAGCCTTACTAGTCATCAACCACTGTATTGAAGGACTTATATCATGCACCGAACATCTGTTATCTTTTTTTTTCTTTTCTGTAACTTATTTTTTATTTTTTTATTAACTTTTATTGAGCTTCGAGTGAACGTTTACAAATCAAGTCAGTCTGTCACATATAAGTTTATATACACCTTACTCCGTACTCCCACTTGCTCTCCCCCTAATGAGTCAGCCCTTCCAGTCTCTCCTTTCATGACAATTTTGCCAGCTTCCAACTCTCTCTACCCTCCCATCCCCCCTCCAGACAGGAGATGCAACACAGTCTCAAGTGTCCACCTGATATAATTAGCTCACTCTTCATCAGCATCTCTCTCCTACCCACTGTCCAGACCATTTCATGAATGATGAGTTGTCTTTGGGGATGGTTCCTGTCCTGTGCCAACAGAAGGTTTGGGGACCATGACTGCCGGGATTCCTCTAGTCACAGTCAGACCATTAAGTATGGTCTTTTTGTGAGAATTTGGGGTCTGCATCCCACTGATCTCCTGCTCCCTCAGGGGTTCTCTATTGTGCTCCCTGTCAGGGCAGTCATCGATTGTGGCTGGGCACCAACTAGTTCTTCTGGTCTCAGGATGATGTAGGTCTCTGGTTCATGTGGCCTTTTCTGTCTCTTGGGCTCTTAGTTGTCGTGTGACCTTGGTGTTCTTCATTCTCCTTTGATCCAGGTGGGTTGAGACCAATTGATGCATCTTAGATGGCTGCTTGTTAGCATTTAAGACCCCAGATGCCACATTTCAAAGTGGGATGCAGGATGTTTTCATAATAGAATTATTTTGCCAATTGAATTAGAAGTCCCTTTAAACCATGGTTCCCAAACCCCTGCCCTTGCTCCGCTGACCTTTGAAGCCTTCATTTTATCCCGGAAACTTCTTTGCTTTTGGTCCATTCCAGTTGAGCTGACCTTCCATGTATTGAGTGTTGTCTTTCCCTTCACCTAAAGCAGTTCTTATGTACTAATTAATCAGTAAAAAACCCTCTCCCACCCTCCCTCCCTCCCCTGCTCGTAACCACAAAAGTATGTGTTCTTCTCAGTTTTTACTATTTCTCAAGATCTTATAAGAGTGGTCTTATACAATATTTGTCCTTTTGCCTCTGACTCATTTCGCTCAGCATAATGCCTTCCAGGTTACTCCATGTTATGAAATGTTTCACAGATTCGTCACTGTTCTTTATGGATGCGTAGTATTCCATTGTGTGAATATACCACAATTTATTTACCCATTCATCCGTTGATGGACACCTTGGTTGCTTCCAGCTTTTTGCTATTGTAAACAGAGCTGCAATAAACATGGGTGTGCATATATCTGTTTGTGTGAAGGCTCTTGTTTCTCTAGGGTATATTCCGAGGAGTGGGATTTCTGGGTTGTATGGTAGTTCTATTTTTAACTTTTTAAGATAACGCCAGATAGATTTCCAAAGTGGTTGTACCATTTGACATTCCCACCAGCAGTGTATAAGAGTTCCAATCTCTCCGCAGCCTCTCCAACATTTATTATTTTGTGTTTTTTGGATTAATGCCAGCCTTGTTGGAGTGAGATGGAATCTCACCGTAGTTTTAAATTGCATTTCTCTAATGGCTAATAATCGAGAGCATTTTCTCATGTATCTGTTAGCTGCCTGAATATCTTCTTTAGTGAAGTGTGTGTTCAGATACTTTGCCACTTCTTGATTGGGTTGTTTGTCTTTTTGTGGTTGAGTTTAGACAGAATCATATAGATTTTAGAGATCAGGCGCTGGTCGGAGATGTCATAGCTGAAAATTCTTTCCCAGTCTGTAGGTGATCTTTTTACTCTTTTGGTGAAGTCTTTAGATGAGCATAGGTGTTTGATTTTTAGGAGCTCCCAGTTATCTGGTTTCTCTTCATCATTTTTGGTAATGTTTTGTATTCTGTTTATGCCTTGTATTAGGGCTCCTAGGGTTGTCCCCATTTTTTCTTCCATGATCTTTATTGTTTTAGTCTTTATGTTTAGGTCTTTGATCCACTTGGAGTTAGTTTTTGTGCTTGGTATGAGGTATGGGTCCTGTTTCATTTTTTTTGCAAATGGATATCCAATTATGCCAGCACCATTTGTTAAAAAAGACTATCTTTTCCCCAATTAACTGACACTGGGCCTTTGTCAAATATCAGCTGCTCATATGTGGATGGATTTATATCCGGGTTCTCAATTCTGTTCCACTGGTCTACGTGCCTGTTGTTGTACCAGTACCAGGCTGTTTTGAGTACTGTGGCTGTATAATACGTTCTGATATCAGGTAGAGTGAGGCCTCCCACTTTCTTCTTCTTTTTCGGTAAAGTTTTGCTTATCCGAGGCTTCTTTCCCTTCCATAGGAAGTTGATGATTTGTTTCTCTATCCCCTTAAAAAATGACATTGGAATTTGGATCGGAAGTGCATTATATGTATAGATGGCTTTTGGTAGAATAGACATTTTTACTATGTTAAGTCTTCCTATCCATGAGCAAGGTATGTTTTTCCACTTAAGTATGTCCTTTTGAATTTCTTGTAGTAGAGCTTTGTAGTTTTCTTTGTATAGGTCTTTTACATCCTTGGTAAGATTTATTCCTAAGTATTTTATCTTCTTGGGGGCTACTGTGAATGGTATTGATTTGGTTATTTCCTCTTCGGTGTTCTTTTTGTTGATGTAGAGGCATCCAAGTGATTTTTGTATGTTTATCTTATAACCTGAGACTCTGCCAAACTCTTCTATTAGTTTCAGTAGGTTTCTGGAGGATTCCGTGGGGTTTTCTGTGTATAAGATCATGTCATCTGCAAATAGTGATAACTTTACTTCCTCCTTGCCTATCCGGATGCCCTTTATTTCTTTGTCTAGCCTAATTTTTTTTTTTTTTTTAATTGCCCTGGCTAGGACTTCTAACACGATGTTGAATAACAGCAGTGATAAAGGGCATCCTTGTCTGGTTCCCGTTCTCAAGCGAAATGCTTTTAGGTTCTCTCCATTTAGAGTGATGCTGGCTGTTGCATAGATGCCCTTTATTATGTTGAGGAATTTTACTTCAATTCCTATTTTGGTAAGAGTTTTTATCATAAAAGGGTGTTGGACTTTGTCAAATGCCTTTTCTGCATCAATTGATAAGATCATGTGGTTTTTGTCTTTTGTTTTATTTATGTGATGGATTACATTAATGGTTTTTCTGATATTAAACCAGCCTTGCATACCTAGTATAAATCCCACTTGATAGTGGTGAATTATTTTTTTTTGATATGTTGTTGAATTCTATTGGCTAGAATTTTGTAGAGGATTTTTGCATCTATGTTCATGAGGGATATAGGTCTGTAATTTTCTTTTTTTGTGATGTCTTTACCTGGTTTTGGTATCAGGGAGATGGTAGCTTCATAGAATGAATTGGGTAGTATTCCGTCATTTTCTATGCTTTGAAATACCTTTAGTAGTAGCGGTGTTAACTCCTCTCTGAAAGTTTGGTAGAACTCTGCAGTGAAGCCGTCCGGACCAGGGCTTTTTTTTGTTGGGAGTTTTTTGATTACCGTTTTAATCTCTTTTTTTGTTATGGGTCTATTTAGTTGTTCTAATTCTGAATGTGTTAGTTTATGTAGGTAGTGTTTTTCCAAGAATTCATCCATTTCTTCTAGGTTTGCAAATTTGTTAGAGTAGAATTTTTTTAATAATCTGATATGATTCTTTAAATTTCAGTTGGGTCTGTTGTGATGTGGCCCTTCTCGTTTCTTATTCGGGTTATTTGTTTCCTTTCCTGTATTTCTTTAGTCAGTCTGGCCAATGGTTTATCAATTTTGTTAATTTTTTCAAGGAACCAGCTTTTGGATTTGTTAATTCTTTCAATTGTTTTTCTATTCTCTCATTCATTTAGTTCAGCTCTAATTTTTATTATTTGTTTTCTTCTGGTGCCTGATGGATTCTTTTGTTGCTCACTTTCTATTTGTTCAAGTTGTAGGGACAGTTCTCTGATTTGGGCTCTTTCTTCTTTTTGTATGTGTGCATTTATCGATATAAATTGGCCTCTGAGCACTACTTTTGCTGTGTCCCAGAGGTTTTGATAGGAAGTATTTTCATTCTCGTTGCTTTCTATGAATTTCCTTATTCCCTCCTTGATGTCTTCTATAACCCAGTCTTTTTTCAGGAGGGTATTGTTCAGTTTCCAAATATTTGATTTCTTTTCCCTAGTTTTTCTGTTATTGATTTCTAGTTTTATTGCCTTGTGGTCTGAGAAGATGCTTTGTAATATTTCGAGGTTTTGGACTCTGCAAAGGTTTGTTTTACGACCTAATATGTGGTCTATTCTAGAGAATGTTCCATGTGCCCTTGAAAAAAAAGTATACTTTGCAGCAGTTGGGTGGAGAGTTCTATATAAGTCAATGAGGTCAAGTTGATTGATTGTCGTAATTAGGTCTTCCGTGTCTCTATTGAGCTTCTTACTGGATGTCCTGTCCTTCTCCGAAAGTGGTGTGTTGAAGTCTCCTACTATAAATGTGGAGGTGTCTATCTCACTTTTCAGTTCTGTTAAAATTTGATTTATGTATATTTCAGCCCTGTCATTGGGTGCATAAATATTTAATATGGTTATGTCTTCCTGATCAATTGTCCCTTTTATCATTATGTAACGTCCTTCTTTATCCTTTGTGGTGGATTTAAGTCTAAAGTCTATTTTGTCAGAAATTAATATTGCTACTCCTCTTCTTTTTTGCTTATTGTTTGCTTGATATATTTTTTCCATCCTTTGAGTTTTAGTTTGTTTGTGTCTCTAAGTCTAAGGTGTGTCTCTTGTAGGCAGCATATAGACGGATCATGTTTCTTTATCCTGTCCGAGACTCTCTGTCTCTTTATCGGTGCATTAAGTCAATTTACATTCAGGGTAATTATAGATACATAAGTTTTTAATGTTGTCATTTTGATGCCTTTTCATGTGTGTTGTTGGCAATTTCATTTTTCCACATACTTTTTTGTGCTGAGTCATTTTTCTTAGTAAATTGTGAGATCCTCATTTTCATAGTGTTTGACTTTATGTTAGTTGAGTCGTTACGTTTTTCTTGGCTTTTATCTTGAGTTATGGAGTTGTTATACCTTTTCGTGGTTACCTTATTATTTACCCCTATTTTTCTAAGTAAAAACCTAACTTGTATTGTTCTATATCGCCTTGTATCACTCTTCATCTGGCATTTCAGTGCCTCCTGTATTGAGTCCCTCTTTTTGATTATTGTTATCTTTTACCTATTGACTTCCATGATTCCCTGTTATGTGTATTATTTTATTTATTTATTTTAATTAATCTTAATTTGTTTGTTTTTGTGATTTCCCTATTTGAGTTGATATCAGGATGTTCTGTTCTTTGACCTTGTTTTGTGCTGGTATCTGATATTATTGGTTTTCTGACCAAACAATTTCCTTTAGTATTTCTTGTAGCTTTGGTTTGGTTTTTGCAAATTCTCTAAACTTGTGTTTATCTGTAAATATCTTAATTTCACCTTCATATTTTAGAGAGAGTTTCGCTGGATATATGATCCTTGGCTGGCAGTTTTTCTCCTTCAGTGCTCTGTATATGTCGTCCCATTCCCTTCTTGCCTGCATGGTTTCTGCTGAGTAGTCTGAACTTATTAATTCTCCCTTGAAGGAGACCTTTCTTTTCTCCCTGGCTGCTTTTAAAATTTTCTGTTTATCTTTGGTTTTGACGAGTTTGGTGATAATATGTCTTGTTGTTTTTCTTTTTGTATCAATCTTAAATGGGGTTTGATGAGCATCTTGGATAGATATCCTTTCGTCTTTCATGATGTCAGGGAAGTTTTGTGTCAGGAGTTCTTCAACTATTTTCTATGTGTTTTCTTTCCTCCCTCCCTGTTCTGGGACTCCAATCACTTGCAAGATATCCTTCTTGATAGAGTCCCACATGATTCTTAGGGTTTCTTCATTTTTTTTAATTCTTTTATCTGATTTTTTTCACCTCTGTTGGTGTTGATTCCCTGGTCCTCCAGATGTCTCAGTCTGTATTCTAATTGCTCGAGTCTGCTCCTCTGACTTCCTATTGCGTTGTCTAATTCTGTAATTTTATTGTTAATCTTTTGGATTTCTACATGCTGTCTCTCTATGGATTCTTGCAACTTATTAATTTTTCCACTATGTTCTTGAATAATCTTTTTGAGTTCTCCAACAGTTTTATCAGTGTGTTCCTTGGCTTTTTCTGCAGTTTGCCTTATTTTGTTTGTGATGTCTTGAAGCATTCTGTAAATTAGTTTTTTATATTCTGTATCTGATAATTCCAGGATTGTATCTTCATTTGGGAAAGATTTTGATTCTTTTGTTTGGGGGGTTGGAGAAGCTGTCATGGTCTGCTTCTTTATGTTGTTTGATATGGAGTGCTGTCTCCGAGCCATCACTGGAAAACTAGTTTTTCCAGAAAATCTGCTAAAAAAAAATGCAGTCAGATCCCTATCAGAATTCACCCTCTGGCTCAGGCTATCCGCGGGGCGGGTCGCCTTTATGTGCTGGATGTGTGGAGATTGCCCCCGGGGGGTCTGCTGCTGAAGTCACGGTCAGATCCTCCGCTGTCAGCCCCACACCCAACACCCAAGGTTAAGGCTCCCCTACTGGGACGGTGCACTCCCGACTCCAAAATCTGTCGCTGCCTCCCGGGGACTCCCCGTCCGGCCAGCCGCGTCACCGCGCCTCCCCCGCGAATCAGCTGGGCCCCTCCCAGGGTTGGCTCAGGAGAGTGGAGCAGCTCCCCGGGCCTGCGCCTCGACTGCGTGTCCCAACTGGGACGCTGCTCTCCCCACTGCAAGACCAGTCACTGCCTCCCGGGGTCTTCTCCCACCGGCTGCGCCACCACCCCGCCCTCACGAACCGGCTGGGCCCCCTCCAGGAATGAGTTTGGGGGCTAGGGCTGGGCCCCTTGTTTGTACCGTCTGCCCCCCTGGGCTCTGCCCCAAATCGGGCGCCGAAGGTCACCTGACTGGTACGCTGGCTCCAGGCTCTGAAAACAATCTCTGCCTCCCCGTATTTGTTCGTTCTCCATCTCTAAATCTGTGTTTGTTGTTCAGAGTTCGTAGATTGTTATGTATGTGATCGATTCACTTGTTTTTCTGAGTCTTTGTAGCAAGAGGGATCCGCAGTAGCGTCCACCTAGTCCGCCATCTTGGCCCCGCCTCCTCTATTATCCTTTTTTTTTTTTACTTTCCTCTCTTTTTTTTTCATTTTTTTTTATTAACTTTTATTAAGCTTCAAGTAAACGTTTACAAATCCAGTCAGTCTGTCACATATAAGTTTACATACATCTCACTCCCTACTCCCAGTTGGTATCCACCTCTTGAGTCAGCCCTTTCAGTCTCTCCTTTCGTGAAAGTTTTGCCAGCTTCCCTCTCTCTCTATCCTCCCATCCCCACTCCAGAAAAGAGTTGCCAACATAATCTCAAGTGTCCACCTGATATAATTAGCTCACTCTTCATCAGCATCTCTCTCCCACCCGCTGACCAGTCCCTTTCATGTCTGATGAGTTGTCTTCTGGAATGGTTCCTGTCCTGTGCCAACAGAAGGTCTGGGGACCATGGCCGCCGGGATTCCTCTAGTCTCAGTCAGACCATTAAGTTTGGTCTTTTTAAGAGAATTTGGGGTCTGTATCCCACTGATCTCCTGCTCCCTCAGGGGTCCTCTGTTGTGCTCCCTGTCAGGGCAGTCATCGATTGTGGCCGGGCACCAACTAGTTCTTCTGGTCTCAGGATGATGTAGGTCTCTGGTTCATGTGGCCCTTTCTGTCTCTTGGGCTCTTAGTTGTCGTGTGGCCTTGGTGTTCTTCATTTTTCTTTGCTCCAGGTGGGTTGAGACCAATTGATGCATCTTAGATGGCCGCTTGTTAGCATTTAAGACCCCAGACGCCACATTTCAAAGTGGGATGCAGAATGATTTCATAAAAGAATTATATTGCCAATTGACTTAGAAGTCCCGGCAAACCATGTTCCCCAGACCCCCGCCCCTGGTCCGCTGACCTTTGAAGCATTCATTTTATCCCGGAAACTTCTTTGCTTTTGGTCCAGTCCAATTGAGCTGACCTTCCATGTATTGAGTGTTGTCTTTCCCTTCACCTAAAGCAGTTTTTATCTACTGATTAATCAATAAAAAACCCTCTCCCACCCTCCCTCCCTCTCCCCCTCGTAACCACAAAAGTATGTGTTCTTCTCAGGTTTACTATTTCTCAAGATCTTATAATAGTGGTCTTATACAATATTTGTCCTTTTGCCTCTGACTAATTTCGCTCAGCATAATGCCTTCCAGGTTCCTCCATGTTATGAAATGTTTCACAGATGCGTCACTGTTCTTTATGGATGCGTAGTATTCCATTGTGTGAATATACCACAATTTATTTACCCATTCATCCGTTGATGGACACCTTGGTTGCTTCCAACTTTTTGCTATTGTAAACAGAGCTGCAATAAACATGGGTGTGCATATATCTGTTTGTGTGAAGGCTCTTGTATCTCTAGGGTATATTCCCAGGAATGGGATTTCTGGGTTGTATGGTAGTTCTATTTCTAACTGTTTAAGATAATGCCAGATAGATTTCCAAAGTGGTTGTACCATTTGACATTCCCACCAGCAGTGTGTAAGAGTTCCAATCTCTCCGCAGCCTCTCCAACATTTATTATTTTGTGTTTTTTGGATTAATGCCAGCCTTGTTGGAGTGAGATGGAATCTCATCGTAGTTTTAATTTGCATTTCTCTAATGGCTAGTGATCGAGAGCATTTTCTCATGTATCTGTTGGCTGCCTGAATATCTTCTTTAGTGAAATGTGAGTTCATATCCTTTGCCCACTTCTTGATTGGGTTGTTTGTCTTTTTGTGGTTGAGTTTTGACAGAATCATGTAGATTTTAGAGATCAGGCGCTGGTCTGAGATGTCATAGCTGAAAATTCTTTCCCAATCTGTAGGTGGTCTTTTTACTCTTTTGGAGAAGTCTTTAGATGAGCATAGGTGTTTGATTTTTAGGAGCTCCCAGTTATCGGGTTTCTCTTCATCATTTTTGGTAATGTTTTGTATTCTGTTTATGCCTTGTATTAGGGCTCCTAGGGTTGTTCCAATTTTTTCTTCCATGATCTTTACCGTTTTAGTCTTTATGTTTAGGTCTTTGATCCACTTGGAGTTAGTTTTTGTGCATGGTGTGAGGTATGGATCCTGTTTCATTTTTTTGCAAATGGATATCCAGTTATACCAGCACCATTTGTTAAAAAGGCTATCTTTTCCCCAATTAATTGACACTGGTCCTTTGTCAAATATCAGCTGCTCATACGTGGATGGATCTATGTCTGGGTTCTCAATTCTGTTCCATTGGTCTATGTGCCTGTTGTTGTACCAGTACCAGGCTCTTTTGACTACTGTGGCTGTATAATAGGTTCTGAAATCAGGTAAAGTGAGGCCTCCCACTTTCTTCTTCTTTTTCAGTAGTGCTTTGCTTATCGGGGGCTTCTTTCCCTTCGATATGAAATTGGTGATTTGTTTCTCTATCCCCTTAAAATATGACATTGGAATTTGGATCGGAAGTGCGTTAAATGTATAGATGGCTTTTGGTAGAATAGACATTTTTACTATGTTAAGTCTTCCTATCCTTTTTAAACTTTTTAAAAGTTTAAGATTTCTGTCTGGAATTAGAAAAAGGTATACATATTTCTAATAAAAATTTTCAGGTTTGTATTCCCTTCCATTATGTCACTAGGAATCTCTGGGTGATGTAGATGTTTAAGTGCTGGGTTACTAACAAATAGGTTGGCAGAGACATCTCAGTAGCAAGGTGTTGTGATCTTTTCCTGAAAAATCAGCCATTGAAAATTGTGAGGAGTACAGTTCTACTCTGACAAACATGGGGTTGCTAAGAGTCAGAATTTACTCAGTGGTAAACTGGGTTGGCTTTGGTTTTTTAGGATCAGACTTATTTCCACAAACGACTAGAAAATTGCCAAAAAAAAAAAAAAAATGTAGGAGACAAAAGTATTCAGACATTCTTCAAGTAGAATAGGAACTTGATTCCTAAGAGACAGGGAACAACGGAGGTAAGCCCCAAGACATTCCTGGTAATCTGGGCTGAGCCACTTAGTGGAATTCAGGCACTTCTGGACTTCAGGGCACTCCAAGCAAAGAAGAATGAGCTCTTTGAACCCAGGGCACACACACTGGACTTTGGGGAGACCATAGTAGCTGAAATTTGTCACAGTATTGTACTAACTAAAGTCAAATTCCCTTGAGCTCATATTTTTCTTTTTGATTAATTTTTTTAGTTTGTTAATACAGTCTCAAATGCCATAGACCATATTTGCCTAAATTTTATTTTGGATTCCTTTAATTATTTATGTGCTAACTCTATGTATTATATGTATACCATATGTAGAGTAGTATCCCTATACTCCTTAATAATGCAAATTAAAACTATCCCTAAATCTGTAATTTTATTAATAAAGTTGGTGATAATGTTACAGGTAAATAGATTTCTGTTTACCTCCGTATTCCTACAGTAGTTTCCCAAGCTTGTTATTCTGATTGCTCAAACTGTTTTAATTTGTACTTCTTTTATCTTTCTTTTTTTTTGATAATTTTTTTTATCTTTCTATATTTATGATGTATTATCCACTTATCTATCTATATTAAAGCTGTATTATCTTTCCATATTTATGATCATGTCTCTGTTTTAGTTCATTATTGGGTATTGTGTGTATTTTCTAGCTGTGTTAAGTATTGTTTGATTCCCAAGGAAATGAAGGAAAATGCACTTTGGATGTATCAAACTTTGTACTTCTCTAGATTAGTGGCACAAGTTCCTGTGGAGACGAGGCCAAAGTCAACAAATAGGGTAAGAAAGACTGCCAGTATTATGGTAAAATTTATCTATGTGCTTGTTTTACTAGTCATCATATTTATTAGTTCACAAGTTTTTCTCAGAATTCATTCTATGCCAAGGCTAAATAGGAAGTAAAAAACTTTTATTTTGTGCATGTGTGTGTAAAGATCGGAACTTGTTTGAGAATTTTCTCTTGTAATTACATTCTTATGTGTTTAAGATTAAAAAAGCACTAACTATAGGAAACCAAAGCAAATTCATTGCTGTTCAGTCGATTCCAACTCATAACGACCCTATTGGGCAAATTTGCACAAAGGACCTTTTTAAAGTGTTGAAAAGCAAAAATGTCACCTTGAAGACTAAGATGCACCTGACCCAAGGCATGGTATTTTCAATCTCATCATATGCATGTGAAAGCTGGACAATAAATAATGAAGACCAAAGAAGAATTGATGCCTTTGAATTGTGGTGTTAGTGAAGTATATTGAATATACCATAGACTGGCAAAAGAATGAACAAATCTGCCTTGGAAGAAGTACAACCAGAATGCTCCTTAGTAGCAAGGATGGTGAGACTGCGTCTTACATACTTTGGACATGTTGCCAGGAGGGATCAGTCCCTGGAGAAGGACATCATGCTTGATAAAGTACAGGGTCAGTGGAAAAGAGAAGACCCTCAACAAGAGAGATTGACACAGTGGCTGCAACAATGGGGTCAAGCATAACAACGATTGTAAGGATGGTGCAGGACCAGCAGTGTTTCCTTCCGTGGTACATGTGGTCGCTATGAGTCGGAACCAACTTGATGGTAACTAACAAAAACAACAACACAACTATAGGAAGATATTTGTTTGTTTGAAAGGAACAAAAACTTCAAATAAAACAAATATTTGTCCCCAAAGATTTATAGTAACTAAGCCTAAAAATTTATAGTGACTACGATGCAACAATGGACTCAAACATACCAACAATCATGAAGGTGTGCAAGATCGGGTCACGTATTATTTTGTTGTACAGAAGATCGTCGTGAGCTGGAGGCATCTCAATAGCATCTAACAGAAACAACAAGATAAAATAATGGCAGAAGTGTATATTACTTCATAAGAATGTGTATAAATTCAGAATGTTACCATTTTTAACATAATGCTTTTTGTATGGCATATAGTATTCAGTAAAAAAAAAAATCTTCCTAGACTTACTTATTTGTCCTGTTTATGTGATGCTTTTCATATTTACTAATATAAAATTATCTAAATTCATTGGAAGTATGAACTAGAAAATGTGTAAAAGTTCTTCTGGCTCTGACAATAGTTTTTCACCATAATGTTCTCTATAAGTTATCATCTATAAAAAATCTTGGGAAGGAAAAGACATTTAATTTAAAATCTCCAATGTGAGAATGAAATTATATCTGCTAAAATATTATCAAGTGACATTTGCATTTTTCATAGGTTATTAGAAAATATTGCATATTGAGTGTGAAATACAAATTTTGCATTGATTCTTAAAGATGATCGGGAAGAATTTTTTACCTCTTTGTTCCTTAAGCTGTATATGAAGGGGTTAAACAAGAATGGATAAAGTGTAAAACACAGAACTTATTTTTTTGTTATGATAAGAATGAGCAGATTCAGGCTGCAGGTACATAATAGGATAGACCCATAGAACAAAACCATCACTTTCAGATGAGAACCACATGTGGAGTAAGCTTTTTTCCTGCCCTCAGCAGAATGCATTTGAAATATGGCTGTCAGAATCAGCATAAGCCAGCAAACACTCCCACCAACCCACTAAACCACTGCTGTCGAGTCGATTCCACGAGGGTTGAAATCACATTAAATGCTGAAAACATTATGATCAATAATTCAATTTCTCATGCATTCAAGTAGAGAAAAGGTATCAAGGGAACATCATCACAATAGAAACGAATAACGACGTAAGTATCACAGAAGGTCAATGTAAATACCTTACTGTTGAGAATCAGAGACTAAAAGGTACTGAAGAGGTGTGGAATACCAACAAGCACGTGACAAAGTCTCTGGGACAAGATAGTATTGTAGAGCATTGGGTTACAGGTGGTCATATAGTGGTCATAGGCCGTGGTTGCCAGGACATAAAATACACAAACAATGTACAAGAGGAAGAAAGCTATTTGTCTGGCACGTGCATAATAGGAAATGGTATTTTGATTCAAAATTAAATTAACTAACATCTTGGGATAAACAACAGTAGAGTTATCAAGATCAATCAAGGCCAAGTTTCTGATTAAA
Source organism: Elephas maximus indicus (assembly GCF_024166365.1). Taxonomy (NCBI): domain Eukaryota; kingdom Metazoa; phylum Chordata; class Mammalia; order Proboscidea; family Elephantidae; genus Elephas; species Elephas maximus. The sequence continues at coordinate 78,494,167 of NC_064838.1, read as the reverse complement.
AAAAAATACATAGATGTGTGTAGGTGGGAGACCACCTAGGTCAAGATGATCATGCCTAGGTTGCCCAACAGTGTGATCATATAGAAGACGAGGAAGCTGCCAAAAAGAGGGAACTGTATTTCAATTTGCTCTGTGACTGTCAGTATAATGAATGTAGTCGCATTGTTAGATTCTGCTGTCCCATTTAGTCTAGAAATCTCTTCCAGGAAGAAACAGAGGTATTGATATTAGTTTTCATAAGGCATTATCTAAACAAATTATATTGCTTGTAGACAGAATGGAGACTCTTTCTTCATACTAGAGTATAGAAAAAATAATTCCCCCATGTGATTTTAAACTAAAGTAGATTATAGAAGATCCTACTTCCCCAAATTGGAGGACACATGTGAAACTTATTATACACTGGTATGACATAGATTCAGCGACGTTTGGAGCACATACATTTATAATAAAACCATATAATTATAATATAGTAATAACATCACTGTTGTTGTTAGGTGCATTCAAATTGGTAACAACTCATGGAGACCCTAGGTACCACAAAACGAAACACTCCCCATCCTGGGCTATCCTCACAATAGTTGCAGTGCTTGAGCCCATTGTTGCAGCCACTGTGTCAGTCCAACTCAGTGAAGGTCTCTCTCTCTTTTGCTGACCAAGCATGATGTCCTTCTCCAAGGATAAGTCCCTCCTGATAACATGTTCAAAGAATATGAGATGAAATCTCACCATTCTCATGTTTTTTTTCTGGTTGTGCTTCTTCCAAGGCAGTTTTGTTCTTTATTCTGGCAGTCCATGTTATATTCAATATTCTTCCCCAATACTGTAATTCAAAGGTATCAATTATTCTCTGCTCTTCTATATCCATTGTCTAGCTTACTCATGCATATGAGATGAGTAAATATACCATGCCTTGGGTAAGGTGCACCTTAGTCCTCAAATTGACACCTTCACTTTTTAACAATTTGATGTAGTGTTTTGCAACAGATATGTTGAATGCAATAAGTTGTTTGATTTCTTAACTGCTGTTTCCATGATTGTTGATTATGTAGCCAAGTAAAATGAAATTCTTAACAACATCAATATTTTCTCCATTTTTCATGATGTTGCTCATTGGTCCAGTTGTGAGGATTTTTGTCTTTTTTATGTTGAGGTACAACCCATACTGAAGGCTATAGTCTTTGATCTTCCTCAGTAAGTGCTTTATGTCCTCTTCACTTTCAGCAAGCATGGTTGTATCACCTGCATATAGCAGGTTGTTAATGAGTCTTCCCCAATCCAACAATAACAATGTTTAATAGGTTATAGAGCTCATTAGAGACTACTATTAACTGTATATTTAGCTAACCCATCTTTCTAAACTTTTCCTTTCAGAGGAAATAATTAAGTTTGTCAAACTTTGTAGGTTAGTTTATTGTTCTGTTTGTTTATATTCATGATTATGACTTATCTTCAACTATTTTGCCTGGAATTGTTGTTGTTAAGTACCATCGAATTGGGTCTTACTCATAGTGACCCTATGTGCAACAGAACAAAACAGTTCCCAGTCTTGCACCAACCTCACAACTAGCGCTACATTTGAACCCATTGTTCCAGCCACCGTGTCAACCCATTTCATTGAGGGTCTTCCTCGTTTTCACTGACCCTCTACTTTACCAAGCATGATGTCCTCTGGGCACTGGTCCCATCTGGAAACATGTCCAAAGTATGTGCTATCCATAAGGTGTTCACTAGCCCATTTTTTCAGAAGTAGGTAGGTAGGTTCTTTTTCCAGTCTATCTTAGTCTGGAAGCACTGATGAAACCTGTCCACCATAGGTGACCTTGCTGGTATTTGAAATACCAGTGGCGTAGCTTCTAGTATCGCAGTAACATGCAAGCCACTGCAGTATGACAAACTGATAGTTGGTGATGCCTGGAACTACAACTAATTCTGTTAAGGTATTTAGTAACTACGTATTATATAATGAGAAACTAAAATTGTTTTTATTAAATATTAGAAACCACAGAAAGGGATGTGAAGGTTATAAAGCTGATGGTAAGTTTTCTCCCAAGTTCAGGAACAAGACAACAATACCACTTCTGCCGTTTCTATCGTATATTAGGCAAGAAAAAGATTAAAGGAATCAAATTGGAAAGGGAAAATAAAATGATCTCTTTTGGTAGATGGTGTGGTCTAATAAATAGAAAAATCTTAAAGAATCTAGAAAAAAGTGTTGTGCTTACAAAAAGTATTCAGCAAAGTTGTAGTATGTAATATTAACACTCATAAATCAGTTGCATTTCTACATACTAGTGCTGTACAATATAAAAACACAATCAAGGGCACAATATATTAAAAACATTATCAATGAAGATAAAATAAATGTTGATAAATTTAACAAAAAATTTGCAAGACTTATGCACTGAAAACTACAAAGCGTTGATGATACTCTCCAAATGTAAAATTTCTCTGTATTTAATGCAGTCCCTAGTAAAATGTCAATAGTTTTTTTTTTTTAAAAAAGAAAAAAGATGATCCTAAAATCCATACATGATGGAAATAGGCTCAGATAACTCTAACAATTTAGAGAAAGGAGAGCAAGTTTGGAGAATTTGCAATTTCAAAACATACTCCAAAACTATAGAAACCAAACCAAAATAAAAAATAAAGTTTTTCTAATACAAAAAAAGTGAAAAGACATTGGAAAATATATTTGCAAATCATACATCTAATTAGGGTTCATAATAAAAAAAACAGGGTCACTGAAAACCCTGGTGGTATAGTGGTTATGCGCTTGGCTGCTAACGAAAAGGTCAGCAGTTCAAATCCACGAGGCTGTCCTTGGAAACTCTATGGGGCAGTTCTACTCTGTCCTATAGAGTCACTATGAGTCAGAATCAACTCAATGGCAATTTTTTTTTAATTCAGATTATATAAAAAACACCACTTAACCACAAAAAGACATCCAACCCAATTAAAAAATTAGCAAGAACATAAAAAAAAAATTTCCAAAGAAAGTATACATTATGGTCAATAAGAACATGAAAAGGTGTTCATTAGACATTATAAAAAAAAAAAAAAAACCCACTGCCGTCGAGTTGATTCTGACTCATAGCGACCTTATAGAACAGAGTAGAACTGCCCCATAGAGTTTCCAAGGAGCGCCTGGTGGATTTGAGCTGCTGACCCGTTGGTGAGCAGCCGTAGCACTTAACCACTATACCACCAGGGTTTTCTTTAGGCATTATAAACCCAGAACCCAGTGCCGTCGAGTTGATTCCGACTCATAGCGACCCTATAGGACTGAGTAGAACTGCCCCATAGAGTTTCCAAGGAGCGCCTGGTGGATTCAAACTGCTGACGCTTTGGTTAGCAGCCGTAGAACTTAACCACTATGCCACCATTATAGAAACTCAAGTAAAAATCACAATGAGATACCATTTCACACCAATGAGAATGAATGCAATAATTAAAAAAAAATTAAAAATAAAGTGTTTAAGAGAGTTGGGAGAAACTAGAAGCCTCATACACTGTTGGTGAGATTGTAAACTTTGCAGCCACCGTGGAAAACCATTTGATGGTTCCACAATAAGATAAATACAGAATTACCTTTTAACGCAGCAAATCCTCTTTTAGGTATATGCCTAAAAGAATTGAGAACAGGTATTCAAACAAACACTTGTGCACAAATGTTCATAGCAGCAGTAGTCACAACAGCAAAACAAGTAAAAACAACCCAAATGACCATCAACAGGTAAATAGATTAAAAAAGAAATGGCATATCCATGCAACAAAACGGAATCCTGGTGATACAGTGGTTAAGAACACGACTACTAACCAAACACGTCTGGAAAGAAATATTATTCAGTTGTAAAAAAATGAAGCACCGATACTTGCTATGATGTGGATCAACCTGGGAGACTCATGCCATGTGAGAGAAACCTGCAACAATAGGTCACATATTCAGTGTTTTCACTTATATTAACTAACCAGAATAGGAAAACCCATGGGAAGCAGATTAGTGGTTGTCAGAGGCTGAGTGGGGTTAGACAGGTTGAGAAGACATTTCTTAATCCATATAGAGTCGTGTCTAGGGGTGGTGGAAATATTTTGGAGCTAGATAAAGTGATGGGTGCACAGCATTGTGAATAGACTGAAAGCCACTGAATACACACTTTTAAATGATTAATTTTATGTTTTTTCAGTTTTGCCTCAATAAAAAAAAAATTATAAGTGCATGTGTTGTCATTGTTGTTAGGTGCCGTCGAGTCGGTTCTGACTCATAGGAACCCTATGCACAACAGAACGAAACACTGCCCGGTCCTGAGCCATCCTTAACAATCGTTGTTACGCTTGAGCTCACTGTTGCAGCCACTGTAACAATCCACCTCATTGAGTGTCTTCCTCTTTTCCCCTGATCTTCTACTTTGATAACCATGATGTCCTTCTCCAGGGACTGATCCCTCCTGACAACATGTCCAAAGTATGTAAGACCCAGTTTTGCCATCCTTGCTTCTAAGGAGCATTCTGGTTGTACTTCTTCCAAGACGGATTTATTCGTTCTTTTGGCAGTCCACAGTATGTTCAATGAACTCAGCGGCACTAGGTTTTTAGGTTGGTACGTTCAATATTCTTCACCACCACCACAATTCAAAGGCGTCAATTTTTCTTCAGTCCTCCTTATTCATTGTCCAGCTTTCACATGCATATGATGCAACTGAAAATACCATGGCTTGGGTCAGGTGCACCTTAGTCTTCAAGGTGACATCTTTGCTCTTCAACACTTTAAAGAGGTCCTTTGCAGCAGATTTACCCAATGCAATGAATCTCTTGATTTCTTGACTGCTGCTTCCATGGGTGCTGATTGTGGATCCAAATAAAATGAAATCCTGGATAACTTCAATCTTTTCTCCATTTATCATGATGTTGCTCATTGGTCCAGTTCTGAGGATTTTTGTTTTCTTTATGTTGAGGTGCAATCCATACTGAAGGCTGTGGTCTTTGATCTTCATTAGAAAGTGCTTCAAGTCCTCTTCACCTTCAGCAAGCAAGGTTGTGTCATCTGCATAATGCAGGTTCTTAATGAGTCTTGCTCCAATCTTGATGACCCGTTCTTCTTCATATAGTCCAGCTTCTCGTATTATTTGTTCAGCATACAGATTGAACAGGTATGGTGAAAGAATGCAACCCTGACTCACACCTTTCCTGACTTTAAACCAATCAGTATCCCCTTGTTCTGTCTGAACATCTACCTCTTATTCTATGTAGAGGTTCCTCATAAGCACAGTTAAGTGTTCTGGAATTCCCATTCTATGCAATGTTATCCATAATTTCTTATGATCCACACAGTCGAATGCCTTTGCAAAGTCACTAAAACACAGGTAAACACCCTTCTGGTATTCTCCGCTTTCAGCCAGGGTCCAGCAATGATATCCCTGGTTCCACGTCCTCTTCTGAAACCAGCCTGAATTTCTGGCAGCTCCCTGACGATATACTGCTGCAGCCATTTCTGAATGATCTTCAGCAAAATTTTGCTTGTATGTGATATTAATGATATTGTCCTATAATTTCCACATTTGGTTGGATCACCTTTCTTGGGAATAGGCATAAATATGGATCTCTCCCAGTCTGTTGGCCAGGAAGCTGTCTTCCATATTTCTTGGCATAGATGAGTAAACACCTCCAGCGCTGCATCTGTTTGGTGAAACATCTCAATTGATATTCCATCAATTCCTGGAGCCTTGTGTTTTGCCAATGCCTTCAGTGCAGCTTGGACTTCTTCCTTCAGTGCCATCGATTCCTGATTATATGCTACCTCTTGAAATGGTTGAACATCGACAAATTCTTTTTGGTGTAATGACTCTGTGTATTCCTTCCATCTTCTTTTGATTCTTCCTGTGTCGTTTAATCTTTTCCCCATGGAATCCTTCACTATTGCAACTCGAGGCTTGAATTTTTCTTCAGTTCTTTCAGCTTGAGAAATGCTGAGGGTGTTCTTCCCTTTTGGTTTTCCATCTCCATCTCTTTGCATATGTCATTATAATACTTTACTTTGTCTTCTCGAGCCACCCTCTGTAATCTTCTGATCATTTCTTTTACTTCATCATTTCATTCTTTTGCAAGTTTTAGAGTCTCCTCTGACATTCATCTTCGTCTTTTTTTTCTTTCCTTTCGTTTCAATGACCTCTTGCTTCACGTACGATCTCCTTGATGTCATTCCACAACTCATCTGGTCTTCAATCATTAGTGTTCAATGCATTAAATCTACTCTTCAGATGGTCTCTAAATTCAGGTGGGATATACTCAAGGTCATATTTTGGTTCTCGTGGACTTGTTCTGATTTTCTTCAGTTTCAGCTTGAACGTCCTTATGAGCAACCAACGGTCTGTTCCACAGTTGGCCCCTGGCCTTGTTCAGACTGGTGATATTGAGCTTTTCCATCGCCTCTTTCCACAGATGTAGTCAATTTGATTTCTATGTGTTCCATCTGATGAGTTCCATGCATACAGTTGCCGTTCATGTTGGTGAAAGAAGGCATTTGTAATAAAGAAGTCGTTCGTCTTGCAAAATTCTATCATTCACTCGCTGGCATTGTTTCTATCACCAAGGACATATTTTCCAAGTACCGATCCTTCTTCTTTGTTTTCAACTTTCGCGTTCCAATGGCCAGTAATTATCAATGCATCTTGATTGCATGGTCAATCAATTTCAGGCTGCAGCAGCCGATAAAAATCTTCTATTCATATTTGGCCCTAATGATGGTGCATAAATTTAAATAATAGTCGTATTAACTGGTTTTCCTTGTAGCTGTATGGATATTATCCTATCACTGACAGTGTTGTACTTCAGGATAGATCTTGAAATGTTCTTTTTGATGATGAATGCAACACCATTCCTCTTCAAGTTGTCATTCCCAGCATGGTAGGCTATATTATTACCCAATTCAAAATGGCCAATACCAGTCCATTTCAGCTCACTAATGCCTAGGATGTTGATATTTATGTGTTCCATTTCATTTTTGATGGTTTCCAATTTTCCTAGATTCATACTTTATACATTCCAGGTTCCGATTATTAATGGATGTTTGCAGTCGTTTCTTCTCATTTTGAGTCCTGCCACATCAGCAAATGAAGATCCCGAAAGCTTTACTCCATCCACCCAATATACATATTAAGTAGTTGATAAATGCATATATCAACTATTTAATATGTATAAAAATACCAAAACCAAACACGTCGCCTTCAAGTCAATTCCGACTCATAGCGACCCTATAAGACAGAGTAGAACTGCCTCATAGGGTTTCCAAGGAGTGCCTGGTGGATTCAAACTGCCTTCCTTTTGGTTAGCAGCCATAGCTGTTAACCACTATGCCACTAGGGTTTCCTTTAGTATGTATTTTGCCTATTAATGCTTTATCACATTCTTCAATTTATTCCTTTCTTCTGAGTGCTAGGATTTTAAGAATTGTGTTACTTCTGAAATAATGAAAACCAAACCAAACCTGTTGCCATTGAGTCAATTCCAACTCATAGTGACCCTATAGCAAAGAATAGAACCGCCCCATAGTGTTTCCAAGGAATGGCTGGTGGAATTGAACAGCTAAACTTTTGGTCAACAGCCAAGCTCTTAACCACTGTGCCACCAGCATTTACTTCCTAAATAATAAAGTAAAATATAAATTTAATGGGGTATTGATTCTTGAAGTTTGGCTTAATAAATAAATGCTTATACTGAATGGAGCTCTAGTGGCTTAGTGGTTAAGAGCTCATCTGCTAATCAAAATGTTGGCAGTTCAAATGACCATCAGTTCCTTGAAAACTCTAGAGGCCAGTTCTACTCTGTCCTATAGGGTCCATATGAGTCAGAATTGATTTGATGGCAATGGGTTTGGTTTTTTGAGTTTTATATTGAGTGAACCAAAACACCCAAACAAGCCTATTGCTGTCAAGTTGATTTCAACTCATAGTGACAATATAGGACAGGTAGAACTGCTCCAAAGTGTTTCTAAGGCTGTAAATCTTTATGGAAGCAGACTGCTGCATCTTTCTTCCATGGAGAGGCTGATGGGGTCAAACGGGAAATTTTTGGTTAGCAGTTGAGTGCTATAACCATTGTACCACCAGGTCTCCAAACACATTAAAAAAAAAAAACAAACCCTTGGTCACCAAGTTCATTCCGACTCATAGCAACCCTATATGACAGTAGAACTGGCTCATAGGGCTTCCAAGGAGCGGCTGGTGAATTCAAAATGCTGACCTTTTGGTTAGCAACCAAGCTCTTAACCACTATGCAACCAGGGCTCCAATACATACATACATACATAAAAAAACACACAAATCATAATAGTTTACTCTGCAATGGAGAAAACTTGTCAACGTTCGCATTTTGTCATTTGCAGTAGTAACTCTACACGTTGAAGTTCTGGTTCACCTGGATTGTCCCTGGGACTGTGGATGGCATTTCTGGTCAGGAAATTATAGTTGTTTGTATGGTGTATTTCTTTTTTTCTTCACACATTTTGCTGTAACATCTCACTGCTTCCAGAATCTGCCTTTCAACTTTAGCAAAGGTATCAGTGTTTAGTTTTCAAACTGAAGCCCCAGATTTAATTTAGAAAATTAAACCTAATGGCAGTGTTTTGAACAGTAAATCATAAAATTGAATATCTGTGAATGAATATCTGAGAATTATATCATTTATAAATTATACCCTGCAGCATTTATGTAGTATATATTACTATTAATAAAATGTACATTAAAAAATGGATGGTCTTAAATGCAGTCTGTCTTAACTAAAATACATCATAAGTTGGGGACTACCTATATTTCTTTTATATGAAATGTGTTTATTTTGAGGTCATAGTATCTCTTTTTTGTCAATGCAATGTAGCCTTAAATCATATATATGATTATATATGCATATATGATCATATAGAGTATATAAGCTACATGTAGAGAAATATTATTATATTAAATAATATCCCAAATTAAATCTATCCCTAAATCTGTAATCTTAGTAATAAATGTGATGTTATGATTTCATACTTAATTTTCTGATTACCTGTTTAATTACAGTAGCTTTTCTGACGGGGAACCCTGTTGGCACAGTGATTAAGAGCTTCGCTGCTAACAAGAAGGACGGCAGTTTGAATTTTGAATCAACCAGCTGCTCCTTGGAAACCCTATGGGGCAGTCATATTCTCCTATAGGGTTGCTATGAGTTGAAATCGACTTGAAGGCAAAGTTTTTTGTTTTGTTTTGTTTTGTTTTTTTCCTGACATAACTTGATGTTTAGAAATTCTTAAACAGTTTCTATTATTTCCAGAATATGTAATTAGTTTGCATTTCAAATGAAGTTTCAGTTTCAATTCAGTACTGGGTATTGTGTATGTTTTCTAGCTCTGTCAGATATTATTAAATATTCAAGCAAATGAACGAAAAATGCACTTTAGATGTATTGAAGTTTGTATTTCTCTGGATTATGGCACAAGTGCTAGTGGAGATTAGGTCAAAACCCACAGCAGGTGATGACTATCAGCAGGATGCTAAAATTTGTTTACATTCATTTTACCAGCCGTTTTATCTAGCAGATTACAAGTTTCTCTTAGAATTCTCTGATGCCAAGAAAGAATATAAACACTATTCTGTCTTTGTTTTCAGCAAATTATGGCACTTGATTGATAATCATTTTGTAATTAATCTCATATTTGGCTAAAATGAACAAAGTGTGGAAAATGGAACAAATTTTGTTTGTTTGGAAGGAAGAATTTGAAATTATGTATCTGTCCCAAAAAATTTTTTAGTGAATAATCATAAAAAGCATTTACTACTTCAGTAGAATATCTATTTATTCAGTAGACATGAGCTCAGCATTATTTTATACATCTTCTATAAATGAATGATCATACATCCACATTTTGTCATTAATAACATATGTGGGTGTTAAGCAATAAAACTGTTTCACTTTACAGTAACATGCTCTATTGATGTGTTTTTCTTCCTTTTTTATACGTAAATGTTCTCCAATGTATTGAGAATATGAATCAGAAAATGCATCAACATATTCTCTTGGTTCTTACAGTGCTTTTTTATCATCAGCTTCTGCATCAATCATCACCTTTAATAAATACTTTAGTTCTTCCCATCAGGCATTCATAATATCTTTGTTCACCCTTCCTTCTATTCTCCAAGTGTATTTGCTTTTTATTATCCTTTTTTAATATTTTTCTTGACTAGGTAGTTTCTGCATCTGCAATATAGCCAAAATCAGAATCACCATACAAGACACTAGTTAGCTCAGGAGAAAGGATAGCAAATTAAATGATAACCAAGCAAAATTTTCTAGCCCACTTTACACATATTTGAGTACAGTGTAAATAAGAAATGATAATCACAGTAGAAAAGAAACAATGCCCATAAATTATTCATTATATCAACAGGGACACATAAATAACTCTTGGTCTCCAATTTTGCTTATACTGTTGTTTTAGAATCAGAAAATGCGAAGAAAATAAGATTCAGGAGACCCCCACCATCTTTACAAAAACGCTTACAAATATACACACATAATTTACTGCTGTAGAGTGTAATACGTATTCCATTGCGTAAAGTCTGCTTTTCAACAAAATCACATAAGGAAACATTGAAAGAGAAACAAGGAAACACAGGAATGGTATAATATTTAATGTGAGAGCGAAAATGTGATGATTAAAATATATTTGTGTGGATATAAGGAAAGCAATCCATTTGTATGTGCTTTATACTATGTCTTTGCTCTGGAACCAAAGAGAATGTAATTGTGTATACTAGAAATATTTTTATGTGGTATTTGCCATTTTCAAAAATTTATTAAAACTATTATCTATTTAGTATCAAATAGAAAGTTTGCACGGCCTCTTGAACACCCTATTAAAGACATGCTTTACTTCTTTGTTCCTTAAACTGTAAATGAAGGGGTTTATCATGGGGATGACTAAAATGTAAAACACAGACGCCATTTTGTCAGTATCAGAGGAACGAGCAGATTTAGGCCGAAGATACATAAATAACAGAGTTCCATAGAACACAACCACCACTGTCAGATGAGAACCACATGTGGAGAAAGCCTTTTTCTTACCCTCAGCAGAATTCATTTGAAATATAGCTGTCAGAATCAGCATGTAGGAGACCAGGACTACGAGAAGAGAGGAAATTAAATTGAGTGCTGAAAATATTATGATCAACAATTCTATTTCTCGTGCATTTGAGCAGAGCAAAGCTATCAAGGCAGTATTATCACAGTAGAAATGACTGATGATGTTAGAGCCACAGAAGGTCGATATAAAAATCTTACTGGTGACCATCAGGGACAGAAAGGTGCTGTAGAGATATGGAATGCCCACGAGTGCATAGCAAAGTTTCTGGGACATGATAACATTGTAGAGCAGAGGGTTACAGATGGCTGCATAGCGGTCATAGGCCATGGCCGACAGGATGAAGAGCTCACAGATAATGAACAGAATGTAAAAAGCCATTTGTGTGGCACATGCGTAATAGGATATGGTATTTTGATCCACAACAAAATCTACTAGCATCTTGGGATAAATAACAGTAGAATTACCAAGATTGACGAAGGCCAGGTGTCTGATAAAAAAATACATAGGTGTCTGTAGGTGGGAGTCTGCCTTGGTCAAGATGATCAGGCCCATGTTTCCAACCACTGTGATCATGTAGATGGCAAGGAAAGCTACAAATAGGGGGAGCTGCAGCTCAGGGTGCCTTGTGACTCCCACTAGAATGAATTCAGTCAGTACTGTTAGATTCTGTGGGCCCATTTAATCCAGTTTTCTCTTCTGGGAAGAAACAGAGGCATTGGTTTCAGCGTTCATGTAGTATTACCTAAAGAAATTAAACTTGTAGACAGAGTGGACACGTTTTCTTCCTACTAGAGGATGGAAAAGTAATTGCTACATCTGATTTTATCTAAAATAAACTGTAGAAGATCCCACTTCCCATGATTGGAGAATACTTCTGAAACATTATAGTCTGATATAACATAGATTACACTTTAAATCAATTCAGCAATGTTTGCAGCACATACATTTATAATAAAACCATGAAGTTGTTAATATTGAGGTAATAGTCTTAATTTCGTCTACACAACGAAGTCAGAGTTTTCTTTAGTGTACTTCCGTTTTGGTTTGAGAAATCTCATGAGATTTTCTTATTCGTGTAGAGAAAGGCAGAGATAATTTGAAGTTAATAAAGCTTGAGTTTGAGCCTTTTTAAGGGCTGTGGGTGGGGACTTAGCAATGCAGTCACATAGTGATATACCTTGTAAAACACGGGATAGAAACACATTTATTCTTTTGTTGCTGTTTGTGACTTTAGCAGTACATTTATAATTTTAAAATGTTTTATTACTTTTTCTAACTAAATGTTCACATTTAGGGTCAATTTGCATTTATAATTTTAATTTATTTTTAAATTGTTGTTGTTGCTAGCTACCATTGAGTCAATTTTAGAGTCATAGTGACCCCATGTGAGAGAGTAAAACTGCCTTGTGGGGTTTTCTTGGCTGTAATCATTATGGAAGCAGATTGCCAGGTCTTTTTCCCTCAAAGCAACTGGATAGGTTTGAATCACCAACCTTTCTGATAGCAGCTGAGCTCTTGACAGTTGCGTGTCATCAGTTCTCCTTTAAAAAAAAAAAAAAATACTTTCTATAAGGTTCAAGACAAGATCTGGATCTATTGCCACTAAAATCTAGGTTTCTATCAGTATTTGAAGATTTTGAGTATTTCATTTCATGTGCTTTATTTCCTTTAATATACCATTGAGGCAATGATGGAGTCTGTATGGCATTTAAAATATGTGTGCATTTATTGTATCATGTATTGCATTTTTTTTTCCTGGAAAATGTACAATGGAGAAATGAAAGAGAACAGCACTGTAATTTCCAAGCATATCACCTGTAAGTCCCAGCCCTGTCTTCACTTATAGTTACATAAGAAAGTCAGTAAAGGGAAAATATCCTGAATGGAGCTAATGAAGCTGCTATAATCTAAACCACTTGGATTCCCTTTTAATCACCTCCCACATTGAATGAGGAGCCCTGTTAGGTAACACAGGGGTTAAATGTTGGGGTGCTAACAGAAAAGTCAGCAGTTGCTCCTTTGGAGTAAGATGTGGCCGTCTGCTTCCATAAAGATCACAGCCTTGGAAACCCTAACGGGCAGTTCTAGTCTATCCTATAGGGTTGATATGAGTTAGTATCGACTCCAGGCAATTCTTTTTTGTTTTTCTTTTCCCCACATTCAGTGTCCTCCTGATGACCCTAGAACTCTGCAAACATGCTTTTTGAATTGGAACAGTAGCTTGAGTTCAAAAAGTTCAGTGACATAGAATACAGGGTATTACAGGTAGGCTGTAATGGAATGCCAAGGTTTAGCCTACACAACTATCAGGTTGGATCTTGCCAGAGCTGCCAAGAAGCTTTGCAGTTACAGACTGGAAGCGCTTCAGTCCAGAGTCACTTTGTGGCAGTTTTCTGTTAAGGATGATTCTTGGTTCTGTGACACCTGGAGTAGCAGCCATCAAGGAATCTGCTAATTCTTGGTGTCAATTTTGGCAACCTGATTGAGAAAACTAGGGGCGGAGGGGCAAGACAATACTGGAGTTTGTTAGCCACCTCTGCCCTTTCTTCCTAGGTAAATTTGTCTGCTCTTTCTCCACTGAGTCCCATTCTCCCTTCCAGGTCTCCATTCACCACTATGTAAGAATGATAAGCCTATGTCTGGCAAATTTTACCTGGAATTTGCTAATCACAGGACCTGCTATCACAGGATTTTCTGTAGGATAGGAGATGTACTGCATTGAGCAAAGGGATTCAGAACTCACTAGCAAGCCTACCACTCTGAAACCTTCAATGTTTTCCTAGAAATCATACTAGTGTGTATTGAGTCAATTTCCTTTTTCACGGTCACTTACTACCTCCCTCTAAAATATCCGGATTGTTCTATTCCTCCCATCCTTCTTTCATGAAGAAGAGTACCTATGACTTGCTCTGAACATCTTAGTGTGTACATTTGAGACACCTCCCTCCTAAGCAGACAAGAAACAAAGGTATGTGGACCCGGTGATATAAGTTTGGATTGATGTTAGGTTTAGTGCATTCTCCGCAGTTCTGTAACTTTTAAAACACACTCAGTGTATTTTTCAGACTACTCAGTGTCAGTGCCTACTTTGAAAAATCAGACCTATTTGTAGACAATTTACTAAGGAAAACACACAACAAACAAATGATACAGCGATAGCACTTAAAACAGCAAAAGGCCATGTTTTCACGCTGTTAATGCTTATCTTAAAACTAGTCCCAGTTTATCAGTTATTGCATGCTTCATACTTACGCTAAGTGTATTTATTTCTTAGCAAATATTTGTACACAAAGAACATTTGGTATTAGCCAAATATTGCATAGGACATATTTACACTAAAAAAAATCATCTTATGATGCATAAAATTCAAATTCACTAGATGTCCTGAAAGCTCTAACCCGAGTCAATTCATTTCGGTGAGGCTGATGATGAGGTTTTCAGATATGCCCAGCTCTCTGTTCACTTGGAGTACCCAAATGCCACAAGCAGCTCATACAGATCAACTAGATTTGGGGCAGATACTCAGATAAAAGAACATAATGCCCCCCACAAGGACCCAGGGAACCCCAGTTAATAAAGGAGATAATATCTGTGGTGTAGTGAAGGGATTAGCTATATGTGGCCATAAGAGTGTCTACAGTCAGAAGCCGTGGATCATGAGAAATTACCAGGAGCCAGGTGATAATCCCAGCGGAGGACAATTCTTACCCACTTGCCTTTAATAAAAAAATGGATTTTCTTCTCCCAAATTATTGCTTCTCTTTCTTTGGTAGGAAGAATTTATGGTCGTTCTACCCCTTCGCAGTGTCCCCTGAGGAAGTAGGGCGTAACTGGTTGATTATGTGAAATTATCTGAGATACTTAATAAAAATTGCCTTGTTGTGGTTTTTAATTAACTAGGATGCCTTACACATTCCCCGGAGAGAAAAGATGAGGGGGAATTCCAGGGGAAAAAAAAAAACTATAAATGATATATACCGTCCCATGGAGACCTGCATGATGGAAAGACACTTCACTCTTACCATTAAAGTTACCTTGGCGGTGAGGGAGATGTCAGTGCAATTCCATTGAAACTGGAATAGTTGCAAAGTCATGGCAAAAGTGTAATTGACGTAATCATCATTTGTGTATGTATGTGTGTACTTACTCTTTTTGAGTCTCTTTAAATTTCTTGATCTGAATTTACACATTTCACCAAATTTGGAAAATGATTTGCTGTCATGTTTTCAAATATATTTTCACATATGTGTTATAGCCACCTCAGACTTTCCAGATTATGATTTTGTCTCATCTTCTTAACATGACTGTTGTGCTTTACTCGTCCCACCCCACCTCATGTCAAACCAAAATCAAACTTATTGTCATAGAGTCAATTCCCACTCATGGCGATCTCATGTGTTATAGAGTAGAACCGTCCCATAGGATTTTCTTGATTATAATCTTTATGGAAACAGGTCACCAGTCATTTCTTCTGCAATGTCACTGGGTGGGTTTGAACCGCCAACTTTAGGTTATTAATTGAGCCCAAGCCATTTGCACCACCCAAGGACCAATAAAATTATTTCTTCTCTTATATAACAAGTCCTGCGCTGCCAGTGAAGTTGTGTGTGTGTGTGTATGTGCGTGTGGTGAAAATATATGTAACAAAACATCTACAATCTCTAAGTGTACAATTCAGTGACGTTGATTACATTCTTGAAATTGTGCAATTATGCTCATTAGTTATCCTTTTCCAAATCATTCCATCACCATTAACATAAACTCAGTGCCTCCTAAACAAATCTTCCCCCTTCCCTTCTACCCCTGTTAACCACTAATAATCTTTTGTTTCTATATACTTATTTCATGTAACTGAGAACATACAGTCTTTGTCTTTTTGCAACTGATTTAATTCACTCAGCATGATGTTTTCAAAGTTTATTCACACAGTGGCATGCATCAGAACTTCATTTTTCTTTGTGGCTGAATAGTGTTCCATTGTGTTTATATACTCCATTTTGTTTATCCATTCATCTGTTGACGGATATTTTATCTTTTGGCTATTGTGAATGGTGCTGCAATGGACTTTAATATTCAGGTTTCTATTTGTATTCTTGCTTCCACTTAATCTGGGTATGTACCTAGGATTGGGGTTGTTGGGTCATATAGTAGTTCTCCCCTACGTGTCTGTCAGTTTGTCATACTGTGGGGGCTTGTGCGTTGCTGTGATGCTGGAAGTTATGCCACTGGTATTCAGATACCATCAGGGTCACCCATGGAGGACAGGTTTCAGCTGAACTTCCAGACTAAGACAGACCAGGAAGAAGGACCCGGCAGTCTACTTCTGAAAAGCATTAGCCAGTGAAAACCTTGTGACCAGCAATGGAACATTGTCTGATATAATGCTGGAAGATGAGCTCCCCAGGTTGGAAGGCACTCAAAAGACGACTGGGGAAGAGCTGCATCCTCAAAGTAGAGTTGACCTTAATGATGTGGATGGAGACCTGGGACCTTCATTTGCTGATGTGGCATGACTCAAAATGAGAATAAACAGCTGCAAACAGCCATTAATAATCGGACCTTGGAATGTATGAAGTATGAACCTAGGAAAATTGGAAATCATCAAAAATGAAATGAAGTGCTTAAACATCAATATCCTAGGCATAAGTGAGCTGAAATGGACTGGTATTGGCCATTTTGAATAATCTACTATGCTGGGAATGACAACTCGAAGAGAAATGGTGTAGCTTTCATTGTCAAAAAGAATGTTTCAAAAATCTATCCTGAAGTACAATGCTGTCAGTGATAGGATAATATCCATACGCCTACAAGGAAGACCAGTAAACATGACTATTATTCAAATTTACACACCAGCCACTAGGGCCAAAAATGAAGAAATAGAAGATTTTTATCAGCTGCTGAAGTCTGAAATTGATCGAACATACAGTCAAGATGCATTGATAAATACTGGCAATTGGAATGCAAAAGTTGGAAACAAAGAAGAAGGATTAGTATTTGGAAAATATGGCCTTGGTGATAAAAACAATGCCGGAGATCGAACGATAGAATTTTGCAAGACCAACGACTTCTTCATTGCAAATACCTTCTTTCACCAACATAAATGGTGACAATACACATGGACCTTGCCAGATGGAACACACAGAAACCAAACTGACTACATCTGTGGGAAGAGACTATGGAAAAGCTCAGTATCATCAGTCAGAACAAGGCAGGGGCCAACTATGGAACAGGCCATCAATTGCTCTTAAGCAAGGTGAAGTTGAAGAAAATTAAAACAAGTACAGGAGTGTCAAATTATGGCCTCGATTGTATCCCACCTGAATTTAGAGACCACCTTAAGAAAAGATTTCATGCATTGAACACTAATATTCAAAGACCAGACAAGTTATGGAATGACATCAAGGACATCATGCATGAAGAAAATAGAAGGTCATTAAAAAGACAGAAAGAAAAAAAGACCAAAATGGCTGTCAGAAGAGACTCTGAAAGTTGCTCTTAAACTCACAGTAGCTAAAGTGAACAGAAGAAATGAAGTGACATTCTCATCATAGTTTTGATTTGCATCTCTCTAATGGCTAAGGAAAGGAGCCCTGGTTTCTTAATAGTTAAAATGCTAGGGTGCTAACATTAAAGATCGGTGTTTTTAACCCACCAGCAGCTCCGCAGAAGATGTAGCAGTCTTTTTCCATTAAGATTTCAGCCTTGGAAACACTATGGGGCAGTTCTGTTCTCTTGTACAGTGTTGCTATGATTCAGAATCGACTCCATGACAATGGTTTTAATGGTTAATGAAGTTGAGCATCTTATCTTTGTTTGTTGGCTATTTGATATCCTTTTAAATGAATTGTCTGTTCTAATCCTTTGCCCAATTTTTTATTGTTTTTCTTTTTAAAGTTGGAGAATTTTTTCTTCTTCGTATATATATACTCTGGATATTAGGCCCTCATCAGATATGTGCTTCCTGAAAATTTTCTCCTAATCAGAAGCAGAGTTATTAAAATCTAAAATGCCAGTAACAGAGATTGAAAAAAGCCTTCAGGCAATGCACATATTAGTTTATTTTTACATCTTTCTCATTTTTTTTTCTTCCAGGAGGGTCTTCCTTTATCTGTTGTGATTTACCTATCAACTTGAAAGATGCTCCATTTTAAAACACCATTTTTAGATATTGTCAAATATGTGTTCTGGGAAGTTAATTTTTCTTCAATCTTTCTAAAAATAAATCCCCAGTGATTTTTTTTTTTTTTTTTTTTTTGCTTATTTTTCATTTTAATCAAAACAAAATGGTTCTAACAAGATGGAATTTGGTTGCTGACTTCTATCACACAGAAGGGCAGATCTTCAAACCATTTTGTTAAGGGGAGAAATGATATATATTTTTTTTTATTAAATTTATTAAGCTTCAAGTGAACGTTTACAAATCCAATCAGTCTGTCACATATAAGTTTACATACGTCTTACTCCGTACTCCCACCTGCTCTTCCCCTATTGAGTCAGCCCTTTCAGTCTCTCCTTTCTTGACAATTTTGCCTGCTTCCCTCTCTCTCTATCCTCCCATCCCCCCTCCAGACAAGAGCTGCCAACACACTCTCAAGTGTCCACCTGATATCATTAGCTCACTCTTCATCAGCATCTCTCTCCCACCTGCTGACCAGTCCCTTTCATGTCTGATGAGTTGTCTTCAGGGATGGTTCCTGTCCTGTGCCAACAGAAGTTCTGGGGAGCATGGCCGCCGGGATTCCTCTAGTCTCAGTAGTCTCAGTCAAACCATTAAGTATGGTCTTTTTATGAGAATTTGGGGTCTGCATCCCACTGATCTCCTGTTCCCTCAGGAGTTCTCTGTTGTGCTCCCTGTCAGGGCAGTTATCGATTGTGGCCGGGCACCAACTAGTTCTTCTGGTCTCAGGATGATGTAGGTCTCTGGTTCATGTGGCCCTTTCTGTCTCTTGGGCTCCTAGTTGTCGTGTGGCCTTGGTGTTCTTCATTTTCCTTTCCTCCAGGTGGGTTGAGACCAATTGATGCATCTTAGATGGCCGCTTGTTAGCATTTAAGACCCCAGACACCACATTTCAAAGTGGGATGCAGAATGATTTCATAATAGAATTATTTTGCCAATTGACTTAGAAGTCCCCTCAAACCATGTTCCCCAGACCCCCGCCCCTGCTCCGCTGACCTTTGAAGCATTCATTTTATCCCGGAAACTTCTTTGCTTTTGGTCCAGTCCAATTGAGCTGACCTTCCATGTATTGAGTGTTTTCTTTCCCTTCACCCAAAGCAGTTCTTATCTACTGATCAATCCATAAAAAAACCTCTCCCTCCCTCCCACCCTCCCCCCTTCGTAACCACAAAAGTATGTGTTCTTCTCAGTTTTTACTATTTCTCAAGATCTTATAAGAGTGGTCTTATACAATATTTGTCCTTTTGCCTCTGACTAATTTCGCTCAGCATAATGCCTTCCAGGTTCCTCCATGTTATGAAATGTTTCACAGATTCGTCACTGTTCTTTATCGATGCGTAGTATTCCATTGTGTGAATATACCACAATTTATTTACCCATTCATCCGTTGATGGACACCTTGGTTGCTTCCAGCTTTTTGCTATTGTAAACAGAGCTGCAATAAACATGGGTGTGCATATATCTGTTTGTGTGAAGGCTCTTGTGTCTCTAGGGTATATTCCGAGGAGTGGGATTTCTGGGTTGTATGGTAGTTCTATTTCTAACTGTTTAAGATAACGCCAGATAGATTTCCAAAGTGGTTGTACCATTTGACATTCCCACCAGCAGTGTATGAGAGTTCCAATCTCTCCGCAGCCTCTCCAACATTTATTATTTTGTGTTTTTTGGATTAATGCCAGCCTTGCTGGTGTGAGATGGAATCTCATCATAGTTTTAATTTGCATTTCTCTAATGGCTAATGATCGGGAGCATTTTCTCATGTATCTGTTGGCTGCCTGAATATCTTCTTTAGTGAAATGTGTGTTCATATCCTTTGCCCACTTCTTGATTGGGTTGTTTGTCTTTTTGTGGTTGAGTTTTAACAGAATCATATAGATTTTAGAGATCAGGCGCTGGTCGGAGATGTCATAGCTGAATATTCTTTCCCAGTCTGTAGGTGGTCTTTTTACTCTCTTGGTGAAGTCTTTAGATGAGCATAGATGTTTGATTTTTAGGAGCTCCCAGTTATCGGGTTTCTCTTCATCATTTTTGGTAATGTTTTGTATTCTGTTTATGCCTTGTATTAGGGCTCCTAGGGTTGTCCCTATTTTTTCTTCCATGATCTTTATCATTTTAGTCTTTACGTTTAAGTTTTTGATTCACTTGGAGTTAGGTTTTGTGCATGGTGTGAGGTATGGGTCCTGTTTCATTCTTTTGCAAATGGATATCCAGTTATGCCAGCACCATTTGTTAAAAAGACTATCTTTTCCCCAATTAACTGACACTGGGCCTTTGTCAAATATCAGCTGCTCATATGTGGATGGATTTATATCTGGGTTCTCAATTCTGTTCCATTGGTCTTTGTGCCTGTTGTTGTACCAGTACCAGGCTGTTTTGACTACTGTGGCTGTATAATAGGTTCTGAAATCAGGTAGAGTGAGGCCTCCCACTTTCTTCTTCTTTTTCAGAAATGCTTTGCTTATCTGGGGCTTCTTTCCCTTCGATATGAAATTGGTGATTTGTTTCTCTATCCCCTTAAAATATGACATTGGAATTTGGATCGGAAGTGTGTTATATGTATAGATGGCTTTTGGTAGAATAGACATTTTTACTGTGTTAAGTCTTCCTATCCATGAGCAAGGTATGTTTTTCCACTTAAGTAGGTCCTTTTTAGTTTCTTGTAGTAGAGCTTTGTAGTTTTCTTTGTATAGGTCTTTTACATCCTTGGTAAGATTTATTCCTAAGTATCTTATCTTCTTGGGGGCTACTGTGAATGGTATTGATTTGGTTATTTCCTCTTCGGTGTTCTTTTTGTTGATGTAGAGGGATCCAAATGATTTTTGTATGTTTATCTTATAACCTGAGACTCTGCCAAACTCTTCTATTAGTTTCAGTAGTTTTCTGGAGGATTCCTTAGGGTTTTCTGTGTATAAGATCATGTCATCTGCAAATAGTGATAACTTTACTTCCTCCTTGCCAATCCGGATACCGTTTATTTCTTTGTCTAGCCGAATTGCCCTGGCTAGGACTTCAAGTACAATGTTGAATAAGAGCGGTGATAAAGGGCATCCTTGTCTGGTTCCCGTTCTCAAGGGAAATGCTTTCGGTTCTCTCCATTTAGAGTGATATTGGCTGTTGGCTTTGCATAGATGCCCTTTATTATGTTGAGGAATTTTCCTTCAATTCCTATTTTGGTAAGAGTTTTTATCATAAATGGGTGTTGGACTTTGTCAAATGCCTTTTCTGCATCAATTGATAAGATCATGTGGTTTTTATCTTTTGTTTTATTTATGTGATGGATTACATTAATGTTTTTTCTGATATTAAACCAGCCTTGCATACCTGGTATAAATCCCACTTGATCAGGGTGAATTATTTTTTTGATGTGTTGTTGGATTCTATTGGCTAGAATTTTGTTGAGGATTTTTGCATCTATGTTCATGAGGGATATAGGTCTGTAATTTTCTTTTTTTGTAATGTCTTTACCTGGTTTTGGTATCAGGGAGATGGTGGCTTCATAGAATGAGTTGGGTAGTATTCCGTCTTTTTCTATGCTTTGAAATACCTTTAGTAGTAGTGGTGTTAACTCCTCTCTGAAAGTTTGGTAGAACTCTGCAGTGAAGCCGTCCGGGCCAGGGCTTTTTTTTGTTCGAAGTTTTTTGATCACCGTTTCAATCTCTTTTTTTGTTATGGGTCTATTTAGTTGTTCTACTTCTGACTGTGTTAGTTTAGGTAGGTAGTGTTTTTCCAGGAATTCATCCATTTCTTCTACGTTTTCAAATTTGTTAGAGTACAATTTTTCGTAGTAATCTCAAATGATTCTTTTAATTTCATTTGGCTCTGTTGTGATGTGGTCCTTCTCGTTTCTTATTCGGGTTATTTGTTTCCTTTCCCGTTTTTCTTTAGTCAGTCTAGCCAATGGTTTATCAATTTTGTTAATTTTTTCAAAGAACCAGCTTTTGGCTTTGTTCATTCTTTCAATTGTTTTTCTGTTCTCTAATTCATTTAGTTCAGCTCTTATTTTTATTATTTGTTTTCTTCTGGTGCCTGATGGGTTCTATTGTTGCTCACTTTCTATTTGTTCAAGTTGTAGGGACAGTTCTCTGATTTGGGCTCTTTCTTCTTTTTGTATGTGTGCATTTATCGATATAAATTGGCCTCTGAGCACTACTTTTGCTGTGTCCCAGAGGTTTTGATAGGAAGTATTTTCATTCTCGTTGCATTCTATGAATTTCCTTATTCCCTCCTTGATGTCTTCTATAACCCAGTCTTTTTTCAGGAGGGTATTGTTCATTTTCCAAGTATTTGATTTCTTTTCCCTAGTTTTTCTGTTATTGATTTCTAGTTTTACTGCCTTGTTGTCTGAGAAGATGCTTTGTAATATTTCGAGGTTTTGGACTCTGCAAAGGTTTGTTTTATGACCTAATATGTGGTCTATTCTAGAGAATGTTCCATGTGCACTAGAAAAAAAAGTATACTTTGCAGCAGTTGGGTGGAGAGTTCTGTATAAGTCAATGAGGTCAAGTTGGTTGATTGTTGTAAGTAGGTCTTCCGTGTCTCTATTGAGCTTCTTACTGGATGTCCTGTCCTCTGAAAGTGGTGTGTTGAAGTCTCCTACTATAATTGTGGAGGTGTCTATCTCACTTTTCAATTCTGTTAAAATTTGATTTCTGTATCTTGCAGCCCTGTCATTGGGTGCATAAATATTTAATATGGTTATGTCTTCCTCATCAATTGTCCCTTTTATCATTATGTAACGTCCTTCTTTATCCTTTGTGGTGGATTTAAGTCTAAAGTCTATTTTGTCAGAAATTACTATTGCTACTCCTCTTCTTTTTTGCTTATTGTTTGCTTGATACATTTTTTTCCATCCTTTGAGTTTTAGTTTGTTTGTGTCTCTAAGTCTAAGGTGTGTCTCTTGTAGGCAGCATGTAGATGGATCGTGTTTCTTTATCCAGTCCGTGACTCTCTGTTGCTTTATTGGTTCATTTAGTCCATTTACATTCAGCGTAATTATAGATACATAAGTTTTTAGTGTTGTCATTTTGATGCCTTTTCATGTGTGTTGTTGGCAATTTCATTTTTCCACATACTTTTTTGTGCTGAGTCATTTTTCTTAGTAAATTGTGAGATCCTCATTTTCATAGTGTTTGACTTTATGTTAGTTAAGTCGTTACGTTTTTCTTGGCTTTTATCTTGAGTTATGGAGTTGTTATACCTTTTTGTGGTTACCTTATTATTTACCCCTATTTTTCTAAGTAAAAACCTAACTTGTATTGTTGTATATCGCCTTTTATCACTCTCCATCTGGCATTTCAGTGCCTCCTGTTTTTAGTCCCTCTTTTTGATTATTGTGATCTTTTACCTATTGACTTCCATGATTCCCTGTTACATGTATTAGTATTATTTTTTAAATTTATCTTAATTTGTTTGTTTTTGTGATTTCCCTATTTGAGTTGATATCAGGACATTCTGTTTTGTGACCTTGTCTGGTATCTGATATTATTGGTTTTCTGACCAAACTATATCCTTTATTATTTCTTGTAGCTTTGGTTTGGTTTTTGCAAATTCTCTAAACTTGTGTTTATCTGTAAATGTCTTAATTTCACCTTCATATTTCAGAGAGAGTTTCGCTGGCTATATGATCCTTGGCTGGCAGTTTTTCTCCTTCAGTGCTCTGTATATGTCGTCCCATTCCCTTCTTGCCTGCATGGTTTCTGCTGAGTAGTCTGAACTTATTGATTCTCCCTTGAAGGAAACCTTTCTTTTCTCCCTGGCTGCTTTTAAAATTTTCTGTTTATCTTTGGTTTTGGCGAGTTTGATGATAATATGTCTTGGCGTTTTTCTTTTTGGATCAATCTTAAATGGGGTTCGATGAGCATCTTGGATAGATATCCTTTCGTCTTTCATGATGTCAGGGAAGTTTTCTGTCAGGAGTTCTTCAACTATTTTCTCTGTGTTTTCTGTCCCCCCTCCCTGTTCTGGGACTCCAATCACTTGCAAGTTTTCCTTCTTGATAGAGTCCCACATGATTCTTAGGGTTTCTTCATTTTTTTAAATTCTTTTATCTGATTTTTTTTCAGCTATGTTGGTGTTGATTCCCTGGTCCTCCAGATGTCCCAGTCTGCATTCTAATTGCTTGAGTCTGCTCCTCTGACTTCCTATTGCGTTTTCTAATTCTGTAATTTTATTGTTAATCTTTTGGATTTCTACATGCTGTCTCTCTATGGATTCTTGCAACTTATTAATTTTTCCAGTATGTTCTTGAATAATCTTTTTGAGTTCTTCAACAGTTTTATCAGTGTGTTCCTTGGCTTTTTCTGCAGTTTGCCTTATTTCGTTTGTGATGTCTTGAAGCATTCTGTAAATTAGTTTTTTATATTCTGTATCTGATAATTCCAGGATTGTATCTTCATTTGGGAAAGATTTTGATTCTTTTGTTTGGGGGGTTGGAGAAGCTGTCATGGTCTGCTTCTTTATGTGGTTTGATATGGAGTGCTGTCTCTGAGCCATCACTGGGAAACTAGTTTTTCCAGAAAATCCGCTAAAAAAAAATGCAGTCAGGTCCCTATCAGAGTTCTCCCTCTGGCTGCGGCTATTCGGATGTTAATGAAGCCGCCTGACTGGTACGCTGGCTCCAGGCTCTGAAAACAATCGCTGCCTCCCCGTTTGTTCATTCTCCATCTCTAAATCTGTGTTTGTTGTTCAGGGTTCGTAGATTGTTATGTATGTGATCGATTCACTTGTTTTTCCGAGTCTTTGTTGCAAGAGGGATCCGCAGTAGAGTCCACCTAGGCCGCCATCTTAGCCCCGCCTCCCCAGTGATTTTTGTAACCCCTTCATCTTTAATGTGTAATAAAATGCCAAGAGTTTACCATCCCTCCATAATAATTTAATGAATATAAATATTGAATTCAAAACAGATTTCTAGCAGGATTCTTTCAAAACCCACACTGCACATTAAACTGAAAATAGACTTACTCAACTCACAGAAAATCATTTCCACGCTCTCTGTGTGTGTGTTGTTGCTTCTAAAGAAGTTTTTAAAAATAGTAACACTTGTCCTGATTCCTTATGTGGCAAATCTGCGTAAGGGCAAGGTTTAGCAAAAGCATAGTAATATATCTAACCGTGTATTATTTAAGCATTTCACAGGTTTATTGACACAAATTGTTTCTGATTATTGTTTTTGCTATATTTTACTGAATATAGGAATTCTCCCACCTACTGCTTGATGTTTTCCTCAACTTTTTAAAACATTTTCTTTAATTCTGCACTTTAGGGAGGGAGCTACCTCGTCCTTGGGCAAATGTGAAATCCTTTAAGCAACAGTGTTTCCCAAGGTTTCATTTGTCACTGTGTAACAGTTGCTCAGTTATTGCTCACTGGAGTCTGCTGTACAAAGTATATATTACTCTCCCTTCTATCCAAATTTGTCCTCTTAGAGGGCATAATTAAATGTGCTAAATTTTTGTTATTTTCTGTTCGGTTAGTTATGTGTTAACAACAAAGATTTACTTTCAATTATTTTACCTAGAATTCTGTTTAGCTTCTTACTATGTAAATATTTAATGATCCTTTCAGCTAATCTGAATCTGAATTTTCTTTTCTGTAAAAGATAAAAAAAAGAGAAAAAGGTAGACAAAAAGCATGGAAAGAGACGGGAAGTTTCTAAAGCTAAAACTTAAAACCTTTTGGTAAGTTATTTATTTTGTTAAAATGTTTCACTTTTTATTTAAATGTCCTGATATTTAGGAGATTAATAATAAAATATACGTATTGAATCAGATAGTCAGATGAGGGTAAAGGATATAGAGGTTATTTAATGCAACTCAGCCTTCTACCGCTCAATTACCTTTGTAACATCACCTCAAATGTGCAGCCCCAGGACAATGAATGCAATTAAACTACTAAATTCCATTCAGAAATGCTATTTCCTTAATTATCCTCACAATAAAAGCTTTACAATAGATCCTCTTTTCTTGAGAAATGTCACTCCATGGATTCTTTAAAAAGATCAGGCAGAGAGTCAGAAGAGCGCTTTAGCCAATGGAAATTTTTGCAGTGATGGAGTCGTGCTAGAACCTGTAACATTCAATATACCAAAACCAAAACCAAACCCAGTGCTGTGGAGTTGATTCTGACTCATAATGACCCTATAGGACAGAGCAGAACTGCCCCATAGAGTTTCCAAGGAGTGCCTGGCAGATTCGAACTGCCGACCTCTTGGTTAGCAGCCTTGGCACTGAACCACTACGCTAGCAGCGTTTCCCAATATCCAGTATAGTGGTCACTAGCTACACGTGGGTGGTACAGTTTCTAATGAGTGTTCATACGGCTACTGTGTACCTGAAATAAGAATAGTTCAAAGAACTGAATTCCACGTAGGCAAGACACAGCTTTTTGTTCTGGGAGTGTCAGAGCTGTATGATTCCACTGAGTGTCTCCATCACAGATGCTCCTGAGGAGGAATTAGGAGAAGACAGAGATTTTGGCACTTTTATTTATTTATTTATTTATTTATGAATATCATAGGACCATCTGTGGAAATTAGGCCCTGCACCTCATAATCTTGGCAAATTCTCTGGCTATGTAATAGTGTGTCTGTAAATTAACTGCGTAATCAATAGTACATATGATTTTAGATCTTTTCATTTACTCAGTCTATATCCCAATTAGTATACAGCCCTGGTGGCACAGTGGTTAAGAGGTGCAGCTGCTAACCAAAGGGTTGGCAGTTCAAACCCACCAGCAGCTTCTTAAAAATCCTGTGGGGCAGTTCTACTCTGTCCTAGATGGTGGCTACGAGTCACAATCAACTTGAACGCAATGTGTTGTATCTCAATTAAGAGTTGAAAATAGAACTTAATTAACTTTACAGTTACTTTTCAGTTGCCATCGGTGTTCTTCATGCCAATACCATCTTTCTATTGAGTCAGACGCTTTTGTAACGCATTAAAAATTTTTGAAATTCAAAATGCTTTTCCACATGTTTGCTTGTGAGACAGAAGCATAACTAACAATGTAAAAAAATTGAGACAATGTAGTCATGCTCCTAATATTATGAATGAGGAAATTTAGGTTTGGGAAAAAAATCATATTTATCCAAGACACAACTATAGGATTACTTCCATTCAATGTTAATACATGCCAAATATGCCTGTATCCATAATAATACACTTTCCTTTTTCACACTGGATTTCAGGAAAACAGAATTAACGAATGGCTGAAAAGAATTTGACAGTTGTTACTGAGTTTATTATTTTCGGACTGACGGATCAGGCTGTACTGAAAATTGTGCTTTTTGGGTTGTTCCTGATGATTTATGCCATTACCTTCGTGGGGAATCTGGGCATGATCTTCTTAATCCACGTCACTCCCAAGCTCCACACACCCATGTATTTTTTCCTCAGCTGCCTTTCATTTGTAGATGCCTGTAATTCATCAGTTATTGCACCTAAAATGCTGATCAACTTCTTGGTTGTCAGGGAAACCATTTCGTTCTCTGCCTGTATAGTGCAGCATTTGTTTTTTGGAGCATTCATTACCTCAGAAGGATTCTTACTTTCAGTGATGGCCTATGACCATCATGTGGCCATTGTGAATCCTTTGCTTTATACAACAGCCATGTCTAAGAGAAATTGTGTAGGGCTGGTCATTGGGTCTTGCATTGGTGGGATGATTAACTCATTGATACATACAACAAGTTTGGGGAGACTGTCTTTCTGTGGACCAAACGTTGTCAGTCACTTCTTCTGTGATGCTCTCACACTGCTAAAGCTGTCATGTTCTGATACCTCCATGAATGAGTTTTTGCTGCTAATCTTCTCTGGAGTCATTGCCATGACCACCTTTTTGACTGTGATCATTTCCTACATGTTCATCCTTGTTGCTATACTGAGGATCCGCTCAGCATCAGGCAGACGGAAAGCCTTCTCCACCTGCGCCTCTCACCTGACTGCTGTGACCATATTCTGTGGTACCTTGAGCTTTAATTACATTCAGCCAAGTTCACAGTATTCTGTAAAACAGGAGAAGATAGTTTCTGTGTTCTATACCCTAGTGATTCCCATGTTAAACCCATTGATTTATAGCCTGAGAAACAAGGAAGTGAAGGATGCTGTGAAAAGAGCCATAGAAATGAAATACTGCCCCTGTTAATTTCAAGTCACTATGAATAGTAAAAGGATCCTGGTGGCAAGATGATTAAGTCAGTGATGCTAACCAAAAAGTATGTGGTTCAAACTCAGGAGGTGCTCCATGGAAGAAAACCAAAACAAAAGACCTGCTTATCTGCTCCCATAAAGATCACAGCCTAGGAAACCCTATGAGACAGTTCTGCTCTGTCCTAGAGGGTCATTATGAATCAGAATCAACCGGATGTCATGCAACAAGAACAATGCTAACAGTACAACATTCTACAGGTCAGCTCTCCATCTACGAAAGTTCACATTAATTCAAAGAATTCTATAGTTTCTAATTATTATACAATTTTTTTTTCTTAATATGAATTGTTCACCCAAAACGCAAGCCTGAAGAGTGGAAGTGACTTTTTGCATAGCTGTGTTTTAGAAAATGGTAGCTTAAAATTCAGCTCTTCTAAGAATGTAGGCCATTAATATTTGAATATACGAATCAATCCACTGAGTTAAGTGTATCATTTGTGATACATGAAGAACTGAATACACACACACACTAAGATTTAGAGATATATAGTTAGGTCTTTTTCTAAAAAAATCTTTTTTATTTACTCAGAAAATTAAAATAATTTTATACCTGATATTTGTCTTTATTTTTAAAACTTAAATTACACTTCAAACTTCTGTAAATCTTCACGTTAGCTAAAAAGGTGAATTTTATTTGAAACAAGATTTTCCTCTGTCCTTCCTCTTCTTAAACCTCAGTGCCCTCAGCAACAACAGAGTTATCGTGGGGAAATCATTGTATTATAATTCTAAGCTTGCAATAATATACTCTTACTAAGAAATTTACTTAACAAATTTAAATACGTGTATGGAATGACCCCTAAAGTAATTATCGAGTAGGTAGAATTCAAAATCCTTCTTATCTTTTCTTTTAAAAATCCCATTCACCTCCTTTCAGACAATTAAATAATATATGCCTATCCAGCAATCTTTAAATCAGATGCTTCATGCTGAGACCTGCCTAAAGCATCAATTCTGTAATGATGGATTTCTTAATTTTATAACTTTATACCATTTAAGAAATGCTTATTTGTTACCAAAAATGTTCAGTGAATAATATTTATATTTCAAATAAAAAATGACTAATACCAGAAACATTTGTATGTATTTTGAAACCTCTCAACTACTGATATCTTGGAGTCAACATGAGGGATTTCAAATTAGAAAACTTTTGAAATAATTAAACAATTTTATATTTGCTAGCTCATAGTTAACAATGAAGGTACAATCAATATGCTAGCAAGAATGACAATCTGTAGAAAAGGAAAAGTAATTTTTATCTTTTATACTAACAAAAAAAGCTATTCTAAAACTGATTGCCTTTACAGGTACGCGTTGGAACACAGGGGACATGGATGTAGGTTGATTTAAAGAAATAAGACATTTACTAAGGTGAGATATGAATCTCAATCCATACAAATGTATTTCCAAAGGGGATGATCACCATAATCATCCTTGTAATGCTAATTATAGTTATTCAACTAATGTATTTAAGTATAACACTTCAACTGTATGACAAATATGCATACGTATGCATTTACATTTTCATGTGTATTCATATGTATGGTGGGTAATACAAGTAAATTAATGATAAGTGAAAGAAAACCAACTTGTCACAGCTCTTTAGATAACTGATTTTATTTCTGGTTCTGCCATGGACTGATCAGGATTTTTTTTCCATCTATGTTCTGATAAATGCATGTTATGTACGTAATGGGTAAAAACAGTATTCTCTCTACCACGAAGGATATGTTAATAAAAAAAAATTTTTTTTGCTAATATATCTTATTAAATATTTATTCATACTTGAAGGTGTGCTTGTTTTTGTGTTCCATAGAAACAATGATTCAGTGGGAAAATAATACTCATGACTTTGGCTATATTTAAGCAAACAGTAGCTTGATGGAGCATTGGTTACACACTCACAAATATACACAAATATAGTGTACAAATAATTATATTTTTAAAACCCTGTCTTCACAACTGTTGTATACAAATTCTACCTTTTCCGTAAAATTTCAAATCACTGGGGAAGGTGAGCTAAGAAAATGAGAGTTCTAGAAAGTGAGTGAGTAAGAATTCCATTTGGCAACTAAAATATGCCTTACTCTAAGAATTATTGAAACTTAATTAAATCGATCACAAAATCAACCAAAAAGAAAAATCAAAGAGATTCTCAACAATGGGGATAATAGTGAAAATGAAACTTTAGATATAAGTAAATAACTACCTAGCTCCATGCTGCCCTGCTTAGTCTATATAAGAAATTAGAATGAAAATAACAATAACACCAGGAGAAAATTAACAATGAATTGATTATTAATTAGGAAAATATTTTCCAAATGCTTTGTAGGTCTCCATCAAATATATTTTAATTTTGTATTTTTCACAGAAATATATTTGATATTGAGTTTAAAAGCCAGAAGTCAATGTTAGCCAGCTCACTCACCAACATCCAGATCAACACATTTTATTCTTTAAACTTAAATAATCAGATTTTGGCTCACCCTGTGGAAGGCTTTCTAATAGCACTAGCATCCTCTCTTACAGGATGTGGACTTAAAGAAATGAGTCTCTTTAGGTGCCTAGTTATTTTCAGTGTTAAACTCCTATTCCTCTGGAGAATTCTGTCCCTTGGCCAGTTCTGGTTACCCACGGCTAAAGGGCAGAGCCTCATAACTCATGTTGGTGAGTTACAGAAAGCAGGACATTATCAAGATGAGAAAACACCAGTTGTCATTATCACACCTCCCATCAGTCTCTCACCCCATTCCATTATGTCCCTCATGAAGCAGTCACGCCAGCACAGAACCTCTCTAACTTTTCCCAGGATGCTTCACTTTTCAAAGCCTTTCAGACCTTAAGTTCACCAGCAGGTAGAAAGGAGTGTCAGAAAGAGGGTATATGCAGTAGTCATCCACTGTACCTCATATATTTTTGTTTTAATCACAATCTAAAGTTTCCTACTGACCTAAGGGGAAATTTGGGTTGGCCTTGACTGGTGTCAGAAGCAGTGATATTGGGAGGTAATATTCCTGCCAGGACAATTTTGGAGACAAAACAAATGAGCCATTTATCGTCTTTTCCACAGAAGAGTTTCTTACTATGATCTAACCTGTCTCAAGGCAATAGGCTACCACTTCTTTCCCACATAAACACACAACTCCCTTCTGTCTAGCTAGGTTTATTCGTAGATATTTGTTTGTTCTCTTTCAGAACCTTTGCATAGAATAGAGCCAGCTCGTTCATTCTGCAACCCTGGTCTTTTTTGGAAGAGGTGTCATTCCTTTTACTTTTTAGAAAGTGTTTTGACAACCTTTACTTCTTTAAACATTTAAAATATGTTTATTAATTTCTGGACTCCCACTTTTGGAGATGTGCTTTCCCTTTGTTTTGCAATTGCTTGGTGAGTTCACATTTAACAGAGCCTTCTTTGTGATAGGGTCCCTGGCAACTCAAATTGTTAAAACACTGCTGTTAACCTAAAAGTTGTACTTTCAAGTCCATTCAGAAGTTCCTCAGAAGAAAGGCCTGGTGATCCACTTCTGAAAAATCACCCACCAAGTAACCTATGCAGCCCAGTTGTCCTCTGACGGACATGGGATCGCTAGGAGTGAGAACTGACTGCAGGCAACTGCATTTATTGATTTTTTTGTATGCTGATTTTTCCCTTTTGATAATCCTAGAAGGCTGTTTGAGATTGTAGCACTCCATAGAAGATTAGCATTTGCTCCTGTGAGAGCTCGCACAGTGCTACTAACCTGAACACATTTAAGCTAATTTCTCAGGTTGAAGTTGCTCTAGTTGTGTGCTCAGCAATATCCACATTTTAGCTCGCCCGAGGCCAGGTCTGTGGTTACAGGTTCTCAGAGGCGGCTCTTTGCCCTAACAAGGCGCCATGTTATGATCGGCGAGCTTACTGAAAAGTTTTGCTTGTAAGCAGTTTTATTTAGCTAGCATTTGCAAAGGGAATGTCATTTTTTCAGAGGTAACACACTTACATGTGGGTTACAATGAGATTTCTTATTTTTTTATGGTGCCAAAGTCTTAACATCTTTTTTTTTTAAATTGTGCTTTAGGCGAAAGTTTTTAGAGAAAAATAGTTCCTCATTCAGCAATTCTGACATTGGTTGCAATGCCGGTGATGTGTCAACACTCTCCCCTTCCCCATCCTGGGTTCCCAGTTTCTATCCATTTGTTTTCCCTCTCCCTTCCTGCCTTCTTGTCTTTGCTTTTGGGAAGGTGTTGCCCTTTTTGGCTTTTATATATGACTGAACTAAGAAGCGTGTTCCCCAGGTGTCTTATCGTTTGTTTTATAGACCTGTCTAATCTTTGGCTGAAAGGTAAGCTACATACAGGAGTGTTTTCAGTTCTGAGTGAAAAGGGTGCCGGGGGGCATAGTCTCGGGTGTTTCTCCAGTCTCAGGCCAGTACGTCTGTTTTTTGTCTGTTTGTTTTTGTGTATGTGTATGAATTTGAATTTTGCTCTCCATGTTTCTCCTGCTCTGTCAGGGACCTTCTGTTGTGATCTCTGTCAGAGCCCTTCCTTGGTAGTAGCCAGGCACCAGGCACCATCTGGATCTTCTAGGCTCGGGCTGGTGGAGGCTGGGGCTCATGTGGTCGATTAGTCCTTTGGACCTCCTTTACGTATCTTAGATGGTTGCTCACAGGCTTTCGATACCTCAGACGCTACTCACCGAAGTTGGATATAGAACATTCTCTTCACGAACTATGTTATGCCAGTTGACCTAGATGACCCCCATGACAGTGGCCCCCAGCTCTCAGCCTCAGTAACTCGGTGCCTCAGAGTACCTGGATGTGTCTATGAAGCTTCTATGACTGCTGTGGTCCAGATGTGCATCTTTTTGCATATATTGAACTCCATGTGCTCAATCATGAAGTTTAACAAAATTTCTAGGAGAATCATGGTACCACTGTCAGTTTTTACCTCAGGTTTTTGCTTTTTCTTCATTTTGAGTTCAATGACATTTAGTCTTTGTTTTTAATAGGTTAATCTATGAATCTTACAGTGTTTTACACTTACAGGCAGTATTTCAAGTATTCCCATTTATCTATCTACCCATCCGTCAGTCTGATTATCTATCATCTATTTATTTACGTTTTTGAGAAGAGTTTAGTTAAATCTAGTCTCCCATCTTGTTAGAAGTGGAAGTCCAACTATGTATGTTTATTTATTTTTCATAACCATTATCTTCATAGTGTCCAACACAATGTCTACTTTGTATTTGTCCCTTAAGCAATACTTCTTAAAAGAATGATAATATTGAAGCTAAATATAATATCTGATAGCAGTGGCATGTGGCCATTTTGCCATTTATAGAGTGCACCTTTAGGCTATCTATCAAAAGAAGTGTGTGTAGGAGTGGTGGGGTGTTGCTTTATAAGAAGTTATTAGAAAAAAATAGCTACGATCAAGCCTGATTCCATTTATGTATTTCTGCCTTACCAAAGGTAGGCCCAGTCCACATTACATCTTAATGGAATGCTATTTCTTTCGGACAAATTATTTACAACCGATGTTTCTAATATTTTCTTACCCTTGGCTCCATGATTCCGTCCACTTTTTGTAATATTTGGTGTATTACACACCTTAGAGGAAACCAGATCCATGGAGATACTTGAGAAAGTCCCTTGAGAAATCAGAACTCAGTCCAAAGTGTAATTTTCGTTTTTGTGGTTGTATTAGTTTAATCAGTGTCTGAACTGATTAGCAGGGACTCTGGCCTCATTAGAACAAAAGTTACATGTATATACCTGTCTGGCCCTTATTTCAAATTTGCCCTCTGTGGGGAAATAATTACAGATGTAAAACCACTGTTGCAATTAGGTTGTACATTTTGTAATTAAGCCTAAACTTGTCTAAAATAATCTTCAGCTTTCTACTCTTAAGCTTTGAATATTTGGATTCTCAAAAAAATTAAAAAAAACACTTCCCCTTTCTGAAAAAATTTGAAGAAACCATGGTAATAGACATGAACATTCTCAATAAGTTGTTTCCAAAACGTTATTCTATCTTTGGTAAGTTAAGTTTATTTATTTGATTGCCTTCCTACTACTTTGAATATTCTTATATTTAGCAATTATTCTTCAGATAACTGAAAATTTCAACTATGTAGCATTCTATCAGACTTTGGAATCAAAGAGTACGTAAGCCAACACCTTATCTTCTTATTTAATACCTTTTACATCATTGCCACCAACTTTTCCTATCAAAGTTATATAGTGTTATAATTGGGTAATTACTATAAGTCCATTTCTAATTTTTTAATAATTTTATTTCCTAAATTATATTTTGAAATTAAATTCATATGTATAAGCCTTACTCTTTCACTGATAAAAATATTCAGTCAATACTCTTAGAAGGGTGGCAGAAGAAAGAACAGATGGAAATTCAATCTATAAAAATGTAGTTCTTCAATATTCAAGCTTATAGTTGTTTGTTGACCTTACTCTTCCAAATTGTCAAATTTGTTGATAGTCTCTAAAAACAAACCAACCGACCTGTGGGTAATCATGAAAAAACACAGATATGTATTTTAGTTATCTTTCACTTAACAAGGCTATTAAGTAAACAATTATTTGGAATGTCCATTTAATTAATAAAAATAAAAGTAGTTACATAAACTGTACTTAATCATTGTGGGAATGCTCCAAAATATAAAACAGCATGATTATACAATATTTTCAAACTTTTATATCAATCACCCTGAAGCCAAAGATTTCACACCCTAAAAGTATAGAGCAGTTCTATCTAGGTAACTAGGTAGCTAGAATTCATATAACTATGTAACAATCTAATTAATAAAGTGCTTAATTTGACCTCAGTGCAATAGTAAATATTTGTTAGAATTGCCTCCTTCAATCCTCCTCAGCAATGTTAGAGAAGTAGATATAATTATATCCAGAATCTAAAAAGTGAAATAACTTTTACAACAAAATAAAGCCAGTTATTGGGTGGAGTATGATTTGCTACCTGTCTAAAGGATTCAAGCCCCCTTCCTGTTGTATCAATTAAAAGGTTTTAATTAAAATAAATTAAAAAAAAGCAGTTATAGTCCAGTTGACTCTGACTCATGGCAACTCTTTTTGTGTCAGAAGAGAACTGTACTCCATAGGATTTTCAACTGTCGATTTTTCAGAAATAGATTGTCAGGCTTTTCTTCTAGACACCTCTGGTGTACTTGAGCCTCCAATCTTTAAGTTAGCAATCCAATGCATTCTCTGTTTGCACCTCCCAAGGACTCCAAAATAAATAAGTACTATAAAATACAGACACTTTAAATTCATCACTATTTGTTATCTACTCACATCTAAACCTGTACTCTAATAGAGAATAAGGGAAAGACAGAGAGAGGGAGAAAGAGTTGGTTCTTAATAAGGACAGCTTTGAATATAAGGTGTAGGTAAGCAGCCATATAAGGGAAATGGTGTTTTTTTTAGAAAGTCTTAAATATTCTTATATATCTATTATAGGATGAAGAATACGAAGGAGTACCAAAGATCAGTTGGTGAGTATATATATTTGTGTTTTCAATTAGCCTGTTTAGTTTTATAAATTTTTGTGTGATTTCATGAAAAGCAGACATTCCTTCTGGTCCTGACATGAAAGACACAAGTTTCTGAATCCATTCCCAGAGTTAATAACTCTGCAGGGCTGTTCCTCTACTACGGCCTTGAAGAAGATCCCCCAGACACCAGAAAGGTGGCCACTTTTAAAGGTAGCAAACGAGGGACAA
Source organism: Elephas maximus indicus (assembly GCF_024166365.1). Taxonomy (NCBI): domain Eukaryota; kingdom Metazoa; phylum Chordata; class Mammalia; order Proboscidea; family Elephantidae; genus Elephas; species Elephas maximus. The sequence goes on along the minus strand of NC_064838.1, from coordinate 78,457,934 downwards.
CAGACTTTTGTGTAATGAGTTTCAGAGTTAGCCAATGCCACTAAAAGCCTTTGATGGCTCCACAAGCTAGATTCCTGAACGCTTTTAAATGTCATCACTTGATAGATACCTGAGCTATGTTGCCATAATGGTGGCCTCTTTGATGTCTATAATCCATGACTCGTCTTTCAGTTTGTGGTACTGTGGTCCCTATAATAATGCATTTGTGGATCAATTCCATATACAACTTCAAAAATAAAGATTATTTTGGAGACTTCCTATTCAATAATTTCATATTAAAAAGCAACAACAAAGAAATGTGGTACACTGAATGATGATTTAATTATTTAACTACATGTTTTTTTTTATTATGTATGCTCTCGTTAGTTTCAATGACTGTCTGGGTTTTCTTAGTGCTAGCATCACTCTGTCAATGAGATAGACATTTTAAAGTCAGGCTAAAACTTTGAGAGACGCTTCTGTTTTTTTGGTACATTGGTTTCTATGGACTATAATAATAATTAAAATTTTTTTCGGAAGAAAATTAATACAAAATCCAAACCAGTTTCTATCACATCGACCCCAACTCATGACAACCTCGTGTGTATCAGAGTGTCAGAGTGCTCATTAGGGTTTTGAACGGATGATTTTTTTTTAAATAGATCACTAGACCTTTCTTCTAAGGTGCTATTGGGTGGTCTCGAATCACCAACCTTTTAGTTAGCAGTGAGCAGGTTAACCCTTTCAAACACTGAGGGACTTCTGGAAAGAAAATTTGAGAACATCTAATCCAGCTATTAATTTTATTGGTGACAAAACTCAGAATGGGAAAAATACATATTATTATTTCAAAAACCAATGCAGTCATTCTCTGCACTTGATCTTAATCTGTATTTACGGTCTTTGCCTGATAAATTATAACCCCTGTATCTTTTTTCCCAGCAGATTTTGTGAAAACAAACAAGCACATGGCTGCGGAGAATTTGACAGTTGTTACTGAGTTTATTCTTTCGGGACTGACAGATCAGGCCGAAATGAAAATTGTGCTTTTTGTGTTCTTCCTGGTGATTTATGCCATTACCTTGGTGGGGAATCTGGGCATGATCTTCTTAATCCACACCACTCCCAAGCTCCACACGCCCATATATTTTTTCCTCAGCTGCCTTGCATTTGTAGACGCCTGCTATTCATCTGCAATTGCACCCCAAATACTGATAAACCTTCTGGTTGTGAAGGGAACCATTTCTTTCCCTGCTTGCATGGTGCAGCATTTGTGTTTCGGGGTGTTCGTTACCACAGAAGGTTACTTGCTGTCGGCATGTGGAACAGTGAACTCATTAATACACACGATAAGCTTGGGCAGACTGTTCTTTTGTGGCCCAAATGTCGTCAACCACTTCTTCTGTGATATCCCCTCTCTGCTAAAGCTGTCGTGTTCAGATACCTCCGTGAATGAGTTGTTGCTGTTAACCTTCTCTGGAGCCATTGCCATGGCCACCTTCTTGATTGTGATCATTTCCTACATGTTCATCCCTGTTGCTATACTGAGGATCCGCTCAGCATCAGGGAGACGGAAAGCCTTCTCCACCTGTGCCTCTCACCTGACTGCTGTGACCATATTTTATGGTACCTTGAGCTTTAGTTACATTCAACCAAGCTCCCAGTATTCTGTAGAACAGGAAAAGGTGGTTGCTGTGTTCTACACACTAGTGATTCCCATGTTAAATCCATTGATTTACAGCCCGAGAAACAAAGAGGTAAATGTTGCAGTGAAAAGGGCCATAGAAATGAAACATTTGCCTTGTTGATTTTCCCTTTTGATCTTACAATATTCTATCAGTTTTCAGTTACTTACATTCACAAGATTTCTATGAATTAATGCTAAATCTTTTAGGGTTTGTATAGATCCTTTCATTCTGTACACTTATTTTTCATACCAGGAGGCTGACCTGAAAGGGAGAGTTATTTAATCCATACAGCTGCATTATATAAAAGATATCCCATCACAGTAATCTTTGAATCAATGCAAAACACAGTATTACATTGGTATTTCTCTGTTAGCTTAAAACGATAAATGTATTTATAACACTTGCATTAAGAACAGGAAGAAAGGTAATTTCTTTTTTTCATTGCACTTTAGATGAAGGTTTACAGAACAAACCAGCTTCTTATTAAACAGTCAGTAAACATATTGTTTTGGGACATTGGTTAACAACCCCACAATATGTCAACACTCACCCTTCTATACCTTGGGTTCTCTATTACCAGCTTTCCTGTACCCTCCTGCCTTCCAGTCCCTGCCCCTGGGCTGGCGTGCCCCTTCAGTCTTGTTTTGTTTTATGGGCCTGTCTAAAGTTTGGATAAAGAATGAACCTCGGAAGTGACTTCATTACTGTGCTAAAAGGGTATCTGCTGGCCATATTCTCAGTTTTTCCGGTCTCTGTCAGGCCAGTAAGTCTGGTCTTTTTTTGTGAGTTAGAATTTTGTTCTACATTTTTCTCCAGCTCTGTCCCCCAGGACCCTCTATAGTGATCCCTGTCAGAGCATTCAGTGGTTGTAGCCAGGTACCGTCTAGTTGTACTGGACTCATTCTGGTGGAGGCCATGGCAGTTGTTTTCCATTAGTCTTTCAGACTAATCCTTCCTTTGGATCAATAATTCTTTTCATTTCCTCTTGCTTTGGAAAGGGTGAGACCAGTGGAGTATCTTAGAGGGCCGCTCACAGGCTTTTAACAACCAAGATGCTACTCATCAAAGTAAAATGTAGAACATTTTTTATAAACTATGTTATGCCAACTGGGCTAGATGTTCCCGAGAACATGGTCCTCACAGTAATTCAGTCCCCCTGGGAGTTTGGATGTGTCAATGAAGTTTCCGTAATTTTGCCTTGTACAAGTTGTGTTTGTTTCCCCAGGACTGTGTGCTGTTTTACCCTTCACAAAGTTTAGTGTTTTTTCAATTTCCACCCCTCCCCTCCCCAAACCATCAAAGACTGTTTCTTTTTGTGTGCAAACTTTGTCATGAGTTTTTATAGTAGTGGTCTCATAGAATGTTTTTCTTTTTGTGGTTGACTTATTTCATTCAGCATAATGCCCTCTGGATTCCTTCATGTTATCAGATGCTTTGTAGATTCATCACTGTCCTTTACCGTTGCATAGTACTCCATTGTGTGTATGTACCATAGTTTGTTTATCCAGTCATCTATTGATGGACATCTAGGTTGTTTCCATCTTTTTGTAATTGTGAACAATGCTTCAATGAACATGGGTGTGCATATGTGTATTCATGTGACAGTTCTTATCTCTCTAGGTTATATTTCCAGGAGTGGGATTGCTGGATCGTATGGTGTTTCTATTTCTAGCTTTCTAAGGTGCCATGTTGTTTTCCAACATGGTTGTTCCATTTTGCACTCCCACCAGCAGTGCATTAAGGGTTCCAATCACATCACAACCTCTCCAACATTTGCTATTTTCTGTTCTCTTGATTTGTGCCAGTAGTCCCAGGGCGAGATGGCATCTCACTGTGGTTTTGATTTGCATTTCACTAATGGCAAGTGATTGCGAGCATTTCCTCATGTGTCTGTTAGCTACTTGAATGTCTTCTTTGGCGAAGTATCTGTTCATTTTCTTTGCCCATTTTTTAATTGGATTATTTGTTTTTTTGTTGTACAGGTGTTGGAATTTCTTGTAGATCATAGAGATTAGACCTTTGTCTGATTTGTAATAGCCAAATTTTTGTTTCCCAGTCTGTAGGTTCTCTTTTTCTCTTTTAGTGAAGTCTATTGATGAGCATAAGTGTTTAGTTTTTAGAAGATCCCAGTTGTCTAGCTTATCTTCTGGAGTTCATGTTGTTAGTTATGGTTTTGTATTCTGTTACTGCCATGTATTAGGGCCTCTAGCGTTGATCCTAACTTTTCTTCTACGATCTTTACAGTTTTTCATTTTATATTTAGACTTTTGATCCATTTTGAATTAGTTTTTGTATATTATGTGAGGTATGGGTCCTGTTTCTTTTGTTTGAAGATGGACATCCAATTTGGCCAGCACCATTTGTTAAAATGACTGTCTTTTCTGCATTTGATGGACTTTGGGCCCTTGTCAAAAATTAGTTGACCATGCGTGGATGGATTTACATCTGGGTTCTCAATTCTGTTGCATTGGTCAATGTATCTGTCAGCGTGCCAGTACCCGGCTGTTTTGACTACCATAGCTGTATAAGAGGTCCTGAGGTCAGGTGGTGTAAGTCCTTTTACTTTATTCTTCTTCTTCAATAGTACTTTACTTCTTTGGGGCCCCTTCCCTTTCCATATAAAGTACATGATTAGTTTACCCATCTCTTTAAAGAATGTCATTAGTATTTGAATCGGGATTGAATTGTTTTTGCAGATTGCTTTGAATGGAATTGTCATTTTCACAATGTTAAGTCTACCTATCCATGATCATGGAATGTTTTTGCACATATGTAGATCTCTTTTGATTTCTTCAACTCATGTTTTGTAGTTTTCTTTGTATAGGTCTTTTACAGCCCTGGATAGATTTATTTCTAGGTGTTTTATTTTTTTAGGGGCTGTTATAAACAGTATTTTTTTTTCCTGATTTCCTTTTCATCCTTCTCTTTATTTGTGCATAAGAATCCAACTGATTTTTCTATGTTTACCTTGTATCCTGGTACTCTGCTAAATATTTCTATTAGTTCCAGTAGTTTTCTCATGGAGTCTTGGGTTTTTTATGTATAGCAGCATATTATCTGCAAATAGGGAAAAGTTTTACTTCTTTATTGCCAATTTGGATCCCCTTTCTTTTTTTTTTTTTTTTTTGCCTTAATGCTATAGCTAGGTCTTCCAGCAAACTGTTAAACAGGACTGGTGATAAAAGGCATCCTTGTCTTGTTCGTGTTCTCAAGGGGAAGGTTTTCAGCTTCTGTCCATTAAGAATGATGTTGGCTATTTGTTTTGTATAAAAAGATGCCCTTTATTATGTTGAGGAATTTCCCTTCTATACTATTTTATTGAGAGTTTTAATCAGGAATGGGTGTTGGACTTTGTCAAGTGCCTTTTCTATGTCAATTGAGATGACCATGTGATACTTTTATTTATGTGGTGAATTATGCTCATTGATTTTCTATTGTTGAACCATGCTTGCATATCTGGTATGAATCCTACTCTGTCTTGGTGTATTATCTTTTTGATCTGACACTGAATTCTGTTGGTTAGAATTTTGTTGAGAATTTTTGCATCTATATTCATGAGAGATATTGGTCTGCAATTTTCTATTTTTGTGGTGTCTTTGCCTGGTTTTGGTATCAGGGTTATGCTGGCTTCATAGAATGACTTTGGAAGTATCGCTTCCTTTTCTATGTTCTGATATAGTTAGAGTACTACTGGTTTAAGCTCGTCTCTGAATGTTTGATAGAATTCTCCAGTGAAGCAATCTGGGCCAGGGCTTTCTTTTGTTGGGAGTTTTTTTTCTTTTTTTTTTTTAATTACCTTTTTGATCTCTTATGGGTTGGTTCTGATTTTAAATTTCAGTTTGTGTTAGTTTGAGTAGGTAATGTGTTCCTAGAAATTTGTCCTTTTCCTCCAGGTTTTCAAATTTGTTGGCGTATAATTTTTTATAATACTCTGTTATGATTTTTTATTATTTTAGTTTGGTCTGTTTTAACGTCCTCGATTGCATTTCTTACTTGGATTATTGCATCCTCTCCTGTTTTTATTTTGTCAATTTGGCCATTGGCATTTCGATTTTGTTGATACTTTCAAAGAAGCAACTTTTAGTTTTGTTGATTCTTTCTATTGTTTTTCAGTTCTCTATTTCAATTCTCTATTTCTGCCCTGATGTGTTTATTATATCGTTTCTTCTGGTGGCTTTGGGCTTCTTTTGCTGTTCTCTTTCTATTTGTTCAAGTGATGTAGCTAATATTTTGATTATGTCCTTTTCTTCCTTTTTTGATGTGTGTTTCTATTGCTATACATTGACCTCTGAGCACTGCCTTTGCTGTGTCCCAAAGGTTTTGGTATGTGTTTTCATTCTCATTTGATTCTAGGAAAGTTTTTATTCCATCTTTGATTTCTTCTTTTACCCAGTGGTTTTTAAGCAGGGTGTTATTTGGTTTCAATGTAGTTGATTTTTTTTTTTTTTTTCCTTGCTCTTACTGTTAATTTCTACTTTGATGGTGTTGTACTCAGGGAAGATACTTTGTATTATCTCAGTGTTTTGGATTTTGTTAACTTTACTTTGTGGCCTAAGATGTGGTCTATTCTGGCAACAGTTCCATGTGCGTCAGAAAAGAATGCATTCTTTACGGTTTTTGGGTGGATTATTCAATATGTCTCTGAGTTCAAATTCTCTGATTGTGACCTTTAGATCTTCTGTATCTTTGTTGAGTTTCTTTCTAGATATTTTATCCTTTACTGAGAGAGGTTTGTTGAATCTCTTGCTATTATTGTGGAACTGTCCATCTCTCTTTTTTCTCCTGTTAGACCTTTTTAATGTTTTTTGAACCCCTGTCATTGGGTGCATAGATGTTTGTTATTGTTATGTCTTTGTGATAGACAGTCCCTTTAATCATTACAGAGTGCTCTTCAATGTCTTTTATGGTGGATTTTGTTTTAAAGCCCATTTCATCTGAGATTAGTGTTGCCATTCCTTCTCCTTTTTGGTTGCTGCTTGCTTGATATATTTTTATTTCATCTTTTGATTTTTAGTAAATTTACATTTTTGTTTCTAAGGTGTGTCCTTTTGTAAAAACCAAAAAACCTAATGGATTCTGTTTTTTTTTTTTTTAATCCATTTTCTCACTCTCTGTCTCTTTTGGATGTATTTAGGCCATTTATGTTCAGTGTAATTATTGATAGGCGTGAGTTTATTGCTGTCATTTTTTTCATGCTTTTTTTTTGTGGTGCTGACATTTTCTTTGTTCTTCTTACTCCCCCAGGTTGAATTCCTTTTGTTTGTGGATTTTTTTTTTTTGTTTCTTTTGTTTTTGTAAATTGTTTTTACTCAGACTTTATGTTATTCTTCTTTATTTTGATGGGTAGTTTTTTTTTTTTTTAAATTTTCTTGTGGTTACCTTGAAATTTATCCTTGTCTTCCAGTTTTAACCAGCTTTTTACTACTTGGTACCACCTTGCCTTCCTCTCCACCATTTATTCTGTCTTTTATTTTTCTGAAGTTGCTGTCATTTGCAGGTTAACCTCTCTGGTTCACTGTTGTAAATATTTTAGGTTTGATAGTTCTTGAGAGTTCATTTCCTAGGTTGGCATCTCTCTGATCAGATCTTGCACCCTAGATTCAGGCTGTGGTCAGATGTTATTTGTTCTTAGACTGACAGACTCCCTTTACTACTTCTTGTAATTTTGGTCTGGTTTTTACATATTCCTTTATTCTCTGTTTATCTGGAAATGTACTAATTTCACCGTCATATTTGATCGAGAGTTTTGTAGGATGTATTATTCTTGGTTGGAATTTTTTTTTCTTGCAAGGTTTTGTATATGTCATCATTTGTTTTCTTGCTTGCTTGATTTCTGTAGAGTAATCAGAGCTTAGTCTTATTGTTCCCTCTCTGTGTGTGACTTTTCCCTTTTTTCCGAGTTGCTCTCAGGAGTCTTTCTTTGTCTTTGGTTTTAGGAAGTGTGATTATCATATGCCTTGGCATTTTTCCTTTGGGGTCTTTCCTATATGGGATTTGTTGAGCTTCTTAATGGTCAGCTTTTCATCTTTCATGATTTTAGGGAAGTTTTCTGTCAGCAGTTCTTCAGCGATCCTCTCTGTGTTTTCTGTTTTCTTCCCCTATTCTGGAACTGTGACCACTCACAAATTTTTGCTTTTGATTGTGTCCCACATAATTCTCAGATTTTTTTCAGTTTTCTTCAGTGTTTTTTTTCTGATTTTTCCTCAGACAAAGTGGTATCCAACTATTTATCTTTAATTTCACTGGTTCTCTCTTCCATTGTTTCAAATTTGCTCCTCAGAGCTTCTATGAAACTATCCATTTCTGAAATCTTGTTGTTTGTCCTTTGGATTTCTAATTGTTGTTTTTGATTGATTTTTAGTTGTACATTTATTTTGGCATTTTACTCTTCCATTGTTTTTCTGGATTATTTCATTGTTTTGCCTGTGTTTTCCATGATTTTGTCTGCCTTTTCCATGAATTTGTGTATTTATTCCTCATTTTGTTTGCTTTTGCTTCAACTCTTGGATGGCTCAGAATATTAAAATCTATCTATATATATATATAGATTTGAATTCCCATCAGGTACTTCCAGTGCCTTTTTTTCTACTGAAAAGTCATCTGGTTTTTATTTTGGATGTCTACTGGAACTATCTTGCCCTTTTTTTATTAAAGGTTTTGATATAATCTGCTGTCTTTGGGACATTCAGTAGTTACTGTCTTCACTTATTGACTGTAGATTTGTTTCTTTTGTCCTTGTTTTTGTTTTATTTTGCTATGTCTGAGCAGGTGGCTTGTTCATTCTTTGTTGTTTGCTTGTCTGTGGGCATGATACTTTTCACCTCCTTGTCCAATGGTCCATCTGAAGGGAAGGGGCTGGGATGGGTTGTTTGTGGCAATACTTGGGCCAACAGGGCAGCCCAAGGATCAGTGCAATGCAGGTTCTGGCAGGCCATGTCTGTGCTTTTGGGGGGTCCAATGTTGAGTACACAGTACAGATTGGCAGGAGGGAGTTGAGAGGTTGTGATATCTGAAGCTAAGTTGGGTATGGAAAAGAAGAGAGAAGAAACAGCAGCCAAATAAAACCAAACAAGAAACCGTTCTGAGGGAGCCTGCTGTTGAAGTAGAGAGATAAGAAACTGAGAAATGGAGAAAAACAAAAAGGAAAAGAGAAAAGATAATTAAAGAAAAAACAATTTCCCCAGGGATCCCACCAGTGACTGGGGATTTGGCTCCCAGGCCTTGGTACACATCCTATCTAAAAGGGGTAGAGATGGCACACAATTCCAGGTATTCAGAGGACAGGGAAAGAAGGAAAATAGAAATGAGAAACTTAGAAATGAAAAAACAAAAGGAAAAAAGAGAAAATAAAATAAAAATGCCCCCAGGTATCCCACTGGCAACTGGAGAAATGGATCCCAGTCCTGAGAAATGGCAGAAATGGTACACAGCACCAGGTTTTTACAAGACAGGAAAAGAAGGAAATTAGAGAGAGATGAGAAACTGAGAAATGAAGAAAAACGATAATGAAAAAAGAGAAAAAATAATAATAAGTCTAAAGAAAATAAAAAGAAATATCCTCAGGGATCCAACTGGTACAACTGCAAAGATGGGGGAAGTGGTTTCCAAGCTGTACGGTCCTGCTAGAAGGGGCGTAGATGGCACAGAGCACCAGGTATTCAAGAGAGAGGAAAAAAAAAAGGTAAGTAGAGAGATGAGAAACTGAAAAATGAAGAAAAACAAAAAGGTAAAAAGAAGAAAAATAAAAGCTCCCTGGGTTCCCACTGAGGCAGATATGCAGACCAGGGAGATGGCTCCCAGCCCAGCTGGAAAGCACAGAGAGAGCACACAGTACCAGGTATTCAGGACACAGGAAAAGAAGGTAAGTAGAGAGAGATGAGAAACCTAGAAATGAAGATAAACAAAAAGGAAAAATAAAATAAAAAGGCCCCAGGGATCCCACCAGCATGGTGGCTACTGGTCTGGGGAAGCAGTTCCTCAGCCAAGAGGTGATTCACATCCTGTCAAGAAGAAGCAAAGGTGGCATATGGAGCTAGATGTCTGAGAGAAAGGAGACAGAGGAGGTGACATACAGGGAAGAAACCAAAGGAAGCTGACAAAACCAACACCAGCAGCAACCAAATGGCACTGAAGGTGTGAGCAGAATGAATCCAAGTGGCACCAAGTGGTGCCTCCCAGCCCAGCAACCACAGCCTGCTGTGAAGTGGTGGAGGCTGAGCACGTGGGAGGAAGGGTCTGGTAGGAAAGCATGTATCACTCCTTACCAGTTGCTGCCTCCTGCTGGGAGTTCTGTGAAGCTGCTTTCCCATACTCCCTGTCTGCTTACCTCTAACAGGAGTCCAAGATGGCAAATCCATACTGCCTTAGCTGATAAAGGACCTCTGCTCTGTTTCTCCCCTTATGCTAGGTTTTCTGTCAGCTTCATATTCCATTCAGTGCTTAGTTGAGTTCTTTATCTCTCCATTTGATCCTTAGGGTTCCAGGATTTATGTTTGTGTCTGTTTTACTTAATTTTGGGGGTCTTTTCTGTGGATGGATGGTGTGGTGTTTTTGTCTATAGCTCCATGTTGGTTCCGCCGCTTCTAAACTTCAATTTTTTGAGAATTTAATTTAAGAACAAGATATTGGTAAATATATTGACTTTGATATTGCTGAGCTACTGAACCAATGAGAGCCATCAGACTCCACTACTGGACTTTTTTTTTTTTTTTAAAATAAGAAATTAAACCCTCTTTCTCGAGCTAATATTTATATTTAGTGAACCACTGATTTATTGAGGATTTCATTACACGCACGGGAAAAGGCATTCCTAGATGATATAACTGGGGAAGGCAGAAGCACCAGAAGCAACTGCAAATACTGAACACCATGGAATTCTAAGTTGCGCCAATCATACAGTCTAAGATGTAAAAGATCCAGCTGAAAATGTGCAATATATTGGGTATCGCCACGATTAATGTAAACGTACAAGAGCTCCCCACCACGGTGATCATACAGATCAAAAGGAACAACACACAACTCAGGGATACCCATTAACCCAAAGAAAATAAATTTTTTGAATTCGCCTAGATAGTTTTTCACTGAAGGAGCTACTGAAAATAAGAGAGAGAGAGATAAGCAGAGAGAGAAATACAGAGAGAAAACAATAAGAAAATATTAATTGAAGAGTTTGAGTACAAATTAAACATAGTTACAGTTAGAATAAGAATAATCTGTGGTTCATTAAAATATTTAATGGTCCCCACAAATGTCAATACTCCTGTTGTTGTTAGCTGCTATCCAGTCAGTTCCAACTCCTAGTGACCTCATGTACAACAGAACAAAACAGTGCTTGGTCCTGCACCATCCTCATAATCACTGTTATGTCTGACCCCATTTTTTGCAGCCAATGCTCATTGCAGCACCTTTCACAATAGCCAAAAGATGGAAACAACTGAGATGTCCATCAGCAGATGAATGGATAAACAAAATGGAGTATACACATACACACAATGGAATACTACTCAGCCATAAAGAAAAGTGAAATCCTGATGCATGCCACTTCATGGATGAACCTTAAAAACACGTTGAGTGAAATAAGTGAGTTGCAAAAGGACAAATGTTGTATGAATTAATTTATGTGAAATAAGTAAACATATAAAACCAAAACCAAACCCACTGCCGTCAAGTTGATTCTGACTTATAGTGACCCTATAGGACAGAGTAGAACTGCCCCATAGAGTTTCCAAGGAGCACCTAGTGGGTTTGAACGGCCGACCTTTTGGTTAGCAGCAGTAGCACTTAACCCCTACGCCACCGGGGTTTCCAGTGAACATATAGAACTGAAAAATTATTAGTGGTTAACAGGGGTGGAAGAGAAGGGGGAGGGTTTACTTAGGAGGCATTGAATTTATGTTAAGGGTGGTGCAACAATTTGGGAAAGGATAACTAATGAGAATAGTTGCAGAATTTCAAGAAAGTAATCAATGTCACTAAATTGTACATGTTGAAATTTTTGAAATGGTGGATGTTCTGTTATGTATGTTTTTACCACACACAACTCACTGGCAGCACAGGACTGGGTACGTGAGAGAAGAAAGAAATTTATTGTTCCTTGGGTGGTGCAGATGGCTGGGGCTCCATTAATAACCTAAAGTTGGCAGTTGGAACCCACCCAGCAGCATTGCAAAAGAAAGGCCTGGCGACCTGTTTCTGTAAAGATTATAGTCAAGAAAACCTTATGGAGTAGCTCTACTACCCTATACCACATGGGGTCACCATGAGTGGGAATCGACTCTGGCAACGGGTTTGGTTTTGGTTTGACATGAGGCGGGGTGGGACAAGTAGAGAACAATAGTCACGTTAAGATGAGGAAACAAAATCATTCTGGAAAGACTGAGGTGGCTGTAATATTCAACACTCAGTAGCAGAATGGAGAGATCTAGGCAAAGAAAGTGAGTAAGAAATCTGCATAGGGTTCCTCTGAGATTTGGAATTAGCCTTAATCTTATGGTAAGGCAAAGAACCATTACCAGGAAAAGAGAAATTACCAGGGGTTTGGATGATGAAAAATTACCATGGCTCACCTGGGTTGCCATAGGTTGTGCCAAACCAGAGTGAGGTAGCCATTGAATACCTAAGCTATTCAGTGGAGACACCAGAAAGAAGACCCAAAATAACTCCAGAGGAAATGCTTCACTAAACTCCAAACTAACAGAGCTCAAAAGTAAGCATCAAAAAGAGTAGATAAACTGCTAGTCGAAACAACACACAACGTTGTTAATTTATTGGCAAATTCAAGAAGTAGGAAGATGGTACCTATAACTATGAGAAAAATCACCCAACAGACTCAGGAATAACAGAGATGATAGAACTAGCAAAGGAAAAGAAAAGGATTTTAAAAATTATAAATGTTTGCAAGCACTTAAAGGTAAAACCAAAAACCAAAACCAAACCCATTGCCATCAAGTCGATTCCAACTCGTAGAGACCCTACAGGACAGACTAGAACTGCCCCTTAATGTTTCTAAGGTTGTAATATTTACAGTAGTTGAATGCCACATATTTCTCCCACTGACCTGTCGAATAGCTGCCGAGCACTAAACCACTGGGCTACAAGGGCTCCTGGTACATAAACGTGAACATAAATAATATAAATAGAAATTATAAAAAAGACTATATTGAGTTCTCAAAGCTGGATATAATACCTGGAATGAATTTTTTTTTTTAATAATTTTTATTGAGCTTTAAGTGAACGTTTACAAATCAAGTCAGTCTGTCACATATAAGCTTATATTTTTTTTATACCTTACTCCATACTCCCACTTACCCACTTACTCTCCCCCTAATGAGTCAGCCCTTCCAGTCTCTCCTTTCGTGACAATTTTGCCAGTTTCCAACCCTTTCTACCCTTCTATCTCCCCTCCAGACAGGAGATGCCAACACAGTCTCAAGTGTCCACCTGATACAAGTAGCTCACTCTTCATCAGCTTCTCTCTCCTACCCATTGTCCGGTCCCTTCCATGTCTGATGTGTTGTCTTCGGGAATGGTTCCTGTCCTGGGCCAACCGAAGGTTTGGGGGCCATGACCGCCAGGATTCCTCTGTCTCAGTCAGACCATTAAGTCTGATCTTTTTATGAGAATTTGAGGTCTGCATCCCACTGATCTCCTGCTCCCTCAGGGGTTCTCTCTTGTGCTCCCTGTCAGGGCAGTCATCGATTGTGGCCGGGCACCAACTAGTTCTTCTGGTCTTGGGATGAGGGCAGTCTCCGGTTCATGTGGCCCTTTCTGTCTCTTGGGCTCACAGTTATCGTGTGACCATGGTGTTCTTCATTTTCCTTTGCTCCAGGTGGGTTGAGACCAATTGATGGATCTTAGATGGCCGCTTGTTAGCATTTAAGACCCCAGACGCCACATTTCAAAGTGGGATGCAGAATGTTTTCATAAGAGATTTATTTTGCCAATTGACTTAGAAGTCCCCTTAAGCCATAGTCCCCAAACCCCCGCCCTTGCTCCGTTGACCTTTGAAGCATTCAGTTGATCCCGGAAACTTCTTTGCTTTTGGTCCAGTCCAGTTGAGCTGACCTTCCATGTATTGAGTATTGTCCTTCCCTTCACCTAAAGTAGTTCTTATCTACTAAAAAAAATTTAACTCATCAGTAAATAACCCTCTCCCACCCTTCATCCCTCCCCCCCTCGTAACCACAAAAGTATGTGTTCTTCTCAGTTTATACTATTTCTCAAGATCTTTTAATAGTGGTCTTATACAGTATTTGTCCTTTTCCTCTGACTCATTTCGCTCAGCATAATGCCTTCCAGGTTACTCCATGTTATGAAATGTTTCAGAGATTCGTCACTGTTCTTTATCGATGCGTAGTATTCCATTGTGTGAATATACCACAACTTATTTACCCATTCATCCGTTGATGGACACCTTGGTTGCTTCCAGCTTTTTGCTATTGTAAACAGAGCTGCAATAAACATGGGTGTGCATATATCTGTTTGTGTGAAGGCTCTTATTTCTCTAGGGTATATTCCGAGGAGTGGGATTTCTGGGTTGTATGGTAGTTCTATTTCTAACTTTTTAAGAAAACGCCAGATAGATTTCCAGAGTGGTTGTACCATTTGACATTCCCACCAGCAGTGTATAAGAGTTCCAATCTCTCCGCAGCCTCTCCAACATTTAGTATTTTGTGTTTTTTGGATTAATGCCAGCCTTGTTGGAGTGAGATGGAATCTCATCGTAATTTTAATTTGCATTTCTCTAACGTCTAATGATTGAGAGCATTTTCTCATGTATCTGTTAGCTGCCTGAATATCTTCTTTAGTGAAGTGTGTGTTCATATCCTTTGCCCACTTCTTGATTGGGTTGTTTGTCTTTTTGTGGTTGAGTTTTAACAGAATCATATAGATTTTAGAGATCAGGCACTGGTTGGAGATATCATAGCTGAAAATTCTTTCCCAGTGTGTAGGTGGTCTTTTTACTCTTTTGGTGAAGTCTTTAGATGAGCATAGGTGTTTGATTTTTAGGAGCTCCCAGTTATCTGGTTTCTCTTCGTCATTTTTGGTAATGTTTTATATTCTGTTTATGCCTTGTATTAGGGCTCCTAGGGTTGTCCCTATTTTTTCTTCCATGATCTTTATCGTTTTATTCTTTACGTTTAGGTCTTTGATCCACTTGGAGTTAGTTTTTGCGCATGGTGTGAGGTATGGGTCCTGTTTCATTTTTTTGCAAGTGGATATCCAGTTATGCCAGCACCATTTGTTAAAAAGCCTATCTTTTCCCCAGCTAACTGACACTGGGTGTTTGTCAAATATCAGCAGCTCATATGTGGATGGATTTGTATCTGGGTTCTCAATTCTGTTCCATTGGTCTATGTGCCTTTTGTTGTACCAGTACCAGGCTGTTTTGACTACTGTAGCTGTATAATAGGTTTTGAAATCAGGTAGAGTGAGGCCTCCCACTTTCTTCTTCTTTTTCAGTAATGCTTTACTTATCTGAGGCTTCTTTCCCTTCCATATGAAGTTGGTGATTTGTTTCTCCATCACATTAAAAAATGTCATTGGAATTTGGATCAGAATTGCATTGTATGTACAGATGGCTTTTGGTAGAATAGACATTTTTACTATGTTAAGTCTTCCTATCCATGAGCAAGGTATGTTTTTCCACTTAAGTAGGTCCTTTTTAGTTTCTTGCACTAGTACTTTGTAGTTTTTTTTTTTTTTGTATAGGTCTTTTACATCTTTGGTAAGATTTTTTCCTAAATATTTTATCTTCTTGGGGGCTACTGTGAATGGTATTGATTTGGTTATTTCCTCTTTGATGTTCTTTTTGTTGATGTAGAGGGATCCAAGTGATTTTTGTATGTTTATCTTATAACCTGAGACTCTGCCAAACTCTTCTATTAGTTTCAGTAGTTTTCTGGAGGATTCCTTAGGGTTTTCTGTGTATAAGATCATGTCTTTGTCTAGCCTAATTGCTCTGGCTAGGACCTCTAGCACAATGTTGAATAAAAGTGGTGATAAAGGGTATCCTTGTCTGGTTCCTGTTCTCAAGGGAAATGCTTTCAGGCTTTCTCCATTTAGAGAGATGTTGGCTGTTGGCTTTGTATAGATGCCCTTTATTATGTTGAGGAATTTTCCTTCAATTCCTATTTTGGTGAGAGTTTTTATCATAAATGGGTGTTGGACTTTGTCAAATGCCTTTTCTGCATCAATTGATAAGATCATGTGGTTTTTGTCTTTTGTTTTATTTATATGGTGGATTATATTAATGGTTTTTCTAATATTAAACCAGCCTTGCATACCTGGTATAAATCCCACTGGGTCATGGTGGATTATTTTTTGATATGTTGTTGAATTCTATTGGCTAGAATTTTGTTGAGGATTTTTGCATCTATGTTCATGAGGGATATAGGTCTGTAATTTTCTTTTTTTGTGATGTCTTTACCTGGTTTTGGAATCAGGGATATGGTGGCTTCATAGAATGAGTTAGGCAGTATTCCGTCATTTTCTATGCTTTGAAATACCTTTAGTAGTAGTGGTATTAACTCTTCTCTGAAAGTTTGGTAGAACTCTGTAGTAAAGCCATCCGGGCCAGGGCTTTTTTTGTTGGAGTTTTTTGATTACCGTTTCAATCTCTTTTTTTGTTATGCATCTATTTAGTTGTTCTACTTCTGAATGTGTTAGTTTAGGTAGGTAGTGTTTTTCTAGGAATTCATCCATTTCTTCTCGTTTGCTTATTTGTTAGAGTACATTTTTTTGTAATAATCTGATATGATTCTTTAAATTTCAGTTGGGTCTGTTGTGATGTGGCCCTTCTCGTTTCTTATTCGGGTTATTTCTTTCTTTTCCTGTATTTCTTTAGTCAGTCTGGCCAATGGTTTATCAATTTTGTTAATTTTTTCAAAGAACTAGCTTTTGGCTTTGTTAATTCTTTCAGTTGTTTTCCTGTTCTCTAATTCATTTCGTTCAGCTCTAATTTTTATTATTTGTTTTCTTCTGGTGCCTGATGGATTCTTTTGTTGCTCACTTTCTATTTGTTCAAGGTGTAGGGACAGTTCTCTGATTTGGGCTCTTTCTTCTTTTTGTATGTGTGCATTTATCAATATAAATTGGCCTCTGAGCACTGCTTTTGCTGTGTCCCAGAGGTTTTGATAGGAAGTATTTTCATTCTCGTTGCATTCTATGAATTTCTTTATTCCCTCCTTAATGTCTTGTATAACCCAATCTTTTTTGAGCAGGGTATTGTTCAGTTTCCAAGTATTTGATTTCTTTTCCCTAATTTTTCTGGTATTGATTTCCACTTTTATGGCCTTGTGGTCTGAGAAGATGCTTTGTAATATTTCGATGTTTTGGATTCTGCAATGGTTTCTTTTATGACCTAATATGTGATCTATTCTAGAGAATGTTCCATGTGTGCTAGAAAAAAAGTATACTTTGTAGCAGTTGGGTGGAGAGTTCTGTATAAGTCAATGAGGTCAAGTTGGTTGATTGTAGTAATTAGGTCTTCCGTGTCTCTATCGACCTTCTTACTGGATGTCCTGTCTTTCTCCGAAAGTGGTGTGTTGAAATCTCCTACAATAATTGTGGAGGTATCTATCTCACTTTTCAGTTCTGTTAAAATTTGTTTTATGTATCTTGCAGCCCTGTCATTGGGTGCATAAATATTTAATATGGTTATATCTTCCTGGCGAATTGTCCCTTTAATCATTATGTAGTGTCCGTCTTTATCCTTTGTGGTGGATTTAACTTTAAAGTCTATTTTGTCAGAAATTAATATTGCTACTCCTGCTCTTTTTTGCTTATTGTTTGCTTAATATATTGGAATGAAATTTTTAATGGATAGGCTTAAAAGAAGATTGGACATTGAAGAGAAAGAACATCAATGAATTTGAATACAGAGCAATACAAATGATCCACACTTAAGTATTAATAATAAAAGAAAAATTAGATGAAAAATGAGAAATTCGTTATATCAATGGTGCGATACTATGTGATGTAAAATACATATGATTAGAACTCCACAAGAAGACAAGCATAGCAGACAGAAAATCTATTTGAGAACATATCAGCAAATCATTTTCCAAATCTGATGAAATATGTTAATCCATGTCCAAGAAGGTCAAAGACCCTAAAAAGAATATACATGCACACAGAAATGATGATAATGTAAGTCACTATTTCTGCAGGACTTTGCAACTACTCCAGTTTTAATGGAATTGAACTGTTTTTCCCCCATTGTAACTTCAACGGTAAGAGTGAGGTACCTTTCCAACATGCAGGTCTCCATGGTATAGTACAGATCATTTGTATTTTTTTTTTTTTCCTTACCTGCAATTGCCTCTTACCTTTTCCGACTGGGGAATATGTAGGGTGTCCTATTCAATTAGAAAGCACATAAAGTCAATATTTTTTTTTTTTAAGTCTCTCAGATAATTTGACATAATCAACCAATTATACCCTACTTCCTCAGGGAACATTGCAAAGGGGGAGAACAGCCATAAATCCTTCCTACCAAAGAAAAAGAAGCAATAGCTTGGAAGAAGAAAATCCAATTTTTTATTAAAGGTGAGTGGGTAAGAATTGTCCTTGACTGGGATTACCATCTGTGTCTTGGTAATTTCCCATAACCCATGACTTCTGACTGTAGACCCTCTTATGGCAGCGTATAGCTAACCCCTTCAAGTATACCACAGATATTCATTACCTCCTTTGTTAACTGGGGCTTCCTGGGTCGTTATGGTGGCCATTATGTTCTTCTACCTGTGTATGTGCCCCAAATCTCTTTGATTTGTATGAGCTGCTTGTATGGGTACTATTGAGATATTTCACATACAAGTGAAGAAAGAGTTGAGAATATCTGAACAACTCATCATCAACCTCACCTAAATGACCTTGGTAAAGTTAGAACTTCCAGAGCATCTGGTTAATTTGAATTTTATGTATCAAAAGATAATTATTTTTAGAGTATAAATATGTCCTATGCAATATTTGGTTAATAACAAATGTTCTTTGTGTACAAATATTTGCTAAGAAATAAATATACTTAGTATAAGTATGAACCATGCAATAATTGATAAACCAGAAATACTTTTAAGATAAACATTAACAATGCAAAAACATGGCCTTTTGTCATGTTCAGTGCTATTGTTGTATGGCTTGTATGTTGTGTGTTTTCCTTAGTAGATTGTCTACAAATGGGTCTGATTTTTCAAAGTAGGCATTACAAACTGAGTAGACTGAGAAGTACATTGCATGTTTTTTTTAAAGATACAGAAATGTGGAGAATACACTAAACCCAAAATCAGTCCTACATTATATCACCACGTGTCCATACTTCCGTTTCTTCTCTGCTTAGAATGGAGGGGTCTCAAATATATACATTAAGATGTTCAGAGCAAGTCATAGATACTCTTCTTCACACAAGAAGAATGGATGGAGTAAATGAATCCAGATATCTTAGAGAGAGGTAGTAACTGACAGTGAAAACGGGGATTGACTCAATACACACTAGTATGATATTTAGGAAATCATTGAAAATCTCAAAGTGGTAGCCTTGGAACTGAGTTCTGAATCCTTTTGCTCAGTGCAGTGTGTCTCCTATCCTACAGCAAAATCCTATGATAGCAGGTCCTGAGATTAGTAAATTCCAGGTAAAATTTTCCAGACGTAGGCTTATCATTCTTATGTAGTGGTGGGACTCAGTGGAGAAACAGCAGACAAGTTTACCTAGGAAGAAAGGGTGGAGGTGGCTAACAAACTCCAGTCTTGTCTTGCCCCTGCCCCCCAATTTTCTGGATCAAGCCGCCGAAATTGACACCAAGATTTAGCAGATTCCTTGATGGCTGCCACTCTGGGTGTCATGGGACCGAGAATCATCCTTATCAGAAAACTGCTGCAAAGTGACTCTGGAGTAGAACTACCCCATAGGGTTTCTAAGGCTGTAATCTTTATGGAAGCAGACAGCCACATCTTTCTCCTAAGGAGCAGCTAGCTGCTAACCTCTCAGTTAGCAGCCCAGAGCTTAACCCCTGTGTTATCCACCAGGCCTCCTCCCTGAATGTCAGAGATGGTTAAAAGGGAATCCAGGTGGTTTGGACTATGGCACCTTCACTAGCTCCATTCAGGATACTTTCCCTTTTTTTACTGACTTTCTTATATAACCAGAAGAGATGACAGGGGTGAGACTTACCAGTGATATACTTGAAAATCACAGTGGTGTTCTCTTTCATTTCTCTATTATACAGTTTCCAGGAAAAAAAAAGGTAATATATGATACAATAAATGCACATATATTTTAAATGCCATATAGATTCCATCATCACCTCAATGTTATATTAAACTAAATAAAGCACATAAAATGAAATACTCAAAATCTTTGAATACTGATGTAAACCTAGATTTTAGTGGATATTGAGCTGGATCTTGTGGGTCTTGAAGCTTATAAAAATTATGATTTTTTTTTTTTTAAGGAGTCCTGATGACACGATAGTTAAGTGCTCAGCTGCTAACCAAAATTTTGATGGTTCGAACCCATCTAGCAGTTCCGAGGGAAAAAGACCTCACGAGCTGCTTCCATAATGATTAAAGCCGAGAAAACCTACAAGGCACTTTTACTCTGTCACATGGGTTACTATGAGCCTAAAATAGACTCAATGGTAGCTAGCAACAAAAAACAATATAAGAATACATTAATAAAATTATAAATTTAAACTGACCATAAACATGAATATTTAGTTGGAAAAAGTAATAAAACATTTTAAAATTATAAACATTGTGCTAAAATCACAAACACCAACAAAAGAAGAAACATGTTCCTTCCCAGGTTTTACAAGATACATCACTATGTGACTGCATTGCTAAGTCCCCACCCAAGACCTTTAAAGAAGCTCAAACTGAAGCTTCATTAACTTCACATTATCTCTGCCTCTCTCTACAAGAATAGGAAAATCTCACAAGGTTTCTGAATCGAAAATGGAAGTACACTAAAGAAAACTATGGTGTCATTGTGTAGATAAAATTAAGATTATTTTCTCAGTATTAACAACTGCATGGTTTTATTATAAATGTATACTCTGCAAACATTGCTGAATCAATTTCAAGTGTAATCTATGTTATATCAGAAACCCTGGAGGTGTAGTGGTTAAGAACTATGGCTGCTCTCCAAAAGGTTGGTGGTTCAAATCTACCAGGCACTCCTTGGAACCTCTACTCTGTCCTCTAGAGTTGGGATGAGTCAGAATCGACACAACAGCAGTGGGTTTGGTTTGTTATATCAGACTATAATATTTCAGAAGTATCCTCCAATCATGGGAAGTGAGATCTTCTACAGTTTTTTTTTTAGGTAAAATCAGATGTAGCAATTACTTTTCCATCCTCTAGTATGAAGAAAAGGTGTCCATTCCGTCTGTAACAAGTATAATTTGTTTAGATAATACTACGTGAAGGCTAATACCAATGCCTCTGTTTCTTCCCAGAAGAGAGAACTGGATTAAATGGGCTCACAGAATCTAACAGTACTGACTGAATTATTCTAGTGGGAGTCACAAGGCACCCTGAGCTGCAGCTCCCCCTATTTGCAGCCTTCCTTGTCATCTACTTGACCACAGTGGTTGGAAACATGGGCCTGATCATCTTAACCAAGGCAGACTCCCACCTACAGACACCTATGTATTTTTTTATCAGACACCTGGCCTTCATTGATCTTGGTAATTCTACTGCTATTTATCCCAAGATGCTAGCAGGTTTTGTTGTGGATCAAAATATCATATCCTATTACGCATGTGCCACACAAATGGCTTTTTTCCTTCTGTTCATTATCAGTGAGCTCTTCATCCTGTCGGCCATGGCCTATGACCGCTATGCAGCCATCTGTAACCCTCTGCTCTACAATGTTATCATGTCCCAGAAACTTTGCTATGCACTCGTGGGCATTCCATATCTCTATAGCACCTTTCTGTCCCTGATGATCACCAGTAAGATTTTTATATCGACCTTCTGTGGCTCTAACATCATCAGTCATTTCTACTGTGATGATGCTCTCTTGATAGCTTTGCTCTGCTCAAATGCACGAGAAATAGAATTGTTGATCATAATATTTGCAGCAGTTAATTCAATTTCCTCCCTTCTGGTAGTCCTGGTCTCCTATGTGCTGATTCTGACAGCTATATTTCAAATGAATTCTGCTGAGGGCAGGAAAAAAGCTTTCTCCACCTGTGGTTCTCATCTGACAGTGGTGGTTGTGTTCTATGGAACTCTGTTATTTATGTATCTTCAGCCTAAATCTGCTCATTTCTCTGATACTGACAAAATGGCATCCGTGTTTTACACTTTAGTCATCCCTATGCTGAACCCTTTCATTTACAGTTTAAGGAACAAAGAAGTAAAATATGCATTTAATAGGGTCTTCAAGAAGCGATGAAAATTTTGTATTTGATATTCAATACATAATATTGTTTTAATGAATTTTGAAAAAGGCAAATGCTGCTTAACAAATAATTACATTCTCTTTGGTTCCAGACTAAAGACAAATTATGAAACACATATGAATGGATTGTTTTCATTATGTTTATCCAAATATATTTCAATCATTATATTTTAGATCTCAAATTAAATGTTATAGCATTCCTAAGTTTCCTTGTTTCTCTTTCAATGTTTTCTTGTGTGATTCTGTTGAAGTGCAGACTTCATCCAATGGAAAACGTATTACACTCTACATCAGTAATTATGTGTGTACATTTGTAAGTGTTTTTATAAGGACGGTGGGGGTCTTCTGAATATTATTTTCATCACATTTTCTGTTTTTTTGTTTGTTTGTTTGCTTTTTTAAAAAACTTCGCTTTAAATGAGTTTGCGAATCAAGTCAGTCTCTCATACAAAAACTCATGCATACCTTGCTATGTACTTCTACCTGCTTTCCCCCTAAATGAGACAGCACACTCCTCCTCTCCACCCTAGATTACCCTTGTCCATTCAGCCAGCTTCTGTTCCCCTCTGTCTTCTCATCTCTCCTCCAGACAGGAGATGCCCCCATAGTCTCATGTGTCTGCTTGAGTCAAGAAGCTCACTCCTCAGCACTATCATTTTCTGTCTTATAGTCCAGTCCAATCCCTGTCTGAAGAGTTGTCTTCGGGAATGGTTCCAGTCATGTGCTAACGGAGGGTCCTGGGACCAAGGCCTCTGGGGTCCCTCCAGTCTCAGTCAGACCATTAAATCTGGTCTTTTTATGAGAATTTAAGGTCTGCATCCCACTGTTCTCCTGCCCCGTCAGGGATTCTCTGTTGTGTTTCCTGTCAGGGCAGTCATAGGAGGGTAGCAGGGCATCATTTAGTCCTTCCAGTCTCTGGCTGATGTAGCCTCTGGTTTATGTGGCCTTTTCTGTCTCTCGCACTCATATTTACCTCGTGTCTTTGGAGTTCTTCATTCTCCTTTGCTCCAGGTGGATTGAGACAAATTGCTGCATCTTAGATGGCCGCTTGCTAGCATTTAAGACGCCAGACGCCACTCTCCAAAGTGGGATGCAGAATGTTTTCTTAATAGATTTTATTATGCCAATTGACCTAGATGTCCCCTGAAACCGTGGTCTCCGTACCCCTGTCCCTGCTACTCTGGCCTTTGAAGTGTTTGGTTGTACTCAGGAAACTTCTTTGCTTTTGGTTTAGTCAAGTTGTGCTGACCTCCCCTGTATTTTTTGTCTTTCCTTTCACCTAAAATAGTTCTTAATTAGTGAATTAAGTCAGTACCCCTAATTAGTGAACACTCCTCTTCCCTCCCCGCCACCCTCATAACCATCAAATAATATTTTCTTCTGTGTTTAATCTTTTTCTTGAGTTCTTATAATAATGGTCTTATACAATATTTGTCCTTTTACAACTGAGTGATTTCACTCAGCATAATGGCTTCCAGATTCCTCCATGCTATAGGATGTTTCATGGATTCATCATTGTTTTTAATCACTGCGTAGTATTCCATTATGTGAATGTACCATAATTTATTTATCCACTCATCTCTTGATGGGCACCTTGGTTGCTTCCATTTTTTTGCTATTGCAAACAGTGCTGCAATAAACATGGGTGTGCATACCTGTTCGTGTGAAGGCTCTTACTTCTCTAGGATATATTCCAAGGAGTGGGATTTCTGGATGGTATGGTAGTTCTATTTCTAGCTTTCTAAGGAAGTGCCTAATCAATTTCCAAAATGGTTGTACCAGCAGTGTACAAGTGTTCCAGTCTCTCCACAACCTCTCCAACATTTGTTAGTTTGTGTTTTTTTGAATTAATGCCAGCCTTGTTGGGGTGAGATGGTATCTCCTTGTAGTTTTGATTTGCATTTCTCTAATGGCTAATGATTGTGCGCATTTCCTCATGTATCTGTTAGACTCCTGAATGTCTTCTTTGGTGAAGTGCTTGTTCCTATCCTTTGCCCATTTTTTAATTGGGTTATTTGTCGTTTTGTTGAGTTTTTGCAGTATCATGTAGATTTTAGAGATCAGATACTGATCGAAATTGTCATAGGCAAAAACACTTTCCCAGTCGGTAGATACTCTTTTTATTCTTTTGGTGAAGTCTTTGGATGAGCATAGATGTTTCATTTTTAGGAGCTCCCAGTTTTCTAGTTTCTCTTCTGATATTTATGCATTGTTAGTAATGTTTTGTATACTATTTATGCCATGTATAAGGGCCTAGCATAGTCCCTATTTTTCCTTCCATGATCTTATTGTTCTAGATTTTTATTTAGGTTTTTGATCCATTTTTAGTGATTTTTTTGTGCATGTTGTGAGGTATGGGCCTTGTTTGATTTTTTTGCAGATGGATATCCAGTTATGCCAGCACACTTTGTTAAAGAGACTATTTTTTTCCACACTTAACAGACTTCAGAACTTCGTCATATAGCAGCCACTCATATGTGGATGGATTTATGTCTGGATTCTCAATTCTGTTCCTTTGGTCTATGTATCTTTTGTTGTACCAGTACCAGGCTGTTTTGACTACTGTGGCGGTATAACACATTCTAAAAACAGGTAGTGTGCGACTTCCCACTTTATTCTTCTTTTTCAGTAATTTTTTTCTTATCTGGGGCCTCTTTCCCTTCCATATGAATTTGGTGATTTCCTTCTCCACCTCATTAAAAAATGTTGTTGGAATTTGGGTTGGGATTGCATTGTAACTATAGCTCGTTTGGGGTAAAATAGACATTTTTACAATGTTGAGTCTTCCTATTCGTGAGTAAGGTATGTGTTTCCACTTATGTAGGTTTCTTTTGGTTTCTTGCAATAGTGTCTTGTAGTTTTCTTTATATAGATTTTTTTATGTATCTTGTTAGATTTGTTCCTAAGTATTTTATCTTCTTGGGGGCTATGGTAAATGGTAAATTGATTTGGTAATTTCCTCTTCGATGTTGTCTTTGTTGGTGTAGAGGAATCCAACTGATTTTTGCATGTTTATCTTGTATCCTGATACTCTGCTGAACTCATTTATCCATTTCAGTAATTTTCTTGAGGATTCTTTAAGGTTTTCTATGTATAAGATCATGACATCTGCAAATAGAGATATTTCTACTTCTTCCTTACCAATTTGGATGCCCCTTATTTCTTTTTCTAGCCTAATTGCTCTGGCTAGGACCTCTACCACAATGTTGAATAAGAGTGGTGATAAAAGACATTGTCTGGTTCTGCATCTCAGGGGGTATGCTTTCAGACTCTCTCCATTAAGGATGATGTTGGATGATGGCTTTTTCCAAATGCCATTTATTATGTTGAGGAATTTTCCTTCTATTTCTATTTTGCTGAGAATTTTTTTCATGAATGTGTGTTGGACTTTTTAAATGCCTTTTCTCCATCAACTGATGAAATCATGTGGTTCTTGTCTTTTATTTGTGTGATTGATAGCACTGACTGTTTTTCTAATATTGAACCATCCCTGCATACTTGGTATGAATCCCATTTGGCCTTGGTGAATTATTTTTTCAATATGTTGTTGAATTCTATTGGCTTGAATTTTGTTGAGGATTTTTGCATCTAAGTTCATGAGGGATATAGCTCTGTAATTTTCTTTTTCTGTGGTGTATTTACCTGGTTTTGGTATCAGGGAAATGCTGGCTTCATAAAATGAGTTTGGGAGTATTCCTTCCTTTTCTATGCTCTGAAGTACCCTCAGTAGTAGTGGTGCTGACTCTTCTCTGGAAGTTTGGTAGAATTCTTCAATGAAGCTGTCGGGCCCGGGCTCTTTTTTGTTGGGAGTTTTTTTAATTACCTTATCAATCTCTTCTTTGTTATTGGCTTATTTAGTTGTTCTATCTCTGTTTGTGTTAGTTTAGGTAGGTAGGGTGTTTCTAGAAATTTGTCCATTTTTCTAGGTTTTCAAATTTGTTTAGAGTACAATTTTTCATAGTAATCTTATATGATTCTTTTAATTTCAGTTGGTTCTGTTGTGATATCGCCCATCTCATTTATTATTTGGGTTATTTGCTTCCTTTTCTTTTTTTCTTTTGTCAGTTTGGCCACTGGTTATCAATTTTGTTAATCTTTTCAAAGAACCAGCTTTTGGTTTTGTTAACTCTTTCAATTGTTTTTCTGTTCTCTATTTCATTTACTTCTGCTCTAATTTTTATTATTTGCTTTCTTCTGGTGCCTGAGGGTTTCTTTTGGTGCACTCTACTATTTCATATATATATATATCTCTTTGATTTTGCCCGTTTCTTCTTTTTGGATGTGTGCATATTTTTATATAAATTGACCTCTGAGCACTGCTTTAGCTGTGTCCCAAATGTTCTCATACGAAGTGTTTTCATTCTCTTTGGATTCTATTCATTTCTTTATTCTGTCCTTAATTTCTTCTGTAACCCATTAGTTTTGAGCAAGGTGTTGTTCAGTTTCCAAGTGTTTGATTTCTTTTCCTCGATTTTTCTCTTATTGATTTCTAATTTTATGTCTTGATAATCAGAGAAGATGATTTGTAATATTTCAGTGCTTTGGATTCTGTTAAGGCTTGCTTTATTACCTAATATATGGTCTATTCTAGAGAATGTTCCATGTGTGTTGGAAAAGAAACATACTTGGATGCTGTTGGGTGGAGTGTTCTGTATATATCTATGAATCTGATTTGTTGATTGTGGCATTTAAATCTTCCCTGCCTTTTCTGAGCTTCTTTGTGGATGTTCTGCCTTCACTGAAAGTGGTGTGTTGAAGTCTGCTACTATTATTTTGGAGCTGTCTATCTCACTTTTCAATGCTGTTAGAGTTTATTTTATGTATCTTAAAGCCCTGTGGTTGGGTGCTTAAATACTTAATATGGGTATAGCCTCCTGGTATATTGTCCCTGTGATCATTATATAGTGTCTTTCCTAATGCTTTGTGGTTGATTTAACTTTAAAGTCTATTTTGTCAGAAATTAATATTGCCAGTTCTGCTCTTTTTGGTTGTTGTTTCTTTGTGTGTATATATATATATATATTTTCCATCCTTTGAGTTTTAGTTTGTTTGTGTCTTTAAGTCTAAGATGTGTCTCTTGTAGGCACCATATAGAGGGATCATGGTTTTTTATCCATTCTGCCACTCTCTGTCTCTTTAATTGGTCCATTTAGTCCATTTACATTTGCCATGATTATGCATAGGTATGAGTTTAGCACTGTCATTTTGATGTCTTTTTTTCTGTATGTTGTTGACAGTTTCTTTTCTCCACTAAGTTTAGGGGGCTGAGTAGTTCTTGTCTATACATTTTCTTTTCCCTTTTTTCATTGTTGTCAATTTTGTTTTTGCTGAGTCTTTATGTTTTCCTTGTATTTTATTTTGATCTATAGGATTATTAGTCTCCTTTGTGGTTTCTTTCATATTTACCCCTATTTTTCAAAGTTTATACCACACTTTTAACTCTTTATATTGCCTTGACTCTCTCTCCATATGAAAGATCTGTGATTACATTTTTTAGTCCCTCTTTATTGATTTAATGTCATCTTCTGCATAATTGCATCACTGTTTCCCTGTTTTGAGCATCTTTTTTATCTTGATTTATTTTTGTGATTTCCTTATCTGGGTTGATATCTGGTTGCTCTGTTCTGTGTTCTAGTCAGATTTTTATCTGATGTTATGGATTTTCTAACCAGAGAACTTCCTTTAGTATTTCTTGTAGTTTTGGTTTAGTTTTTGCAAATTCCTTAAAATTCTGTTTATCTGGAAATGTCCAAATTTCCCCTTCATATCTTAGAGATAGTTTGGCTGGATAGATCATTCTTTGCTGGCAATTTTTTTTTTCTTGCAAGGCTTTATATATGTCATGCCATTGCCTTCTTGCCTGCATGGTTTCTGCTGAGTAGTCTGAGTTTATTCTCCTTTGTAGGTGACTTTTTGTTTATCTTAGCCTCTCTTAAAATTCTTTATCTTTGGTTTTGCTCAGTTTGATTATATCTTGGTGACTTTCTTTTGGGATCTACCTTGTATGATTACTTCTGAGATTGTAACAGAAGCCTCATTTGATTTCAACTTCATTTTTTTTTTTTTTTTAATTTTTGTTACATGTGTAGCATGACTTAAAGAGTATTTTGGAGTAGTTAAAATTCAAGTCCCATTCTATCTCCTCTTTTAGAAATCTCATTACTTTTCATTCAAGATGTTTTAAAACATTTCCAGGAAAATATGTCACATTCAGGAAATATACCCTTTACAGAATACACTTCAGCTCAGGCTCTGTAGACTAACACGTATTGGCTCAATTTTGTTATTATTAATTCTATGATTCTATGCACTGTATTCTATAATGTCAACCTGTACCATTAACAAGACTTCTTTGAGAAATATATTTGAATTAACATTAAATTAATTTGAATTTGTATTATTTTTCTGTATTTTTGATCTTCCAATTTCTACCAAGATTACTATCAGCAACATGAATTTCCTAAATCAATGAGTTGAAGAAATTCTCAAATGACATTATAATTGCTATTTTACAATTGACAGGATGGGCTCATTCAACTCGCCAACAAAAATATCTAGACTTAAATTGGAAAAAAACAGTTTTTAGTTATTCCTAAATAAAAAAATATATATATTTAAAATCATAAAAGAGATTGTTTTAACAATTTTTTAAACATATGTGATACGAACATGAACCAGCTTAAAATATATATGACAATCATTCATGGCAATAAGAACCTTATGGCATAAGAATTTGTTCCAACCACAGTAATAATAACCAACTCTATTATAATATTATTGTTGTTGTTAGGTGCCCTGAAGTCAGTTCCGACTCATAGTGACCATATGTACAACAGACTGTAATACTGCCCAGTCCTACACCATTCACACACTGGTTGCTGTATTTGAGCTCATTGTTGCAGCCACTGTATCAGTCTATCTCCTTGAAGATCTTTCTCTTATTTGTTGACCCTCTACTTTACCAAACAGGATGTCCTTCTTCAGGGACATGTCCAAACTATATGAGAAGAAATCTCACCATCCTCACCTAAAAGGAGCATTCTGGCTATACTACTTCCAGGACAAATTTGTTCATTCTTCTGGCAGTCCATGGTATATCCAATATTCTTTACCAACACCATAATTCAGGAGCATCAATTCTTCTTCAGGCTTCCTTATTCATTCTCCAGGTTTTGAATGCATATGAGCCAATTGAAAATACCTTGACTTTGGTCAGGTGCATGTTAGTCCTCAAAGTGACATCTTTGCTATTGAACTCTTTAAAGAGGTCTTTTTCAAAAGTTTTGCCCATTGCAATAAGTAGTTTGGTTTCTTGACTGCTGCTTCCATAGGCTTTGATTGTGCATACAAGTAAAGTTAAATCCTTAACAACTTCAATATTATCTCAGTTTATCATGATATTGCTCATTTGTCCAGTTGTGAGTTTTGTTTTGTTTTTCTTTGTGTTGAGGTGAAATCCATACTGAAGGCTGTAGTCTTCGATCTTCATCAAGAGAAAAAAAAAAAAAAAAAAAACCTTACCACCAATTTGATTCTTATTCATAGCAACCCCGTAGGACAGATTAGAATTGCCCCATGGAGTTTCCAAGGTGTGCCTGGTGGATTTGAACTGCCAACCTTTTCATTAGCAGCTGTATCTGTTAACCACCACACCACCAGGATTTCCTTGATCTTCATCAGTAAGTACTTAAGTCATCTTCACTTTCAGCAAGCAAGGTGCATACCACAGGTTGTTAATTTGTCTTTCTAATCCTGACCCTGCTTTCATCTTCGTATAGTCTAGTTTCTCCGATTATTTGCTCAACATACAGATTGAATGAGTACGGTGAGAAGATACAACCCCAACACACACCTTTCCTGATTTTATACCACACATTACAGTATCCCCAAGTTCTGTTTGAATGATTGCCTCTTGGTCTGTGTATAGGTTCCTCATGAGCACAATTATTAAGTTTTCTGAAATTCACATTCTTAGCAATTTTATCCATAATTTGTTATGATCCACACAGTCAAATGCCTTTACATAGTCAATACAACACAGGTAAACATCTTTCTGATATCCTCCACTTTCAGCCAAGCCTCTGACATCAGCAATGATATCTGCCCTCACATGCTCTCTTCTGAATCCCGCTTGAATTTTTGGCAGTTTCTCCCTGATGTACTGCTGCAAATACTTTTGAGTTAACTTCACCAAAGATTTTACTTTGTTGTTTTATTAATTATATTGCTCAATAATTTCCACATTCTGTTAGGTCATCTTTCTTTGGAATGGACACAAAAATGGATTTCTCTAGGTTTGTGAGCCAGGTAGCTAGCTGTCTTCCAAATTTCTTGTCAGAGATGAGTAAGGGCTTCCAGTATTGTATCAATTTGTTGAAACATCTCTGTTGGTATTTGGTCAATTCCTGGAGCCTTGTTTTTTACTAATGCCTTCAGTGCAGCTTATGATCAAGAATATCATCAGTTCTTGATCATATGCTACCTCTTGAAATGGTTAAACTAAGACCAGTTCTTTTTGGTATAATGACTCTGTATATTCCTTCCATTTTATTTTGATGCTTCCTGTGTTGTTCAATGTTTCCAATAAAACCCACCCAACCCAGTGCCGTCGTGTCAAATAGAATCCTTTAAAATTACTACTGAGGCTTGAATTTCCTTATCCATTCCTTTCAGCTTGAAGAATGGTGAGCTTTTTGTTCCTTTTTGGTTTCATATCTCCAGGTTTTTGCACATGTCACTTTGTCTTCTCAAACTGCCCTTTGAAATCTTCTGTTTGGCTCTTTTACTTCATTTCTTATATTTGCTTTAGCTACTGGATGTTCAAGAGCAAGTTTCAGAGTCTCCTCTGACATCCATCTTGGTCTTGCTTTCTTTCCTGTCTTTTTTATGACCTCTTGCTTTCTTCATGTATGATGTCCTTGATGTCATTCCACAGCTCATCAGGCCTTTGGTCATTAGTGTTTGATGCTTCAAATTTATTGTTGAGATGGCATCCAAAATTGAGGTAGATACACTCAAGGTCATACTTTGGCTCTCGGGGACTTGCTTTAATTTTTTTCACCTTCAAGTTGAACTTGCATATGGGCAATTGATTTGTTCTACAGTTGGCCCCTCGCCTTGTTCTAAATGATGATATTGAGCCTCATTGCTTCTGTCCACAGATGTAATCAATTTGATTCCTGTGTATTCCACCTGGCAAGGTCCATGTGTATAGTTGCCATTTACATTGTTGAGTAAAGGTATTTGTCATGAGCAAGTCATTGGTCTTGCAAAATTCTATCCAGATATCTCTGGCATTGTTTCTATCACCAACGCCATATTTTCCAATTACAGATCCTTTTTTGTTTCTAGGCTTCACGTTCTAATCACTAGTAATTACTAATGCATCTTGATTGCGTGTTTGACCAATTTCAGGTTGCATAGGTTGGGAAATTTTTTTAATTTTTTTCTTCTTTGACCTTACAGGTTGGTGTGTATTAATAATGCATAATGGGAATAATGCATAATGGGAATTGACTCGACGGCAATGGGTTTTAATGGGAATGGGAATATATATACAGAATAAAGAACTTCAGACTTTGATATAGACAGTAAGATATATTATTATCTGTGAGATTCCCAAGTATCTTGCTATTAGGTATGGCAGGCATTAATGTTTGCAATTAAATGTTCAGTCAATAAAACATCAATTTGCCCAACCTCTTTAGAATTCTTGGATTATGTTTCTAGTTCTGTGACTATTTTACATATGCTAATTATTTGTTATGTTTTGAATAGTTAGCTTCCATTTTACCTTACTCTGCGTTGCACACAACAACAATAAATAAGAAAGATGGGTATAAGTGTTCAAATTTTCCAACTTTGTTCTAACTTTTTTTTTTTGGTCATATTGTTTGGGGTATAGTAGCTTTTTCATCATTCAGATAAATTTTAGAATGAGTTTATTTACTTCTTATGCTGGGTTTGGTCAGCAAGTAGGAACAACAACACAGGAAGCATCAAAATAAGAGGGAAGGACTACACAAAGGGGATATCAAAAAAGTTTGATAGTAATGGAATTTTTCTATATTTTAGTTGTAGTGGTGATAAAAAAGATTAGAAAAATACTTTAAAAATGTGGATTTTGCTGTGTGTAAATTAACTTCCATAAAGATAATTATAAATAATACATCATGTCAAATGAATATGAAGCTAATAATTATAAATTTATATACTTTAGAGTACTGTTTGGGTATAGCATTTAATAATTGCAATATGAGCAAATATTTCTAAAAGTACTTTCTATCAATTCTTATTACCTTGATGTTGACTCATGTCTCCCAGCATCAATTTTAGAATAATTTCATATATTTAATTTAGTCCAAGGAACAATTTTATTTTTCTTGAAATTTCCTGACCAATCAGTCCCTGATGGGTTTTACATTAATTACACTCTTTGGTCCCTTTCTCATAGTATCTTCCTCAAGATCAATATATTCATAAGTATTACTTCTGTTCAGCTTTACAAGTGATGTTATGAATCCTGTATTACACCTCTTAGGTAGATGAGGGCAGAGTGACTAAAACAATGTTTGGCTTACTACATATCAGTCATGTTATTTTAATAGAACTTCCAAACAAAAATGTCCTCTTTTCTTATATCATATACTTCCTGAAAACGGAAGGGTAACTGCAAAAAAAATTTTTTTTTTTTTTGAGGGCATTTATTGCTCTAAAGAATCCAAGGGATGGTATGTCAGATGAGACACAGAAAATAGGAGTCACGGAGGCCAAGAAACATAACTAAGTTGATTACAGTAGTGGTTCCCAGAAGCAAAGAGGGACATCATGCCTTGACTCAGGACCACACAGGGGGTTGCTACTGGGAAGAAAGTAACAACCAACTGGAATTGCATGAGAAGGCTTATGTATGGCAAGCAGAGTGGTGTTATCTAGCTTTCTCAATTTTCCTGGGTATTTGACATTTTGAATTATTCTGCTGGCTCAGAGTGTATAGGACTATCCCTAATTATTTGGTACTTTGTCCCCTGGGTGATTTGGATGGGTACATAGTTGTCCAGGAGGGTGAGGACCTAATAAGGGGAGTGGGTAGAGAGTGGAAATAATCAACTGCTCAAGAAGTAGAGCAGACTGGCATCCACCCAGGGCCTCAAAATGGTCGACATAGCAATCAAAGAAAATGATCTTGCAACTGACCTCTTATGTAAATATATATATATATATATATATATATATATATATATATATATATATATATATATAAAATTGTACTTTAGATGAAGATTTACAGGGCAAGTCAGTTTCTCATTAAATAATTAATATACATATTGTTTTATGACATTGGTTGCCAACTCCAAAACATGTCAACACTCTCCCTTTCTAGGCCTTGGGTTCTGCATTACTAGTTTTCATGTCCCCTGCTCCCTTCTCATCCTTGTCCTTGGGGAGTTGTGCCCATTTAATCATCTTTTGTTTTACAGGCCTGTCTAATCTTTGGCTGAAGGGTGAACCTCAGGAGTGGCTTCAGTACTGAGTTAAAAGAGTTTCTGGTGGTCATATTCTTGGGGTTTCTCCAGTCTCTGTCAGACCAATAAGGCTGGTCTTTTTTTATGAGTTAGAATTTTGTTCTACATTTTTCTCCAACTCTGTTTGGTGTTCTCAATTGTGATCTCTGTCAAAGCAGTCGGAGGTGGTAGCTGGGCACCATCCAGTTGTGCCAGATTCACTCTGGTGGAGGCTGTGGTAGTTGTCCATTAGTCCTTTGGACTAATCTTTCCCTTGTGTCCTTGGCATTCTTCATTCTCTCTTGCCCCAGATAAGGTAGGACTAACAAAGTGTCTTAGATGGCTGCTCACAAGCTTTGTAGACCCCAGACACTACTCACCTAAAAAACCTAAGTAGGATGTAAAACATTTTCTTCATAACTATGCTATGCCCTTTGAGCTAGACCGTAGTCCCCAGCCTTCAACCCAGTAATTCAGTCCCTCAGGGAATTTACATATGTCTATGAAGCCTCCATGACCTTGCCTTGGTCAAGTTGTGCTGACTTCCCCCAGTGACCTCTTGATATTTTGACTTCAATTTTGAGCTTGATTATTTGGGTAGCCTGAATGGTTGAAAAGACTTTCCGGGTATAGGGTATAAGTTGCCTTAAGCATTGGGTTGCTGTTGTTAGGTGCCGTCGAGTCGGTTCCAATTCAGAGCGACCCTATGCACAACAGAATGAAACACTGCCCGGTCCTGCGCCATCCTTACAATCCTTGTTATGCTTGAGCTTGTTGTTGCAGCCAATGTGTCAATCCACCTAGTTGAGGGTCTTCCTCTTTTCCACTGACGCTGTACTCTGCCAAGCATGATGTCCTTCTCCAGGGACTGATCCCTCCTGACAACATGTCCAAAGTATGTAAGACGCAGTCTCGCCATCCTTGCTTCTAAGGAGCATTCTGGCTGCACTTCTTCCAAGACAGATTTGTTCATTCTTTTGGCAGTCCATGGTATATTCAATATTCTTTGCTAACACCACAATTCAAAGGCATCAATTCTTCTTCGGTCTTCCTTATTCATTGTCCAGCTTTCACACACATATGATGTGATTGAAAATACCATGGCTTGGGTCAGGCGCACCTTAGTCTTCAAGGTGACATCTTTGCTCTTCAACACTTTGAAGAGGTCCTTTGCAGCAGATTTGCCCAATGCAATGCGTCTTTTGATTTCTTGACTGCTGCTTCCATGGCCGTTGATTGTGGATCCAAGTAAAATGAAATCCTTGACAACTTCAATCTTTTCTCCGTTTATCATGATGTTGCTCATTGGTCGATTTCTGAGGATTTTTGTTTTCTTTATGTTGAGGTGTAATCCATACTGAAGGCTGTGGTCTTTGATCTTCATTAGTAAGTGCTTCAAGTCCTCTTCACCTTCAGCAAGCAAGGTTGTGTCATCTGCGTAACACAGGTTGTTAATGAGTCTTCCTCCAATCCTGATGCCCCGTTCTTCTTCATATAGTCCAGCTTCTCGTATTATTTGCTCAGCATACAGATTAAATAGGTATGGTGAAAGAATACAACCCTAACGCACGCCTTTCCTGACTTTCAACCAATCAGTATTCCTTTGTTCTATCTGAACAACTGTCTCTTGATCTATGTAAAGGTTCCTCATGAGCACAATTAAATGTTCTGGAATTTCCCATTCTTCGCAGTGTCATCCATAGTTTGTTATGATCCACACAGTCTAATGCGTTTGCATAGTCAATACCCGTGTTTTGCTATAAAACACGGGTAAAAATTTTTCTGGTATTCTCTGCTTTCAGCCAGGATCTATCTGACATCAGCAATGATATCCCTCATTCCACGCCCTCTTCTGAAACCGGCCTGAATTTCTGGCAGTTCCCTGTCGATATACTGCTGTAGCCATTTTTGAATGATCTTCAGGAAAATTTTGCTTGCGTGTGATTAATGATATTGTTCTATAATTTCCACATTTGGTTGGATCACCTTTCTTGGGAACAGGTATAAATATGGATCTCTCCTAGTCAGCTGGCCAGGAAGCTGTCTTCCATATTTCTTGGCATAGACGAGTGAGCATCTCCAGCGCTGCATCCTTTTGTTGAAACATCTCAATTGATACTCCATCAATTCCTGGAGCCTTGTTTTTCGTCAATGCTTTCAGAGCAGCTTGGACTTCTTCCTTCAGTACCATCAATTTCTGATCATATGCCACCTCTTGAAATGGTTGAATATCAACTAATTCTTTTTGGTATAATGACTCTGTATATTCCTTCCATGTTCTTTTGATGCTTCCTGCATCACTTAATATTTTCCCCATGGAATCCTTCACTATCGCAACTCAAGGCTTGAATTTTTTCTTCAGTTCTTTCAGCTTGAGAAACACCAAGCGTGTTCTTCTGTTTTGGTTTGCCATCTCCAGCTCTTTGCAGATGTCATTATAATACTTTACTTTGTCTTAAAAAGGGAGGAAAACAAGAAGAATTCTAAAAGTTTTTTTAAGGCTGCTCCATAATTAATTTTCTCCTTTAATTGGCATTAAGACAACAGCCAAATCTGAAGGTTTTGGTATCTCTAACAATATCCTGGTGGAGTTAAAAATAACAAGAAAAAAGGCCAATTTATCTGACTTTCAAGATCTGCAATAAAAGATTTTTTCATGTATGAAGCACAATAAACATACAGAACTCACGCTTACTCAAGTAGGTATGAAATATCTTTATGGTTAGAAAAATCATGAAAATACAATGACTTTGTAAAATAATAAAGCTTTGAAAAAAAAACCTTATACTTTATTTCTATATCAATTACTTTAAAATAAGCTTATAAGTTGCATAGAATCAACTGGTTGGGATGATCAAAGCAAAGTCCCATGAAGAGGTGAGTTTTAAAAATGCCAGTGTTTTCTATGAGAAAATAAATTTTTATTTTGCCTATTGTAGGATTGATGTATTTCTGTTGCTCCAAGTAATACACTAATATTTTGAGCTAAGAATTATGTAAATAGCGAGAGATGCCTGATTTTATACTCTGCTGTTATTTCATATATTGTGCTTGTTTATTGAGATTTAAGTCATATATCATACTAAATATTTTTATTTTTCTCATCAAGGAGCCTGCATAGGTTGTGGTTGTTAGTTGCCATTGTATATACGTAAGACTGGCTATGAATACAAGGTGAACTTCTGCTAGAATACCACACAGCGGAATCTGGGAGGAACACTACATGTTGTAGTGAAGGACATGCCCCTCACTGTTCTAGGATGTGCCATCCACATATGCTGGGAATTAGAATATCACTCCTCCTGTTACTTGACTTCTGAGACTTCGCTACGTCATGGCGTTGCTGTTCAGCTCTTCTGTTTACCCTTTCTCCAGGGAATCCTGGAATACATGTGGTACCAGTCTATCAATTCCCTCAGTCCCCTCTTCTTTGTGGTAACTTTCTCTATTTGTGAACTTATATGCAGATATTATTTGACACATGGTGGAAGGGACCAGTTCCTGGAGAAGGACATCATGCTTGGTATAGTAGAGGGTCAGTGAAAAAGAAGAAGACCTTATGAGATGGATTGACATGGTGCCTGCAACAATGGGCTCAGACATATCAATGATTGTGAGAATGGCGCAGGAGCAGGCACTGTTCTGTTATACATGAAGTTTCTAGGAGTCGGAACTGAATGGATGACACCTAATAACAACAACAATAGTATTAAAATTACCCAGAACTATTAAATATTTTAATGAATCACAGATTCTTATTCTAACTGTAATAATATTTACTTTGTTTACTCAATCTCCTCAGTTAATATTTTCTTATTGCTTTTATCTCTTTCTCTCTGTCTCTCTCTTTCTCCGTATCTGTTATTTTCAGGAGCTGCTTTAATGAAAAATTACATAGGTGGATGAGACAAATTTATTTTCTTTGGGTTGATGGATATCCCTGATTTGTACCTTGTCCCTTTTGATCTGTATGATTACTGTGGTGAGGAACTCTTGGATGTTTACATTAAGCATGGTGATACCCAATATATTGCACATTCTCCCCTGGCTCTTTCACATCTTAGCCTATATGAATGGCACAAATTAGAATTCCATGGACCCCAACATTCACAGTTGTATGTGCTTTGGTCTCTCCCCATTGAATCATCTAGGAATGCTTTTTCCATGCATGTAGTGAAACAATAAATAAATGGGTCACTAAATAAATACTAACTCAAGAAAGAGGGCTAAATTTCTTAAAGAAAAAAAAATGTCAAGTAGTAGAGCCTCATGGTTCTCATTGGTTCAATAGCTCAGCAATATCAAAGTTAATATATTTGCCAATCTCTTGTTCTTAAATTAAATTCTCAAAAAATTGAAGTTCACATAGCAAGAAAGTCCAGGAGGCAGAAGGGGATGGCGAATAAATCTCCTTGCAGCTCCTCACAGGCCTCCCCTTTTTAAGGAAGCAACATGAATCTTGGCAAATCCCTGCCAGACTTCTACAAATCATTAACAATAGTGATTTAGATTTTTTTTTTAATTCTACTTTTTTTTTATTTTTTAAAGGGGAACTGAACTTTTCAGGTGGAAATCCAGAAATCATTTATTAAAATAGGAACTTCATTGTTTACTTATTTTTATCATGTTTCCTACTACTGAATGATAATCCCAGATATCCCCCACTGCAATTGTATAATAAACCTGATCAGACTATACCGTGCATTCACTTTGTGATGATTTTCCATTATTTGGTTTCAGCAATGTCACACATCTAAAATGAGCCAATTAGCTTGCTGTTAGTTAGCTTTTTAATTCATTTTTTTTAATTTATTTTCTCTTACAAACATTATCCTAAGTATTCACTACTTATGAACCCCACTACAATTTCTCTTATTTTAATTTGATACCTATCAGAGTGAAGTTTTACTCTCTGTCATCTCAGGGCTGACACCAACGAGTCAGAAAACTGACATTAAGAGGTAATATCGAGTAGCCGTTATGAGCATGGAAAATGGAGCTAGAACATTTGCCTTTGCAAGTTGGTTCTAATGCTTAAGATTTCCATGAGCATAGATAATTAATTTATCCTTCATGAGTTGAACTTGGATAATTTTTTTTACCCTCTCTGAACCTCTATTTTACCGTCTAAAATGTGTAAGTATTAATAGAAGCTACTTCACTGAGCTGTTGTGATGATTAAAACCTGAAGAGCGACTATGACATAACATTCAATACATGTGAGATATTATTA
Organism: Elephas maximus indicus; assembly: GCF_024166365.1. Taxonomy (NCBI): domain Eukaryota; kingdom Metazoa; phylum Chordata; class Mammalia; order Proboscidea; family Elephantidae; genus Elephas; species Elephas maximus. Next base: position 78,419,123 of record NC_064838.1, on the reverse strand, counting down.
CCTGGTAGTGCTCATGACCATCTTAACCTTCTAATTGTTTTAACTCTTTAAATATATTTATGCTCACATGACAATATAGCATGCACTTTTTTCTTATATTTCAGTGAACTGTTTTTATTCAAATTTCATTGGCTACACAGGGGATTATATTTTGTGAATGTGAACCAGAAAAATTATTTAGACTCTTACTAGCTTCAATAAAATTCTAGAAGTTTTAAAAAAATAATAATGTACAAAATACTTGGTAAAATTTGAGTAACATGCAACACCTATGTCCATTAGGCAGTGTAATTTTATCCTTGCCATATAACATACCTCAAAATTTTTTTTTAATTGAATTAGAAATTCAGCATGGTGCAAACCATGAGATTATTTCATTTTGGTTCTCACAAGTAGGATCAATGAAAATATAGTGCATAATAAATACTGACCAAAGTTTAGAAAAGCCAAACAAATGAAAGAGAGGCAGCAAAATTAATCCATCACAAAATATCCTGTTTTCCAAGGAACTATACGCACACACACACACACAATAAAAATGAACAAGTGTTTTTAAAAGTTTTTCATATAGATAAGAAAAGATAACCCCTGAAACAAAACTAATCATTATTAAACAAGAACAACCAGTGGGGGAAGTATTCCAAACCTGGGAGCCTTTACAGTTGACCTCAAGAAATTGATCTTAACTGGGGTATATTCTGATCTAGGTAAAAAGAGTTGATTAAAACAAAGTCAGATGCTGAGCTGAACTTGTGGATTGCTAAACTGTCAAGTATGTTTCATTAACAGGCATATGTGAAGGTAAAGGAATTAATGAGAAAAGAGTGGAACGCCAAGGTCTGGAATGGGGGCATTTGAGCAAATTCAGATAACTGACTACTTGACATCATCACAGACACTGAGACCCTTGCAAACAGCCCCGAATCTACTGCACCCGTAAGAAATCTGTGAAGGATAGAACACAAGGCGATGACTTACACAACCATACACATACACAAACACAGATGCTGACACTGCAAATTTTATTCTACTAGTTAAAAAAAAAAAAAAACCAGAATCATTGTAAATTCACTTTTGTGCCTAGTGCTTTTCTCCACTCCCACTCAGCATACCCACTCTCTTTACCTGCTTTCATAATCCCCAACACAGTCTACCATAAAATTTACTAAATTATTATGTTTGTAAGGAGCCCTGGTTTTAAAAGCAATTAACTGCTAACCTAGAGGTTGGCAGTTCAAAACCACCAGTAGTTCCATGGGAGAAAGATATGGCAGTCATCTTCCGTGGATATTTAAAGCCTTGGAACCCTATGCAGTTGCTATGAGTTGGAATCAACTTGACAGCTGTGGGTTATTATGTTCGTGATCCATCTTTCCCCTTCAAAGAAGGTAAAGATTTTTACTCTTTTGTTCATCAATGAATTTACAGCATTTAGAAGACTGACTAGAACATTGAAGGCAATTTATAAATATATGATGTATATATTTGTGTTTGCTATTCTCTATGGAGGCACATAGACACAGTTTAAAGCTCATGGTGTAACTTATGGGAACCGTGTGGTACATCAAACTATAGAAAATATATTGTGAATTTTTTTCCATGTCCTATATAGGGCATTTATCACAACTTTGTTCCTCAAGCTATAGATCAAGGGATTCAATAAAGGGATCAGCAAGGTGTAAAATATGGAAGCCACTTTATCACTGTCAAAGGAATGACTGGACTTGGGCTGCACATACATAAAGATTAAAGTCCCATAGAACACTACCAGCACTGTCAGGTAGGATCCACAGGTGGAGAAGGCCTTGTGCCTGCCTTCAGCTGACTTCATCCTAAAAATGGCTACAAGAATGAGAAGATAAGAAATAAGAACTACCGGAAGTGATGAAATCAAATCAAAAGCTGCTTTGATGAGAATGATCAATTCAATTTCATGTGTGTTTGAGCAGAGCAAAGATATCAAGGGGAGACTGTCACAGTAGAAATGCCTGATGACATTGTCATGACAGAAGGATAATTAAAAAATTTTTATGGTGACCAGAAGAGAAACAATAGTGCTGTAGAGATAGGGGATTGACACCAGCACCTGACACACCCTTTGTGACATGATGACTGTGTAGAGCAGAGGGTTACAGATGGCCACATAGCGGTCATAAGACATTGCTGACAGAATGAAAATTTCACTAACGATGAACACAAGAAAGAAAGATAGCTGTATAGCCCCCAAATAATAGGAGATTGTATTTTTATCCACAAGAAAATTTACAAACATTTTCGGTCCCACAGTTGTTGAGTAACCAAGATCAGTGATAGCCAGATGTCTGAGAAAAAAGTACATGGGTGTTTGTAGCTTGGAGTCCATCTTGGTGAGGATGATGATGCCCAACTTGCCCACCACTGAGATCATGTAGATGATGAGGAACAGCCCGAACAATGGAGCCTGCAGCTCTGGGCGGTCTGTGATTCCCATCAGAATGAATTCATTCAGCACTGTTAGATTGTGTTTGTCCGTCTTGGTCTATCAGGAAACCTATTCTGGGTAGACACATCAGCATTGTCAATAACTTTTATGCAGTATCATCTGGTAGATTTTTAGTATACAAAGTCAATATACTAAAAGAATAAGATTAATCCAAGCTTTCCAGTATAGGTATATGAAAGTAAACCCACCTCCAACAAATAAAGCATATATACATAGAGAAAGAGAAGGAGAGGGAAAGGGAGAGAGACAAAGAGGGAGAGAAAGAGAGTGCTAAATGATTATCGGTTGGAAAAATTTGCTCCTTAAAGAACATTTGTCAATGCCTGGGACTTTTTGGGTGTCACAACTAGGAGAAGGGTATTACTTGTATCTAATTTTTAGAGGAATGGGATATAGCTAAATATTCTACTGTATACAGGGCGACTTCCCACACTAGGAAATTTTCCAGTCCAAAAAGTCAGTAGGGTCTGTGGAGAGTAGGCTCACTGAAAACAAATGAAGTAAACAACATATGGAAAAAGGAGATAAAGAAGATGACGGAACTTGGAGGACATGAAGAAGTAAACAACATATGAAAAAGGGAAATATGGAAGATGAGAGGACAAAAATAACCTTATCAACAGAAGACACTGGGACTTAGTAAGTTGTAAACAAGAATTTATCAACACCAACCAAACAGGCTCAAAGAGCTCCAACAAGTATAAAAGAAGGGACACTGAAACTCAACTTTGCTTGGAGTCATAACCAGAGCCAAATAAGTCATATATTGCGGACTGGGAAGCAGTGGGCTGCAGCAACTCACCCGGGCTTACTCCCAAGTCCTAGAGACGGTGCCTATCTCAGTCATATGTTGAGGGCTTGGGTCCAGGAGGTCGGGAAGCAGTGGGCTGCGGCAGCTTGCCCGGGCTTACTTTCGACCTTCCTCCTAGTCTAAAACACGTTTCTTGCTGCTCTGCTGTCTCGGTCATACGTTGAGGGTGGAGACTCAGTGGGCTAGGAAGCAGTGGACTGCGGCAGCTAGCCTGAGCTTACTCTTAGTTCACTCCTGACCTGATACAGGTTGCTTCAGGCATACATTAAGAGCAAAGGGATAATAAGTCCTTGTGCTCAAGAGGCGTGATAGGGATCCACGAGAGATTCTCGAGGATCGAGGCTGATTTCACATCTGAGCCATTGACGACAGCGTGGTCAAGACTTGTCCTGGACCAGAAAACAACAAGGCTCAACACTGCCCTCATTTGCCATAAACTTGCTTGCTTTCCCTCCCCTTTCCCCTGGTGAACTGAGATCTCTGGGATAGGGGGTAGCCAAGAATCTGTGTGCCTATAATGCTAAAAACTAGTAAAGTCGTTGTAGAAAGACATAAATTGTTTGGAGTAGTCGTTGCGACCCCCTCCTCAGGACAAGGCCCCTGTTGAGAAACCCTGATATAGATATACATATAAATATGTGTATAGACGGAAACCCTGGTGGCGTAGTGGCAGTGGCTTTAGTGGGATGTGCATAGATACAAGAAGCAAAAATGATAAAAGCTAAAAAGTTTAGGTGTTATGTATGAATGTTTACTAAACTTTGTTTGTCCTTTGAGAATTATGTAATGACTGTCACAAAATTATAATATATATGTTAATTTTATAAAAAAATTAAAGCTCGAATTCCAAAAATGTGTATACACATTCAATATTGCTTACTTCAAAGCATAGTCCTATGAAAGCCCTTTTGCCTCAGATGGTACAGACTGAAAAAACACACTTGACATCTATTGAATAGAAAACAACAGTCAAGAAATCAAATGACTTATTGCACAGGGCAAATCTGCTACAAACGATAGATTTAATGTGTTAAAAAGCAAAGATGTCATTTTGAGGACGAAAGCACACCTGGCAAACCATGATATTTTCAATTGTCTCATATGGGTGTGAAAGCTGGACAATGAGTAAAGACCAAAGAATTGATGTCCTTGATTTATGGTTTTGGTACAGAATATTGAATATACCATGAACTGCCAGAAGAGTGAATAAACCTATCTTGGAAGAAATACAACCAGAATGCTTCTTAGAAGCAAGGATGGTGAGGCTTCAACTTACATACTTTGGAAGTGTTATCAGGAAGGACCAGTCCCCGGAGAAGGACATCATGCTTGGTAAAGTTGAGGGCAAGGGAAAAGGAAGAAGACCCTCAATGTGATGGGTTGACACAGTGGCTGCAACAAAGGACTCAAACATACCAATGATTGTGAGGCTGTCACAGGGCCAAGCAATTTTTTGTTCTGTTTTACATAAGGTTACCATGAGTTGGAGTCAACTCAACGACAGCTGACCACCACAACAACATTTTGAGATGGACTTTTTCACGTCACATGATTCTGTTGAGGTCCATCCAGGCTGTTGTGTGCATCGATAATTCAAAAACCCTGCTGAGCAGTTCTCTGACATACATCGGGTGGGTATGAGTCAGAATTGACTCCACGACAACTGGTTTTATTTTGTTTTTTATTCATATAATTATTTATATAAAGTAAAAATATTATTTGGCCACAGAGTGATGTTTCAAAGATGCTTATGAGCATTTAGCCTCTGACATAAAGGAAGGATATTTGAAAACAAAAATAATATGAAGAAAGAAGAGAGATTCTAGTCTGAAACACTATTAAAAGTAAAGTGCACAAGGAACTGACACAGAAATCCTAATGTTTCATAATGACTTTGCCGATGAGTGATGGTGGGTCCCTGCAAATGTCACTGAAACATTCTGGATATTGGTAAAATGTAGAAATAATCGACCTTTTTACCTGCGATGAAGCCCCAAGTGCTTCTTAACATGGCTTGGTGAGACCAATTTAAAGATTTTTTTCTCACCTTTGGAGATTTTCCCCAAGGAGATGCCAAGCAATTTGTTGTCTCTGAAGCTTTGAAGCCTTAACAAAGCATCTGAAGGTTGTCTGTTAATTATCCAGGACATTTGGAATTCACCAGTGAGCGAGTTTTTCTTCATACAGTGTTTACACATGTCTCTATCTATTTCACACAGTCTTACATTTTACTCTGTGTTAATTTCCTGTTTTTACCACACCGGGATCTGGATTAAAATATTGTATCTACAAAACAGAAGTATCAATATGCCTCATTCCTACAGTGCTCTCTTCAAACGGATGACAAAAGGAAGAAGTTCTTAAACACTTTTTCATTGCATTTTTTAAAAGACTTAAATAGAATAAAAGTAATGCTTTGTGCATCTATGAGGTATCACTTCCTCATTTGCTATTGTTATTGTCACTGTTATTGCTATTATTCGGGATATTTTTTAATTGTTTTTTTTGTTTGTTTTGCTTTGGTTTTGACATAAGGAACTGAAATGTTTCACCCTTGCTTCTCATTTCATGATCAATTGTCATCATCCGTTTAGGATTTTGCTTATGTGTTTTATTTTCCTTTATTATATTTCAGTATTTGTGTGTTTTTCCATTCTGTCCAATCCCCATTCCAAAACATCTTTCTCACCTTCGTATGTATTCCGCTGTGATTGACATATGCTCTACCATAACAATATACCCTTGTAGTATATTTTGTGTGTAATGTTTTACTGTGAATTTATATTTATTGTACTAGAAATCCTTTTGTTGCATTTGTCGTTGTAAATATTTGTAATGTATCCATTTGTGAGCTTTCTTTTAAATTGTTTTTTGCTTATTTGTCCCATGTAGCAGTGTGTGTGTGTGTGCATATGTGTGTGTATATATATATATATATATGTAAAATGACTCTGATACAGCATTCAATATGTGTAAGATATTATTTATTACCTAGTTGTGCTCATGAGGAAACTCTGGTGGCATAGTGATTAAGAGCTATGGCTGTTAACCAAAAGGTCGGCAGTTCAGATCCACTAGGTGCTCCTTGGAAACCTTAGGGGACATTTCTACTCCGTCTGACACGATCACTGTGAGTCAGAATCCCCTCGACAGCAATGGTTTAATGGGTATGTATGCATATGCATTCACTTGCCTATTCTTTAATGGAAAGGAGCCACGGTTGTGCAGTGTTCAAAACTCACTGCTAACCAAAAGGTTGTCAGTTTTTACTCCCAAGCCATTCCAGGGAGAAAAGATCTGACCATCTGCATCCATCAAGATCACACCCTAGACAACCCTATGAGGCATCTCTACTCTGTTCTATAGGTCACTACAAGTCACAATCTACTCAAAAGCACCTCAGAAACCAAATTTATTTAATGGCAGATTTTTTTTTTTCCTCCAACAGAACATTTTCCGACTTTCTTGCTTTGGACGTGTCTTCAGGAAAGACCAGTTGCCGGAGGAGAACATCATATTTAGTGAGGCAGAGGGCCAATGAGAATGAGGAAGCCCTTCATGAGACGGATTGACACAGTGGCTGCAACAATGGTCTCAAACATGCCAATGATTGTGAGGATAGCACAGGGCCAGGTAACATTTTTTTCTGTTTTCCATAAGGTCGCTGTGAAGTTGCAGCCAACTCAATGTCAGATAACGACAACAGCAACCTCTTGAGATGGATTTTTTTACTTCACATTGATTCTACCGAGGTCCATCCAATCTGTTGTGTGCATTAATAATTTATTCCTTTTCACTGCTGAGTATTATTTCATGTATGGATTTGCTACAGTTCGATTACTCATTCACCCACAGAAGGACAGTTTGGGTTGTTAACCAATTTTTAGCTATTATAAAGAATATATCTGTGAACATTTGTGTAAGGGTCTTTGTATGAACAAAGTCCCATTTTGTACTTCCATATATTCACATGTACCAGTAATTCTGTCATTTTTATTATTGAATGATATTCAGTATTTGGATACAGTACGGTTTATTTATTCATTCTCAAGTAGATGAACATTTAGGTTGATTCTAGTTTTTGAGTATTACAAATAAAGTTGTTACAGACATTTGTATACATAACTTTATAAGAAAAAATGCTGTCATTTCTCCTGAGTACATATGAGAAAAATGGCTAAATAATATGGTAAAACCATGTTCAGCTTTTTAAGACCCTGATACTTAAAACAGATTATCTTTTGAAGTATTTACACAGTTTTAATTTTCCACTAGCAGCGTATGAGAGTCCCAGTTCCTCCACATACTTACCAACTATCTGATATTCTAATAGATGTGTAGAGTTATGGCATTAATGTTTTCACTTGAAATTCATCAATGATCAATGAACTGAACATTTTTACGTGCTTATTTGACAACTGTATATGTTCCTTGGGTAGCTTATTATTTGTTTTTATGGCCATATTTATGGAACATTTCATTTCTTTCCTTTCTTTTTTTCTTTCCTGTTTTTTGAGTTTTGAGACCTCTGTATATATCATGGAAACAAACCATTTATGAGATATGTTATTTAAAAATATTATCTCCCAGAATATAACTTGTTTTTATACAACTGTCTTTTGAAGAGCAGAAGTTTTAATATTTGATGTGGTCAAACCTTTTTATAGATTTTGCTTTTGGTGTTATTCTATGAAATCCACAAATAAATCTATAGAGCCAATGCAAGCCCACTTAAAATCTAAATGAGCTTTTTTCTTTTTTAATAAACTAATAAGCTGAAAGTAAATTCACAAAAAAATGTTATTAACTGTTTAGTTCTATAAATGTAATGTAGGCTCTATCAGATTTTTTACATTAAAAAATCATGTCTTCTATCATCGAAAAAAGTTTCCCTTCTTCCTTTCCAATGTGGATGCTTTCTATTTATTTATTTTTTTTACCTTATTGTGTTGCCTAGAACATCTGCTAAAATATGAAACGTATTTGGTAAGAGTGGATTTACTTGTTTTTTTTCTGGCCTTGCTAAGAATGTAGTCAATTTCTCATACCATGTGTGATGGTAACTGTAGATTTTTCATGGGTGCCCTCTATCAGTCTGAAAAAAAAAAAAAATCAGTCTGAGGATGTTCCATTTTAATGCTAGTTTACTCAAAGTTCTATCACAATTATTAGAACTTTTAAAATACTCCTCTACATCTATTCATATGGCATTGTTTTTCATTTATAATTCATTATTATGTTTAATGTAATTGATTTTTTTAATGTAGAACTATCCGTGCATTCCTGGAACACACCTAATTTGGTGTGTTATTGTCTTCACATATCATAAGATTCAATTTCTTAAATTTTTCTTTAGATTTTACATATAAGTGTTCTATTATTTTCTTTTAATGTCTTTGCCTGAGTTTGATATCACTGTTAAAGCTACCCTCATATAGAAAATGCAAATATACCATTTTCTACAGATTTGTGGAAGATTTTGTGTAGAATAGGCTACTTCTTTTTCCCTAAACACTTAATAGAATTTCCTAATCAGCTCACTTGGACCTGACTGAGGATGCAGAGTACATAAACTGAAATTTCTGTATTGATACTCTATCAGTGACTTTTTTTCTTTCCAAGTGTTTTCTAGTCTCTATATACATTTGGATATATATCATACTCCTCCTTGTGTGGTGCTAAACTAAAACCTAGATTGCATCTTTCCTTTTTTTTAAACAATGTATTTAAAATTTAATTTTGCTTTTCATTATTACAAATGTTTTGTTAATGTTAAAGGAATAAAAATAAGAAATTATGCATGGAAAATTAGCAGGGAATATGGGGTAACTATATCCAGAAAAAAACATAGCTGCTGTCGGATGGATCATGGCCGAAAGCAAAGAATACCAGAAATATGTTTACCTGTGTTTTATTGATTATGCAAAGACATTCGGCCATGTGAATCATAATAAATTATTGATAACATTGAGAATAATGGGAATTCCAGAACACTTAATTGTACTTATGAGGAACCTGTACCTAGATCAAAAGGCAATCTTTTGAACAGAACAAGGGGATACTGGGTGGTTTAAAGTCAGGAGAGGTGTGAGTCAGAGTTGTATCTTTCACTATATCTACGCAATCTGTATGCTAAGCAAATAATCTGAGAATCTGGGCTCTATGAAGCGTGCAGAATCAGGCTTGGAAGAAGACTCATTAACAACCTGTGTTATGCAGATGACACAACCTTGCTTGCTGAAAGTGAAGAGGACTTGAAGCACTTACTGATGAAAATCAAAGGCCATAACCTCATTATAGATTACACCTCAACTTAAAGAAAATAAAAATCCTCACAACTAGACCAATAGGCAATATCACAATAAATGGAGAAAAGATTGAAGTTGTCAAAAATTTCATTTTACTTGGATCCACATTCAACACCAGTGGAACCAGCAGTCAAGAAATCAAAAGACATGTTGCATTGAACAAATTTACTGTAAAAGGCCTCTTTAAAATGTTGAAAAGCAGAGATGTTACTTTGAAGACCAAGATGCCCCTGACCCAAGTCATGGTGTTTTCAATTGCCTCATATGCATGTGAAAGCTGGATGATGAATAAGGAAGACCAAAGAATTGATGCCTTTGAATTGTGGTGTTGTCAAAGAATATTGAATATACCATGGACTGCCAAAAGAATGAACAAATTTGTCTTTGAAGAATACAACCACAATGCTCCTCAGAAGCAAGAAGGACGAGATTACATCTCATATACTTTGGACCTGTTATCAGGACAGGTCAGCTCCAGGAAAAAAGATGTCATAGGTAGTAGAGGGTCAGCAAGAAAGAGGAAGACCCTCAAAGAGTTGAATTGACAACAGTGGCTGGAACAATGGGCTCAAGCATAACAACTATTGTGATGATGGCACAGGACCTAGCAGTGTTTCCTTCTGTTGTACATAGGGTTGCTATGAGTCAAAACTAATTCGAGAGCACCTAACAACAATAACATGTGAAGAAACCATTGCAAATATATAAAATACTACAAATCACACCTTACTCACTAGAAACACAGCATAGTTCAAACCATGGGATTATCTTCTTTTGCTTCTTCCAAGTAGAATAATCAAAACAAGGAATTCAAACAATAGATCACTCAAAATATAGTGCACACTCATGTTACCCAAATTTGAGAAAATCTGCTAAAAAAAACGCAAGGCAAATTTCCTAAGTCATCATAACATAGGCCTCTTGTGCAAGGATACATTAAACGGTTAGACAATGCCTTCTAAATAAGAGTAACTACTGATTTCTAGAGAGATAAGGACAGAAATCTATGAGACAAAGCACGCAATTAAGAAGCAATATCAACTGGGAGAGAAAAAATGAAAAAAACTGGAAACTTCTGTGGCTGACTTCAATAAATTTATCTTAACTGGTATATCTAATGATACAGACAAATTGGGCTGATTTAGAAAAAAACAGATACTGAGCTGGTCTTGTCAAATATAATAACTATATTTTGTTACTGTTTACATTACTGTTATAATAAAATAATAACAAACAGGCTCTAACGGCTCGTATATGAAAGTAAAGGCACTGATGATGAAAGAGTTGAATTTCGAGATTTAGAAAGTGGGCATTTGAGCAAATGCAGGTGACTGAGCACTTCAAATTATCCTGCTACACTGAGCCTTCTTCCAATCAGAATTAGCCACTCCCAGGCAGAGAACGAGCACAAAATAGAAGGTTCGCGGACATGAACACATGCACATGCACACACACTTACGTACATGGGCATATATACATTTGCACACACATATACACAAGTGTGCACACACATACACACACAGAAACACAAGCACACACATACATGTATACATGCACATATACATACCTACACATATACTTTCTACAACTTTTTTTTCTGCCAAATGGGTGAAACAACAGAAACTTGGAATTCTTCCTGTAGCTACTACTATTTCCCTGTCCCACTGAGCGTATATATTTACTCTTGTTTCTTGTTTTTTTTTCAATCACCATCTAACACCTTCCAATATCCTATACAATTTCTTAATTATTATGCTTATAATGCATCTTTCCTGCTTAAGGAAGACAACATTTTTTACTGCTTTATTTATTAATCTATTTACAGCTCTTAGTACAGTGTGTGATAGAAGGCAATGTGGAAATATATGTTGAACTTCTCCGTTCTTTTGTGCTTGCTATCCCCTGTGGAGGCACACAAAAAACAGTTTAAAGCCTACAATGTAATTTATATGAATCACATGGTATAGTGAACTTTGAGTAAATATATTACATAATTGTTCCAAAGTCTTATGGAAGGCATATTTTACTTCTTTATTCCTCAAACTATAGATCAAGGGATTCAACATGGGGATAACCAGGGTGTAAAATATGGAAGCCAATTTACCAATGTCAAAGGAGGAACTGGACTTGGTCTGCATGTACATAAAGCTTAAAGTCCCATAGAACACTACCACCACAGTCAGGTGGGATCCACAGGTGGAGAAGGCCTTGCGCCTGCCCTCAGCTGACTTCATCTTGAGAATGGCTGCAAGAATGAGCAGGTAAGAAACAAGAACTATTGGGAAGGATGAAATTGAATCAAATGCTGCTAAGATGAGAATAATCAACTTGATTTCAAGTGTGCTTGAGCAGAGCAAAGATAACAAGGGGAGACTGTCACAGTAGAAGTGCCTGATGACATTGTAGGCACAAAAGGATAAATTAAAAATCTTTATGGTGAGGAGAAGAGAAACAAATGCACTGTAGAGATAGGGAATCGCCACTAGCACCCAACAAGTCCTTTGTGACATGATGACTGTGTAGAGCAGAGGGTTACAGATGGCCACATAACGGTCATAGGACATTGCTGAAAGAATAAATAGTTCACTATTTATGAACAGAATAAAAATAGCTAGCTGTAGAGCACAAAAATAATAGGAGATTGTATTTACACGAACAAAAAAATTTACCAACATTTTGGGTCCCACAGCTGTTGAGTAACCAAGGTCAGTAATAGCCAGGTATCTGAGAAAAAAGTACATGGGAGTTTGTAGCCTGGAGTCTGTCTTGGTGAGGATGATGATGCCCAAGTTGCCCACCACTGAGATCAGGTAGATGATGAGGAACAGCCCGAACAATGGCGCCTGCAGCTCTGGGCGGTCTGTGATTCCCAACAGAATGAATTCATTCAGCACTGTTAGATTGTGTTTGCCCATCTTGGTCTATCAGGAAACCTATTCTGGGTAGAGACATTAGCATAGTCAGTAGCTTTAATGTAGCATCATCTGGTGGATTTTTAGTACACAAATCCAGTATAAATAATATAAATCCTATCTTTCCTTATTAAAAAAAAACAATAATATATACCCAATTCCCACAAATTTTACACACACACACACAAACACACATTATAAATTAATGGATAGACTGATAGATGAAACAAAAATGGATAAACTGTTAAACTTTTGGGTGTTAGATACATGGATATTTATTGCACTTTGCTTAAAACTTTTGTCTTTTCATGTACCTAAAAAAATATGTGAAAACATTTGAACTCTTTACTTCAAAACATTATCTTATGCAAACTCATGATTACAGTTGGCTCAGGAACAGTCAACATAGTAGATGAGGTTTAGATAGCTATATAATTCATCACAGTGGAGATTATTTGTCTTCAGAGATGAAAACATTCCTTTATATGTTTTCACCTCTGGTATACCACCATTTGTAAGATATACAAAGTGGTATTTTGGGCAAGTAACGTAAGTTATATGAATCTGTTTATCCCCGCCTCAATAATCATATTCTAACACTTTCTTGCAGGATTGTTATGAAGGATACAATGAGAATTAAATGCTTCAATGTGTCTTTGTTATCAGAAAATAACCCTAAGTGTGTGTTGTTTTAGAATAGTTTATCTGTCCACCCCCCCATGCACCCATGCACCCGTCCACCCGTCCGTCCGTCCGTCCGTCCGTCCGTCCGTCCGTCCGCCCGCCCATCCACCCACCCAACCATCCATCCATCCATCCGTCTATCTGTCTGTATATCTATCTATCATATATTTGTCTCTCATCATCATCTTTTTTTTTTGGATGTTGACAGTAATTACTTGAAATGATTTTTTTTGTTGTTAATTGTTTTGATCTTTAAGATATTTATAGGTAAATTCTCCTGGACTGTAACTTAAGTTCTCTGTCACCATTTTCATGATGAGTAAGTTCATTATGGTTCTATCCTTGTAACAGACCCCAATCCCACATTTCCATAACCCCTGTTCTATGACTGAAGTGTCTAAAAATACCGTTCTTTAGATGACTTTCTTTGTTAGCCTACTTAAAATAATTTCTCCTCCAATTAAGCATTTGTATTATAACTGATACATTCAAAGATTTTTGTAACACCTCAGATATATGGAGTTTTTCTCATGGAGAAACCTAGGATATATGAGGAAATCTGAACAAATTGTGAAACATTGATGTCATGAACTCTGCCTTGTAAAAAAATATTGTCTACTCTTTATGAAAAAAAGTTAAAAAATCACCATATGACACAATAGCACAGGAGAAAAAGAATATATACTGATGATGACATATATGTGAATTACTGGAAGTTATTTAAAGTCTGTCTTAACATGAAGCAACTTCCATTTAACATTGGAACTTCTATGTGCCATGAAAGATCACAGATCGATTTAATTATAATCTCAAAAAAATGTATCTCAATATACTTCAGATGTTTTAAAAATACAAGAATAGCCCTTCAGGTTAAGATAACAGAATTTTTGGTTTAAAATTTTGTGATGATCACTTCTTCCTAACTATGTATGTGTGTCTATCTACTTATCTATCTATTTACCTACCTATCATCTATCTAACTTGCATATATCTATTCCTGAACACTATAAGCAGAGCAGTATCTGAGCAAACTATTAGCAAACAAATGCAGACATTAAAATTCATAGCATTAAATTATAAAAGTGAATACATGAAGTCCACACTTATATAAAACTTACCAGGGACAATGATGGAAAGCAGACAGAACTGAATCAAAATTCTTAATATTTTGCTGTGGCTTTGCCATTGATTAAAATGGAGCCTTACAAAATATCACCAAAGTGTTCTAGATATTAGTAAAGCATGGCAGGGCATAGAAAATTTTGCCTTTTACCTGTAATGAATCCGTTTTGGCACCTGTGCTCTTCTTAATACGGCATAGGGGAAACAATTTATAGCTTTCTCTCAGCCCTTGAGGCTCTCCCTGAGGAGATATCAAGCAATGTGTTAATTATGTCTGAAGTCCTTGAAAACTTAAGAAAACATCTAGGGTGTCTGTTAATTTTCTAAACTATTTGTATTCACCAGGGAGTAGGTTTCTTTTAGATACATTTATTAATTTAACTCAGTTAACTTTTATATTGTCCCACCCAGGGAGCTGGATTAAAAAAAAAAAATTAACTTTACGACAGGCCACTCAATGTTTTCCTATTTCCACAATGTTCTCAAATGGAATAAAATTAGTACATTTCATATATATGATATGTATGTTTTTCCCCTATATTTCTGTTTTTTTTTTTTTAGTTTGGAGACAAATATTTGCCGCTCCATGTTTCCTTTCATTGCAAATTATCTGCTTAAGACTCCTCTCTTATTTTACTTTATTAAATTAAGATATTTAATTTTATTAGCATGACTCAAAATGAAAAGAAATTGCTGCAAATATCCATTAATAATTAGAACATAAAATGTATGAAGTATGGATCTCTGAGAAATGAAAATTGTAAAAAATGAAACAAAAAACAGAAAGATGGATATACTAGGCTTAGTGGATTGGTATTGTCCATTTTGACTTGGACAATCATATGGTCTACTACACCAGGAATGACAAATTGAAGAGGAATGGCATCACACTCATCCTCAAAAAAGAACGTTTCAAGATCTATCCTGAAGTACAGTGCTCTCAGTGATAGGATATATCCATACTACAATGAAGAAGACCAGTTAATCCAAATATCATGCAAATTTACACACCAAGCACTAAAGCCAAAGATAAGAAAATTAAAGATTTTACCAGATTATGAAGTCTGAAATTAAAATTGCAATCAAAATACATTGATAATTATTGCTGATTAGAACGTGAAAGTTGGAAACAAAGAAGAAGGATTGGTAGTTGGAAAATATGACCTTGATGTTAGAAACAATGTCAGGCATTGCATGTTCGAATATTGTAAAACCAACAAATTCTTCATTATAAATAACTTTTCTCAACAACAGAAATGGAGACTATACACGTGGAACTCACCAGATGGAAAACACCAAAATCAAATCAACAGTATCTGTGAAAGGAAAATCTTTCTTTTGAAAAATGAGGAGAATCTCAATATCATCAGTTAGAACAAGGCCAGGGACCAATCTCAGGAGAAACCAACAATTGCTCATATGCAAGTTCAAGATGAAGCTGAAGAAAATTAGAGCAAAACATGAACTTGAGTACATGCAGCTTGAATTTAGAGACCATCTCAAGAATATATTTGACACATTGAACACTAATGACCAAAGATTAGACAAATTTGGAAAGGCATCAAGGACATCATACATGACCAAAGCAAAAAGTCATTGAAAAAAACAGAAAAGAAAGAAAAAAAAATGGATGTCAGAAGAGACTCGGAAAATTGCCCTTGAATATAGAGTAGCTAAAGCAAATGGGAGAAATATTGAAGTTAAAAACTGAACTGAAGATTTCAAAGGGTGGCTTGAGAAGAGAAATAAATTATTATAATGACATTTGCAAAGACCTGGAGTAGGAAAACCAAAAAGGAAGAACTCGCTCGACATTTCTCGAACTGAAAGAACTGAAGAAAAAATTTAAGCCCTGTGAGTGCATTATATGCTATGTTATTTATATCTCAATAAAAGGCTTTAAAAAATAACTGTAACAAGAATAAGCCAATTTATCTGACTTCTAGATGTGACCTAAGAAATTTACCCATGTGTAAAGCTCTTTAAATGTGTAGAATCCCTGCTTACTCCTAAAAAAAAAAAAAATTTTTTTTTTTGTAGGTATTAAATGTCTTTATGGTTAAAAAAAAAAATCACGAAAATATAATGACTTTGTAAAAAATAAAGCCTTGAAAAAATCTTCATATTTTGTTTCTTTATCAATTATTTTAAAATAAGTTAACAATTTCCATACAGTCAATTCATTCTGATGGTCAAAGAAAAGTTCCATGAAGAGGTAAGTTTTAAATACCAATATTTTCTATGAGACAATAAATGTTGAATTCTTACTTTGCCTACTTTACGGTTGGCTTATTTATTTTTTTTTATTTCTATTGCTCCAAGTAATAAACTAATATTTTGAGCTAAAAATTATGTAAATAGACAGATGCATCTGATCTTGTACTTTGCTGTTATTTCATATATTGTGCAGGTTTGCTGGGATTTAAGTAATATAATATTTTTATTTTTCTCACCAAGGAGCTTATACAAGTCAGCAGTTGCCATCGTAAAAACAGCTATGAATACAAGATGAACTTCTGCTAGAATATGACATCATTGAAATGGAAACTACATGTTGTAGTGAAGGGTATGCCCCTCACAGTTCTCGGAATGCACCAATCACATATGCTGGAAATTAGAATATCACTCTTCCTGTAACTTGACTTCTGTGACTTCCCTACCTCAAAGCATTTCTGTTCACCTCTCTACTGGTTTACTCTTTCTGCAGGGAATCCAGCAATGTATGTAGTACCAATTTGTCAATTCCCTCAGCCCCCTCTGTTTGGTGGTAACTTTCTCTAGATGAGAGATTACTTGCAGATACTATTCGACACTTGGTGGGCGGGACCAGCCACTAGAGAAGGACATCAAGCTTAGTATAGTACAGGGTCAGTGAAAAAGAGGAAGACCCTCAATGAGGTGGATTGACACAGTGGCTGCAACAATGGGCTCAAACACAGCAATGATTGTGAAGATGGCTCAGGACCAGGCACTGTTCCATTCTCTTGTACACGGGGTGTCTGTGAGTCAGAACCAACTCAAAGGCACCTAACAACTACAAGTATTAAGATTATTGGGGACCATTAAATATTTTAATAAATCACAGGCTATTTCTTATTCTAACTATAATAAAGTTTAACTTGTATACTCAAGCTCCTCAGCTAGTATTTTCTTTTTTTTTCTCTCTGTCTCTCTTATTCTCAGGAGGTCCTTCAATGAAAAACTATATAGATGGATTACACAATTGTTTTCCCCCTTCAGGTTGGTGGATATCCCTGAGTTGTATGTTATTCCCTTTGATCTGACGATTTTTGTGGGGGGAAGCTCTTAGATGTTTACATTAAACATGGAAATACTCAATATATTGCACATTGTCAGCTGGTTCTTTCACATCTTAATCTGTATGAATGGCACAATCTACAATACCATGTTGCCCAACTGTCACAATTGCTTACAGTGCCTCTGCCTCTCTGCGTTCTATCATCTAGGAATGTTTTTCCCAAGCATATAATGAAACACTCAAAAAGCAGAGGGATCACCCAAAATTAGCTCAAGAAAAAGGGTTTAATTTATTTTTTTTTTTTAAAAAAAAGTCCAATAGCAGGGCCTGATGGCTCTTATTTGTTCAGTAGTTCAGCAATATCAAAGTTAATGTATTTGAAAATCACTTGTGCTTAAATTATATTCCAAAAAAAAATTGAAGCTCACACCGCAATAGAGTCCAGGAAGCAGAAGATGATGGAGAATAAATCTTTTCCTCATGGATCCCCCTTTTTAATAAAGTAACAACAATCTTGAAAAGCCCCCAGCACACTTCTACAAATCATTAGCAATAGTGATTTAGCTTTTTCTCTTTTTCTTTAATTCTACTTCTGTCTGAATTTTTAAAAGGTGGTTGAACGTCTCAAGGCAAAAGGTCGGCAGTTCGAATCCAGCAGGCGCTCCCTGGAAACTCTATGGGGCAGTTTAACTTTATCCTATAGGGTCACTATGAGTCAGAATCCACTCAACGGCAACAAGGTTTTGTTTGGTTTAGTGCTCATGACCATCATAGCCTTCTAAATGCTTCAACATTTTAAAACTATTTATGCTCAAATAGCAATATAGAATGCACATTTTTTTTTTTAATATTCCAATGGACTATTTTTATTCAGGTTTCATCGGCTACACAGGGAATTTTATTTCATGATCATGAACCAAGAAAATAATTTAGACTTTTGAAGTTTCAATAAAATCCTAGAAATTTTAAAATAATAACAATAAACAAAAGTACATGGAAAAATTTGAGGACTAACATGCTGCAGCTATGTCCATAAGACTAGATAACTGTATCCTTACCACATAAAAGATCTTACTTGAATTAGAAACACAGCATGGTACAAACCATAGGACTATATCATTTTGTCTCTCACAAGTAGGGTGGATAAAAGTCAATGAAAATAAAATGCATAATAAACATTGACCAAAGTTTAAGAAGGCCAAACCAATGAAACAGAGGCAGCAAACTTAACTCAGGATAGGATATCCTGTTACCCAAGGAAATACACAGAAAATAATTGAAAAAAACATTTTAAAAAGTTGTTCATATAGATGAGAAAGGATAACCCATTAAACAAAAAAGATAATTATTAAATAAGAACACCTAGTGGAGAATGGATTCCAAACTGGGAATCTTCTATGGTTGGCCTTGAGAAATTTATCTTAATTGGTGTATATTCTGATCTAGGCAAAAAAAGGTCAAATGCAGAGCTAAACTTTTGAATTGCTAAATTGCAAGGTATGTTAAGTTAGCAGATTTATATGTCAAAGTAAAGGCATTGATGAGTAAAGGGTGGAACTTCAAGGTCTGCAATGGGGGCATTCAAGTAAATTCATGTAACTGAGTACTTTAAATCACCACGTACTCTGAGACTCCTTGCAACCTGGCCCTGATCTAATATAGCCCTCAGAAGACTATGAAGACTGAAACAAAAGCCAAGGGCTTATAAACATACACACATACATAAACACAAATGCTGACACAGCAAATCTTATTCTAATAGTTGAAAAAAACTCCAGAATTGTAACTTCACTTTTGTACCTAGTAATTTTTCCTAATCCCTCTCACCATATCCACTCTCCTTGCCTGATTTCATAGTTCCCAACATGTTCCCCTGGAGCCCTGGTGGTGTCATGGTTAAGAGCTTGGCTGTTAACCAAAAGGTCAGCAATTCAAATCCACCACCCACTCCTTGGAAACTCTATGGGGCAGTTCTACTCTGTCTTATAGGGTCACCGTGAGTCGTAACCGACTCAGGGAAATGGGTTTGGTATTTTTTAACACATTATAAAAAAAAAAAAAATGCACTGCTGTTGAGTCGATTACTACTCATAGCAACACTATAGGACAGAGTAGAACTGCCCCATAAGGTTTCCAGGGCTATAAATATTCATGGAAGCAGATTGCCACAATTTTCTCCCAAGGAGAGACTGGTGGTTTTAACAACTGACCTTTCAGTTCACAGTCGAGCACTTTAACCCCTGCACCACGAGGGTCCCAACACATTCTATTGTACTATAAATTGTTCTTAATTATTGTTTGTGATCCATCTCTCTCCTTCAAGGAAGCCAACGGTTTGTACACTTTTGTTCATCAGTGCACATAGAAGAGTGACTGGCATGCAGAAGGCAATTTATAAATATATTTTGAATACATTTGTGCTCTCTATTCCCTGTGGAGTCACATAGACAAGGTTTGAAGCCCATGATGTAATTTATAGTAATCACATGATACATCAAAGTGCAGAACAGATATTGCATATTTTTTTCCATGTCCTATGTAGGGCATGTTTCACATCTTTGTTCCTCAAGCTATAAATCAAGGGATTCAACATGGGAATAACCAGAGTGTAAAATACGGAAGCCACTTTATCAGTGCCAGAGGAATGACTGGACTTGGGCTGCATGTACCTAAAGATTAAAGTCCCATAGAACACAACCACCACGGTCAGGTGGGATCCACAGGTGGAGAAGGCCTTGTGCCTGCCCACAGCTGAGTTTATCCTGAGAATGGCTATAAAAATGAGCAGGTAAGAAACAAGAACTATGAGAAGGGATGAAACCAAATCAAAAGCTGATAAGATGAGAATAATCAATTCAATTTCATGGGTGTTTGAGCAGAGCAAGGATAACAAGAAGAGATGTCACAGTAGAAATGACTGATGACTTTGTAGTCACAGAAGGATAAATTAAAAATCTTTATGGTGACTAGAACAGAAAAAAATGTGCTGTAGAGATAGGGGATTGCCACCAACACCCAAAAAGTCCTTTCTGACATGATGACTGTGTAGAGCAGAGGGTTACAGATGGCCACGTAGCAGTCATAGGACATTGCTGATAGAATGAAAATCTCACTAGTTATGAACACAATGAAGAAAGCTAGTTGTGCAGCACAAAAATAATAGGAGATTGTATTTTCATCTACAACAAAATTTACCAGCATTTTGGGTCCCACAGCTGTTGAATAACCAATATCAGTGATAGCCAGGTGTCTGAGAAAAAAGTACATGGGAGTTTGTAGCCTGGAGTCTATCTTGGTGAGGATGATGATGCCCAAGTTGCCCACCACTGAGATCATGTAGATGATGAGGAACAGCCCAAACAATGGCACCTGCAGCTCTGGGCGGTTTGTGATTCCCATCAGAATGAATTCATTGAGCACTGTTAGGTTGTCTTTGCCCATCTAGGTCTAGCGGGAAACCTATTCTGGATAGAGACAACAGCATAGTCAATAGGTTTTGTGTAGCATCATCTGGTAGATTTTTAGTGTACAAAGGCAATATGCTAAATGAATAAGAAAAATCTAAACTTTTCAATATAGGTATTTGAAAGTAAACCCACCTCCCACAAAGAAAGTACAGGTACGTAAAAATAGAGAAAAAGATAGAGGGAAAGAAAGAGAAATGTAACTTTTTATCAACTGGGAAAAATTTGCCCCCACAGAACATTTGTCAACGTCTGGGACCTAAGAATAGGGTACTACCAGTATCTAACATAGGCCTGGGATGTTACTAAACATTCTACTGTATACAGGGTAACTCCACACAATTACGAAATTTCCAGTCCAAATTGTCAGTATGGCAGAAGTTGAGAAACCCTGATATAAATATAGAGATGGAGATAGAGACAGACACAGATAAAGATGTTGGTGTGTGTGTACATGCACATGTAGATGTATGTGTAAATGTACGTATACATGCACACATACATATACTTTGATGGGATTCCTGGTGGAGCAGTGGTTGAGCTTGGTTGATAACCAGAAAGTCAGCTTTTTGAATCTACCAGCTACTCCTTAGAACACCTATGGGGCAGTTCTACTCTGTCCTATAGGGCCTCTATATGTCTGAATCAACTCAATGGGAGTGGGTTTGTTTTGTTTATTTATTTATTTTTATACATATAGATATACAAAGCAAAAATTTAAAAAAGTTAAAAATTTTAGGTGTTAAGTATATGGGTGGTTAGTAAACTTTCTTTTTCTCATTTATATACTGATGATTACATAATGACATTTATAAAATTATAATACATATGTCAATTTCATTATAAAAATTTTAATGCAAATTCCCAGAATATGTGAAAACATTTAATATGCCTTTCTTCAAAACATGGTCCTTTAAAAGCCCTTTTGTCACAGCTGGTACAGTGTGAAACAACATACCTGACAATTACTGAACACAAGGAAAATCTAATAGGTTGTGGTGGGAATTACCTGTCTTTTACAGGGAAATATTTCAGGTGGTAGACCCATGTAGATATAGTCTCTGTTATACCTTCACTTGCGGGTTATTGACTAAAACACCTTAATCTATTTATCCACATCTACAAAATGACCATTTCACTTCAGTGTTGTTGGAAAAATAAATGAGGATTAAATGTTTCAATTCATTTAAGATATGTGGACATAACTCTCAAATATCAATTGTATAATGTTTTCGTGTTTTTAAAATGATGACAGTAAGTTACCTGAAAGGAGTTTACATATGTACATAGTAAATTCTTCTAGTGTGACTTAGCTTCTATGTCAGGGTTATGATGATGAGTAGGTTGAGTAGCGTGTTATCCATGTAAGTGACTCCAGCCCTTCCCTCCCCACCCTCAACTCTACGACTAATATTGGACCATCAGTGCACCAATCTTCTGGATTATATATCTCTATTTTACTTAAAAAATTTTATTATAAGTTGAGGGACTGCTAACCTAAAGGTCTGCTGTTCAAAACCACCAGTGGTTTCGTGGGAGAACGATGTGGCAATCCGCTACTATAGAGATTTACAGCTGTGGGATCACTGCTGAGACAGAATTGACTTGACAGAAGTGTGTTTTAATATAAATTTACTTAAAATATGTCCTAACCTAGGAGTATTTTCATTACAGCTAACATATATGAAGTTGTTTGTAACGAATCGGATATATTTTTTCATGGAAGATAGAGTTTCTCAGAGAGAGGAAATTCGAGCAAATTGGGAGAAAGTGAGTTCAGTCATTGATTTTAAATAATTAACTTTCATTACAAAATTCCATTTGTATAAAGAATTTCTCTCATTATTTTAATATGCTTTATATATTAAATTATACTTGAGTGGGATATAAGAAGAGCCTAAAGCCAGCTTACAACTAAGGATTTTAAGGGACATCAACATCGGAGGCTGAATACCTGCAGCTTCATAATTCCGCTACAGTATTTTTTAATGCTGTATATGCTTCCTTTACTTTCATATTCGAGCTCTATTATTCACGTAATTAGGCCACCTGGGTGGCGCAGTTAAGCACTCAGCTACGAACTGAAAGGTTGGTGGGTCGAGTCCACTCAGAGGTGCCTTAGAAGAAACATCTACTTCTGAAAGGTCACAGCCGTTGAAAACACCTGTGGAGCACAGTTGTCTGACACGCATGGGGCAGCTCTGAGGCAAAACTGACTCCAGAAGAACTTTTTTTTTTTTCCCATTAGATTTTTATTCATATAATTACTTACATAAAGTAAAAATATTATTTAGACGTTATGATAATGTTTCAAAGATGCTTATGAGCATTTAGCCTCTGAAACAAAGTGTGAATATTTGAAAAAAAAATATGAAAGAAAGGGAGAGAGATCCTAGTCTCAGGCACTGCTGAAAGGCAGAATGCACACAGAACTGACTCAGAAATTCTAATATTTTGCAATGACTTTGCCATTGAATAAAGATGGATGGGACCCTGTAAGTATCACTGAATCATCCTGGATATTGGTAAAAAAATATAAACAGTCTATCTTTTTACCTGTAATGAAGCCTCTGTCTTGACTCCCCCAAGTGTTTCCTAACAGGGCAGTGAGAAGAATTTATGGATTTTTTTTTTACCCTTGGAGGTTCTCCCTGAGGGGACAACAGGCAATTTGGTGATTGTTCCTGAAGCATTTGAAAGCTTAACAAAATTCCTGGGGTTGGTTTGTTAATTGTCCAGGACATTTTGTATTCAAGAGTGACCAAATTTTTATTCATATAGTGTGTATGGATGTCTATGTTTATCTATTTCATGTAGTCTTGCATTTTACTCTTTGTTAACATTCCATTTTTACCACACAGGGATCAGGATTAAAATACTGTATCTGTAAAACAACTATAAATATTCCTAGTTTCTACAGTGTTCTCTTCAAATGGATGACAAAATGAAGATGTGCTTAAACACTCTCTCACTGCATTATTCAAAAGACTTAAATGGAAGAAAAGTAATTCATTGTGCGTATGTGAGGTATTACTTCCTAGTTCACTGTTATTTTTGCTGTTATTGCTATTCTCAGGTTGTTTTTTGTTTGCGTGTTTGTTTTGTTTTTGACCTAAAGAACAGAAATGTTACCCTTGCTTCTCATTTCAGGGTTATTTGCCATCATCTGTCTGCTTAGGTTTTTTGATTCTTTTATTATGTCTCAATATTGTATGTTTTCCCATTCTGTCCTATCCTCTTTCCAAAACATCTTTCTCACCTTCACACACACTCGGCTGTGCTTGACATACGCTCTATCATATCCATATACGCTTGTGTCTTAGTCTGGATTCCCTAGAGAGGCAAAACCAGTGAAGCATATAAATATGTGTACAAACAGATTTTATATCAAGGAAATGGCTTACGTGGCTGTTGAAGCTGGAACGTTCCAAGTGCTTGGATCAGGATAGAGGCTTCTGATTCATGTAGCTGCAAGGGCTGGGTAACCCAGCATCTGCCAGTCAGGCAGCAGGGCTCTTGCTCACAGGCTGGGAAGATTGAAGAACCCCCAAATTGGCAGGCAATACTGCAGGGAAGCTGCTGGTTCAATTCCCAAGAACCAGAGGTCATACAAACAGGAGCTAACTGCAGGTTGCAGACTGAGCAAAAGCCAATGGTCTTTGCCAGAATGTCTGCTTATATTTGATGCAGGCCACACACCCATGGAAACTTCCTTTCAACTGATTAGCTACTCACAGCAGATTCCATCATGGAGGTGACCACATTATATCAAATCTCATCATGAAAGTGATCACAACATCATAGGACTGCCAAACCACTGAGAATCATGGCCCAGTCAAGTTGACACAAAACCTTAACCTTGTGAAGTGTGATGTTTTGTGTGTAATGTTTTACTATGAATATGTATTTATCGTGCTATAAATTTTTGATCCATTTCCTCATTTTAAATGTAATGTATCCATTTGTGACTTTTTTTTTTTGCTTATTTGTGATATATAATGGTATGTCTGTATATATATATGTATATATATATATATACATTTCACTTACGTATTCTTTAATGGAAGAAACACCAGTGTTGCAATGTTTAAAAACTTACTGTTAACGAGAAGGTTCCCAGTTTTATCCCACAAGCCATTTTGCAATGCTTAAAAACTTACTGTTAACCAGAAGGTTCCCAGTTTTATCCCACAAGCCATTCCAGAGAAAAAAGACCTGACCATATGCATCCATAACAGTCTAGGCAACCCAATGTGCATTTCTACTCTGTTCTATTGGTTGCTATGAGTCACAATCCCCTTGACAGTACCTAACAAAACAAAAATTCTTTAATGGTAGATATTGTGTCCAACAGAACATTGTCCAACTTTCTGGCTTTGGGCATGTCATCAGGAAACACCATTTTCTGGAGGAGGACATCATATTTGGTGAAGTAGAGGGCCAGCGAGACTGAAGGTCCTCTACGAGATGGATTTACACATTGGCTGCAGCAACGGACTCAAGCATACCAACGATTTTGAGGATAGCCCAGGGCCCGCAATGTTTTGTTCTGTCATACATAAGGTCGCCATAAGTTAGAGTCAACTCAATGGCAGATAACAAAAACCTTTTGAGATGGACTTTTTTCACTTCACATGACTCTACTGAGGTCCAGAATTTTTCCTTTTTTTTTTTTTTTTTTATATAATAACTTTTATTAAGCTTCAAGTGAACGTTTACAAATCCAATCAGTCTGTCACATATAAGTTTACATACATCTCACTCCCTACTCCCACTTACTCTCCCCGTCTTGAGTCAGCCCTTTCAGTCTCTCCTTTCTTGACAATTTTGCCGGCTTCCCTCTCTCTCTATCCTCCCATCCCCCCTCCAGACAAGAGTTGCCAACACAATCTCAAGTGTACACCTGATATAATTAGCTCACTCTTCATCAGCGTCTCTCTCCCACCCGCTGACCAGTCCCTTTCATGTCTGATGAGTTGTCTTCAGGGATGGTTCCTGTCCTGTGTCAACAGAAGGTCTGGAGAGCATGACCGCCGGGATTCCTCCAGTCTCAGTCAGACCATTAAGTTTGGTCTTCTTATGAGAATTTGGGGTCTGCATCCCACTGCTCTCCTGCTCCCTCAGGGGTCCTCTGCTGAGCTCCCTGTCAGGGCAGTCATCGATTGTGGCCGGGCACCAACTAGTTCTTCTGGTCTCAGGATGATGTAGGTCTCTGGTTCATGTGGCCCTTTCTGTCTCTTGGGCTCTTAGTTGTCATGTGGGCTTGGTGTTCTTCATTTTCCTTTGCTCCAGGTGGGTTGAGACCAATTGCTGCATCTTAGATGGCTGCTTGTTAGCATTTAAGACCCCAGACGCCACATTTCAAAGTGGGATGCAGAATGATTTCATAATAGAATTATTTTGCCAATTGACTTAGAAGTCCCCGCAAACCATGTTCCCCAGACCCCCGCGCTTGCTCCGCTGACCTTTGAAGCATTCAGTTGATCCCGGAAACTTCTTTGCTTTTGGTCCAGTCCAATTGAGCTGACCTTCCATGTATTGAGTGTTGTCTTTCCCTTCACCTAAAGCAGTTCTTATCTACTGATTAATCAATAAAAAAACCCTCTCCCACCCTCCCTCCCTCCCCCCCTCGTAACCACAAAAGTATGTGTTCTTCTCAGGTTTACTATTTCTCAAGATCTTATAATAGTGGTCTTATACAGTATTTGTCCTTTTGCCTCTGACTCATTTCGCTCAGCATAATGCCTTCCAGGTTCCTCCATGTTATGAAATGTTTCAGAGATTCGTCACTGTTCTTTATCGATGCGTAGTATTCCATTGTGTGAATATACCACAATTTATTTACCCATTCATCTGTTGATGGACACCTTGGTTGCTTCCAACTTTTTGCTATTGTAAACAGAGCTGCAATAAACATGGGTGTGCATATATCTGTTTGTATGAAGGCTCTTGTATCTCTAGGGTATATTCCGAGGAGTGGGATTTCTGGGTTGTATGGTAGTTCTATTTCTAACTGTTTAAGATAACGCCAGATAGATTTCCAAAGTGGTTGTACCATTTTACATTCCCACCAGCAGTGTATGAGAGTTCCAATCTCTCCGCAGCCTCTCCAACATTTATTATTTTGTGTTTTTTGGATTAATGCCAGCCTTGCTGGTGTGAGATGGAATCTCATCGTAGTTTTAATTTGCATTTCTCTAATGGCTAATGATCGAGAGCATTTTCTCATGTATCTGTTGGCTGCCTGAATATCTTCTTTAGAGAAATGTGTGTTCATATCCTTTGCCCACTTCTTGATTGGGTTGTTTGTCTTTTTGTGGTTGAGTTTCGACAGAATCATGTAGATTTTAGAGATCAGGCGCTGGTCGGAGATGTCATAGCTGAAAATTCTTTCCCAATCTGTAGGTGGTCTTTTTACTCTTTTGGTGAAGTCTTTAGATGAGCATAGGTGTTTGATTTTTAGGAGCTCCCAGTTATCGGGTTTCTCTTCATCATTTTTGGTAATGTTTTGTATTCTGTTTATACCTTGTATTAGGGCTCCTAGGGTTGTCCCAATTTTTTCTTCCATGATCTTTATCGTTTTAGTCTTTATGTTTAGGTCTTTGATCCACTTGGAGTTAGTTTTTGTGCATGGTGTGAGGTATGGGTCCTGTTTCATTTTTTTGCAAATGGATATCCAGTTATGCCAGCACCATTTGTTAAAAAGGCTGTCTTTTCCCCAGTTAATTGACACTGGTCCTTTGTCAAATATCAGCTGCTCATACGTGGATGGATCTATGTCTGGGTTCTCAATTCTGTTCCATTGGTCTATGTGTCTGTTGTTGTACCAATACCAGGCTGTTTTGACTACTGTGGCTGTATAATAGGTTCTGAAGTCAGGTAAGGTGAGGCCTCCCACTTTCTTCTTCTTTTTCAGTAGTGCTTTCCTTATCCGGGGCTTTTTTCCCTTCCATATGAAATTGGTGATTTGTTTCTCTATCCCCTTAAAATATGACATTGGAATTTGGATCGGAAGTGCGTTAAATGTATAGATGGCTTTTGGTAGAATAGACATTTTTACTATGTTAAGTCTTCCTATCCATGAGCAAGGTATGTTTTTCCACTTAAGTATGTCCTTTTGAGTTTCTTGTAGTAGAGCTTTGTAGTTTTCTTTGTATAGGTCTTTTAGATCCTTGGTAAGATTTATTCCTAAGTATCTTATCTTCTTGGGGGCTACCGTGAATGGTATTGATTTGGTTATTTCCTCTTCGGTGTTCTTTTTGTTGATGTAGAGGAATCCAAGTGATTTTTGTATGTTTATTTTATAACCTGAGACTCTGCCAAACTCTTCTATTAGTTTCAGTAGTTTTCTGGAGGATTCCTTAGGGTTTTCTGTGTATATAATCATGTCATCTGCAAATAGTGATAACTTTACTTCTTCCTTGCCAATCCGGATACCTTTTATTTCTTTGTCTAGCCTGATTGCCCTGGCTAAGACTTCCAACACGATGTTGAATAAGAGCGGTGATAAAGGGCATCCTTGTCTGGTTCCCGTTCTCAAGGGAAATGCTTTCAGGTTCTCTCCATTTAGAGTGATATTGGCTGTTGGCTTTGCATAGATGCCCTTTATTATGTTGAGGAATTTTCCTTCAATTCCTATTTTGGTAAGAGTTTTTATCATAAATGGGTGTTGGACTTTGTCAAATGCCTTTTCTGCATCAATTGATAAGAATTTTTCCTTTTATTGCAGATTATTATTTCATGTATGAATTTACTACAGTTTACTTAACCATTCAGCCATAGAAAGAAATTTTGGGTTGTTGTCAGGTTTTAGTTATTATAAATAATTTTTCTATAATTTTTTCTTTTTTAAAATTGTGATTTAGGTGAAAGTTTACAGAGCAAATGAGTTTCTCAGTAAACAGTTAATATACAAATTGTTTTGTGACATTTGTTGCCAACCCTGTAATGTGTAAATGCTCTCTCCTTTTTTACCCCAGGTTCTCTATTTCCATTCCTCCAATTTTCCTTTCTCTTCCTACCTTCTCACCTTTGCTTTTGGGCTGCTGTGCCCATTAGTCTGGTATATATGATTGTAATATGAAGTACATCTCCATGAAGCACGTCACTCATGTGCATTATTGTTGGTACCATAGAACTGTTGAATCTTTGCTTGAAGGATGAAACTCGGACTGGCTTCCGAGTTGAGTTAAAACGGTGTCCAGGGGCCATAATTCTATGATTTCTCTAGTGTCTGTTAGACCTACAAACCGGTTTGTGTGTGTGTGTGTGTGTGAATTTGAATTTTGTTCTATATTTTTCTCCCTGTCTGTCTGGGACCCTTTATTGTGATTCCTGACAGAGCAATCAGTGCTCATAAGTGGGCACTGTCTAGTTTTTCTGGGCTCCATCTGGTGGAGGTTATGGTAGTTATGGTCCATTACTGATCTTTCCCTTGTGTCTTTGGTCTTCTTCATTCTCCTTTTCCAGCCAGGATGGGACCAGTAAATGTATCTTAGATGGCTGCTCACAGGCTTTTAAGACCCAGCCTCTACTCACCACAGTTTGGATGTACAACATTTTCTTACAGACTACGTTATGCCAGTTGAGCTAGATGTCCCCTGAGACCATGGTCCCCAGCCCTCAGTCTAGTAGCTCTGGGCTTTTTGGATGTGTCTGTGAAACTTCTATGGCTTTGCCCTAGTCAAGCTGTGATGAATTCCCCGGTATTTTGTACTGTCTTACACTTCACCAAAGTTACCACTTAATTTGTATAAGGGTTAATGTATGAACAGAAGTTTTCATTTCTCTGGGGTAGGTCCTTGGCATCAATCTTGGGGTAGGTCCTTGTCATCAATCCTGGCTGATTTAGGAACTTCTCAGATCCAGGACTCTGGGTCCAAAGGATGTGCTCTTCTCTCAGAGATTTTTCTTGGTGGAATCAGGTCCCACTGCTCTCAGCTTGCTTCTCTCTTTTATATCTCAGAAGAGTCACTCAAAATACAACCTAATCCTGCAGGTTGAGTCCTTCCTCATTAACAGAACTGCCTCTAATTCTGCCTTATTAACGTCTTAATGGTTAGAATTTACAAAAAGTAGGATAATCATATCAGATCCCAAAATGTTGGACAACCACACAATGCTGGGAATCATGGCCAAGTCAAATTGAAACATATTTTGGGGGATGCAACTCAATTCATTGCCAATATTATATCTAAGAAATTCTCAAATGCACTTATAGAATCAGTGCAACTCCACTTAAAACCCAAATAGCTTTTTTTTTTCTTATGAACCAATAAGCTGAAAGTAAATTCACAAACGCTGAGTTAACTTTAATTCTATAACTTATTGTAGGCTTTATTAGGTATTATACATAAGCAAACATATCATATATTAATAAAAACAGTTTCACTTCTTCCTTTCCAACCTGGATGTTTTCTATTTATTTATTTTTTAGTTCCTTATCATATTGACTACACTCGTAAAATGTCAGATTTGGTAAGGTTAGATTTACATGTTTTATTGTTGGTGTTACTGAGAATTTATTCAATCTTTCATACCATGCATAACGGTAGCTATACGTTGTTCATGGGTGCCCTCTATCAGTTTGAGTAAGTTCCATTTTAATATTGTTCGTAGTTGAGGTTAGGTGCTGTGAAGTTGGTTCCAACTCATAGTGACCCTACATGCAACAGAACAAAACACTACTCTGACCTGCATCATCCACCAATTGTTATTATGTTTAAGTCATTGTGGCAACCACTGTGTCAATCCATTTTGCTGATGGGCTTCCTCTTTTTTCTGACCCTCTACTTTATCCAGCATGATGTCCATCTCCAGGGACTAGCCCCTCCTGATAACATGTATAAAATATGTAAGACGAAGTCTTTTTATCCTTGCTACTAAGAGATATTCTGGCTGTGCTTCTTCCAAGACAGATTTGTTCATTTTTTGGCAATCCGTGGTATATTCAATATTCTTAGCCAACACCACAATTCAAAGGCATCGATTCTTCAGTCTTCCTTATTCATTGTCCAGCTTTCGCACGCGTGTGAGATGATTGAAAATACCATGGTTTAGCTCAGACACAACTTTGGTCCTTAAAGTGATGTCTTTGCTTTTTAACACTTTAAATGGGTCTTTTGCAGCAGATTTGCTCAATGCAAAGTGTCTTTTGATTTCTTGACTGCTGTTTCCATGAGTGTTGATTGTGGATACAGGTAAAATGAAATCCTTAACATCTTCAATCTCTTCTCCTTTTATCATCATGATGCTAATTGGTCCAGTTATGGGGATATTTCTTTTCTTTAAGTTGAGGTGCAATCCATACTGAAGGCCATGGTCAAGTTCCCTTCACATTCTACAACCAGGATAGTATCATCTACATATCGCAGGTTGTTAAGGAGTCTTCCTCCAATCCTGATGCCCTGTTCTTCTTCATGTAGTCCAACTTTTCAGATTATTTGCCCAGCATACATATTCAATAAGTATAGTGGAATGACACAACCCTGACACACACCTGTCTTGACTTTAAAACACGCAGTATACCACTTCCTTTTGGTCTAAGTACATGTTCCTCATGAGCACAATTAAGTATTTTGGAATTCTTATTTTCTCAACGTTATCCATAATTTGTTATGATCCACACAGTCGTTGCCTTTACAGAGCTAATAAAACACAGGTAAACATCTTTCTGGTATTCTCTGCTTTTAGCCATGATCCATCTGACATCAGCAATGACAACCCTTGTTACATATCCTTTTGACTGGTTTGAATTTCTGTAAGTTCCCTATTGATGTACTAACTAACCCTTTTGAATGATCTTCAGCAAAATTCTAACCATTGTTTTAGACTAATGATGCAGTTCAATAATTTCTGCACTCTGTTGGGTTACTTTTATATTAGTTTGGTCACAATTTTATCACAATATTGGGACTTTTAAAATGTTTTTCTACATCTATTTATGTGTTTTTTTTTTTTAATTTCTAATTAGTTATTATGGTAAATGTCATTAATTGATTTTTTTAAAAACAAACCATGTATTCTTGGGGCACACCTAATTTGATATATTATTGTCTTTATATATTTCAATACTCAATTTCTTAATTTTTTTCACATATTTGCTCTGTTGTTTTCTTTTAATGCTTCTGTCTACATTTGATATCAGAGTAAAGCCATCCTCCTGTAGAAAATGGAAATATACCTTCCTTTTCAGTTTTCTAGAAGAGTTTGTGGAGAATTGGTTAATTTTTTTTCCCCTAAACGCTTAATAGAATTTTCCAATCAAGACACTTGGACTTGATTGGGGATGGGAAGTATCTTAAATTTAAATTTCTATTTTGATAACCTCTTTATCGAATTTTTTTTTCCTCATGTGTTTCCTAGTCTCTATATACATGGAAACATATCATACCCCTCCTTGTATGGTCCTACCCTAAAACTCAGGTTGATTTTTTTTTTTTAATAGGCAACCTTAGTGTATCTAAAATTTACTTTATTTTTCCTCATTACAAATTTCTTGAATATTAAAGGAATAAAAATAAGCAAATATGCATGGAAAGCTAGGAGGGAATATGGAGCAACTATGTTTTTTTTTATGTCCAGAAATCATGGCAAATATATAAAATGCTACAAATCGCTTCTCACTGACTAGAAACACAGCATATTTCAAAACATGGGTTATCTCTTTTTGTTTCTTCCAAGTAAAATAATCAACATGATGAATTCAAACAATAGATCCTGATCAAAATATAGTGTACACTCTTATTAACTAAATTTGAGAAAATTCAGCCCCCCAAAACAAGGCTAGGTCCTAACCTGTCAAACAATAGACTTCTTGTGCAAGGTTACATAAACAATTAGAAAATGTTTTCTAAACAATTATAATTATTATTTGCTAGAGAGATAAGGTGGAAACCCTGGTGATGCAGTGGCTAAGTGCTACAGCTGCTAACCAAGAGGTCGGCAGTTCGAATCCACCAGGCAGTCCTTGGAAACTCTATCAGACAGTTCTACTCTATCCTATAGGGTCCCTATGAGTCGGAATCGATGCAACAGCAGTGGGTTTTGGTGGGTTTAGAGGGATAAAGATAATAATTTGAGACAAAAGCTTGCAATTAAGAACCAATATTATGAGGTAGAGGAAAAAATGTAAAAACCTGGAAACTTCAGTGAATAACCTCAATTAATTTATCCTAACTAGTATACTAACTGATAAAGAAAAAATGAATTGATTTAGACAAACCAGATACTGAGCTGATCCTTCTGAATATAATGTATTTATTTTGTTACTGTTTATATTGTGAATATAATAAAAATAATAACAAAGTAAACAGACTAAGGGTTCATATATGAAAGTAAAGACACTGCTAATGAAAGAGAAGGATTTCAAGGTTTAGAAAGTGGACATTTGAGCAAATTCAGATAACTGAGTACTTCAGATCATCCCACCACACTGTGTAGTACAAAAATAATGGAATAGATACATAATTGATAACAATGGGGATTATTTGTCTTTATACATGAAAATATTCCTAGAGATACAAGTCTAAAGATATAGCCTCTGCTGTAACTCCATTTGGAGCCCTGCTGGTGTGATGTTTGAGAGTTCTACTGCCAACCAAAAGGTCGGCAGTTCAAATCCACCAGCTGCTCACTGGAAAGCCTATAGGGGCAGTTCTAATCCATCCTATAGGGTCACTATGCATCTGAACTAACTTGAAGGCACCTGACAACAACAGCAATATACCTCCATTTGTGATATATACAAAGTGGTACTTAGGGGAAATAACCTAAGTTATATGGATCTGTTTATCCTCTCCTGAAAAATCATATTCCAAAACTTTCTTGCAGGGTTGTTAGGAAGCATAAATGAGAATTAAAGGTTTCAATATGTCTATGATACCTGAAAATAACTCTAAAATAGAGTGTGCTTAGTATTATCTATCTATCCATCCATCTATTTAACTATCTGTCTGTCTGTATTTCTACCTATCTGTCATCTGTGCATCACCATCAGCATCTGTCTTTATTGGGATGTTGACAGTAATTACTTAAAATGAGTTTTTGGTTCTTGTTAATTGTTTTAATCTTTAAAATATTTAAAAGTAAATTCTTCTGGACTGTGAATTAAGTTCTTTGTCACTGTCATGGATTGAATTGTGTCCCCCCAAAAATATGTGTCAACTTGGTTAGTCTGCAGTTCCCAGAATTGTGTAGTTGCCTTCCATATTGTGATTTTAATTTTATGTTGAGAGAATAGGGCAGGGTTGTAACACCACCCTTACTCAGGTCACCTGATCCAAGGTAAAGGGAGTTTCCCTGGGGTGTGGCCTGCACCAATTTTTATCTTTCATGAGATAAAAGGGAAGCAAGCAGAGAGTTGGGGACCTCATACCACCAAGAAAGCAACTCCAGGAGCAGAGCCCATTCTTTGAACACAGAGTCCCTGCATCTGAGAAGACCCCTGACTAGGGGAAGTTTGAGAACAAGCACCTTCCTCCAGAGCCGACAGAGAGAGAAAGCCTTCCCTCTGAGCCAATGCCCTGAATTTGGACTTGTAGCCTACTAGGCTGTGAGAAAATAAATTTGTTAAAGCCATCCACTTGTGGTATTTCTGTTATGGCAGCACTAGATGACTAAGACAGTCACCATTTTCATGGTGAATAGGTTCATTAGGATGCTATCCTTGTAACTGACGCCAGCCCCGCATTCTGTATAACACCAGTTTTATAACTTAAGTGTTCAAAACTGCCATTCTTTAGATTACTTTTTTTGTTGGTCTACTTAAAATATTTTCTCCTCCAGCTGAGCATTTGTGTTACAAAGGACACATTCTAAGTTTTTTGTAACAAATCAGATATATATTTTTTTCTCATGGAGAAACCTAGGACATATGAGGAAACCTGAGCAAATAGTGAAATATTGGTCATAAAACATTCCCTTGTAAAAAAGTATCCTCTACTTTTCATGAAAAAAAAAGTTTAAAAAATCACTATATGACACAATAGCATAGGAGGACAAGAAAACACACTGTTGATGACATATACGTAAATTACTGGAAGTTATTAAAATCTGTCTGAACATGGAGCAACTTCCATTAGATGCTGGAATTCCTATGTACCAGGAGATATCACAGACAAACATCAGCAAAAAAATGTGTCTGAATATGTCACAGACATTTTAAAAATATAAGAATAGCCCTCCAGATTAAAATAATGGAATTGTTGGTTTAAAACTTTGTGAATCACTGCTTCCTAGGTACGTACATGTGTCTATCATCTATCTGCCCATCCATCCATTTATCTATCTGTCTGTCTGTCTATCTGTCTGTCTATCTATCTATGTTTCTATCTATCAACCTATCTGTCTGTTTACCTGGCATACATCTATTCCTGCACACTTTGAGCAGAGCAGTCTCTGAGTAAACTATTAGCCAAGAAGAGCAGACATTAAAATCCATAGGATTAAACTATAAAAGTGAATAAATGAAGTCCACATTTAATCATAAAAAACTTACCAAGAATATTTTCCTGCGGCTTTACAATCGATTAAAAATGAGATGCTGAAAATGGCACTAAAATATTCTAAAAAAAAATATTCTAGATATTAGTAAAACATGGCACTGCCTAAAAAATTCTACCTTTTACCTGTAATGAATCTGCTTTGACACCACATGCACTTCTTAACATGACATAGTGGGGACAATATATAGCTTTCTGTCAGTCTTTGAGGCTTTCCCTGAGAAGATACCAAGTAATGTGTTAATTATGTCTGAAGCACTTGAAAGCTTAACAAAACATCTAGGGTGTCTGTTAATTTTCTAAACAATTGGTATTCAGTAAGGAGTAAGTTTCTTTTAGATGCATTTATTCTCATTTACCTTTTAATCTGTCCCTCCCAGTGATCTGGATTAAAATATTTTAACTTTAGGACAGACCACTCAATATTCATCAACTTCCATAATGTTTTCAAATGGAATATAATCAGTACATTTCATATATATGATACACTATTTCGCGTGTGTTTTCTGTATTTTTGCTATCTTCGGACCTCGGGGACGGTTATCAGTCACTCCAACTCCTTCTTTTATTGCAAATTTTTTGTTTAAGTCTTCTCTCTTATTTTATTAGATTAAGATACTCTATTTTATTGGCATTACTCAAATTGAGAAGAAACAGCTGCAAAAACCATTAATAATTGGAACATGTAGGAAGTATGAATTTTGGAAATTGGAAGTAATAAAATATATGAGATGGCATGCATAAATATGGATATTCTAAGCAATATTGAGCAAAAATGGACTGGTATTGTCCATTTTGAAATGGACAATCATATGATCTAGTATGCCTGGAATGACAGATTGAATAGGAATGGTATCACACTCATCTTCAAAAAGAACTTTTCAAGACCTATCATGAAGTATAATGCTGTCTGTGATAGAACAATATCCATACACCTACAGGGAAGAACAGACACTATTACTATTATTCAAATTTACCCACCAAGCAATGATGCCAAATATGAGGAAATTGAAGATTTTACCAACTTATGAAGTCTGAAATTCATCAAAATTGCAGTCAAGATGCAAAGATCATTGACGGTGATTAGAAAATGAAAGTTAGAAACAAAGAAGAAGAATCAGTGGTTGCAAAATATGGCCTTGGGGTTAGAAATGACCTCAAAATCTCATGTTGGAATATTGCAAGACCAACGAATTCTTCATTACAAATAACTGTTTTCAACAACATAAACGGAGACTATACATGTGGACCTTGCCAGATGGAATACACGGGAATCAAATCAACTACATCTGTGGGAAAAGATGATGGAGAAGCTCAATATCTTCAGTCAGAACAAAGCCAGGGGCCAAGGACAGAACAGATCATTCATTGCTCATATTCAAGTACAAGTTGAAGCTGAAGAAAATTAGAGTAAGTATACAAGAGCCAAAACAGGACCTTCAGTACATCCAGCGTGAACTCAGAGATCATCTCAAGAATAGGTTTGGCACATTAAACACTAATGACTAAATATTAGACAAGTTTGGAATGACATCAAACATCATGGATGAAGAAATCAAAAGGTCATTAAAAAGATAGGAAAGGAAGAGAAAACCAAAATGGATGCCAAAAGAGACTCTGAAACTTGCTCTAGAATGCAGAATAGCCAAAGTGAAAGGAAGAAATACTGAAGTTAAAAACTGACCTGAAGACTTCAGAGGCCAGCTCAAAAAGACAAAGTGAAGTATTATAATGAAAGGTACAGAGATCTGGAGTTAAAAAGCCAAAAGGGAAGAACCTGCTTCACATCTCTCAAGCCAAAAGAACTGAAGAAAAAACTGAAGGCATGTGGATGAATAATATGTTATTCATGTCTTAATAAAAGGTTTTAAAAATAAAAGTAACAAGAAAAAAAAATTTATCTGACTTTCTAGATGTGAAATAAGAGATATATCCATACAGCAATGGGTATGGGATCCATCTATGAAGCACTTTAAAAGATTCAGAACCCGTGCTTAATTGGGTATATACTAAAAGTCTTTATTAGAAAAATCATGAAAATTTAATGACTTTGTAAAAAATAAAGCCTTGAAAAAAATCCCTGTATTTTCTTTCTGTATCAGTTATTTGAACATAAATTCACAAGTTCCAAAGAAGAAATTTGTAGTGATCATTCAAGAAAAGTTCCATGAAAAGATGAGTTTTAAAAATGCCAACATTTTCTATGAGAGAATAAATGTTGGATTTTTATTTTGCCTGCTCTAGTGTTGAATAATGTCTATTGCTCCAAATAATAAACTAATATTTTGAGCCAATAATTGTGTAAATAGACACATCAGATCTTATACTTTGCTGTTATTTCTTATATTATGTTGTATATGATTGCTGGTATATAAGTAATGTCATACTAAATATTTTTATTCTTCCCATCAAAGAGACTGTACAGGTTTGTTATTGTTGTTGGTTGTCATTGTACATAGGTAAGATTGACTATAAATACAGGATGGATTTCTGCTAGAATATGACACAGTGGAAACTGGGAGAAACACATGTTATCGTGAAGGACATGCTTCTCATAGTTCTAGGAATGTGTCATTCACATAAGCTGGAAATTAGAATATCTTTCCTCCTGTAACTTGAATTCTGAGACTTCCCTACGCCCCGGCATTTCTGTTCACCTCTCCACTGGTTTACTCTTTGTCCAGGGAATCCAACAATATATGTAGTACCAATTTGTCAATTCCCTCACTCCCCTCTGTTTAACTTTCTCTTACAGAGAAATTATATGCAGGTACTATTTGACACGTGGGAGGTGGGACCAGTCTTCGGAGAAGGGTCAGTGAAAAATAGGAAGATCCTCAGTAAGATGGATTGGCACAGTGTCTGCAACAATGGGCTCAAACACAGCAAAGATTGTGAGTGCAGAACAGGGCCAAGCACTCTCATTCTGCTGTTCGTGGAATTTCTGTGATCACAGCCAACTCCATGGTACCTAACAGCTACAACAAGTGTTAAGATTATTGGAGATCATTAATCATTTTAATGAATCTCATATTATTTCTAATTCTAACTGTAATAATATTTAACTTGTATATCAAGGTCCTCAGTATTTTCTCATCATTCTCTGTTTCTCTTATTTTCAGGAGCTTCTTCAATGAAAAACTATATGTAAGTAGATTAGACAAATTTCTTTGGGTTGATGTATATCACTGAGCTGTCTGTCATTTCTTTTGGTATGTATGATTACTGTGGTGAGAAGCACTTGCATGTTTACATTAACCATGGCAATACCCAATATATTGCACATTTTCAGCTCATTCCATCACATCTTAGTCTATATGAATGGCACAACCTACAATGCCATGATGCGCAATCTTCGCAATTGCACGTGCTTCTGCCTCTGCCCATTGTATCATCTAGAAATGTTTTCCCAGGTGTGTAGTGAAACACTTAATAAGTAAATGGATCACTCAAACATTAGCTCAAGGAAGATGTTTTACCTTATTTGAAAAAATAAATAAATATTCCCCTAGTGGGGCCTGAAGGCTCTCATTCATTCAGCAGCTCAGCAAAATTGAAGTCAATATTTTTGCCAATCTCTTTTCCTAAAATTAAATTTCCACAAAATTGAAGCCCACACAGCAACAAAGTCTAGAAAGTATAAGACAGTGGAGAATAAATCTCCTCAGAAACCTCTTTTTAAGAAAGTAACATGAGTCTTGACAAGTCCCTGGCCAACATCTACAAATCATTAGTAATAGTGATTTTAGCTCTTTTTTTAAAATTCTGCTTCTATCCTTATTTTTAAAAGGTGGCTGAATTTCTCAAGGCAGAAATTCACAAATCATTTCTTAAAATGGAAACTTCCTTGTTTATTTATTTTTATCATCTTCTTTACTAAACCAAAAAGACAAATTCTTGCTGCCCAACTCAGACCAACCCTATATGACAGACTAGAACTGCCTCCTAGGGTTTCCAAAGAGCAGCTGGTGAATTTGAACTGTCGACCTTTTGGTTAGTAGCTGAGCTCTAACCACTGTGTCACCATGGCTCCTGTTCCTTACAACTTAGTGATAATTCCTGATATTCCCCACTGCACATTTATTATAAGACTGCCTAGACTGTGTCCTGCATTCACTTTGTGATGTATTTCCATTATTTAGTTTGAGCAAGTCCTGCATCCAAAATGAACTGATTAACTTGCTATGTCAACTTATTAATTCATTGTCTTTATTGAATTTAATTTCTCCCCATTGTCCTAGGTATTCACTATTTTAAGAACCCCACTGCTATTTCTCTTCTTTTAATCTGATACTCTCTGGGATGACATTATTAAAGCAGGAAATTAACACTTAGAAGTAATTTAGAGTAGCTGTTATGAGCCTGGAATCTGGAGCCAGACCATGTTTGAAACTTGATTCTAATGCTTAAGACT
Source organism: Elephas maximus indicus (assembly GCF_024166365.1). NCBI lineage: Eukaryota > Metazoa > Chordata > Mammalia > Proboscidea > Elephantidae > Elephas > Elephas maximus. The sequence goes on along the minus strand of NC_064838.1, from coordinate 78,379,166 downwards.
GCTAAGAACTTGGACTATTTATTTATTCTTCATGAGTTGAACTTCATTTATTTACCCTCTCTGAATCTCCATTTTATCACCTAAAAATGTAAATATTAATAGAAGCTACATTACAGAGCTGTTGTGATAATTAATTAAATAATTAAGAATGGCTATGATATACGATTCAATAAGTATGAGATATTATTACCTGGAAGTGCTCATTGTTGCTGGATGGAAACCCCGGGTTCTGCTTGGCATGACTTGAATCAGCCAATAAATCAGAGACTGAGATTGGAGTATAAAAAGCCACATCTATTTTGTTGTACAAGGGAAGGAAATAGGGCTGCTTCTGTCAGGACTGCTCAGTGAGGGTGAGGGGAAAGTTTACTTTTAGGGGGTTTACATGTAGGAAGGGCATACAAGTTATATCAGTAGCATTATTAACCATACTATGCAGCCACAATGTGATTTACATATAACTTCATGCATTGTGTGTTCAGAATATGGGGGTTAAACTCTACCCAGAGAGAGGGAAATTACTGTACATGAGGTCCTAAAGGTTATCCTGAATGTCAACATGATGCCTAAACCAGTTTCTGCCTATTTCCTCTACTTTGGGGCAGCAGTTAAGGAAAGAGGAACCAGGATTTCAATGTAAAGCTATGGTGCTTGCCAAGCAAGCTGCTCAAGGCAGTGGAGTTTTCTACAGCCTGGGAAGTATTGTCTTATCATGACCATCTTCACCTTCTAATAGGTTCAACCTTTTAAACATAATTATGCTACATGACAATATAACCTGTACCTTTTTCTTATATCCGAAGGGACTACTTTTATTCAAATTTCACTGGCTACACAGGGGATATTATTTCATGATCATGAGCAAAGAAAACAATTTAGACTCTAGTAGCATCAAATATATCCAAAAGCTTGAGGAGTAACATGGAACAACTATGTCTGTAAGGCAAGATAACTGTATTCTTGCCACATGACAGACCTTACTTGAATTAGAAATACAGCAAGGTGCAAGCCATGAGATTACCTCATTTTGTCTTTCACAAGTAGGGTGACTAACAGCCAGTGAAAATATAGTGCATAATAAACATTCACCAAATATTAGAAAAGCCAAAACAATGAAAGCGAGGCAACAAACTTAACTAATCATAGCATATTCTGTTCCCCAAGGAAACACACCAAAAATGATTATGCAAACATTTTAAAAAGTTTTTCAAATAAATGAGAAAAAATAACAAGCCAGGAAACCAAAAAGATAATTATTAAATAAGAACAGTCAGTAAGAAAAGGATTACAAACATAGGAGCATCTATAGATGGCCTCAAGAAATTTAGCATAATTAGTAAATATTCTGATTTAGGCAAAGTGAGTTGATTATAACAAAGTCAGCTGCAGAGCTGAACCTTTGGACTGCTAATTCGCAATATGTGTTGAGCTAACAGATTTACATGGGATGGTAAAAACATTAATAAGAGTGGAACTCCAAGGTCTGGAATGTGGGCATTTGAGCAAATTAATATAACTGAGTACTTCAAATCATTACGCTACAGTGAGACTCCTTGAAACCTGGCCCAAATCTAATACCCTTCTTAGAAGATGATGAAGGGTAAAACGGAAGGCAAAGGCGTGCACAAACACACACATAAACAAACACAAATACTGACACTGCAAAGTTTATTCTAAAGGTTGACAAAAACATGAGAGTCATTGTAACTGCACTTCTGTACCTAGTACTTTTTCCCACTCCCACTGGGCATATCCACTCTCCTCGCCTGATTTCATGGTTCCCAACATATTCTCCTGGAACCCTGGTGGTCCAATGGTTAAGAGCTTGGCTGCTAACCAACAGATCAGCAGTTCTAATCCACCAGCCTCTCCTTGGAAAGTCTATGGCCCAGTTTTACTCTGTCTATAGGGTCACTATGAGTCAGAATCTACTCAATGAAAAGGTTTTGTTTTTTAGCACGTTCTGCAAAAAATCAAACTCACTGCTGTCAAGCCTATTATGCCAATTGACCTAGATGTCCCCCAAAACTATGATCCCCCAGCTAGTCTGTCCTTCAGTGTTTGAGTGCATCTAGGAAATTTCTTTGTTTTTGCTTTGATCCACTTTGCTGACTTCCCCTGTATTGTTTGTTGTCCTTCCCTTCACCAAAGTTGACCCTTGTCTACTCCGTAGTTAGTGATTTCCCTCCACCTCATTCCCCACCCTCATAACCATCAAATAATTTTTTTTTCTGTGTTGAAAACTTTTCTTGAGTTCTTATAATAATGATCTCACACAATATCTGTCCTTTTGTGACTGGCTTATTATCAGCATACTGCCCTCCAGATTCGTCCATGTTGTGAGACGTTTCACTGATGCATCATTGTTCTTTATCATCGTGCAGTATTCCACTGTGTTATGTACCATAATTTGTTAACCATTCATCTGTTGATGGACATTTAGGTTGTTTCCATCCTTCTGCTAATGTGAATAGTGCTACAGTGAACATATCTATCAGCAGCTCTTATTTCTCTCAGGTATATTCCTAGGAGTGGGATTGCTGGATCATATAGTATTCTTCCATATGATCCAGGAACTTCTGGAGCCGTCATGACACAGTAATTAAGTAATTACCAAAAGGTTGGCAATTCGAATCCACGAGCCACTCCTTGGAAACCAGATCGGGCAGTTCTACTCTGTCCTATACGGCCGCTATGAGTCAGAATCAACTCTACAGCAACAGGGTTGGGTATGGGATTTCTAGTCCTAGGTTTTTAAGAAAGTGACATATCATTTTCCAAAGTGGTTAGAAAATGTCATAAAACACCCACCAGAAGGTGGGGCCAGGATAATAGTATAGACAGATGTTTCCTGTCATCTCTCTTACAAGGCACAGAAAAATGAGTGAATCAATTATATATAACAATCTAGGAACTCTTCAGACAAAGCTGAAGAATTGGACTGAGTGGAGGTGGAAGGAAAGACAATTGCAGGGGAGAAGTAGAGATCGTGAGATCGCCAGCACCCTGGTAGCTGAGTCTGTGCAGTGAGACCAGGCTGAGGCAAGTGCAACATCAGACCTGCAAAAGTTAACTACAATCTTCTAATCTACCATACATGGGGCCAAAATAACCCCTCCCCTGCCCAGAGTTCCACAGCGAGAAGTGCTTCCCTTCCCTTACCCATTCACAACCCTGCTCCACTCTGACACCAGTCCAGCAGTATTCAGCAAGTGCCATGCCCTGTAGGCCATGAACTCAGGGCTCTCTGTACCCATACCAGTCTTGCAGCTTTAAAAAATGCCATGCCTACTAAGCTAGGAACTCAGCATGGGTCATGTGGCCCTGCCACTTTGCCCGGTCACTGGCATAAGGAGCCTATGGACTTGCATGCCCTTCACCCCTGCTTAGACCTGTGTGGGCTGATTCAAAGTTGCATGCCTTATTAGCATAAAATACTAGGGAGTATGCCTGAAGCCCATTTTCAACTGCGGCAGCTGAAGGGGAGCTTCGGATTTGTGATAATTAACACCCTTCTTCCTTTTAAGCAGAGGGCTCACCCACCTACACCAGGGGCCTAAGGCTGGTGGTACTACCCATTTCATCTAACCACCCATGACAGAGGTCTGAGAATAAATGAAGCCTAGCAGACCCTCCAGCCAACAGCGCCAGGTTCCCAAGAACTGGCTGCAATACCACCTCCCACTGAGCACTCTAGGAAACAAGGGTACACCCTCCACCCAGGCACCCAGGGGAAGCCTTCTACCTCCTGCCTTGCTCCACACATAGCCCCCTACTGCATCCAGATGCCTGTGCCAGCTCTAAACACTCCTAAGCAACCCTGCCCACATAGGACCGCAGGTAAGAGTCTGCACCACACACTCAGTAACCGACGACCTTGATACCTATGCCAAAGCTGCACAAGAAAAGTGAACAGACTCCTGGGCTCACACACTTAGTAGCTGCTCTGACCACCTGAAGACAGGACTTGAGAGCTTCAAAGGTGTGAATAACCAAAGTATCTACACACTCAACCTACTTTGGCACATCAAGGCAAAACAAAAAGGCACAGTGAACAAACATACAATAAAGAAATATAATAACTTATTGATGCCTCAGGGACAACAGTCAATATCAAATCACATAAAGAAGCAGTTCAAGATGGATCCAGAAAGTGATCAAAATAAAGTACCAGAAAACCTTTTGAAGGAAGATAAGGTAATGTAACTACCTGAGACAGAACTCAAAAGACTAATACACAGTTTTCTCTAAGAGGTGAGGAAGGAGATCAGGCAAAACTCATATAAAGCCAAGAAACACACAGATGAAGCAATAGAGGAATTCAGGAAAACAATACAAGAACAAAACAACAAAATTAACAACCTGATAGAATCCAAGCAGTGACAGCAATTAGAAATCCAAAAGATTAACAATAAAATTTCAGAATTAGATAATTCAATAGAAAGTCATAGGAGCAGAATTGAAGGAGGCAATGGAAGTCAGAATTATTGAGATTGAAAATAAATCCAGACATCAATTTACTTGAGAATATCAGAAAAAAAGAAATAAAAAAAAATGGAAAGAAAGAAAACCTTGGCTCTTTAAATCTAAGAACTAGATTCTGTGTTTTTTGGGTTAGTGCCTGCCTTATTGGGGTGAGATGGTATCTCATTGTGATTTTGATTTGCATTTCTTATTAGTCATTAGAGAATGTAAATTTGAACAAGCACTTTAGAGTACTTAAAACATTTTAATATGTTGTTGTTGTTGTTAGGTGCCATTGAGTCAGTTCTGACTCATAGCGACCCTATGCACAACAGAACGAAACACTGCCTGGTGCTGTGCCATCCTTACAATCGTTGTTATGCTTCAGTTCATTGTTGCTGCCACTGTGCCAATCCATCTTGTTGGGGGTCTTCCTCTTTTCTGCTGACCCTGTACTCTGCCAAGCACGATGTCCTTCTCCAAGGACTGGTCCCTCCTGAGAACATGGAATACTTAAAACATTTTAATATAAGTTGATCAAATGCTAAACTAAAGATCTGCAGTTCAAAACCACCAGAGGCTCCTTGGGAGAAAGATGTGGTAGTCTGCTCCTGTACAGGTTTACAGCTTTGTAAACCCTGTGGGATCGCTGTGAGTCAGAATCGACTCCCCAGCAATGAGTTTTCATGTAAATTTACTTAAAATATGTCCTACCTTAGGGACATTTTCACTAAAACTAACATTTTTTTGGGGGGGGGAACAAATCAGATATATTTTCTCATGGAAGGATCTAAGATAGTGATAGAAAATTTGAGCAAATTGGGAGAAAGTGAGGTTACTGTGTCATTGATCTTTTATAAAGAAATTTCATTAAAAAATCCATTAGATTAAAAAAATCCTCTAGTTTAAAGGAAAAATACATTAAAATCACTAAATTACTCAAGAGCATATGGTCAAAATACACAGACAAGATATGCATGGATTCCTGGATTTTTAAATTCTTCTATACTGCTATGAGTTGGAATGGACTGCAAGTCAGCGAGTTTAGTTTGGTATATTAAGGACACAAAGTACTTCTCCGTACTATTACGTAGTACATAATGCATATACACATAAGTATATTTAAATTAAAATGTATATGTATGTATATATATTCCTGATATACCTACCCAGTCCAGTGCTGTTGAGTCGATTCCAACTCATAGCGACCCTATAGGCATATCATAGATTAAAAAAAAAAAAGCCAGAGAAGGATTAGAATGGCAGTTTAAGGTAAAAGAATGAATGGTTTGAAATGATACCACTTACAATGAAAGTATCAGTACCAGCAGCCTCTGAGTGAGAAATAATCAAGCAAACAGAAAAATACAATATTATATTAAATTGTAAATGATTACAAGGGAAACACACTATCTCATATAAAACATTGCTTGTAAGGTTGTGACCTTCTGATACCCTACCTCCTTCTTATGCACACACATTGCTTATGTCAGAAAAACAGCTGTTGGTCTCTTCCCACCTGGAGCAAAGGAGAATGAGAAAACCGAAGACTCGAAGCAATTAGTCCAAAGGATCAATGGCCACATGAACTATAGCCTCCTCTGACCTGAGACCAGAGAAACAGATGGTGCCCAGCTACCACTACAGGCTATTCTGACCAGGATCACAATAGAAGGTCCAAGGTTGAATGGGTAAACACATAGAACAAAATTCATATTAAAAAAAAAAGAAAAAGACTACATTAACGAGTTTGAAAAAGACTGGAGGAACCCTGGAGATTATTGCCCTAAAACAAACTTCTAACGTGAAAACTTCTCAGCCAAATAATTGACTGGGCTATAAAATAAACAATAACATCTGGGAAGAATGTGCTCCTTAGAATAATGGATAATAGGAGACAAAAGGACAAGAAAACAGGGAGATACAGGGAAACCAGTCTAATGGAAACAGGGAAGCCAGGAAGGAATTGAGGAAGAGTGCTGACACAATGCAGGGATTGCAACCAAGGTCTCAGAACAATTTGTGTAAGAATCATTGATTTAAAATTAGTTTGCTATGTAAAATTTCAGTTAAGCACAATAAAATGTTAAAAAAAAACTGAATTAAGCAGTAGATATTACCATTAGGAAATCAACTACCTTTGATGAATGCAATAAAAGCAATATAAATCTTGTTTAGTTGCAATGATGAAAGGCTGAAGAAAATTAGGGCTTGCTTTGATAAATACTGATTTTCCCACAAGGTAAGGAAAGATAAAAGGACTTCATCTCATCAGCTTTGGAGTTCTATGGAGACCACCAGATTATTTTTCATAGCTTACTATTTTTGTTGAGTAGCTAATTCTCATAAGCCTAAACTCTTACAGAAAATTATATCTTCTTTCTGCCAGAATCCTCTGGAAATTGAAGACCCACTGCTGTAGAATCTAGTCCAATTCATACTGACCCCATAGGGTTTCTGAGGCTGTAAATCTGTAGGAAAGCAGACTGCCACATCTTTCTCACTTGGAGCTGCTGGTGGTTTCCAACCATCTACCTTTCCTTTCAGTTAGCAGTCAATCGTTTTAGCCGCTGCAACACTAGGGCTTCCAGGAAATTAAAGAACATAGTATATATTATACTATCATGATAAAACTGGGGAATTAAAATTTTCCTAAACTCCAAAAAATTACTCTTCATGTGTCAATACGAGGTGTGAGATAGAAATTTACATGTTTCTTCACAGAGATATTAGTAAAAATGCACATTTATACAGTTATTTAAACATGAATTAAATATTAAATTATATTTGAGAGTGACATAAAAGACTAGAGCCACTGTACCTAAAAACTTGGAAGGACATCAACATTGTACACTGAACACTACAGCCTCATAATTCTGCTACAGTATTTTTAACACTGCATATGCTTCCTTTACTTTCATATTTGAGCTCTTATTCACATAATTAGACCACTTGGGTTAAGTGCTCAGCTACTAATTGAAAGGTTGGCGGGTTGAGTCCACTCAGAGGTGCCTTGGAAAAAGGAAAGTTCTACTTCTGAAAGGTCACAGCCATTGAAAATCCAATGGAGCACAGTTTTTTTACACACATGGAGTAGCTATAAGTCAAAATTTACCCCAGGACAACTGGTTTTCTTTCTCTTTTTTTTAATTCATAAAATTAATTACTTATTTTTGTTGCGTTGTTAGCTGCCACTGAGTCAGTCTGGACTCGTAGTGACACCATGTACAACAGAACCAAACACTACCCGGTTCAGTGACGTCCTCACAGTCATTGTTATGCTTGAGCCCACTGTTGCAGCCACTGTGTTAATCCATCTTGTCGAGGGTCGTCCTCTTTTTCACCGACCCTCTGCTTTACAAAGCATGCTGTTTTTTTCCAGGGACTGAACCCTTCTGATAACATGTCCAAAGTATGTGGCGCATTCTGGTTATACTTCTTCCAAAACAGATTTGTTCTTTCTTTTGGCAGCCCATGCTATATTCAGTATTCTTTGCTGTGTTGGTTAAGATTGTGTGTCAACAGGGCTGGGCCATGATTCTCAGTATTTTGGCAGTTGTATAACGTTGTAGTCACTTCCCTGTTGAAATCAGTTCCCACTCAAAGTGACCCTCTGTGTAGCAGAATGAAACACTGCCTGGTCCTGTACCATCTTCACAACCATTGCACAGTTGAAGCCATTGTTGCAGTCACTGTGTCGATGCATCTTGTTGAGGATTTTCCCCTTTTTCCATGACCCTCTACCTTACCAAGTATGGTGGCCTTCTCCAGGGACTTGTCCCTCCGGATAATATGTCCAAAGTACATGAGATGAAGTCTCCCCATTCTCAATTCCAAGAAGCACTCTGGCTGTATTTCTTCCAAGACAGGCTTGTTCATTCTTCTGGCAGTGCATGGTATATTCAATATTCTTCTCCAACACCATAACTCAAAAGCATCAGTTCTTCATTGGCCTTCCCTATTCATTGTCCAACTTGCACATGTACATGAGGTGATAGATAATGTGGCTTGGATCAGGTGCAACCCGGTCCTCAAAGAGACATCTTACTTTTTAAACACCATAATAAGGTCTTTTGAAGTAGATTTGCCCAATACAATGGGTCTTTTGATTTCTTGACTGCTGTTTCCATGGGCATTGATTGTGTATTCCAATAAAATGAAATCCTTGACTTTAGTCTTTTCTCCACTTATCATGATGTTGCTAATTGATCCAGTTGTGAGAATTTTTGTTTTCTTTATGTTGAGGGGTAATCCATACTGAAGGCTGTAGTGTTTGATCTTCATCGGTAAGTGCTTTCCAGTCCTCTTTACTTTCAACAAGCAAGGTTGTGTCATATGCACATTGCAGATTGCTAATGAGTCTTCACCCATCCTGATGTCACATTCTTCTTCATATAGTCCAGCTTCTTAAATTGTTTGTTCAGCATAAAGATTGAATGAGTGTGGTGAAAGGATACAACCTTGACACACAGTCTTGATTTGAAACCATCCAGTATCCTTTTGCTCTGTACAAATGACTACTTCTTGGTCTATGAACAGGTTCTGCATGAGCACAGTCAAGTGTTTTGAAATTCTCATTCTTTGAAATGTTATCCATAATTTGTTATGATCCACAAAGTCGAATGCCTGTGCATAGACAAAACGCAGGTAAATATCTTTCTGGTACTCTCTGCTTTTGGCCAGATTCATATAACATCAGCAATGATATCCTTCGTCCCATGTCCTCTTTTGATTCTGGCTTGAATTTCTGGCAGTTCTCTGTCAATGTGCTGCTGCAACCACCTCTGAATGATCTGCAGCAAAATTTTACTTGTGTGTGACATTAACGATATTATTCAATAAATTCTGCCTTTGTTTGTATCACCTTTCTTGGGGATGGGCACAAATATGGATTTCTTCCAGTCAGTTGGCCAGGTAGCTGTCTTCCAATTTTCTTGGCATTGATGAGTGAGCACCTCTAGCACTGCATCCTTTTGTTGAAACATCTCAGTTGGTATTCCTCCAATTCCTGGAGCCTTGTTTTTCGACAGTGCCTTCAATGTAGCTTGAGCTTCTTCCTTCGGCACTGTTGGTTCTTGATTATATACTACCTCCTGGTATGGATGAATATGGACAAATGCTTTTTTGTTCAGTAACTTTGTGTAGTCCTTCTTCTTCCTACTTCTTTTGATACTTCCTGTGTCATTCAGTATTTTGCTCATAGGATTCTTCAAATTTGCGACTCAAGGATTAAAACTTTTCTTCAGTTCTTTCAGCTTTTGAAGTACTGAGTGTTTTCCTCCCTTTGGTTTTCTAACTCCAGGTCTTTGCACATTTCATTATAATGTTTTACTTTGTCCTCCAGAAGTGCCATTTGAAATCTTTCTTTCAGCTCTTTTACTTCATCATTTCTTCCATTCTCTTTAGCTACACTATGTTCAAGACCAAGTTTTACAGTCTCTCTTCACATCCGTTTTGGTCTTTATTTCCTGTCTTTTTAATGACTTTTTCCTTTCTTCATGTGAGATGTCCTTGATGTCTTCCCATAACTTAGCTGGTCTTTGAACATTAGTGCTCAATGCGTCGAATTTTTTCTTGAGAGGCTCTCCAAATTTAAGTGTGATATACTCACACCAGTATTTTGGCTGTTGTGAACTGTTTTTTGGTAACTTTCTCTAATTTAGAAATTATGTGCATATACTATTTGGCACTTGATGGGAGAGATCAGATCCTGGAGAAGTACATCATGACTGGTAAAGGATGAGGTCAGTGAAAAAGAGGAAGACCCTCACTGAGATCAACTGACACAGTGGCTAAATCAGTGGGCTCAAAAATAGCAACAATTGTTAGGATGAAGCAGGGCCTGACAGTGTTTCCTTTTGTTGTACATAGGGTTAGTGAGTCAGAACCAACTGGACAATGCCTAACAGCAACAAATATTAAGAATTTTGGAGATAATTAAATATTTTAATAAATCACAGATTATTTCTTATTCTAACTGTTATAATATTTAACTTGTATACTAAAGCTTCTTAATATTTTCTTATCATTCTCTCTCTGACTTTCTTTCTCTTTCTCTGTCTCCCTTATTTTCAGTAGCTCCTTCAATGGAAAACAATGTAGGTGGATTAGACACAAATATTTCTTTGTGGTTTGATGAATATCCTTGAATGGTATGTTGCTCCTTTTGATTTATATGATTTCCATGGTAGGGAGCTTTTGATGTTTACATAAATCATGCAGTGCCCAATATATTGCATATTTTCAGCCGGTTCTTTTACATCTTAGTCTATATGAATGGCACAGCCTAGAATCCCATGATCCCCAACCTTTGCAGTTGAATGTGGTACTTCTGCCTCTCCCCATTGTATCATCTAGGAATGCTTTACCCAAGCATGCAAGAAACACTCAATAAATAAATGAATCACTCAAATATTAGCTCGAGGAAGAAGTTTTAATTTCTATATAAACAAACAAAGCAAAGTCCACTAGTGGGGCCTGATGGCTCTCACTGGTTCAGTAGCTCAACTAAATTGAAGTCAACATACTTGCCAATCTCTCTTGTCCTTAAATTAAATTCCCAAATTGTTGAGCTCACAAGGCAGCAAAGTTCAGGAAGCAGATGATGGGGAGTAAATCTCCTCACAGAACTCCTTTTATAAGGAAATAGCATCGATTTTGACAAGCCCCTGGAAACTTCTACAAGTCATCAGGAGCAGTGTTTTAGCTTTTTAAAAATTCTACTATCTTTATCTTTAAAAAGTGGCTGAATTTCTCAAGCCAGAAATATGCAAACCATTTCTTAAAATGTTAACTTCCTTGTTTATTTATTTTTAGCGTGTTCCCTCATGATAATTCCTGATATCCTCTACTGCACATTTATTATAAACATGCCCAGATTGTATCCTGCATCCACTTTGTGATAGTTTTTCATTATTCTGTTTGTGCCAGTCACACATTCAAAGTGAATCAATTAGCTTGTCAATTTATTAATTCATGGTCTTTATTGAATTTATTTTCTCTCAGACATTGTCCTAAAGATTCACTAGTTTATAAACCCCACCACTATTTTCTCTTCTTTTAATTTGATATCTGAACCTGTCAGAGTGAAATTTTATTCTCTGCCATATCAGGGATGACATCACTGAAGCAGAAAACTGACAGTAAGAGATAATTTTCAGTAGTTGTTATGAGAATGGAAACTGGAGTTAGACCATGTTTGAAACTTGGTTCCAATGCTTAAAACATCTGTTAACTTAGACAATTAGTTTATCCTTCATGAGTTGAACTCAGCTTATTTACACTCTCTGAAAGTCCAATTTATCTTCTAAAAAGGTAAATATTGATAGAACCCACCTCATAGGACTGTTATGATGATTAAATTAATGAAAACTTGAGGAATGACTATAATATAGCATTCAATCAATGTAAGTTAATATTACCTGGTAACGCTCATGAACATCTTAACCTTCCAACTACTTCAACCCTTAAAAATATTTATGCTCACATGACAATATAATATGCATCTTTTTCTCAGATTTCAATTAAACTATTTTTATTCAAATTTCATTAGCTACACAGGGGATTTTATTTCATGATAGTGAACTAAGAAAATAATTTAAACTCTAGTAACATCAATAAAATCCTAGAAATTTTAAAAGGAAAAAGAAAACATGAAAAAATTTGAGGAGGGGAGGGGGCCAAGATGGCTGACTAGGTAGACGCTACCTCGGATCCCTCTTGCAACAAAGACTCGGAAAACCAAGTGAATCGATCACATACATGACAATCTAAGAACCCTGACCAACAAACACAGATTTAAAGAGTTGACCTGAGTGACAGAGACCGAGAACGAACAACTACGGGGAAGCAGAGACTGTTTTTGGAGCCTGGAGCCAGCGTCCCAGTCAGGTAACCTTGGCGCCGGGCTTAGGACTGGACGAGGGAGGCTGAACACAACATCCTGTGACGGCGCAAACACGGGGCGCAGCCCTACCCCCCTGAACTGACTCTGGGAGGGGGCCCAGCCGGTCAGCGTGGTCAGCTCAGCAATGTGGCTGGCGGGAGGAGAAGTCGCTGGGAGGCAGTGACTGGTTTTGGAGCTGGAGTGCAGCATCCCAGCCAGGGAACCTTGGCACGGGGCTTTCGACTGGGCACAGGGGAGCTGAGCAGGACATCCTGTGAAGGTGCAAACACTGGGCACAGCCCTACCCCCCCGAACTGATTCTGGGAGGGGGCCCAGCCAGTCAGCGTGGGTGGCGCAGTGGGTGGCTGGCGGGAGGAGAAGTCTCTGGGAGGCAGCAACTGGTTTTGGAGCCAGGAGTGCAGCGTCCCAGCCGGGAAAACTTGACGCTGGGATTTGGACTGGCAGCAGAGGAAACCACCGCAGCTTCTGTGGGCCAGACCCTTGGGGGCAATCTCTAACCAGCCAGCACACATAGGCGACACGCCCCATGGGAATCTCAGATAAAATAGTCATCCCAAGCAAGATAAGTAACTTTGTCTATATTCCAGGGTGCTACTCTCTCCTGTTTTTCTGAACCCTCCCCTCCCCTTCCCAGGCGGCTTCATTAACATTGGAATTTCCTGAGCCAGAGGGAGAAAGACTCAGCGGCTTTTCTTTTCCCTTTTTTTTTTTGGTCTTTTCCTAACCCATTCTCCTCGCCTGAGAGAAGCAACTACAAAAAACCCAGGGACCAAAAATCCTTCCCTAATCGGACTAAAAACACAGAACCAGCTCCAGCCAAGCATATGTGATCCATATCTCGGGCTTTCATCTCTACAGAGAACAAGGTGGCTATTATAATGCAAAGGCATTTCTGATAGGGATCTGACTGCATTTGTTTTTTAGCGGATTTACTGGAAAAACAAGTTTCCCAGGTCTGATATCTCTGTGTATTCAACAGAGCCCTAATTGACCCACAACAGGGAACTGAGGGCTGAAGCTCCCCCCAGACCACCTAGCCTCCTGCCTTAGGGGTCTAAGGAGGGTGACACCTACGAATCTGTACAGGTACCTGCACTGGGGGCCTAAGGTACAGCTACAGAGCCCTCCTGCCAAAGTGCTTTAGGAATAGAGACACACCTACCTCACTGACACTTGGGGGAAGCCTGTCAGCATCCTGCCCCCCCGGAGTGTGAACCCCAGCTGCTAATGGAATCTGGTGCACACAACTATCACCACTACTTCTCAAGGTGGATAGGTGTTAGGGTACATCACACACTTGATGACCCAAAATCAGATTCTACTCAAGAATAGTGAATGGACTCAGGCATATATATCTGGCAACAGCCCAAACCAGCTGGTAATAGGTCATAAGTAAGTCCAGGACTACAACAATCAAGGCAGCACAATCTAGTAGCCCATCCACATATATTGAAAGAAAACAAAACAAGATAAAACTCAGAGCAAATATAGAATAAATCACTACAATATATTAGTGGTGGCTCAGAGACAACAGTCGATATCAAACCACATAAAGAAGCAGACCAGGACAGCTTCTACAAACCCCCAAACAAAAGAATCAAAATCTTTCCCAAATGAAGATACAATCCTGGAATTATCAGATACAGAATATAAAAAACTAATTTACAGAATGCTTCAAGACATCAAGGATGACCTCAGAAATGAAATAAGGCAATCTGCAGAAAAAGCCAAGGAACACACTGATAAAACAGTTGAAGAACTCCAAAAGATTATTCAAGAACATAGTGGAAAAATTAATAAGTTGCAAGAATCCATAGAGAGACAGCATGCAGAAATCTAAATGATTAACAATAAAATTACAGAATTAGACAATGCAATAGGAAGTCAGAGGAGCAGACTCGGGCAATTAGAATGCAGAGTGGGAACTCTGGAGGACCAGGGAATTAACACCAACATAGCTGAAAAAAAATCAGATAAAAGAATTTAAAAAAGTGAAGAAACCCTAAGAATCATGTGGGACTCTATCAAGAAGGGTAACTTGCATGTAATTGGAGTCCCAGAACAGGGGGGGAGGTCAGAAAACACAGAGAGAATAGTTGAAGATCTGTTGACAGAAAACTTTCCTGACATCATGAAAGACGAAAGGATATCTATCCAAGATGCTCATCAAACCCCATTTAAGATTGATCCAAAAAGAAAATCACCAAGACATATTATCATCAAACTTGCCAAAACCAAAGATAAAGAGAAAATTTGAAAAGCAGCCAGGGATAAAGGAAAGGTCTCCTACAAGGGAAGATCAATAAGAATAAGTTCAGACTACTCAGCAGAAACCATGCAGGCAAGAAGGCAATGGGATGACATACACAGAGCACTGAAGGAGAAAAACTGCCAGCCAAGGATCATATATCCAGCAAAACTCTCTCTGAAATATGAAGGTGAAATTAAGATATTTACAGATAAACACAAGCTTAGAGAATTTGCAAAAACCAAACCAAAGCTACAAGAAATACTAAAGGAAATTGTTTGGCCAGAAAACCAATAATATCAGATACCAGCACAAAACAAGGTCAAAGAACAGAACATCCTGATATCAACTCAAACAGGGAAATAACAAAAACAAATTAAGATTAATTAAAAAAAAATGCTCAAAACAGGGAATCATTGAGGTCAATATGTAAAAGATCACAATAATCAAAAAGAGGGACTAAATACAGGTGGCATAGAACTGCCCTATGGAGAGGGATACAAGGCGATATAGAACAATACAAGTTAGGTTTTTACTTAGAAAAATAGGGGTAAATATTAAGGTAACCACAAAGAGGTATAAGAACTCCATATCTCAAAATAAAAACCAAGAAAAACGTAATGGCTCAGCAAACATGAAGTCAAATACCATGAAAATGAGGAACAGACAAGTTATAAAGAAAAACGTCTCAGTACAAAAAAGTAAGTGGAAAAATGAAATTGTCAACAACACACATAAAAAGGCATCAAAATGACAACACTAAACATTTATCTATAATTACGCTGAATGTAAATGGACTAAATGCACCAATAAAGAGACAGAGAGTCACGGACTGGATAAAGAAACACGATCCATCTATATGCTGCCTACAAGAGACACACCTTAGACTTAGAGACACAAACAAACTAAAACTCAAAGGACAGAAAAAAATATATCAAGCAAACTATAAGCAAAAAAGAAGAGGAGTAGCAATATTAATTTCTGACAAAATAGACTTTAAAGTTAAATCCACCACAAAGGATAAAGAAGGACACTACATAATGATAAAAGGGACAATTGATCAGGAAGATATAACCATATTAAATATTTATGCACCCAATGACAGGGCTGCAAGATACAGAAATCAAGTTTTAACAGAACTGAAAAGTGAGATAGACACCTCCACAATTATAGTAGGGGACTTCAACACACCACTTTCGGAGAAGGACAGGACATCCAGTAAGAAGCTCAATAGAGACACGGAAGACCTACTTACAACAATCAACCAACTTGACCTCATTGACTTATACAGAACTCTCCACCCAACTGCTGCAAAGTATACTTTTTTTTTCTAGCGCACATGGAACATTCTCTAGAATAGACCGCATACTAGGTCATAAAACAAACCTTGGCAGAATCCAAAACATCAAAATATTAAAAACCAATTTCTCGGACCACAAGGACATAAAAGTGGAAATCAATAACAGAAAAATTAAGGAAAAGAAATCAAATACTTGGAAACTGAACAATACCCTCCTGAAAAAAGTCTGGGTTATATAAAAAAATAGAAGACATTAAAGAGGGAATAAGGAAATTCATAGAATGCAACGAGAATGAAAATACTTCCTATCAAAACCTCTGGGACACAGTAAAAGCAGTGCTCAGGGCCAATTTATATCGATAAATGCACACATACAAAAAGAAGAAAGAGCCAAAATCAGAGAACTGTCCCTACAATTTGAACAAATAGAAGGTGAGCAACAAAAGAATCCATCAGGCACCAGAAGAAAACAAATAATAAAAATTAGAGCTGAACTAAATGAATTAGAGAACAGAAAAACAATTGAAAGAATTAACAAAGCCAAAAGCTTGTTCTTCGAAAAAATTAACAAAATTGATAAACCATTGGCCAGACAGACTAAAGAAATACAGGAAAGGAAACAAATAACCCGAATAAGAAACGAGATGGGCCACATCACAACAGACCCAACTGAAATTAAAAGAATCATATCAGATTATTACAAAAAATTGTACTCTAACAAATTTGCAAACCTAGAAGAAATGGATGAATTCCTGGAAAAACGCTACCTACCTAAACTAACACATTCAGAAGTAGAACAACTAAATAGACCCATAACAAAAAAAAGAGATTGAAATGGTAATCAAAAAACTCCCCCCCAAAAAAAAAACCCTGGCCCGGATGGCTTCACTGCAGAGTTCTACCAAACTTTCAGAGAGGAGTTAACACCACTACTACTAAAGGTATTTCAAAGCATAGAAAATGACGGAATACTACCTAACTCATTCTATAAAGCCACCATCTTCCTGATACCAAAACCGGGTGAAGACATCACAAAAAAAGAAAATTACAGACCTATATCCCTCATGAACATAGATGCAAAAATCCTCAACAAAATTCTAGCCATTAGAATCCAACAACACATCAAAAAAATAATTCACCCTGATCAAGTGGGATTTATACCAGGTATTCAAGGCTGGTTTAATATTAGAAAAACCATTAATGTAATCCACCATATAAATAAAACAAAAGACAAAAACCACATGATCTTATCAATTGATGCAGCAAAGGCATTTGACAAAGTCCAACACCCATTTATGATAAAAACTCTCATCCAAACAGGAATTGAAGGAAAATTCCTCAACATAATAAAGGGCATCTATACAAAGCCAACAGCCAGCATCACTCTAAATGGAGAGAGCCTGAAAGCATTTCCCTTGAGAACGGAAAGCAGACAAGGATGCCCTTTATTACCGCTCTTATTCAACACTGTGCTAGAAGTCCTAGCCAGAGCAATTAGGCTAAACAAAGAAATAAAGGGCATCCGGATTGGCAAGGAGGCAGTAAAATTATCTCTATTTGCATATGACATGATCTTAGACACAGAAAACCCTAAGGAATCCTCCAGAAAACTACTGAAACTAACAGAAGAGTTTGGCAGAGTCTCAGATTATAAGATAAACATACAAAAATCGCTTAGATTCCTCTACATCAGCAAAAAGAACATCAAAGAGGAAATAACCAAATCAATACCATTCACAGTAGCCCCCAAGAAGATAAAATACTTAGGAATAAATCTTACCAAAGATGTAAAATACTCTCGATCATTAGCCATTAGAGAAATGCAAATTAAAACTTCGTTGAGATTCCATCTCACACCAACAAGGCTGGCATTAATCCAAAAAACACAAAATAATAAATGTTGGAGAGGCTGCGGAGAGATTGGAACTCTTATACACTGCTGGTGGGAATGTCAAATGGTACAACCACTTTGGAAATCTATCTGGCGTTATCTTAAACAGTTAGAAATAGAACTACCATAGAACCCAGAAATCCCACTCCTCGGAATATACCCTAGAGAAATAAGAGCCTTCACACAAACAGATATATGCACACCCATGTTTATTGCAGCTTTGTTTACAATAGCAAAAAGCTGGAAGCAACCAAGGTGTCCATCAATGGATGAATGGTTAAATAATTTCTGGTATATTCACACAATGGAATACTATGCATTGATAAAGAACAGTGACGAATCTGTGAAACATTTCATAACGTGAAGGAACCTGGAAGACATTATGCTGAGCAAAATTAGAGGCAAAAGGACAAATATTGTATAAGACCACTATTATAAGATTTTTAGAAATAGTATAAACTGAGAAGAACACATACTTTTGTGATTATGAGGGGGGAGGGAGGGAGGGTGGGAGAGGTTTTTTTACTGATTAGTTAGTACATAAGAACTGCTTTAGGTGAAGGGAAGGACAATACTCAATACATGGAAGGTCAGGTCAACTGGACTGGACCAAAAGCAAAGAAGTTTCCAGGATCAACTGCATGCTTCAAAGGTCAGCGGAGCAAGGGCTGGGGTTTGGGGACCATGGTTTAAGGGGACTTCTAAGTCAATTTGCAAAATAATTCTATTATGAAAACATTCTGCATCCCACTTTGAAATGTGGCGTCTGGGGTCTTAAATGCTAACAAGCGGCCATCTAAGATGCATCAATTGGTCTCAACCCACCTGGATCAAAGGAGAATGAAGAACACCAAGGTCACACAGTAACTAAGAGCCCAGGAGATAGAGAGGGCCACATGAACCAGAGACCTACATCATCCTGAGACCAGAAGAACTAGTTGGTGCCCGGCCACAATCGATGACTGCCCTGACAGGGAGCACAGCAGAGAACATCTGAGGGAGCAGGAGATCAGTGGGATGCAGACCCCAAGTTCTCACAAAAAGACCATACTTAATGGTCTGACTGAGACTAGAGGAATCCCGGGGGTCATGGTCCCCAGAACCTCTGTTGGCCCAGGACAGGAACGATTCCCGAAGTCAACTCATCAGACATGAAAGGGACTGGACAGTGGGTAGGAGAGAGATGCTGATGAAGAGTGAGCTAATTATATCAGGTGGACACTTGAGACTGTGTTGGCATCTTCTGTCTGGAGGGGGGATGGGATGATAGAGAGAGTTGGAAGCTGGCAAAATTGTCATGAAAGGAGAGACTGGAAGGGCTGACTCATTAGGCAGAGAGCAAGTGGGAGTACGGAGTAAGATGTATATAAACTTATACGTGACAGTTTGACTTGATTTGTAAACGTTCACTTGAAGCTCAATAAAAGTAAATAAAAAAAATATGAGGAATAATATGGAGTTACTATGTCCATAAGGCAAGATAACTGTATCCTTGGTACATAACAGAACTTATTTGAATTCGAAATATAGCACGGTGAATATTCTGGGATTAACTCATTTTTTTTCTCACAACAGGGTGAACAAAAATCAATAAAAATATAGTGAATAATAAATATTGACCAAAGCTTAGGAACACTGAAACAGTGAAAGAAGGCAGTCAACTTAATTTATCATAGAATACCCTATTATCCAAGGAATAAGAAAAAAAAAAAAAATTAGCCAACATTTTTAAAAAGCTTTTCTTATAGATGAGAAAATATAACAACCCACCAAAACTGATGATATAGTTATTAAATAAGAACAACTTATGAAGAAAGAATTCTAAACCTGTGAGAGTGTATGGTGGCCTTCAAGAAATTTATCTTTATAGTTGTATATTCTGATATAGGCAAAATGGATTGATTAAAACAAAGTCAGATGCAGAGCTGAACCTGTGGACTGCTAAATTATGAGGTATGTTGAGTTAACAGATTTACAGGTGAAAGTAAATGTATTAATGAGTAAAGAGTGGAGCTCCAAGCTCTGGAATGGGGAATTTGAACAAATTCAGATAAGTAAGTAGTTTATATCGTCACATACACTGAGACTCCTTGCAACCTGGACCAAATCTAATATAGCCCTCAGAAGAATATGAAGGCTAAAACAGAAGGCAAGGACTTACACAAATACACACAAACACAATAACACATGCTGAAGCTCCAAATTTTATTCTAATAGTGGAAAAAGAAAACATCAGAATCCTTGTAAGTCCACTTCTGTACCTAGTATTTTTTCCCACTCCCACGCAGCATATCCACTCTCCTTGCCTAATTTCACAGTTCCCAAACTCACTTCCACCAGATTGATCCCAACTCATAGCGACCCTATAGGACAGAGTAGAAATGCCCCAGAGGATTTCCAAGGTGGTAAATCTTATGGAAGTGGACACCCACACCTTTCTCCCAGGGAGTGGCTGGTGGTTTCCAATCACTGACCTTTTGGTTAGCATTCAAGTAATTTAACCATTGTCCCCCAGGGCCCCAACACAGTCTTCTGTATTATAAAATTTACTTAATAATTATGTTTGTGATTCATCTCTCCTCTCCAAGGAAGGCAAAGATCTTTACTCTTTTGTTCATCAATGCATTTTCAGCACTTACAAGAATAGCTGGCACATAGAAGGTGATTTATAAATATATGTTGAATATATTTGTGCTTGATATTCCCATTGGAGGCACACAGACAAGGTTTGAAGTCCATAATGTAACTGATAGGATCCATAGAGTATATCAAACTTTAGAAAATATATTGTTTGTTTTTTTCCATGTCTTAAGTAGGGCATTTTTTACATCTTTGTTCCTCAAACTATAAATCAAGGGATTCAACATGGGAATAACCAGGGTGTAAAATATGGAAGCCACTTTATCAGTGTCTAAGGAGTGACTGGACTTGGGCTGCATGTACATAAAGCTTAAAGTCCCATAGAACACTACCACCACTGTCAGGTGGGATCCACAGGTGGAGAAGGCCTTGTACCTGCCCTCAGCTGAGTTCATCCTGATAATAGCTACAAGAACTAGCAGGTAAGAGACAACAACTATTAAGAGGGATGAAATCAAATCAAAAGTTGCTAAGACCAGAAAGATCCATTCAATTTCATGTGTGTTTGAGCACAGCAAAGAGAACAAAGGGGGAATGTCACAGTAGAAATGACTGATGACACTGTAGCCACAAAAGGATAAACTAAATATCTTTATGGTAATGAGAAGAGAAACAAATGTGCTGTAGAGATAGGTGATTGTCACCAGCACCCGACACATCCTTTGCGACATGATGACCGTGTAGAGCAGAGGGTTACAGATAGCCACATAGCGGTCGTAAGACATTGCTGACAGAATGAAAACTTCACTAGTTATGAACACAATGAAGAAAGCTAGCTGCGTAGCACAAAAATAATAGGAGATTGTATTTTCATCTACAATAAAATTTACCAACATTTTGGGTCCCACAGCTGTTGAATAACCAAGATCAGTGATAGCCAGGTGTCTGAGAAAAAAGTACATAGGTGTTTGTAGTTTGGAGTCTATCTTGGTGAGGATGATGATGCCCAAGTTGCCCACCACTGAGGTGATGTAGATGATGAGGAACAGCCCGAACAATGGCGCCTGCAGCTCTGGGCGGTCTGTGATTCCCAACAGAATGAATTCATTCATGACTGTTAGATTGTGTTTGTCCATCTTGGTCTATCAGGAAACCTATTCTGGATAGAGACAATAGCATAGTCAATGGTTCTTATGCCGTATCATCTGGTAGATTTTCAGTATACAAAGCCAGTATACTAAATAAATAAGATAAATCCAAATTTCCGATATAGGTAGTTGAAAGTAAACCAATCTTCCACAACTGAGTCAACAGCACCTAAAAACAAGAACAACAATGCAGACAGAGATAGATGAAGAGGGATAGGGGAGAGAGGAAAGGAGGAGAGAGAGAGCTAACTGGTTATCAGCAGGAGAATATGTGATCCTCAAAGAACATTTGTCAATGTCTGGGACATTTTGGATGTCACAACTAGGAGAAGGGTATTATTGGTATCTAATAGGGTCTAAAAAAAAGAAAAATTTTTTTTCACTTTAATAGGGTCTGGGGTGTTACTAAACATTCTAGGATATACAGGGCAACTCCCCACAATAACAAAATTTCCAGCCCCAAATGTCAATGGAACAGAAGCTGAGAAACTCTGTTATAGATGTGTCTATACTTGCACGCAAATATTTAGATATAGAAAACCTGTTGCTGTGGAGTCAATTCCAACTCATAGCGACCCTACAGGACAGAGTAGAAGTTCCCCACAGGGTCTGCAAGGAGCAACTGGTGGATTCGAACCACCAAGCTTTCAGTTCACAGTCATTTCTCTTAACCACTGCACCACCAGGACTCCACATTTACATATACCAACAAACCTGTTGCCATAGAGTTGATTCTGATTCAGCAACCCTATAGGACAGAGTAGAACTGCCCCACAGAGTTTCCAAGGAACTCCTGGTGGATTCGAACTGCCGGCCTTTTGGTTAACAGCCATAGCACTTCACCACTATGCCACCAGGGTTTCCACATTTAGATATACATATGGGTTTGGTTTTTGTTTTTTATAGGTAAATTTAGATATATATATATACACACACGCATACATAAGAATTTAAAATAAAGAAATTTAAAAAAAGGTGTTAGGCATGTGGATAGTTACTAACATTTCTGTTTGTCATTTACGGAATGACAATTACATAATGGTATTTACAAAACTATAATACCCATGTTAATTACATTTCAAAAATTTTTGAAGTGCAAATTTCTAAAATGTGTGGAAATATTTGATGTGCCTTACTTCAAAACAGTCCTATGAAAGCCCTTGAGCCACAGGTGGTACAGACTGAAACAACACACGTGACAGGTATTGAACACAAGGAAAATCTCATGGACTGTTGTGGGTATACTTTGTCTTTATGCAGGAAAATGTCCCAGGTGACAGACACGGGCAGTTATTGTTGTCGTTAGGTGCCATCATGTCCATTCCTACTCGTAGTGACCCTACGTACAACAGAAGGAAACATCGCCCGGTCCTGTGCCATCCTCTCAATCATTGTGACGCTTAAGCCTATTGTTGAAATGTTACATTGCATTGGGCAAATCTGCAAAAGATCTTTTTAAGTGTTAAAAAGTGAAGGTGTCACCTTGAAGACTAAGATGCGCCTGACGGAAGCCATGGTGCCTTCAGTCACCTCATATGTATGCAAAAGCTGGACAACGAATAAGGCTGAAGAAGAATCGATGCCTTTGTATTTTGGTGTTGGAAAAGAATATTGAATATACCATGGACTGCCAAAAGAATGAATAAATCTGTCTTGGAAAAAAATACAGCGAGAATGTTCCTTAGACACAAGGATGGTGAGACTGAGTCCTACATGCTTTGCACACATTATCAGAAGCAATCAGTCCTTGGAGTAGGACATCATGCTTGGTGAAGTAGAGAGTCAGCGAAAAAGAGGAAGATCCTCAATGAGATGGACTGACACCGTGGCTGCAACAATGGGCTCCAGCAGAACAATGGCTGTGATGATGGCACAGGACTGGGCAGTGTTTTGTTTTGTTGTCCATTGGCTCGCTATGAGTCGGAACCCACTCAATGGCATCTAATAACAACAACATGTCTTTCCCTAGGGCATTTTCATTATAACTAACATTTACTAAGTTCTTTATAATAAATCAGATATATTTGCTCATGGAAGATCCTAAGACAATGAGAGGATTTTTGAGCAAATTGGGAAAATGTGAGGTGACTGTCATTGATTTTAAATAATGAAGTTTCATTACAAAATTCCTTTTGGGTAAAGGTATCCTCTAGTTTAAAGAAAAATAAGTTAAAATCACTATATTACTCAAGAGCAGAGCAGACACACTAATAAGATACACGTGGGTTCCTGGATTTTATTTTAACTCTTGACATTAAGGACCCAGGTAATTCTTTGAGCTATTATTTAGCACAGAATGCATATAAACACAGGTATGTTGAAACCAGAATGTATATACGTACTCCTAATAAACCACAGGTTAAGCAAATAAAAAGTACCAGCGAAGCCTGAGGATGACAGTTTCAGGTAAAAGGATTAATGGTTTGAAACGATACTACTTAACTACTTAAACAATGAAAATAGCAGTACCGGCAGCCTCTGAGTCAGGAATATTCAAGCAAATAGAAAAGTACAACATTATCATATTAAATTATAAAAGATTTTGGGGGGAAATACACTACTTCATATACCCAACACCACCCAGTGTCGTCGAGTCGATTCCGACTCATAGCTACCGTATAGGACAGAGTAGAACTGCCCATGGAGTTTCCAAGGAGCGCCTGGTGGATTTGAACTGCCGACCCTTTGGTTAGCAGCCCTAGCACTTAACCACTACGCCACCAGGGTAAACATTGCTTATACGGTTGTGGCCTTCTGATACCACACCCTCCTCCTTATGCACACACAGTGCTTTTGTCACAAAAGCAACTGTTGGTCTCTTCCCTCCTGGAGCAAAGGAGAGCAAAGAAAGCCAAAGATTCAGGGAAGCAATTAGTCCAGAAGACTAACGACCCACATGAACCACAGCCTCCTCTAACTTGAGACCAGAAGAACTAAATGGTGCCTGGCTACCACTACAGACCACTCCATCCAAGATCACGATTGAATGCCTCAGGTACAATGGGGAAAAATTGCAGAACAAAATTCAAAAAAAAAGAAGAAGGCCAGATTTACGGATCTAAAGGAGACTGGAGGAACCTCCAAGACTATTGCCATGAGACTAACTTGTAACATAAAGCTATAGTCTCTCCCGGAGTCCACCATTCAATCAAATAATAGATAGGGATCTAAAATAAACAAGAACATCCCTGAAGAATGTTTTTATTAGAGCAATCAACTGTTTGAGACCAAAAGGGCAACACTTGCCAAAAACCAAAGATGAGAAGACGGGGAAGGGCAGGGAACCAGGTCTAATGGAAACGGAGAACCGAGAGCTGAAAACGGGGAGAGTGCCGATGCATTGCAGGGATTACAACCAAGGTCATGAAAAAATTTGTGTTAAGAATCATTGATTGGAAAATTAATTTGCTATGTAAGCTATTACTTAAAGCACAATAAATATTGAAAACATAATACTGAATTGAATGTTACAGATGTTACAATTAAGAAATTGACAACCTTCAAAAAATGCTATAAAAGCAATATAAATCCTGTGTAGCTGCAACGATGAAAGCTAACGAACAAAGTACTTACACTGAGTGAAAGAAATGATTTTTCTATTAGGTCAGGAAGGATAAAAGGACTCTCTTTCAACAGCTTTGGAGTATTATGGAGAGCACCAATTTAAATTTCATAGTTTACTAACTTTGTTGAGTATCTAATTCTTAACTCATAAAGCTAACCTTTTTGAAAACAAATTATATCTTCTTTCTGCCAGATTCCACTGGCAACTGAAGAAAATGATATATATTATATAATCGCCATAAAACTGGGTACTTCAAAGTTTCCTAAGCTCCAAAAAATTGCCTTACACATCTTAACATCAAGTGTAAAATGGAAATTTGTCTCCTCATCAAGAGATTAGTAAAAATGCACAGTTATACAGTTACTTAAATAGGCATTAAATATTAAATTGTATTTTAGAGGGGCATAAAAAGAGCCTAGAACAACTATACAACTAAGGATTTGGAAGGGCATCAATGCTGGAGACTGAATACCTGCAGATTCATAATTCTGGTACAGTATTTTTTAATACTGTATATGCTTCCTTTACTTTCATATTTGAGCTCTATTATTCACATAATGAGGCCAACTGGGTGGTACAAATTATTAAGCACTCAGCTACTAACTGAAAGGTTAAAGGATCGAGTCCACTCAGAGGCACCTTGGAAGAAAGAAAGATCTACTTCTGAAAGGTAGCAGCCATTGAAAACCCTGTTGAGCACAGTTCTGACAACCATGGGGTGGGGATGAGTGAGCATTGACTCCAGGACAACTGGTTTGGTTTCTTGTTTGCTTTTTTATTCATATAATTATTTTCGTAAAGTAAATATATTATTTATCCTTATCATGATAGTGTTTCAAAGAAGATTATGAGAATTTAGCCTGTGAAAATATTTGAAAAAACTATGAAGAAAAAAGGGGGAGAGATTCTAGTCTTAAGCACTATTGGAAAGTAGAATGCACACAGAACTGAATCTGAAATTCTAATAGATTGCGATGACTTTGCCTTGAATAAAGGTGTCACCAAGACCTTCTGGATATTGGTAAAATATGATGGGTAGTAGTCTATCCTTTTACCTGTAATGAAGCCTCTGTCTTGACTCTCTAAGTGCTTCTTAACATGGCATGGTGAGAACAATTTAAAGATTGTTTTTTCACCCTTGGAGATTCTCCCTGAGGGGATGCCAAGCAATTTGGTGATTGTTCCTGAAGCATTTGAAAGCTTAACAGCATATCTGGGGGTTGTCTGTTAATTGTCCGGGACAATTTGTATTCACCAGTGAGCAAGTCTTTCTTCACATATTGTGTAAGCATGTCTATATTTATCTATTTCATACGTGCTTGCATTTTACTCTTTGTTAATTGTCTGTTTTTACCCCCCAGGGATCTGAAATGAAATATTGCATCTATAAAACAAAGCTACCAATATTCCCCATTTCTACAGCGGTCTCTTCAAACGGATAACACGATGAAGTGCTTAAACTCTTTCTTATTACATCATTTAAAGACTTAAAATGGAATGAACATAATGGGTTGTGCATATGTGAGGTATGACTTCCTTGTTTGCTGCTGTTACTGTTGCCGTTATTGCTATTTTCAGCGTTTTTTTTTTTTTTCTTTTGACCTCAGGAGCAGAAACGTTACCCTTGCTTCTCATTTCATAGTCAGTTACCATCACCTTTTTATGTTTTCTGCTCGTTTGTTTTATTTTCCATCATATTTCAATATTTTATGTTTTTTCATTCTGTCCAATCCTCATTCCAAAACTTTTTTCTCACCTTAATACATGTCCTGCTGTATTTGACATAATGTGCTACCATATCAACACACCCTTGTAAATTGTGATGTTTTGTGCATAATGTTTCACTACGAATATATATTTACTGTGCTATAAATATTTTTGCCGCATTTGTCATTGTAAATACTTGCAATGTATCCATTTGTGATCTTTTTTTGCTTATTTCCCCTATATGATGGTGTGTCTATGGTGTAGTGGCTAAGAGTTCAGCTGTTAACCAAAAGATCGGCAGTTCAAATCTACCAGGTGCTCCTTGGAAACCCTGTGGGGCAGTTCTACTTTGTCCTGTAGGACCACTATGAGTCCGAATCGAATGGACAGCATTGGGTTTTGTTTGGTTTTAAATATATATATACATATATATATATATTTATTTTTTCTCCCACTTGTCTATTCTTTAATGGAAGGAGCCCTAGTGGTGGAATGTTCAAAAATTCACTGCTAACTGAAAGGTTTGCTGTTTCAACCCACAAGCCTTTCTGGGAAGAAAAGACCTGGCCATCTACACGCATAAAGATAACAGCCTAGGCAACCTTATGGGACATTTCTACTCTGACCTATAGGTCACTATGATTCACAATCGACTGTAACAAAACAAAAATTCTTGAATGCTACATATTTGGTTGCCTGCAACAGAACATTGTCTGACTTTCTTGCTTCAGGCATGTCATCAGGACAGACAAGTTTCTGGAGGAGAACATTATATATGGTGAAGTAGAGGGCCAACAAGAATGAGGAAAGCCCTCCGTGAGATGGATTGACACATGGTTGCAACACTGGACTCGAACATACTGATGATTGTGAGGATAGGACAGGGCCCGCAATGTTTTGTTCTGCTTTACATAAGGTCACCATGAGTTGGAGTCACTCAACGGCAGGTAGCAACAACAACATTTTGAGATCGACTGTTTTCACTTTCACATGATTTGGTATCCACACTGTTGTGTACAGCAATAATTTGTTCTTTCTAACTGCTATTATTTCATCTATGGACTTAGTACACTTTGATTACCCATTCATCCACGAAGGACATTATGGGTTGTTATTAGTTTTTAACTATTATAAACAATGTTTTTGTGAACATTTGTGTAAGGGTTTTTGTATGAAGATAAGTTCTCGCTTCTGTGGGATAAATGTCTAAGTGCGGGTTGTTTTCATTTTGACAAAGTCCAATGTATCAATCTGTACTTCTCATCCATATATTTGCATGTATCAATAATTCAGTAGTTTTTTTTTTTTTTTTTCATTGAGCAGTATTAACTTGCTTGGATATACCACAATTTATCAAGTAGATGATCATTTGGGATGATTATAGTTTTTCAGTATTAGAAATAAAGTTGTTATGGGCATTTGTATACATGTATTTATAAGGAAAAATGCTACCATTTCTCTTGGGTAGATATGAATAAAATGGTTAAATTTTATGGTGCAACTATGTTCAGCTTTTTAAGACCCTGATGCTTAAAACAAATTATTTTTTTAAGTATTTACATATTTTAATTTTCCACTAATAGTTTATGAACATTCCATTTCCTTCACAAACTTACAAAACACCTGATATTCTGGTAGATGTATAGATTTATGTCATTAATGCTTTAACTTCAAATTCATTGATGAATAATGAACTGAACATTTTTAATGTGCTTACTTGTCAGCTGAATATGTCCTATGGATAAGTAAATGTTTGTGTTTATGATCATCACTATAGCACCAGGGTTTTCAAAGAATAAATGAGAAATGCTTCAATGTGTCTATGATACTTGAAAATAACTCTAAAATAATATGTGCCTTGTACTGTTTGTCTACTTATCTGTCTATCTGGAAACGCTGGTGCCTAGTGCTTAAGTTCTATGGGTGCTAACCAAAAGTTTGGCGGATGCTCCCTGGAAACTCTATGGGGTAGCTCTGCTGTATCCTTTAGGGTCACTATGAGTTGGAATTGACTCATTGGCAACAGGTTTTTGTTTTTTTTTTTTAATCTATCTGTCTATTTCTTTGCCTTTCTGTCTGTATATCTATCATTGTTATCTGTCATTTTTTGATGTTGACAGAAATTACTTGAAATCATTATTTTTTGTTGTTCTTGATGGTTTTGATCATTAAGATATTTATAGGTATATTCTTCTGGACTGTAACTTAAGTTCTTTGTCACCATTTTCATGATGAATAGATTGATTAGGATGTTACGCTTACAATTGACCCCAGCCCCACCCATTCTATGACTAAAGTGTCTAAAAGTACCATTCTTTAGATTACTCTCTTTTTTGGTCTAATTAAAATACTTTCTCCTCCAACTGGGCATTCATATTGTAACTAAAACAATCTAAATTTTTTGTAACAAATCAGGTATTTTTTTTTTTTTTCTCACGGAGAAACCCAAGATATATGAGGAAATCTGAACAAATAGTGAAAGCTCAATGCCATAAACTCTCCCTTGTAGAAAAAAGTAACCTCTACTTTTTATGAAAAAGAAAGTTTAAAAAATCACAACATGACACAGTAGCATAGGAAAAAAAGAAAATATACTGATGATGACATCTATGTGAATTACCGGAAGTTTTAAAAATCTTTTGAACATGAAACATGTTCCATTAAACATTGGAACTCCTGTGTGGCTTGAGATATTACAGATAAATTTAAGTATAATCTTTTAAAAATGTATCTGAATATACAACAGATGTTTTAAAAATAAAAGAATAGCCCTAAGGGGTTAATATAGCAAAAATGTGGGTTTAAAACTGTGATCATCACTGCCTCATAAGTATGTGTATCTCTCTATCTCTCTACCATCTATCTATCATCTACCTGTCTATCTCTCATCTATCTGTCATCTATCTACGTGCTATCTATCTGTCTACCTATCAATCAAACTGTCCATCTACATATTTATTTATCTATCTGGCATATATCTATTCCTGAATACTATGAGCAGAGCTGTCTCTAAGTAAATTATTAGTCAGCAAATGCAGACATTGAATTTCATAGCATTAAATTATAAAAGTGAATAAATGAAATGCACATTTGCCTCATACAAAACATATCAAGAATAATAGTGGAAAGCAGACAAAACTGAATCAAAATTCTTAATATTTTTCTGTGACTCTGCTATCAATTAAAAATGAGGCTGTGAAATTGTTACTAAAATATTCTAGATATTAGTAAAAAAAATGGCTCTGCATAAAAAATTTTACCTTTTACCTGTAATGAATCTTCTGTGGCACCCCATATGCTTCTTAACATGGCATACTGGGAACAACTTACAGCATTCTCTCAGCCTTTGATGCTTTCCCTGAGGAGATACCAAGCAATGTGTTAATTATGTCTGAATCACCTGCAAGCTTAAAAAAATGTGTAGGATATTTATTAATTTCCTAAACAATTTGTATTCACCAGGAAGTAAGTTTCTTTTAGATACATTTATTCATTTATTCTCAGTTAAGATTCAATTTGTCCATCCAAGGACCTAGAGCAAAATATTTTACCTTTAGGTCAGACCATACTCAATATGAACCCTTTTGCTTAATATTCTCAAATGGAATGCAATTAGTACATTGCATAAATATAATGCCCCATTTCTTTGTGTTTTTTTTTTTTTTACCTTGGGGAAAGGTATTAGTCACTCCAATATCTCCTTTTATTGCAAATTGTCTCTTTAAGATTTCTCTCTTATTTTATTTTATTAGATTAACATCTTCTATTTTATTGGTATGACTCAACATGAGAAGAAACAGTTATAAACATCCATTAATAATTGGAACATGGAATGTACAAGTATGAATCTTGGAAAACTAACAGATGTAAAAAATGAAATGAAACACATAAAGATCAATATCCTAGGCATTAGTGAGCTGAGATGGGCTGGTATTGTCCATTTTGATTTTGACAGTCACATGATATATGATAACAGAATGAAAAATTGAAGAGGAATGACATCACACTCATCCTCGAAAAGTACATTTCAAGACCTATCATGCAGTGCGATGCTGTCCGTGAAAGGATAATATCCAAAAGCCTACAAAGAAAACAAGTTAGTAATACTAGTATTCAAATTTACCCACCAACTACTAATTTTAAAAAAGGGGAAATTGAAGATTTTACCAACTTATGAAATCTGAAATACATCAATATTGCAATCAAGATGCATTGATCGAGCAGTGAGGCGGAGCCAAGATGGCGGACTAGGCAGACGCTACCTCGTATCCCTCTTACAACAAAGACACGGAAAAACAAGTGAATCGATCACATACATAACAATCTACGAACCCTGAACAACAAACACAGATTTAGAGACGGAGAACGAACTAATACGGGGAAGCAGCGATTGTTTCCAGAGCCTGGAGCCAGCGTACCAGTCAGGTACGGCACAAGCACAGAGACCTGCTCCACCCCCTTGAACTAACCCCGGGAGGGGGACCAGCTGGTTCCACGGGCGGCGTGGGACGCAGCCGGTAGGAGAAGTCCCCGGGAGGCAGTGACTGATCTTGGAGCAGAAAGAGCAGCATCCGAGCCGGGGAACCGTCCCGCAGGGATTAGGACTGCACGCAGGTACGCCATAAACACGGAGAGTTGCTCCACCCCCTGAACTAACCCCGGGAAGGGGACCAGCCGGGTCGCGCGGGCGGCGTGGGACGCAGCCGGTAGGAGAAGTCCCCGGGAGGCAGCGACTGGTATTGGAGTGGGGAGAACAGCGTTCCAGCCAGGACACTCGGTCACGGCACAAGCACAGGGAGCTACTCCACCCATCTGAACTAACCCCGGGAGGGGGCCCACCTAGTTCACGGGGGCGGCACGGCCACGCGGCTGGAGAGACGAGAAGTCCCCGGGAGGCAGCGACTGATTTTGGAGTTGAGAGTGCACCGTCCCAGTAGGGGAGCCTTGACGCTGGGCGTGGGGCTGGAAGCGGAGGATCTGACCGTGACTCCAGCGGGCCAGACCCCCCGGGGGCAATCTCCACACAGCCAGCACACATAGGCGACGCGCCCGCGGGAATCTCAGATATAACAGTCATTCCAAGCAAGACAAGCAACTCTGGCTATATTCTGAGGTGCTACTCTCCTATCTCTCTGTTCCCTCCCCCACCCTTCCCAGGCGGCTTCATTAACATCTGAATAGCCTGAGCCAAAGGGAGAACTCTGATAGGGATCTGACTGCAGTTTTTTTTTTAGCGGATTTTCTGGAAAAACTAGTTTCCCAGTGATGGCTCGGAGACAACAATCCATATCAAACCACTTAAAGAAGCAGACCGGGACAGCTTCTCCAACCCCCCAAACAAAAGAATCAAAATCTTTCCCAAATGAAGATACAATTTTGGAATTATCAGATACAGAATATAAAAAACTAATTTACAGAATGCTTAATGATATCACAAATGAAATTAGGATATCTGCAGAAAAAGCCAAGGAACACACTGATAAAACTGTTGAAGAACTCAAAAAGATTATTCAAGAACATACTGGAAAAATTAATAAGTTGCAAGAATCCATAGAGAGACAACATGTAGAAATCCAAAAGATTAACAATAAAATAACAGAATTAGACAACGTAATAGGAAGTCAGAGGAGCAGACTCGAGCAATTAGAATGCAGACTGGGACATCTGGAGGACCAGGGAATTAACACCAACATAGCTGAAAAAAAATCAGATAAAAGAATTAAAAAAAATGAAGAAACCCTAAGAATTATGTGGGACTCTATCAAGAAGGATAACCTGCGGGTGATTGGAATCCCAGAACAGGGAGGAGGGACAGAAAACACAGAGAAAATAGTTGAAGAACTTCTGACAGAAAACTTCCCTGACATCATGAAAGACGAAAGGATATCTATCCAAGATGCTCATCGAACCCCATTTAAGATTGATCCAAAAAGAAAAACACCAAGACATATTATCATCAAACTCACCAAAACCAAAGATAAACAGAAAATTTTAAAAGCAGCCAGGGAGAAAAGAAAGGTTTCCTTCAAGGGAGAATCAATAAGAATATGTTCTGACTACTCAGCAGAAACCATGCAGGCAAGAAGGGAATGGGACGACATATACAGAACACTGAAGGAGAAAAACTGCCAGCCAAGGATCATATATCCAACAAAACTCTCTCTGAAATATGAAGGCGAAATTAAGATATTTACAGACAAACACAAGTTTAGAGAATTTGCAAAAACCAAACCAAAGCTACAAGAAATACTAAAGGATATTGTTTGGTCAGAGAACCAATAATATCAGATATCAGCACAACACAAGGTCACAAAACAGAACGTCCTGATATCAACTCAAATAGGGAAATCACAAAAACAAACAAATTAAGATTAATTAAAAAAAAAAAAATACACATAACAGGGAATCATGGAAGTCAATAGGTAAAAGATCACAATAATCAAAAAGAGGGACTAAATACAGGAGGCATTGAACTGCCATATGGAGAGTGATACAAGGCGATATAGAACAATACAAGTTAGGTTTTTACTTAGAAAAATAGGGGTATATAATGAGGTAACCACAAAAAGGTATAACAACTCTATAACTCAAGACAAAAACCAAGAAAAACGTAACGACTCAACTAACATAAAGTCAAACACTATGAAAATGAGGATCTCACAATTTACTAAGAAAAACGCCTCAGCACAAAAAAGTATGTGGAAAAATGAAATTGTCAACAACACACATAAAAAGGCATCAAAATGACAGCACTAAAAACTTATTTATCTATAATTACCCTGAATGTAAATGGACTAAATGCACCAATAAAGAGACAGAGAGTCACAGACTGGATAAAGAAACACGATCCATCTATATGCTGCCTACAAGAGACACACCTTAGACTTAGAGACTCAAATAAACTAAAACTCAAAGGATGGAAAAAAGTATATCAAGCAAACAATAAGCAAAAAAGAAGAGGAGTAGCAATATTAATTTCTGACAAAATAGACTTTAGACTTAAATCCACCACAAAGGATAAAGAAGGACACTATATAATGATAAAAGGGACAATTGATCAGGAAGACATAACCATATTAAATATTTACGCACCCAATGACAGGGCTGCAAGATACATAAATCAAATTTTAACAGAACTGAAAAGCGAGATAGATACCTCCACAATTATAGTAGGAGACTTCAACACACCACTTTCGGAGAAGGACAGGACATCCAGCAAGAAGCTCAACAGAGACACGGAAGATCTAATTACAACAATCAACCAACTTGACCTCATTGACTTATACAGAACTCTCCACCCAACTGCTGCAAAATATCCTTTTTTTTCCAGCGCACATGGAACATTCTCTAGAATAGACCACATATTAGGACATAAAACAAACCTTTGCAAAGTCCAAAACATCGAAATATTACAAAGCATCTTCTCAGATCACAAGGCAATAAAACTAGAGATCAATAACAGAAAAACGAGGGAAAAGAAATCAAATACTTGGAAAATGAACAATACCCTCCTGAAAAAAGACTGGGTTATAGAAGACATCAAGGAGGGAATAAGGAAATTCATAGAAAGCAACGAGAATGAAAATACTTCCTATCAAAACCTCTGGGACACAGCAAAAGCAGTGCTCAGAGGCCAATTTATATCAATAAATGCACACATACAAAAAGAAGAAAGAGCCAAAATCAGAGAACTGTCCCTACAACTTGAACAAATAGAAAGTGAGCAACAAAAGAATCCATCAGGCACCAGAAGAAAACAAATAATAAAAATTAGAGCTGAACTAAATGAATTAGAGAACAGAAAAACAATTGAAAGAATTAACAAAGCCAAAAGCTGGTTCTTTGAAAAAATTAACAAAATTGATAAACCATTGGCTAGACTGACTAAAGAAATACAGGAAAGGAAACAAATAACCCGAATAAGAAATGAGAAGGACCACATCACAACAGAACCAAATGAAATTAAAAGAATCATTTCAGATTATTATGAAAAATTGTACTCTAACAAATTTGAAAACCTAGAAGAAATGGATGAATTCCTGGAAAAACACTACCTACCTAAACTAACACAGTCAGAAGTAGAACAACTAAATAGACCCATAACAAAAAAAGAGATTGAAACGGTAATCAAAAAACTCCCAACAAAAAAAAGTCCCGGCCCGGACGGCTTCACTGCAGAGTTCTACCAAATTTTCAGAGAAGAGTTAACACCACTACTACTAAAGGTATTCCAAAGCATAGAAAATGACGGAATACTACCCAACTCATTCTATGAAGCCACCATCTCCCTGATACCAAAACCAGGTAAAGACATTACAAAAAAAGAAAATTATAGACCTATATCCCTCATGAACATTGATGCAAAAATCCTCAACAAAATTCTAGCCAATAGAATCCAACAACACATCAAAAAAATAATTCACCCTGATCAAGTGGGATTTATACCAGGTATGCAAGGCTGGTTTAATATCAGAAAAACCATTAATGTAATCCATCACATAAATAAAACAAAAGACAAAAACCACATGATCTTATCAATTGATGCAGAAAAGGCATTTGACAAAGTCCAACACCCATTCATGATAAAAACTCTTACCAAAATAGGAATTGAAGGAAAATTCCTCAACATAATAAAGGGCATCTATGCAAAGCCAACAGCCAATGTCACTCTAAATGGAGAGAACCTGAAAGCATTTCCCTTGAGAACGGGAACCAGACAAGGATGCCCTTTATCACCGCTCTTATTCAACATCGTGTTGGAAGTCTTAGCCAGGGCAATCAGGCTAGACAAAGAAATAAAAGGTATCCGGATTGGCAAGGAAGAAGTAAAGTTATCACTATTTGCAGATGACATGATTATATACACAGAAAACCCTAAGGAATCCTCCAGAAAACTACTGAAACTAATAGAAGAGTTTGGCAGAGTCTCAGGTTATAAAATAAACATACAAAAATCACTTGGATTCCTCTACATCAACAAAAAGAACACCGAAGAGGAAATAACCAAATCAATACCATTCACAATAGCCCCCAAGAAGATAAGATACTTAGGAATAAATCTTACCAAGGATGTAAAAGACCTATACAAAGAAAACTACAAAGCTCTACTACAAGAAATTCAAAAGGACATACTTAAGTGGAAAAACATACCTTGCTCATGGATAGGAAGACTTAACATAGTAAAAATGTCTATTCTACCAAAAGCCATCTATACATTTAACGCACTTCCGATCCAAATTCCAATGTCATATTTTAAGGGGATAGAGAAACAAATCACCAATTTCATATGGAACGGAAAGAAGCCCCGGATAAGCAAAGCACTACTGAAAAAGAAGAAGAAAGTGGGAGGCCTCACCTTACCTGACTTCAGAAACTATTATACAGCCACAGTAGTCAAAACAGCCTGGTATTGGTACAACAACAGACACATAGACCAATGGAACAGAATTGAGAACCCAGACATAGATCCATCCACGTATGAGCAGCTGATATTTGACAAAGGACCAGTGTCAATTAACTGGGGAAAAGATAGCCTTTTTAACAAATGGTGCTGGCATAACTGGATATCCATTTGCAAAAAAATGAAACAGGACCCATACCTCACACCATGCACAAAAACTAACTCCAAGTGGATCAAAGACCTAAACATAAAGACTAAAACGATAAAGATCATGGAAGAAAAAATTGGGACAACCCTAGGAGCCCTAATACAAGGTATAAACAGAATACAAAACATTACCAAAAATGATGAAGAGAAACCCGATAACTGGGAGCTCCTAAAAATCAAACACCTATGCTCATCTAAAGACTTCACCAAAAGAGTAAAAAGACCACCTACAGATTGGGAAAGAATTTTCAGCTATGACATCTCCGACCAGCGCCTGATCTCTAAAATCTACATGATTCTGTCAAAACTCAACCACAAAAAGACAAACAACCCAATCAAGAAGTGGGCAAAGGATATGAACACACATTTCACTAAAGAAGATATTCAGGCAGCCAACAGATACATGAGAAAATGCTCTCGATCATTAGCCATTAGAGAAATGCAAATTAAAACTACGATGAGATTCCATCTCACACCAGCAAGGCTGGCATTAATCCAAAAAACACAAAATAATAAATGTTGGAGAGGCTGCGGAGAGATTGGAACTCTCATACACTGCTGGTGGGAATGTAAAATGGTACAACCACTTTGGAAATCTGTCTGGCGTTATCTTAAACAGTTAGAAATAGAACTACCATACAACCCAGAAATCCCACTCCTCGGAATATACCCTAGAGATACAAGAGCCTTCATACAAACAGATATATGCACACCCATGTTTATTGCAGCTCTGTTTACAATAGCAAAAAGTTGGAAGCAACCAAGGTGTCCATCAACGGATGAATGGGTAAATAAATTGTGGTATATTCACACAATGGAATACTACGCATCGATAAAGAACAGTGACGAATCTCTGAAACATTTCATAACATGGAGGAACCTGGAAGGCATTATGCTGAGCAAAATTAGTCAGAGGCAAAAGGACAAATATTGTATAAGACCACTATTATAAGATCTTGAGAAATAGTAAACCTGAGAAGAACACATACTTTTGTGGTTACGAGGGGGGGAGGGAGGGAGGGTGGGAGAGGGTTTTTTATTGATTAATCAGTAGATAAGAACTGCTTTAGGTGAAGGGAAAGACAACACTCAATACATGGAAGGTCAGCTCAATTGGACTGGACCAAAAGCAAAGAAGTTTCCGGGATAAAATGAATGCTTCAAAGGTCAGCGGAGCAAGCGCGGGGGTCTGGGGAACATGGTTTGCGGGGACTTCTAAGTCAATTGGCAAAATAATTCTATTATGAAATCATTCTGCATCCCACTTCGAAATGTGGCGTCTGGGGTCTTAAATGCTAACAAGCAGCCATCTAAGATGCAGCAATTGGTCTCAACCCACCTGGAGCAAAGGAAAATGAAGAACACCAAGCCCACATGACAACTAAGAGCCCAAGAGACAGAAAGGGCCACATGAACCAGAGACCTACATCATCCTGAGACCAGAAGAACTAGTTGGTGCCCGGCCACAATCGATGACTGCCCTGACAGGGAGCTCAGCAGAGGACCCCTGAGGGAGCAGGAGATCAGTGGGATGCAGACCCCAAATTCTCATAACAAGACCAAACTTAATGGTCTGACTGAGACTGGAGGAATCCCGGCGGCCATGCTCCCCAGACCTTCAGCTGACACAGGACAGGAACCATCCCCGAAGACAACTCATCAGAAATGAAAGGGACTGGTCAGCGGGTGGGAGAGAGATGCTGATGAAGAGTGAGCTAATTATATCAGGTGGACACTTGAGATTGTGTTGGCAACTCTTGCCTGGAGGGGGGATGGGAGGATAGAGAGAGAGGGAAGCCGGCAAAATTGTCAAGAAAGGAGAGACTGAAAGGGCTGACTCAAGACGGGGAGAGTAAGTGGGAGTAGGGAGTGAGATGTATGTAAACTTATATGTGACAGACTGATTGGATTTGTAAACGTTCATTTGAAGCTTAATAAAAGTTATTATAAAAAAAAAAAAAAAAGATGCATTGATCATTAATGGTGATTACAATGTGAAAGTTGGAAAAAAAGAATTTGTAGTTGGAAAATATGGCCTTGGTGATAGAAAGGACGACAGAGATTACGCGTTGGAATATTGCAAGACCAACAAATTCTTCATCACAAATAACATTTTTCAAAAACAGAAACGGAGAGTACACATGTGAACCTTGCCAAGTTGAATACATAGGAATCAAAGTGACTGCATCTGTTGAAAGAGATGATGTTGTTGTTGTTGTTAGGTGACATTGAGTCGGTTCCTACTCGTAGCAACCCTATGCACAACAGAACGGAACAACACTGTCTGGTCCTGTGCCATTCTTACAATTGTTGTTATGCTCGAGCTCATTGTTGCAGCCATTGTTTCAGACCACCTCGTTGAGGGTCTTCCTCTTTTCCTCTGACCCTGTACTCTGCCAAGCATGATGTTCTTCTCCAGGGACTGATCCCTCCTGACAACATGTCCAAAGTATGTAAGACCCAGTCTCGCCATCCTTGCTTCTAAGGAGCAATCTGGTTGTACTTCTTCCAAGACAGATTTGTTCGTTCTTTTGGCAGTTTGTGGTATATTCAATATTCTTCGCCAACACCACAATTCAATGGCGTCAATTCTTCTTTGGTCTTTCTTATTCATTCTCCAGCTTTCACATGCCTATGATGCAATTGAACAAACCATGGCTTGGGTCAGGCACACCTTAGTCTTCAATGTGACATACCTGCTTTTCAACACTTTAAAGAGGTCCTTTGCAGCAGATTTACCCAATGCAGTGCATCGTTTGCTTTCTTGACTGCTACTTCCATGGCTGTTAATTGTGGATCCATGTAAAATGAAATTCTTGACAACTTTAATCTTGTCTCCATTTATCATGATGTTGCTCATTGGTCCAGTTGTGAGGATTTTTGTTTTATGTTCAGGTGCAAGCCATACTGAAGGCTGTGGTATTTTATCTTCATTAGTAAGTGCTTCAAGTCCTTCTCACTTTCAGCAAGTAAGGTTGTGTCATCTGCATAATGCAGATTGTTAAAGAGTCTTTGTCCAATCTTGATGTCTCATTCTTCATATAGTCCGGCTTCGTGGATTATCTGCTCAGCATACAGATTGAATAGGTGTAGTGAAAGGATACAACCCTGCTGCACACCTTTCCTGACTTTAAACCAATCAGTATCCCCCTGTTCTGTCTGAAAAACTGCCTCTTGATCTACAAATGTAAAAGTTCCTCAGGAGCACAATTAGTGTTCTGGAATTCCCATTCTTCACAATGTTATCCATACTTTGTTAAGTTCCACACAGTCAATAAAAAAAAGGTAAACATCCTTCTGGTATTCTCTGCTTTCAGCCAATGATATCCCTGGTTCCACGTCCTCTTCTGAAACCAGCCTGAATTTCTAGCACTTCCCTGTCAATATACTGCTGCAGCCGTTTATGAATGATCTTCAGCAAAATTTTGCTTGCGTGTGATATTAATGATATTGCTGTATAATTTCCACATTCAGTTGGATCACCTTTCTTGGGAATAGGCATAAATACGTATCTCTTCCCATCAGTTGGCCAGGAAGCTGTATTACACATTTCTTGGCATAGACGAGTGAGCACCTTCAGCCCTGCATCAGTTTGTTGAAACATCTCAACTGATATTCCCTCAATTCCTGGAGACTTGTTTTTCGCCAATTGCTTGAGAGCAGCTTGGACTTCTTCCTTCAGTACCATCGGTTCCTGATCATATGCTACCTCTTTTAATGGTTGAATATCGACTAGCTCTTTTGGTATAATGACTGTGTATTCCTTCCATCTTCTTTTGATCCTTCCTTTGTCATTTAATATCTTCCCAATAGAATCTTTCACTATTGCAACTCGAGGCTTGAATTTTCTCTTCAGATTTTTCAGCTTGAGAAAAACCGAGTGTGTTCTTCCCTTTTGGTGTTCTATCTCCAGCTATTTGCACATGTCATCATAATACTTTATTTTGTCTTTTGGAGCCACTCTTTGAAATCTTCAATTCAGTTCTTTTACTTCATCAATTCTTGAGATGGTCTCTAAATTCAGGTGGGATATACTCAAAGTTATATTTGGTTCTTGTAGACTTGCTCTGATTTTCTTCAGTTTCAACTTGAACTTGCATATGAGCAATTGATGGTCTGTTCCACAGTCAGCCCCTGGCCTTATCCTGACTAATGATATTGAGCTTTTCCACAGAAGTAGTCAATTTGATTTCTGCTTGTTCCATCTGGTGAGGTCCATGTGTGTAGTCGTCTTTTATGTTGGTGAAAGAAGGTATTTGAAATGAAGAAGTCATTGGTCTTGCAAA
This sequence comes from Elephas maximus indicus, assembly GCF_024166365.1. Lineage (NCBI taxonomy): Eukaryota > Metazoa > Chordata > Mammalia > Proboscidea > Elephantidae > Elephas > Elephas maximus. The sequence goes on along the minus strand of NC_064838.1, from coordinate 78,338,464 downwards.
ACTCTGTCATTCTATCTTCAGCATTGTTTGTATCACCAAGGCCAAATTTTCCAACTACAGATCCTTCTTCTTTGTTTCCAACTTTCACATTCCAATCACCACTAATTGTCAATGCATCCTGAATACATGTTCAATCAATTTCAGACTGCAGCAGCTGTTAAAAATCTTCTATTTCTTAATCTTTGGCCTTAGTGGTTGGTGCGTAAATTTGAATAATAGCTGTTTTAACTTCTATTCCTTGTAGGTGTGTGGATATTACCTTATCACTGACAGTGTCGTTCTTCAGTATAGATCTTAAAATGTCCTTTTTGACAATGAATTTGACACCATTCCGCTTCAAGCTCATTCCCAGCATAGTAGTCTTTGTGATCGTCTGATTCAAAATGGCCAATGCCAGTCCATTTCAGCTCACCAGTGCCTAGGATATTGATGTTTATGTGTTCCATTTCTTTTTTGACAATTCCCAATTTTTCTATATTCATACTTCATGCATTCCAGGTTCTGATTCTTAATGGATGTTTGCAGCTGTTCCTTCTCATTTTGAGATGATGGGGAAGCTCAATATCATCAGTCAGAACAAAGCTGGGGTCCAACAGTGGAACGGACCATTGATTGCTCATATGCAAGTACAAGTTGAAGCTGAAAAAAATTAAAGCAAGTGCAAGAGAGCCAAAATACGACCTTGAGTATATCCCACCAGAGTTTAGAGATCATCTCAAGAATAGATTTGACACATTGAACATAATAACCAAAGATTAGAAAAGTTTGTAACGACATCAATTATCATAAAGAATGCAAAACATCATTAAAAAGGAAAGAAAGAGAAAACCAACACAGGTGTCAGAAGAGTCCCTGAAACTTTCTCTTGAACATAGAGTAGCTAAGGAGAATGGCAGAAATAATGAAGTTAAAAACTGAACTGAAGATTTCAAAGGGCAGCTCAAGAAGGCAAAATAAAGTATTATAATGAAATGGGCAAAGATCTGGAGTTAAAAAAACAAAAGGGAAGAATATGCTTGATATTTCTCAAGCAGGAAGAACTGAAGAAAAAATTCAAGCTATGTGAATGAATAAGGTATGTTATTCACATCTTAATAAAAGGTTTTAATAAATAAAAGTAACCAGAAAAAAAGCCCATTTCTCTGACATTCTAGATATGAAATAAAAGATATATACATGTATAAAGAAAGTTCTTAAAAGATGCAGAACCAATGCTTACTCAAGTAGATGTTAAATGTCTTTATGATTAGAAAAATCATGAAAATTTAATAATTTTGAAAAAAAAAGCCTTGAAAAAAATCTTTATATTTTTATTTCTGTGTCAGCCATTTTAAAATAAGTTCAAAATTCCCATAGTATCAATTGGTTGAGATGGACAAAGGAAAGTTCAATGAAGAGACGAGTTTTAAAAATGTCAGCATTTTCTGTGAGAGAATAAGTGTTCAATTTTTATTTTGCCTAATCTAGGGTTGACTAGGAAACCCCGGTGGCATAGTGGTTAAGTGCTATGGCTGCTAACCAAAGGATCGGCAGTTCGAATCTGCCAGACACTCCTTGGAAACTCTATGGGTCAGTTCTACTCTGACCTATAGGGTCGCTATCAGTCGGAATCAACTTGTTGGCACTGGGTTTGGTTTTCTGTTTTTTTTTTAGGGTTGGCTAAAATAATATTTTAGGCTAAGAATTATGTAAATAGAGAAATACATCTGATCTTATACTTTGCTATTATTTCATATATTGTGCCTGTTTGCTGAGACTTAAATAATATACCATACTAAATATTTTTATTCTTCTCGTCAAGGAAACTATACAGGTTGTTATTGTTGTTTGGTGCTGTTATGTATAGATAATTAAGTCTGGCTATAAATACAAGGTGAACTTCTCCTAGAATATGACAATGTGGAAATTTGGAGAAACACCAGATGTTGTGGTGAAGGCCATGCCCCTCACAGTTCTAGGACTGTGTCATTCACATGTGCTGGAAATTAGAATATCACATCTCCTGTGCCTTGACTTCTGAGACATCCCTACTTCAAAGCATTTCTGTTCAGCTCTCCACTGGTTTACTCTTTCTCTAGGGAATCCAGCAATGTAAATAGTATCAGTTTGTCAATTCTCTCAGCACCCTCTGCTTGGTGGTAACTTTCTCTAATAGAGAAATTAGATGCAGGAACTATTTGACATTTGGTGGGAGGGACCAGTCCCTGGAGGAGGACATGATGGTTGCTATAATAGAGGGTAAGTGAAAAATAGGAAGCCACTCAATGAGATGGATTGACACAGGGTCTGCCACAATGGGCTCATACATAGCAAGGACTGTGAGGTGGTGCAGGACAAAGCATTCTTTTCTTCTGTTTTTCTTGGGATTTCTGTGATTAGAACTGACCCGATGACACCTAACAAAAACAAGTGTTAAGATTAATGGAGATCATTAAATATTTTAATGAATCACAGATTAGCTCTTATTCTAATTTTAATAATATTTAGCTTGTGTACTTAAGATCCTCAGTTAGTATTTTCTTATCATTCTCTCTCTTTCTCTGTCTTATTTTCAGGAGCTCCTTCAATGAAAAACTATATAGGTGGATGAGACAATTTTTTTTTCCCCCTTTGGGTGGATGGATACTCCTGAGTTGTGTATTGTTCTTTTTGATCTGTATGATTACTGGGGTGGGAAACTCTTGGATGTTTACAGTAATCATGGCAATATCCAATATACTGCAAATTTTCAGCTGGTTCTTTCACATCTTAGTCTATATAGATATCACAACCTACAATTCCATGGTGTCCAGCCTTCACAATTGCATATGGTACTTCTGCCCCTTCCCATTGTGTCATCTAGGAATTCTTTTCCCATGCAGGCAATGAAACACTCAATAAGTCAATGGATCACTCAAACATTAGCTCAAGAAGAAGGGTTTAATTTAAAAGATCTAGTAGTGAGGCCTGATGGCTCTCATTGCTTCAGTATCTCAGCAAAATCAAAGTTAATAGATTTGCCAATTTCTTGTCCTTATATTAAATTCCAAAAAAAAAAAAAAAAAAATTGAAGCTTACACAGTAAAAATGTCCAGAAGCAGAAGATGATAGGGAATAAATCTGCTCAGAGATCCCCTTTTTTTGTGATTCACCTATTTTTTATTTTAATTTAGATGCAGGCTTACAGAACAACCTAGTTTCTCATTAAACAGTTAGTACACATATCATTTTATGACATTGGTTACCAACACCACGACATGTCAACACTCTCCCTTCTCAACCTTGGGTTTCCTATTACCAGTTTTCCTGTTCCCTCCTGCCTTCTAGTCATTGCCCCTGGGCTGGTGTGCCCCTTTAGTCTCATTTTATTTAATGGGCCTATCCAATCTTTGGTGGAAGTGTGAAACTCAGAAGTAACTCCATTACTGAGCTGAATGGGTGTCTGGGAGCCATACCCTCAGGGATTCTCCAGTCTCTGTCAGGCCAAAAAATCTGGTCTTTCTTTTTGAGTTAGAATTTTGTTCTACCTTATTCTCCAGCTCTGTCCTGGACCCTCTACTGTGATCCTTTCAGAGCAGTCAGTGGTGATATCCAGGCAGCATCTAGTTGTACTGGACTCAGTTTTGTGGAGGCCATGGTAGATGTGGTCCATTAGTCTTTTGGACAAATCTTTCCCTTGCATCTTTACTTTCCTTCTTTCTTACTTGTTCCCAAATGGGTGAGACCAGTGGAGATGGCTGCTCAAGGGCTTTTAAGACCCCAGACAGTACTCACCGAAGTAGAATGCAGACATTTTCTTTATAAACTATGTTATGCCAATTGAGTTAGATGTTCCCCCGGATTGTGATCCCCACAGCCCTCAGCCCAGCAATTCAGTCCCTTAGGGAGTTTACATGTGTCTATGGAGCTTCCATAATCTTGCCTTGTACAACTTGTGCTGACTTTCCCAGTATTGTGTACTGTCTTAACCTTTACCAAAGTTGCCATTTATCTATTGCCTATTTAGTGTTTTTCCATTCCCATCCCTCCCCTAACTTGAAGACCCCCCCATCTAACTAACATCAATCTTGGCAAGTCCCTGACCGACTTCTACAAATCATTAGCTATAGTGATTTTTTTTTTTTTTTTAATTTGACTCCTATCTTAATTTTTAAAAGCTGGCCGAACTCCTCAACGCAGAAAGCCACAAATCATTTCTTAAAATGGGAACTTCCTTGTTTATTTATTTTTAGCATCTTCCTTACTAAACCAAAAACAAAACCTTTGCCATTGATTCAATTCTGACTCATTTCGACCACATCAGGCAGAGTAGAACTGCCCCCTAGGTTTTGGATGGAGTGGCTAGTGGATTTGAACTGCAGACTTTTGGTTAGCAGCTAAGCTCTTAGCCACCATGTCACCAGGGATTCTGTTACTTTCTACTTAATGATAATTCCTGATATGTCCCACTGCACATTTATTGTAAACCTGCCCAGACTATGTCCTGCACCCACTTTGTGATGGTTTTCCATTATTTGGTTTGAGCAAGTCACATAGATAATTTATTTACCCTCTCTGAACCTCCATTCTTGGGGAATCTCACCCATGGAGGAGGGTGTTAGGAAAGCAAGTACTAAGGTTCTCAAATGGCTCACAAGTCCAGTTCTCAGAGTTCTGATGAGTTTGTGGTTTTCTTCACTCCACTATGTGAATTCAAGCTTTGAGCCCATTGAGTTGGACAGCTTTCGAGGTAGCCAAGAGGGTTTCAAAGGGGCTGGTACACTTCTGTTGAAGGTGGTTGGCTTTCCACGCCTTGAGAAGAACCCAGTCTCCAACCTGGAATGGATGGTGGGCACATTTGGCTCAGGCAGCCTCCTCAGGTGAACGTATCTGTGGAGAAAAGACAGAGTCACCCAAAAGGACAGCAAGTATTTCGTAACTTGAACGTCTCCAACCTCATGGAGGGAAGGAGGTTAGTCATAATTAAGGCAGGCTTATTATGGTCATATTGGCGTGCCCATATAGTTGCTCAAATGGACTAAGCTCTCATTTGAGCTATTCTCTATAGGGAATGGATCAAATTTTCATGAAGGCCAAAGGCAGTGCCTTTTTCCATATCAATTTGGTCTCTTGGCACAGCTTTTCTAGATGTCTAGTTAGCCCATTGTACTTTGCAGCTAGACTGGCATCTCCAGGCTGTGTTTAAGTTCCAATTAATGTCCAGGGCTGTTGCCACCAATTGTACCTCCAAGGTCACAAGATGGGGCCCATCGTAGTTGCCAGTGGAGATGGGAAACCAAACCAAGGGATGATTTCGTTTAGGAGGTGTTTCACAAACTCAGTTGCCTTTTCAGTTCTGTAAGGAAAGGCTTCAATCCAGTTAGTGAAGGTATCAATAAAGACTAGCAGATATTTGTAATTCCTGGGAGCTTGATGCATCTCAGTAAAGTCAACCTGCCAGTCGTCTCTAGGCATTGCCCCAGTTCACTGGACTCTGGGGCTGCTTCAGAAGTGTTTTTGGGATTATTTTCACACAGCAGGGGCAGCTCTTTACCACTCATGAAATAGTGGTGTGACCCTTTGATCCAATTAAATGTCTCTTAACCCAGTCATATAATCGTATCAAAAGCCTATTGTTCTATTCCAGTCCATTCTAAGGGGTCTGTGTCATTTCCCTCTAAGGCTTGGTGTAAAGGTTGGACAGTAAGTCTGAAATTTGGAATCCAGATGTAGCAAAAACCAACCATTCTCAAAAAGCCTTGGTGCTACCTCCAGCTGGTAAGGGCTGCAAATCTATAGATCGTGTCTTGTAGGGCAGGGAGGATTTCTCACTCTCCCTATCTGATTTTAAAACTCAGACAAACCGTCTTTTTGGCTCACCTGAGCTATTTACTTTTGAAGCCTGATACCTTGCATTCTGTAGAAAGTTTAAAACCTCTACGGCATTCTCAAGGCAAGCAAACTTACTATGGCTAGCAATGAGTAAACGTACTGAAGAAGTATACCATTGGTCAAGGTCAGTTGTCTCGATTCCTCAGCTACAGTGGGCCCGAAAGGAGTGGGTCTGTTTTTAAACCCCCAGGGAAGGACTTGCCTGCAGTGGTGTTGCTTCTGTCCATTCCCCAGGTCTTTTTACACAAAGGTGAAGTTTTCCCGTTTTTTTTTTTTTTTTCTTTTTTTCCACTCAGATACAGAAGAATACATCTTTCAGATCCAGTACGGTGAAAATGGAAAAACTGGGGAAAAAAGTAAATAGCAGTGTATACGGGTTGGAAACTACGGGGTGGGCTATGACTTTCACCTTATTGATGGATCACAGATTCTGAATAAACTGGTATTTTCCATTTTTCTTCTTCACTGGCAGGATGTAGGTGTTGAATTGTAACTGTCACGGTCTGAATAGTCCGTGTTTCATGTACCTGGTGATGATTTTCCCCATACCTGTCAAGCCTCTGGCCAAATGGGGCAATGCTTAAGTGGAGGGGAAACTATGCCAGGTTGGGGCTCAACTGTTACTGGGGGAACATTTTTGGCACATACTATCACCTTGTTGGCCCATACCCATAACCACAGGACCATTGCATGCTTGATGCCTGGCTCTACTGATCCCTGGTAGTGTCCTTCCATGCTGTAATCGGTGAGTGACTCTGTGGAAGGGGCCATCTGCACTCACCATCCATTCTGTGGTGGTACCTGAATCTGCATGGCCTTTTTATCAAGAAATTTGTGCTTGCAGTTTGCACAAGTTTCTTTTCAGCAAGGGAATGGGACAGTCAGGCATGTAGAGAAAAGAATGTGTTAATGACTTTCCTTGTATAGGGCAGGTTAGAGACTGGAGGAAGGGATGGTTCTCCTCTTACCTGAGACTCCCAGACTGACACAGTTTGTTTTGTTAGGGCTGTCTTTTTCAGGTTCAGGACAGAGTGGATTGCTCTGGTATCCACTGGAAACCATATGGTCCCCCCAACCCCATGCACACACACCTTCGTTATAACCAGTGGCTCATGTGGGAGACTTTCCTCCAGTCCTCCTCAGTTAGAGTCTTCACCCATTGGCATTATGGGCCACTGGGTACCCCATGCTCTTTCTTACCTCTGGGTAAGAATTTAGGGCTTCTCTCTTCCAGTGTTCACTCTCTTTGCACTAAACGCTCTGTTCTGTGCTTAACAGGGGTCAGGGCCTCCCAACTCCCTCTCTTTTCAGGGGCCCTCCTTTTATTGAGCTGCCAGGGAACCAGTTATTTCCCTACAAGACCATGTCCAGGAATTTAGCCTGTCTCTTCTAACCAGTGACTTGTCTCTTTTCCTCTTCCTGATCCTGATAGGAATATACCTATTAGGCAAGCTCAAAAGATGAGATCCCTAACTCCACATCTTCTTCAAGTTTATGGAGTTTTCTTTGTATATCCTGGGTACTTTGTCTGATAAAAATCATATTCATGATGTGAGCATTTTCAAGAGTCTCAGGGTCTGTGTCTGCAAACTGGCTAAATGGCTCATACACACATGTTACACACTCACACGACTTAATCAGTTGCACCAACCTAATAACTGATACCTAGAACCTTTGACATCCTCAAGAGTCAATTCCTGCCACTTCTGGGACTCTAAAGGCCTTACCTAGGAATTATCCTGTTTTTTACCAAATAAGTCCAAACACCTAGGGCCTTTAATGCCCTCAATGGTTAATTCCTCCTGCTTCTCAGGACTCTTCTAAGGTCTTATGTAGGTACTTACCAAATAACCCAGGTGCGTTTCATATCTCCCATGAAATCTTTGTTGGGTCCTAAGAGTTTCATCTTCCAGGGCTACTAGAACGTCTCTGGGAGAAATCTGGTAGCACCAGATGTCGTGCTTGTCGGTTGTCCAATCCACCTCTGGATCTGAGCAGATGACTTCTAGATGGCTCACCAGAAATCTTGCTAGTTGCAAACTTCAGGTTCTGCTCAGTGAAACTCATCTCAGCCAATTGACAATAGACCAAAGTAGAAGAATAGGAAAGTATAAAGGTGTCTTTATTTCACTGTGCAAGGAAGGGAAACAGGTGGGGCTGCTGCTGCCAAGACTGCTCAGAGAGGACGAGGAGAAAGTTTACTTATAAGGGGTTTACAAGTAGGAAGCTCATACAAGTTATATCAGCAGCATTATTAACCATACTACACAGCTGCAATAAGGTTTACATATAACTCCGTGCATTACACGTTCAGAATATGGTTGTTAAACTCCACCCAAAATCAAGGTATTACTATATATAAGAACTAAAAGGTCGTCCTGAATGTCAGCATGGTGTCTAAACTTGTTTTTGCCCATTTCATCTAGTTTGGGGAAGTGGTTAAGGAGAGGAGAACCAGGATTTTAATGTGAAGCTATGAAGTATGCCAAGCAAAACAACAAGGTTTCTAATGTAAAGCAAGGGGCCTGCCAAGCAAATTGCTCAAAAAAGTGGAAATTTTCCCAGCCTGGGGAGCTCTGTCTTATCATGACCATCTTCGCCTTCTAACTGCTTCAAACTTTCCAAAAATATTTATGCTCACATGATAATATAACATGCACCTTTTTCTTATATTCCAATGAACTATTTTTATTCAAATTTCATTGGCGAAACAGGGGATTTTATTTCATGATCTTCCCTTACTTCATGGTTCCCAACACATTCCTGGTGGTACATTGGTTAAGAACTTGGCTGCTAACCAAAAGGTCAGCATTTTGAAACCACCAGCTGCTCCTTGGAAACCCTATGGAGCAGTTCTACCCTGTCCATTAAGTTTTCTATGACTCAGTATCGACTCAATGGCAAAGGGTTTTGTTTTATAGCACATTCTCAAAAAAATGAAATGCACTGCTGTTGAGTAGATTCCAACTCCTAGCAACCCTATAGGACAGAGTAGAGCTGATGCATAGGGTTTCCAAGGCTGTAAATCTTTCTGGAAAATGACTACCACATCTTTCTCCTATGGAGTAGCTAATGGGTTTGAACCCCCGACCTTTCAGTTAGCAGTCAAGCAACTTAACCACTGTACCACCAGGGCCCGAACATGTTCTTCTGCACTATAAAATTTATGTAATTGTTATGTTTGTGATCCATCTCTTCCCTTCAAGAAAAGCAAATATTTTTACTCTTTAGTTGACTCTGTTGCTCATCAGTGCATTTAGAAGGGTGACTGACATATGGAAGTAACTTTATAAGTAAGTGTGGGATGTATTTTTGCTCACAATACCCTATCGAGGCACACAGACAAGGTTTGAGGCCCGTGATGTAATTTATAGGAACCATAAAAAAAAATTTACAGGAACCATATGATGTATTAAACGATAGAAAAGATATTGCTTAATTTTTTTCCATGTTGTATATATGGCATATTTTACATCTTTGTTCCTCAAGGGATTCAACACTGGAATAACAAGGGTGTAAAATATGGAAGCCACTTTATCAGTTTCAAAGGAATGGCTGGACTCAGGCTGCACATACGTAAAGATTAAAGTCCCATAGAACATGAGCACCAAGGTCAGTGGGATCCACAGGTGGAAAAGGCCTTGTAACTGCCCTAGCTGAGTTCATTCTGACAACGGCTACAAAAATGAGCAGATAAGGAACAAGAATTATTAGAAGGGATGAAATCAAATCATTAGATCAATTAATTTCATGTGTGTTTGAGCAGAGCAAAGTTACTAAGGGGAGACAGTCACAGTAGAAGAGTCTGATGACATAGCCACAGAAGGATAATTTAGAAATCTTTATAGTGATAAGAAGAGAAACATATACACTATATAGATGATTGCCACCAGGATTGACACACTCTTTGTGACATGATGACTGTGTAGAACAGAGAGTTACAAATGGCCACCTAGTGATCATAAGATATTGCAGACAGAATGAATAACTCACTAATGGTGAACAAAAAAAAAAAAAAGAAATCTAGCTGTATAGCACAAAAATAATAAGAGATTTTATTTTCATCCACAACAAAATTGACTAACATTTTGGGTCTCACAGTTGTTGAATAACTAAGATCAGTGATAGCCAGGTGTCTGAGAAAAAAGTACATGGGAGTTTGTAGCTTGGAGTCTATCTTGGTGAGGATGATGATGCCCAAGTTGCCCACCACTGAAATCATGTAGATGATGAGGAACAGCCCAAACAATGGAGACTTTAGCTCCAGACGGTCTGTGATTCCCATCAGAATGAATTCATTTAGCATTGTTAGATTATGTTTTTCTGTCTTGGTCTATCAGGTAACCTATTCTGGATAGGGACATCAACATAGTCAATAGGTTTTAAGTAGTATCATCTGCTAGATATTTAGTATACAAAGGCAATATGCTAAATGAATAAGATAAATCCAAACTTTCCAATACAGATATTTGAAAGTAAACCCACCTCCCACAAATAAAGCATAGGTACTTAAAGAGAGAGAGAGAGGGAAAGGGAGAAAGGGAAATAGGGAGAGAAAGAGAAAGCTAACTTGTAATAGTTTGGGGAAAATTTGCTTCCCAAAGAACATTCATCAATGTCTGGGACATTTTGGATGTCACAACTAGGAGAAGGGTTTTCAGGTATCTAATGGAAGCTGGGATGTCACTAAACATTCTACTATATACAGGGTAACTCCCCACAAGAACAGAATTTCCAGCCCAAGATGTCCCTAGGGCAGAAGTTGAGAAACCCTGATCTATATATACTTATAGATACAGATGAACATGTAGATGAAGATGTAGATACAGATAAAGATATAGGTTTGGTTATACATGTGGGTGTACAAGGAGGTCTACGTGTATGTGTACATGTACTTATAGGCATTGTGTACATGTAGATGTATATGTATATGCATAGAGATGCACACGCTCTTGCTCTAGCACATACAGAGGTACAGGCACAGACCCAGACACACATGCACACACACAGATGGGATTCCGGCCTGGCAGAGCAGCGATTAAGAGCTTGGCTGCTGAGGAAAAAGCCGGCTTTTGAATCTACCAGCTGCTCCTTGGAGACCCTATGGGAAAGTTCTACTCTGTTTTACAGGGTCTCTACGAGTCAGAATCAAATTGATGACAATGGGTCTGCATTCTTTTTTTCTTTTTAATACACATATAGACATATGAAGCAAAAATCTAAAAAAAAATTAAAAATTTTAGATATTAAGGGATATGACTAGTTACTAAAATTTCTTTGTCATTTATTTCATGACAATCACATAATGACATTTATAAAATTATAATACATACAGAGATTTAAAAAATTTTAAAATGGAAATTCCCACTGTGTATGGAAACATTTAATATGCATTACTTCAAAACATAGAACAATAAAAGGACTTGTGCCACAGATGCTACAGACTGAAACAACATCTTTGACAGGTATTGAACACATGCATTGCCAATGAAAATCTAATAGATCCTGGTGGGGATTACCGGTCTTTATACAGGGGAATACCCAAGGTGGTAGGCATGCAGACATAGTCTCTGTTATACCTCCACTGTGGCTTATAGAGTAAGATACCTTAATCTCTTTATCCACACCTGTAAAATGACTACTTCCTTTCAGGGTTGTTGAAAAATAAATGAGGATTACATGTTTGAATGTGTTTAAGGTATGAGGACATAACTCTTAAATATGAAATATATAGTCTTTTTTTGTTTTTGAAATGATGACAGTAAATTATGTGAAAGGAATTTTCTTTATATATGCATACTTAAATAATTCTAGTATGAAATAGCTTCTATGTCAGGGTTATGATGATGAGTAGGTTGAGTAGTGCCTTATCCATGTACCTGAGCCAGCCCTTCCCTCCACCATCCTCAACTCCCTGACTAAAATTGGACCATCAGTGTGCCAGTCTTCTGGATCATGTATCTTCTACTTGACTTAAAACATTTTAATATAAGTTGATCGACTGCTACCCTAAAGGCTGGTAGTTGGAAGCCACCAGCCGCTCTGCAGTAGAAAGATGTGGCAGTCTGCTTCTGTAGAGATTTACAGCCTTGGAAACCCTTTGGGGTCACTGATGAGTCAGGATCACCTTAAAGGCAGTGTGTTTTAATATACATTTACTTAACATATGTCCTAACCTAGGAGTATCTTCCTTATAACTAACATATAATAAGTCATTTGTAACAAATCAGATATATTTTGTCATGAAAAAATTTTACAATAGTGAGAGGAAATTGAGAGAAATTGAGGTCACCGTCGTTGATTTTATAAAATGAAGTTGCATTAAAAAAGTCCATATGGATAAAGAAATCCTCTAGTCTAAACTATCGTATAGCACATAATGCATATAAACTTAAGTATATTTAAATTAAAATGTATACACATATCCCTAGTAAACCACAGATTAAAAAAAAGCAATGCCAGAGAAGGGTGAGGATGGCAGTTTAAGGTGAAAGAATGAATGGTTTGAAGTGATACTACTTACAATGAAAATAGCACTACCAGCAGCCTCTGAGCCAGGAATAATCAAGCAAATAGAAAAATACAATAGTATCATATAAAATAATAAAATGGTTACAGGGGAAATATACTGTCTCATATAAAACATTGCTGATAAAGTTGTGACCTACACCGACACAATGCCTATGTCAGAAAGCAACTACTGGTCTTTTCCCAACTAGACAAAGGAGAATGAAGAAAACTGAAGACTTAAGGAAGCAATTAGTTAAAAGAACTAATGGGCTGCTTGAATCCCAACCTCCTCTAACCTGACACCAGAAGAGCTAGATGGTACTTGGCTACCACTACTGACCACTCTGACCAGGATCACAATAGAAGGTTTGGGGCAAAATGGGTAAAAAATGTAGAACAAAATTCAAATTAAACAACAACAACAACAAAAGACCATATATACAGGTTTGAAAGAGGCTGGAGAAATCCCTGAGACTATTGCCTTAAAACAGAATTCTAACATGAAACTATAGACACTCCCAGAGGCCAGCTTTCAGCCCAATAACAGACAGGGCTGTTAAACAAAAATGTTTGTGAAGGAGGTGCCATTCAGGACAATAACTACAGGAGACCAAAGGGGCAAGAAGGCAGGGAGAGACAGGGAAGCCCGCCTAACAGAAACAGGTAAGCCAGTAAGGAAATGAGGAGAGCACTGTCACATTTTGTGTAAGAATCTTTGATTGGAAAGTTAATTTCCTATGTAAACTTTCACCTAAAGCACAATAAAATGTTATTTATTTTTATTTCTTAAAGAAAATACTGAATTCAGTATCAGTAGATATTACAATTACAAAATCAACTATCTTTAATGAATGCAATAAAACCAATATAAATCTGGTTTAGTTGCAATGACGGAAGGGTGAAAAAAAAAAGTTCTTGTATTAGTAAGCACTGCTTTTCCTATAAGGTAAGGGAAGATAAGAGGACTTCCTCTCAATAGCTCTGGAGTTCCATGGAAAGCACCAAGTTATTTTCCATAGTTTATGATGTTTTTTGAGTATCTACTTCTCATTATATAAAGCTATATTCTTTGAGAAAATTATATCTTTGGTAAAGTCCACTGGAAATTGAAGAATATGGTATACAGTATACTACCATCATCAAACTGGCTATTTAAAAGTTTCCTAGACTCTAAAAATTGCTTTTCATATCTCAACAAAAGGTATGAGATGGAAATGTATTAGTTCCTCATCAAGAGATTAGCAAAAATGCACATTGGCACAGTTATTTAAATATATATTAAATATTAAATTACACTTGAGAGGGACATAGAAGAGCCTAGACTCACTATATAATGAAGTATTTTGAAGGACATCGCCATCGGAGACTGAATACCTGCAGCTTCATAATTCTGCTGTGCCAATTTTTAATACTGTATATGCTTCCTTTACTTTCTGTTTTAGCTCTATTATTCACATAGGTAGACCACCTGAGTGGAGCAAACAGTTAAGCACTCAGCTATAAACTGAAATGTTGGGGGATAAAGTCCACTCAGAGATGCCTTGGAAGAAAGGAAGATCTAGTTTTGAAATGTTGCAACTGTTGAAAAACCTATGGAGCACAATTCTCTGATACACGTGGGGTAATTATGAGGCAAAATTGACTCCAGAACTTTTTTTTTCTCTTTGTTTCTTTTTTATTCATATAATTATTTATATAATGTAAAGCATTATTTAGCCATTTAATGATAATATTTCATAGATGCTTATGAGCATTTAGCTCCTGAAACAAAGTGTGAATATTTTGGGAAAAAAAGCATGACAGTAAAATGTAGAGAGATTCTAGTCTCAGGCACTACTGAAATGTAGAATACACACAGAACTGACTCAGAAATTCTAATATTTTGCAATGAATTTGCCATTGAATAGCAGTGGGACCTTGCAAGTGTCACTGAAACATTCTGGATATTGCTAAAATATAGAAATAGTCCATCTTTTTACCTGTAATGAAGTCTCTGTCTTCACTCCCCCATGTGTTTCTTAACATGGCAGAGTGAGACGAATTTATGGAATTTTTTTCACCCATGGAGATGCTCCTTGAGGAGACGACAAGCAATTTGTTGATTGTTCCTGAACCATTTGAACGCTTAAAATATCTAGAGGTTGTTTATTAATTGTTCAGGACAATTTTTATTCACCAGTAAGCAACTTTTCAACCATACAGTGTGTATACATGTCTGTATTTATCTATTTTATACAGTCTTGCATTTTGCTCTTTACTAACTTTCCATTTTTGCCACACAGGGATCTGGATTAAAATACTGTATCTATAAAACAGAACTGTCAATACTCCCTGCTTCTAAAGGGGCCTCTTCAAATGGATGACAGAGTGAAGATGTGCTTAAACGCTTTCTTATTGCATTATTTAAAAGACTTAAATGGAACAAAAGTAATGCATTGTGCGTGTGTGAGGTATCAAGTCATAGTTTACTGTTGTATTTGTTGCTGTTACTGTTAGTGTTCAGGATGTTTTTGTTTGTTGGTTGGTTTTGTTTTTGACATCAGAAACAGAAATGTTACCCTTGCTTCTCATTTCGTGGTCAATGACCATCATCAGTTTGCTTAGATTTTTGCTCATTTGTTTTATTTTCCTTTATTACATTTCAATATTTTATGTTTTTCCATTCTGTCCAATTCTCATCCCAAAACATCTTTCTCACCTTCATACAGATCTGGCTGTGCCTCACATATGCTCTACCGTATCAATATAAGCTTGTGTCTTAGGCTGAGCTCTGTAGAGAGGCAAAACCGGTAAAGGGTATAAATGTATATATAGAGAGAATTATATCAAGGGAATGGCTCACATGCCTGTAGAGGCTGGAATGTCCCAAGTCCATGGGTCAGGATAGAAGCTTCTCCTGATTTATGCAGCTACAGGGGCTGGCTCACCCAACATCTGCAGGTCAGATAGCAGGGCTCTTGCTCAGCAGCTGAAGATTGAAGAATCCCAAGATCGAGAGGCAAAACTGCAGGCAAGCTGCTCATTCAATTCCCAAGAACCAGCAGCCAGGGGAACAGGAGCCTGCTGCAGGATTCAAAGTGACAAAAAGCCTTGCTAGAATGTCTACTTATATTCCATGCAGGCCACGCACATCAACAGATTGGCTATTCGCAGTAGATCCCATCGTGGAGATGATCATAACATCATAGGACTGTCATGCCACTAAGAATCATGACCCAGCCAAGTTGACACACAACCTTAACTTTCACACCTTGTAACCTGTGATATTTTATGTGTACTGTTTTATTTTGAATACATATCTATCACACTATATCTTACTGGGGCATTTTGGCATTTTAAATATTCATGATGTATCTATTTATGCTTTTTTTTGCTAATTTGTGATATATATACATTCGTGATATATATATCACAAATATCACAAAAATATGTGTATATATATACATTTTTTTTTCCCCCAATGTTTAAACACTCACTACTAAATGAAAGTTTGGCAGTTTAAACCCACAAGCCATTATGGGGAGAAAAGACCTGGCCTTCTGCACCCATAAAGATTACAGCCTAGGCCACCCTTGGGGCATTTCTATCCTGTCTTATAAGTTGCTATAAGTCTCAATCGACTGGAAGACACATAAGAAAACAAAAATTCTTTACTGGTAGATATTTTGTTGTCTTCAGCAGAACATTGTCTGACATTCTTGCTTTGGACGTGTCATCAGGAAATACCAGTTTCTGGAGTTGGACATTATATTTGGTGAATTAGAGGACCACCTGGAATGAGGGAAGCCCTTCATGAGATGGAATAACACTGTGGCTACAACAATGGATGCAAACATACCAAAGATTGTGAGGATAGCACAGGGCCGGGCAATGTTTTGTTCTGTTTTCCATAAGGTCACCATATGTTGTATTCAAATCAATGGCAGAGAACAACAACATTTTGAGATGGACTTCATTCATGTCAGATGACTCTGTTGAGGTTCCGCCTCGCTGTTGTGTGCATCAGTAATTTGTTTCTTTTACTGCTGAGTATTATCTCATGTATGGATTTAGTACAATTTGCTTAAAAAAATGTACCCATAGAAGGACATTTTAGGTTGTTACCAGTTTTTACCTGTTACAAATAATGTTTCTGTAAACATTTTTTTTTCTTTGTTTTTTTAATTGTGATTCAGGTGAAAGTTTACAGAGAGAACTAGTTTTTCATTAAACGGTTAATTCTCAAATTGTTTTGTGACTTTGGTTGACAACACTGCAACGTGTCAGCACTTTTCTTCACCCTAGGTTCTCTGTTTCCATTTGTCCAGTTTTCCCGTCCCTTCCTGTCTTCTCATCTTTGATTTTGGGCTAGTGTGCCTGTTAGTCTTAAATACATGATTGAACTATGAATTACATCCCTCAAGTGGGCCATTCTGGCCTTCGGAGACCTGTTGAAGCTTTGGCTGAAGGACGAACCTCAGGAGTGACTCTAGTGCTATGTTAAAAGGGTGTCCAGGGGCCATACTCAGGGTGTTTCTCCAGTCTCTGTCAGACCAGCAAGCGTGGTGTTTTTGTGCGTGTGTGTGAATTTGAATTTTATTCTACATTTTTCTCCTAATCTCTCTGAGACCTTCTATTGTGATGCCTGTCAGATAGTTGATGGTGTGAACCGGGTACTTTCTGGTATTTCTCAGCTCAGTCTGGTGGAGATCGTACTAATTGAGTTCCTTTAGTCCTTTGGACTAATCTTTTCCTTGTGTCTTTGGTCTTCTTCATTCTCCATTGCTCCAGTCAGGATGGGTTCAGTAAATGTATCTTAGATTTTCACTCTCATGTTTTTAAGACCCTAGTCTCTACTCACTACAGTTAAATGTAAAACATTCTCTTTATAGACTGTCATGTCAATTGAGCTACATGTCCCCTGAGATCATGGTTTTCTGCCCTCAGCAGAGTAGTTCAGTCTCTCAGGGCATTTGGATGTCTGAGAAGCTTCTATGGCTTTCGCCTTGTCAAGTGGTGAGGACTTCCCCAGTATTGTGTACTGTCTTACACTTCACCAAAGTTGCCACTTGTCTACTAACTTGTGTAAGGGTTCTTGTATGACCATAGGTTTCATTTCTCTGGGGTAAATATCTAAGTGTGAGTAGTTTGAATTTTGACAAATTCCAATTTATTGATTTGTACTTTTTGGCACCATATTTGCATGTAACAATAATTCAGGAGATTTTCTTGTTGAGTGGTACTCATTTTATTCAGTAGACCACAATTTATTTATTAATTCTCAAGTAGATGAGCAATTGGATTGATTCCAGTTTTTGACTATTACAAATAAAGTTGCAATGCACATTTGAACACACGTCTTCATAAGGAAAAATACTGTCATGTCTCTGGTTAGATATATATGAACAGAATGGCTAAATTTCATGGCAGAACTATGGTTAGCCTTCTAAGACCCTAATCTTTAAAACAAATTATTTTTTAAAGTATTTATGTCATTTTAATTACTCACTAGCAGTTTATGAATGGTCTAGTTCCTCCACATATTTACCGACTACCTGGCATTCTAATAGGTGTAAAGAGGTACATCATTGTGTTTTAACTTGAAATTTATTAATTGAGAATAATGCTGAGCATTTTTGTATGCTTACTTGCCAGCTGCATATTTTCTTTGGATAAGTTGTTTGTTTATTTTTATGACTATTTTTGTAGACTGCTTCTTTACTTTTTTTTTTTTCAGTTTTGAGAACTCTGTATTTGTTATAGAACAGCTCACTTATTAGATGTATTATTGGAAAATATTTTCTCCCAAAATACAACTTGTTTTTATACAAGCATCTTTTGAAAAGCAGAAGTTTTAAAATTTGATGTGGTCAAACTTTTCACGTATTTTGCTTTTCACATTTGTCTTAGACGTCTGTGCTGGTGTAACAGAAATACCACAAGTGGATGCCTCTAACACGCAGAAGTTTATTTCTCACCCTTTACCCTTTGGCTTCAAGTGAATTCCGGGTCATCTCACAGTTTAGGAAGCTAGAAATTCAAATTCGGGATGCCAGCTCCAGGGGAAGGTTTTCTTTCTCTGTTGACTCTGGGGGAAGGTCCTTGTCATCAATGTTCCCCTGATCTAAGGACTTCTCAGCCTGGACCCTGGGTCCAAAGGACGTGCTCCATTAGTGGAGGTTTTTTCTTGGTGACATGAGGTCCTACTCCTTTCTGCTCCTTTTACTCTTTTGTATCTTAAAAGAGATTCACTCAAAATACATCCTAATCCTCTAGATTGAGTCCTTTCTCATTAACATAGCTGTCTCTCGCACTGCCTCGTTAACATCGTAGAGGTTAGGATTTACAACACATACCATAATCATATCAGATCACAAAATGTTGGACAAGGACGCTATACTGGGAATCCTGGCCAAGCCAAGTTGAATCATATTTTGGGTGGACACAATTCAATCCATTACCAGTGTTTTATCTAAGAAATCTCCAAATGTATTTATATAGTAAATGCAAACCCATTTAAAATTAAAACAGGCATTTTTTTAAATTGACCATTAACCTGAAAGCAAATTCACAAATGCTACGTTAACTTTTTAATATACAGCTCTATTGTAGACTCTATTAGATTTTATTCACAAAAAAAAAATCATGTCATTTAGCAATAAAAAGAGTTTTGCCTCTTCCTTTCCAATCTGAATGCTTTCTATTTATTTATTTATTGCCTTATTGTGTTTTCTAGAACATCTGCTAAAATGACTGATAGATTTGGTAAGGCTAGATTTACATGTTGTGCTCCTGGTCTTTCTGAGAATTTATTCAGTCTTTCTTACCCTGTGTGATGGTAGCTGTTGGTTAATCATGGGTGCCCTCTATCAGTTTGAGGAAATTCCATGTTAATATTGTTACTATTTGTGGTTAGGTGCCCATTGAGTCATTTCTAATTCATAGCAGCCCTGTGTACAACACAATGAAACACTGCCCAGTACTGCACTATTCTCTTAATCATTGTTATGCTTGAGCCCATCCTTGGAGCCACTGTATCAGTCCATGTCTTGATGGTCTTCATTTTTTTTTTTTTGCAGAACCCCGACTTTGTTGTTGTTGTTAAGTGCCTTTGAGTTGGTTCTGACTCATAGCGACCCTATGTACAACAGAAAAAAACACCTCCTGGTCTTGCACCATCCTCACAACAGTTGTTATGCTTGAGCCCATTGTTGTAGCCACTGTGTCAATCCACCTCATTGAGGGCCTTCCATTTTTTTCATTGACACTCTAGTTTACCAAGCATGATGCCCATCTCCAGGGACTGATCCTTCCTGAAAACATGCCCAAGGTATATTAGATGAAGCTTCACCATGTTTGCTTGCAAGGAGCCTTCTGGTTGTACTTCCTCAAGACAGATTTTTTGTTCTTGTGGTAGTCCAAGGTATATTCAATATTCTCCCCCAACACCACAATTCAAAGCAATCAAAGACATTGATTTGTCTTTGGTTTTCCTTATTTATTTTCTAGCTTTCACATGTATATGAGCTGATTGAAAACAGAATGGATTAGGCCAGGCACACCTTAGTACTTAGTGTGACATCTTTGCTTTTC
The DNA here is from genome assembly GCF_024166365.1 of Elephas maximus indicus. NCBI lineage: Eukaryota > Metazoa > Chordata > Mammalia > Proboscidea > Elephantidae > Elephas > Elephas maximus. The sequence continues at coordinate 78,318,532 of NC_064838.1, read as the reverse complement.
AACACTTTAAAGAGACCTTTTGCCTCCGTTTTGCTCAATGCAAAGTGTCCTTTGATTTCTTGACTGTTGCTTCCATTGGTGTTGATTGTGAACCCAAGTAAAATGAAATCCTTGACAAATTCAATTTTTTTTTTCTGTTTATCATGATGTTGCTTATTGGTCCAGTTATGAGGATTTTTGTTTTCTTTATGTTGAAGTTTAATTCATATTGAAGGCTGTGGTCTTTGGTCTCCATCAAGAAGGGTTTCGTGTCCTCTTCACTTTCAGCAAGCAAGACGGTGCCATCTGCATAATTCACATTGTTAATGTGTCTTCCTTCCATCCTAATGCCCTGTTCTTCTTCATGTAATCCAGCCTCTTGGATTATTTGCTCACCATATAGATTGAAAAAGTATGGTGAAAGGATACAACCTTGAAACACACTTTTCCTCACTTTAAACCATTCAGTATAACCTTTTTCTGTTCCAACTACTGCCTTTTGGTCTAAGTACATGTTTCTTATGAGCACAATTAAGTGTTCTGGAATTTTTTATTTGTCTCAATGTTATTCATTTTTTGTTATGATCCACACAGTCCAATGCCTTTGTGTCATCACTAATACACAGGTAAATGTCTTTCTGTTACTCCCTGCTTTCATGGATAATCCATCTTATATAAGCAATGACATTCCTCATCCCATGTTCTCTTCTGAAGCCAGATTGAAAATCTGGCAATTCTTGTTGATACACTGCTGCAACCACTTTTGAATGATCTTCAGCAAAATTTTATTTGTGTGTGATATTAACGATTCTGTTAGATAATTTCCATAATCTGTTGGATTACATTTAATGTTAATTTGGTTAAAATTCTATCACAATATTGGGACTTTGAAAATTCTTTTCTACATCTGTCTATGTTACTTTGTTTGCATTTCTAATAAGTGTTAATGGTGAATGTCATTACCCGGTTTTTAAAAACAAACCATGCATTCTTAGAGCACACCTAATTTGGTTTACATGTTTCAAGACACAATTTCTTTAAATTTTTTAAATGTTTTTCACATACGTGCTCTGTTGTTTCCTCTTTTTTAATGCTTTTGTCTACTTTGATATCAGAGTAAAGTTATCCTGATATTGAAAATGGAAATATATCCTCCTCTTCAGTTTTCTGGAAAAATTTGTGGAGAACTAAACATATAATAGAATTTCCCAATCAAGCCATTTGGACTTGATTGGGAATGGAATTACCATTTTGATATTCCTTTTATCAGTGTTTTTTTTTTCTTAAGTGTTTTCCAGTCTCTATATACTTTTTTTTTTTTTTAATATACATGGAAACATCATACCCTTCCTTGTACGGCCCTGACCTAAAACCCAGATTGATTTTTTTTTTTTTAAGTAGGAAACATTAGTGTATCTAGAATTTATTTTTTCTTATTACAATTTTTTTGAGTATTAAAAGAATAAAAATAAGAAAATATGCATGGAAAATTTGGAAGGAATATGGAGCAACGATGTCCAGAAATCATAACAAATATGTAAAATGCTAAATATCACAGCTCACTCACTACAAAATGCACCATAATCCAAATTTGGGATTATCTTTTTTTGCTTCTTCCAAGTAGAAGAATCAAAACAATGAATTCAAACTATAGTTCTGATCAAAATATACTGCACACTCATATCAACCAAATTTGAGAAAATTCTGCCAAGCAAAAATAAGGTAAGAAACCTAACTCATCATACAAATAGACCTCTAATGCAAGGATACACAAACAATTAGATAAAGACTTCTAAAGAAGAGTAATTATTGTTTTCTAGAGAGATAAAGATAATGATCTATGAGACAAAAGTATGCAATTAGGGACTAATATCAATCCAGCAGAGAAAAAGAAGAAAAAACCTGGAAACTTCCATGGTGGATATAAAAAAATTTATCTTAACCAGTATATCCACTTTTTTTTTTAGTATATCAACTGATAAAGAAAAAAATGGGTTGATCTAGGCAAACCAGACACCTACTTTATCCAGGTGAATATAATACCTTTATTTTGTTACTGCTTACATTACTATTTAAAATAATAACAAAGTAAACAGCCTGTAATGGATCATGTATGAAAGCAAAGACACTGATGATGAAAGTGAGGGATTTCAAGGTTTAGAAAGTGGACATTTGAGCAAATTCGGAAGACTGAGTACTTCAACTCATTCCACAGCGCTGAGCCTTCTTGCAATTAGGATTGGTCACCTGGGGCAGATGATGAGCACTAAAACAGAAGGTGTGTTCATGCACACATACACACACACACAAACACTTGTTTGTGTCTATCACAACGTCCCTATTCCAATCAGCATATTAACTCTTCTTTTTTTTATTTTAATCTATCACACCCTAACACATTCTAATATACTGCACAATGTCTTCATTATTATACTTATAATGCATCTCTCCTGCAAAAGGAAGGCATCATTTTCTGTTGTCTAATTTATTAATTTATTTATAGCTTTTGTTAGACTGGAAACCTTGGTGGTGTAGTGGATAAGAGCTATGGCTCCTAGCCAAAAGGTTACCAGTTTGAATCCACCAGGTACTGCTTGGAAATTCCATGGGGCAGTTGTACTCTGTCCCATAGTGCTACTGAGTCAGAATCAACCCGATGGCAATGGGTTTGGTTTTTCATTGGTTTTCTTTTTAGACTAACTGGTAGAAGGCAATATAGAAATATATGCTGAATTTTTTTGAGCTTTGGTGCTGCTATCTCCTCCAGAGGCACACAGAAAAAAGTTTACATCCTATAATGTAATTTATGTTAGTCATATGGTATAGTGAACTTAGAGAAAATATATTGCATAGTTGTCCCAAAATCCTATGTCTTTATTCCTCAGACTATAGATCAAGGGATTCAACACGGGCAGAACTAGACTGTAAAATATGGAAGCCACTTTATCAGTGTCAAGGGAATGACTGGTCTTAGGTTGGTGGTGCATAAAGATCAAAGTCCCATAGAACATACTGCCACTGTCAGGTGGGACCCACAAGTGGATAAAGCCTTGTGACTGCCCTCAGCTGAGTTCATCCTGAAAATGGCTACAGTACTGAGCAGGTAAGAAACATATTAGGAGGGATGAAATCAAATCAAAAGATTTGCTAAGATGAGAGTGATCAATTCCATTTCAGGAGTATTTGGATAAAGCAAGGATAATAAGGGGATGTTGTCACAGTAAAAATGACTAATGACTTTGTAGTTTTTACCGGGTTCTCAGGTATTGCTTGGTGTGGCCATGGACACATGAAAGGGGTGAAGGTGAAAGCAGAAGCCTTATTTGGTTGGCCAAGCAAAGGAGTACACTGGGACTCATGTTGCCAAACAATAGCTGAAAAAAATTTATTAGGGCAAATATTGAGGATGGGCCCTGGCGGGAAGAAGCAAGATCATTGATTGGTCTGGCCCAAAGGGGCATTTCTGGTGTGTTTTTTTATCCGCCCTTACTCAGTCCAAAAGGAGAGTCTCTCAAACCAGATTTTAGGCTTGGACCCTTCGTTCTGAAAGTCTTCCACCATTCTTGGGCCATTAAAGTTTGGTTCTGTCCAGAGGGAGGAAAGTTCTGGGTTCAACCAGAGAACGGGTTGATGGTGCTGCTCATGTCAGGTGGGTGAGGTCTGGTCTTAACTTCTTCTGTGGTATGTGACCTCAGCTTCTCATTTTTTTTTTTTTTTTTACTTTGGGCAGGAAGATGGCCAATTCCCTAACAATTATCTGGAGAAACCAGTTAGAAAGGGAGGTGGTTCATGCTATCCTACTTACAAAGAGGTTGGGGGTTGGTAATGGTGTCCAGAGGCTGTTGGCCTCATAGGCACCAAAGATAAATTAAAAATCTTTATGGTGACTAGAAGAGGAACAAATGTGCTGTAGAGATAGGGAATTGCCACCAGCACCCAACACATCCTTTGCAATATGATGACTGTGTATAGCAGAGGGCTACAGATGGCCACATAGGGGTCTTAGGACATTGCTGACAGAATGAAATCTTCACTAGTTATGAACATAATAAAGCTAGATAGCTGTGTGGCACAAAATAATAGGAGATTGTGTTTTCTCCCACAACAAAATTTACTAATGTTTTGGGTCCCCAGCCTTTGAGATCAGTGATGGCCAGGTTTCTGAAAAAAAAGTACATGGACATTTGTAGATTAGAACTTGATTGGTGAGGATAATTGTGCCCAACTTTCCCAACACTGAGATCATATAGGTAATGAGGAATAGCCCAAACCCAGAGAGGTCTGTAATTCCCATCAGAATGAATTCATTCAGCACTGTTAGATTGTGTTTGTCCATCTAGGTCTTTCAGGAAACCTATTCTGGATAGAGACATCAGCATAGTCAATAGTTTTTACGTAGTATCATCTGTTAGATATTTAGTACACAAAGCTAGTATGAAAAATATAAATTCTAACTTTTCTTTTTAGGGTATTTGAATGTATACCCACCTCCTACAATTTTTGCACACACATATACATACGTGATATATTAATAGATGAAACAAAAATGAATAAACAGTTAAACGTTCAGGTGTTAGGTACATGGATATTTATTGTTGTTGTTGTTAGCTGCAGTTGAGTCAGTTCCAACCCATAGCTACCCTATGCACAACAGAATGGAACACTGCCTGGTCCTGCACCATCCTCACAGTTGTTGCTATGCTTGAACCCATTTTTGAGGTCACTGTGTCAGTTCATCCTGTTGAGGGTCTTCCTGTTTTTCTCTGAACCTCTACTTTACAAATCGTGGTGACTGATCCCTCCTGATAACAGGTCCAAATTATGTGAGACATAGTGTCTCCATCCTTGCTTCTAAGGTACATTCTGGTTATACTTCTTCCAAGACAGATCTGTTCGTTTTTTTGGCAGTCCATGATATGTTCAGTCTTCTTCTCCAAAACCTCAATGCAAAGGCATCAATTCTTCTCCAGTCTTCCTTGTTCATTGTCCAGCTTTGGCATGCATATGATGCAATTGAAAACACCATGATTTGGTTCAGACAGACATTAGTCTTCAAGGTGATATCATTGCTTTTCAGCTGTAAAGAGGCCTTTTGCAGCCAATTTGCCCAATGCAAATGTCTTTTGATTTCTTGACTGCTGTTTCCATGGCTGTTGATTTGGATCCAATAAAATGAAATCTTTGATAATCTCAATTTTTTCTCCATTTATCGTGGTGTTGCTTGTCAGTCTACTTGTGAGGATTTTTGTTTTCTTTATGTTGAGGTGTAATCTATACCGAATACTATGGTCTTTGATCTTCATCAGTAAGTGCTTCAAGTCCTCTTCACTTTCAGCAAGGAAGGTTGTATCATCTGCATGTTGCAAGTTGTTCATAAGTCTTCCTCCAATCCTGATGCCCCATTCTTCTTCATATAGTCCAGATTCTCAGATTTTTTGCTCAGCATACAGATTGAATAGTTATCATGAAAGGATATAACACTGATGCTCTTTTCCTGACTTTAAACCACGCAGTATTCCTTTGTACTGTTCAAACGACTGCCTCTTGATCCTTGCACAGATCCCTCATGAGCACAATTAAGCGTTCTGGAATTGCCATTCTCCGCAATGTTATCCATAATTTGGTATGATCCACACAGTCGAATGCCTTAGCATAGTCAATAAAACACATGTTGACATCTTTCTGGTATTCTCTGCTTTCAGCCAGGATCCATCTAACATCAGGAATATCTCTGGGTCCTCATCCTCTTCTAAATCTGGCTTGGATTTCTGGCAGTTCCTTGTCTAAGATACTGCTGCAGCTGTTTTTGAATGATCTTCAGCAAAATTTTGCTTGCAAGTGATATTAATGATATTATTGGATAATTTCTGCTTTCAGTTGGATCGCCTTTCTTGGGAATAGCCATAAATAAGGATCTCTTCCAGTTGGTTGGCCAGGAAGCTGTCTTCCAAATTTCTTGGCATGGATGAGTGAGTACTTCCAGCACTGCATCCATTTGGTATTTGTTTCGTCAATTCCTGAAGCCTTGTCTTTCATCAGCGCTTTCAGTAAAGCTTGGACTCCTTCGTTCAGCACCATCGGAACCTGATCAGATGTTACCTCCTGAAATGGTTGAACGTTGACCAATTCTTTTGGTATAGTGACTATGTGTGTTCCTTACATCTTTTTTTGATGCCTCCTCGTCATATAATATTTTTCCTGTAGAGCTTTAGTATTGCAACTTGAGGCTTGAATTTTTTCTTCGGTTCTTTCAGCTTGAGAAATGCTGAGCATGTTCTTTCCTTTTGGATTTCCATTTCTAGGTCTTTGCACATGCCATCATAATACTGTACTTTGTCTTCTCCAGCTACCCACTGAAGTCTTCTGTTCAGCTCTCCTGCTTCATCATTTCTTCCTTTTGCTTTAGTTACTCAACATTCAATAGCAAGTTTCAGAGTCTCATCTATTTAGGTCTTTTCTTTCTCTCCTGTCTTTTTAGTGTCCGCTTGTTTTCTTTATTTATGATGCCCTTGGTGTCATTCCACAACTCGCCTGGCCTTAGGTAATTTGTACTGAAGGTGTCAAATCTATTCTTGCTATGGTCTCTGAATTCAGGTGGGATATACTCAAAGTCACACTTTGGCCTTGTTCTGACTGATGATATTGAGCTTTTTTTGTCATTGCTTTCCACAAATGCAGTAGATTTGGTTTCTGTGCATTCCATCTGGTGACATCCATGTGTATAGTTGCCATTTATGTTGGTGAAAAATGTTACTTTCAATGAAGAAGTCATTGGGCTTGCAAAATTCTTGCATGTGATCTCTGGCATTGTTTCAATCACCAAGGCCATATTTTCCAACTACCATTCCTTCTTCTTTGTTTCTAACTTTTACATTCCAATCACCAGTAATTATCAGTGCATCCTGATTGCAAGTTTGATCAATTTCATACTGCAGAAGTTAGTAAAAATCTTCAATTTTACATCTTTGGCCTTAGTGGTTGATTCACAAATTTGAATAATAGTTGTATTAACTGTTTTTCCTTATAGGCAGATGGATAGTATCCTATCACTGACAGAGTTGTAGTGCAGGATGGATCTGGAATTGTTCTCTTTGGAGGTGAATACAAGGCCATTCCTCTTCAAGCTGTCATTCCTGGCATAGTAGACCATATGATTGTCTGATCCAAAATAGCCAATACCAGTCCAAATCAGCTCACTAATGCTTAGGATATTGATGCTTATGTGTTCCATTTCATTTTTTGATTTACTTTCAATTTCCCTGGTGGTTTTTTATAGGGTCGCTATGAGTCAGAATCAACTTGACAGCAATGGTTTAACGGTTTTAATTTCCCTGGGTTCATACTTCATACATTCCACATTCCTATTATTGATGGATGCTTGCAGCTGTTTCTTCAATTTTTTCAGCACTGACACACCAGCAAATGAAGGTCCTAAAAGCTTGACTCCATCCATGTCATTAAGGTTGACTCTACTTTGGGGAGTCATCTTTTCCCAGCCGTATTTTGTGTGCCTTCTGACCTGAGGGGCTCATCTTCCAGCACTATATCAGACAAAGTTCCACGGCTATTCATAAGGTTTTCACTGGCTAATTCTTTTCAGAAGTAGACCACTGGTTCCTTCTTCCTAGCCTATCTTGGTCTGGAAACTCAGCTGAAACCTGTCTGCCATGGATAACCCTGTTGGTATTTGAATACCAGTGGTGTACCTCCCAGCATCACAGCAACACATAAGACCCCACAGTATGATAAGTTGTACTCTTCTTAAAATTTATGTCTTTTTTGTATACCTAAAAAAAATACATGGATGCATTTTGAACCCTCTACTTCAAAACATTGTCTTATGAATACTCATGATTATAGATGGTCCAGGATGGAACAGTCAACATAATAGACAGATTTTGGATAGGTATTGTCACGAATTGAATTGTTTCCCCTCAAAATATCTGTCAACTGGGCTAGGTCGTGATTCCCAGTATTGTATGATTGTTTACCATTTTATCATCTGGTGTGATTTCTCTGTATTGTAAATCCTATCGCTATTATGTAATAAGTTGAATTAAAAAAAAAAGATTTATTAGCAGCAGTTACAGTGATGAGTTCTACAAAATTAGTGTCTTAAGCCAATCTCTTTTGAAATATAAAAGACAGAAGTGAGCACCAACATGAAAGCAGCCCCAGGAGCAGAGCAAGTCCTTTGGACCTGGGGTTCCTGGGCTGAGATGCTCCCCGACCAAGGGAAGACTGAGGACAAAGACGTTTCTCCAGAGCCGACAGAGAGAGAAAGTCTTCCCCTGAAGCTGGTGCCCTGAATTTGGACTTCTAACCTACTGGACTGTGAGAGAATATACTTCTCTTTGTTAAAGCCATTGGCTTGTCATATTTCTGTTATAGCAGCACTAAAGAACCAAGCTAGATATGTAATTTGACGCGTACATGTAGATATATAGATAGATGGACAGAGATAATTGATCACAATGTGGTTTATTTCTCTTTATACATGAAAACATCCCTAAAGCTATGTTTATATAGATAAAGCCTCTGCTATACCTCCATTTGTAATGTATACAAAGTGGTACTTTGGACAAATAACATAAATTAAATGAATCTGTTTATTCCCACCTAAAAAATCATATTCCAACACTTTGTGGCAGCGTTATTAGGAAGTGTAATGAGAAGTAGATGCTTGAATGTATTCATGATACATAAAAATAACAGTAGTGTGTCCCTAATATTATTTGTCTGCCTGCCTAAGTACCTACCTACCTATCTACATGTCTGTCTGTCTGTGTCTCTCTCTCTCCGTCTGTGTATCTATCTATCATGTATTTGTGTAACATCACCATCATCTATCTTTTTTTGCACGTTGAGAGTAATTACTTAAAATGATTTTTTTGCTCTTGTTAATTGTTTTCATCTTCAATGTATTTATAGGTAAATTCTTCCAGTCTTGATTTAAGTTTTTTGTCACCATTTTCATGATGAATAGCTTCATTATGCCGCTATCCTTGTAACTGACCCAGCTCCACATTCTGTAACACCATTTCTATGACTAAAGTGTCCAAAAGTGCCATTCCCTAGATTACTTTCTTTGTTGGCCTACTTAAAATATTTTTACCTCCAACTGGAACAAATCAGATACATATATATATTTTTGTCTTATGCAGAAACTTATAATATATGAAGAAATCTGAACAAATAGTGAAACGTTGATCTCATAAACACTCCCTTGTTAAAAAATATCCTCTAGTTTTAAGAAAAAAAAAAGTTTAAAATATCACTATTTGACATAATAGCACAGGAGAAAGGGAAAACATGCTGATGATGACATATATGTAAATTAATGGAAGTTATTAAAATCTGCCTGAACATGAAGCATCTTCCATTAAACATTGGAACTCCTATGCGACAGGAAATTTCACAGATCAATTTAAGTACAATTTTTAAAAACTGCATCTGAATATACCACAGATATTTTAAAAATACAATAGGCCTACAATTCGCCTATCATCCATCTGTCTGTCTGTCTGTCTATCTATATCTATCATCTATCTATCTATCTATCTATCTGTCTGTCTGTCTGTCTGTCTGTCTGTCTGTCTGTCTGTCTGTCTATCTATCTATCGATCTATCATCTATCATCTCTGTCTGTCTGTCTATCTATCTATCTATCATCTCTCTCTCATCTGTCTATCTGGCATATGTCTATTCCTGAACGCTATGAGCAGTCTCTGAGTAAACTGTTAGCACACAAATGCAGAAATTAAATTTCATAGCATTAATGAGAAAAGTGAATACATGAAGTCCGCATTCATCTCATATAAAACATATCAGAAATAATGGTGGAAAGCAGACAGAAGTGAATAAAAACTAGGGCCTTGAAAATGTCACTAAAACACCCTCAATATTAGTAAAACATGGTATTGCATAAAAATTGTTACCTTTTACCTATATTGAATCTGTTCGACACCCCATGTGATTCTTAGCATAGCATAGTGGGAGTAACTATAGCTTTCTCTCAGTGTTCAAGGCTCTCCCTGAGGAGATACCAAGCAATGTGTTATGTCTAAAGTACTTGAAAACTTAACATATTTAATATGTCTGTTAATTTTCTTAAAAAGAAATTGTATTCACCAGTGATTAAGCTTCTTTTAGGTAAATTCATTCTTTTATTCTCAGTTAACTTTCAATTTTTCCCACCCAGGAATCTGGATAAAATATTTTACCTTTAGGACAGGCCACTTAATATTCCCCCATTTCCATAATGTTGTCATATGGAGTAAAATTAGTAAATTTCATATTTTTACATGCTGTTTCTTTGTGGTTTTTTTCTATGTTTTCACTTTTTTATTATTATTATGCTTTAGGTGAAAGTTTACGCTTAAGTTGGTTTCCCATACAAAATTTATACACATATTGTTATGTGACCCTAGTTGGTATAAATATTACGTGAATGCACACTCCCCCTTTCCACCCCAGATTTCCCATGTCCGTTCCACCATCTCTTATCCCTTTCTGCCTTCTCTTCTCGCCTCTGGACAGGAGCTGCCCATTTAGTCTCATGTATTTACATGAACTAAGAAGCACACTCTTTACGAGTATTGTTTTATGTTTTAGTCCAGTCTGATCTGTCTGAAATGTTGGCTTCAGGAATAGTTTTAGTTCTGGGTTAACAGCGAGCTTGGGGCCATGTCTTCTGGGGTTCCTCTACTCTCAGTCAGACCATTAAGTCTGGTCTTTTTTCATGAATTTGAGTTCTGCACCTCATTTTTCTTCTACCCCGTCAGAAATTCTCTGCTGCGTTCCCCACCAGGGCGGTCTTTCGCAGTACCTGGACACCGTCTAGCTCTTCTGGTCTCAGGCTGATGGAGTCTGTGCTTTATGTGGCCCATTTTGTCTCTTGGGCTAATATTTTCCTTGTGTCTTTGGTGTTCTTCATTCTCCTTTGCTCCAAGTTTTTTGGGAACAACTGATGCATCTTCAGTGGACGTTTGTAAGTTTTTAAGACCCCAGATGCCGCTCACCAAAGTGGGATGCAGGACATTTTCTTAATAATCTTTGTTATGCCAGTTGACTTAGATGTCCCCCTAAACCACGGTCCTCAGACGCCCACCCCTGCTATTCTGTCCCTTTAAGTGTTTGCTTGTGTTCAGGAAACTTCTTAGCTTTTGGTTTAGTCCAGTTGTGTTGACTTCCCCTGTATTTTGTGTTGCCTTCCCTTCACCTAAGATAATTCTTATCTACTACATATTTAGTGAATTCCCCTGTCCCTCCCCCCACACCTTTGTAACCATCAAAGAATGTTTTCTTCTGTGTTTAAACCTTGAGTTCTTATAAAAGTGGTCTCACACAAAATTTGTCCTTTTACAACTGATTAATTTCACTCAGTATAATGCCTTCCAGATTCATCCATGTCGTAAGATGTTTTGAAGATTCATCATTGTTCTTTATTTTTGTGTATTCCATTGTGTGAATATAGAATAATTTCGTAATCCATTCATCATTGATGGGCACTTAGGTTGTTTCCATCTTTTTGCTATGGTGAACAGTGCTGCAAAGAACATGCGTGTACGTATGTCTATTCTTCTGATGGCTCCTATTTCTCTAGGATATATTCTGAAGATCGTAATTGTTGGTGGATTATGATACTTCTATATCTAGATTTTTAAGGAGGCACCAAATCCATTCCCAGTCTCTCCACAACCTCTCCAACACTTATAATTTTGCATTTTTTGGATTAATACTACCCTTGTTGGGGTGAAAGATATGTCATTGTAGTGTTGACTTGTGAGCATTTCCTCATGTATCTGTTAGCCACCTGAATATTTTCTTTGGTGAAGTGCTTGCTCATACCTTTTGTCCATTTTTTAAACTGGGTTATTTGTCTTTTTGTTGTTGAAGTTTTGCCATATCTTCCAGGTTTTAGAGATTAGACCCTGTTCAGATATATCATACCCCAATTTTTTTTTTTTCCAATCTGTAGGCTCTTTTTACTCTTTTAGTGGAGTCTTTAGATGGGCTTAAGTGTTTTATTTTTAGGAGCTCCCAGTTATTTAGTTTCTCTTCTAGTGTTTGTGTACTGTTAACAATGTTTCATATACTGTTTATGCCATGTATTAGGGCTGCTAGAATTGTCCCCATTTTTTTTTATTCATGCTTTTTATCATTTTAGATTTTTATTTAGGTCTTTGATTGATTGATTTTTTTTTTTTTTTTTACATGATGTGGGGTATAGACCTTGTTTCATTTTTTCTTTTTTTTTGAAGGTAGATATCCAGTTATGCCAGCACCATTTGTTTAAGAAGCTCTTTTTTCCCCATTTAATACACTTTGGGCCCTTGTGAAATATTAGCTGCTCATGGTGGATAAATTTATGTCTGGATTCTCAATTCTGTTCTATCGTTCTATGTATCTGTTGTTGTACCAGTACTAGGCTGCCTTTGACTACAGTGTCAGTACAATAGTTTTTAAAATCACTTAGTGTGAGTCCTCCCACTTTGTTCTTCTCCTCCAGTATTACTTTACTTATCCTGGCCCTCTTCCCTTTCCACATGAAATTGGTGATTTGTTTCTCCACCTCATTAAAAAATGCCATTGGAATTTGGATGGATTGGATCACTTTGGGTAGAATTGATATTTTCACAATGTTGAGTCTTCCTATCCATGAGCAAGGTATATTATTCTACTTATGTAGATCTTTTTTTTTTCTTGCAATAGTGTCTTATAGGTTTCTTTGTATAGGTCTTTTATATCTATGGTTAGATTTATTCCTAAAGTATTTTATCTTCTTGGGGGGCTATTGGAAATGGTATTGATTTGGTGACTTCCTCTTCGAAGTTTTCCTTGTTGGAGTCAGGAATCCAAGTGGTTTTTGCATGTTTATCTCATATCTTGATACTTCACTTAAATCTTCTTTTAGTTCCAGTAGTATTCTTGTCGATTCGTTGGGATTTTCTGTGTATAGATTGTATCATTTGAAAATAGGAATATTTTTACTTCATCCTTTCCAATTTGGATGCCCTTTATTTCTTTTTCTTACCTAATTGCTCTGGCTAGGGCCTCCGGCACAGTGTTGAATAAGCATGGTGATAAAGTGCATCCTTGTCTGGTTCCTGTTCTCAAGAGAAATGCTTTCAGACTTTCTCCTTTTAGAATGATGTTAGCTGTTGGCTTTACATAAATGCCCTTTATTTTGTTGAGGAATATCCTTTCTATCCCTATTTTGTAGAGAGTTTTTATCATGAAAGGATGTTGGACTTTGTCTAATGCCTTTTCAGCATCAATTGATAAGATTATTTGATCCTTATCCCTTGTTTTATTTTTGTTATGGATTACATTGACTGTTGTTCTAATGTTGAACCATCCCTGCATACCTAATATGAATCACACTTGGTAATGGTGAATTTTTTTTTTGATACATTGTTGAATTCCATTGGCTAGAATTTTGTTGAGAATTTTTGCATATATGTTCATGAGGTATATTGGCCTATAATTTTCTTTTTTTATGGAGTCTTTACCTGGTTTTGGTACCAGGTTTATGCTAACTGCATAGAATGGGTTTGAGAGTACTCCATCCTTCTCTATTCTCCACAATACCTTTAACAGGATTGGTGATAACTCTTCACTGAAACTTTGGTAGAACTCTCCAGAGAAGCCGTCAAGGCCAGGACCTTTTTTTTTTTTTTTGGTCAGGAGTTTTTTTAATTGCCTCTTCCATCTCTTCTTTTGTTATAGGCTTATGTAGTTTTTCTACCTCTGTTTGTGTTACTTTAGGTAGGTTGAGTTTTCCTAGAAATTTGTCCATTTCCCCTAGATTTTCAACTTTTGGGGGGCAAAATTTTTCATGGTTTTCTATTATAATTCTTTTAATTTCAATAGGCTCTGTCTTAATATCTTCATCTCATTCCTTATCTGAGTTGTTTGTTTCCTCTTCTGTTGTTCTTTTGTCAGTTTGGCCAATGGTTTATCGGTTTTCTTGATGTTTTCGAAGAACCAGATTTTGTTCTTGTTAACTCTTCCAATTGTTTTTCTATTCTATCTTTCATTTATTTCTGCTCCAATTTTTATTATTTCCTTTTTTGGTTTATGTGGTCTCCTTTTGCTGATCTCTTTCTATCTGTTAATGTTGTAGGGTTAATATTTTGGTTTTGTCCCTTTTTTTCTTTTTAGTAGTATGTGTTTATTGCTATCTATTGACCTCTAAGCACTGCTTTCACTGTGGGCCAAGATTCTGGTAGGATGTGTTTTCATTCTCATTTGATTCTGCAAATTTCTTTATTCCTTCCTTAATTTATTCTGTAGCCCAGTACTTTTTAGCAAGGTGTTGTTCAGTTTCCATGCATTTGATTTTTTTTTTTCCTTACTTTTTCTGTTATTGATTTCTACTTTTATGGCTTTATGATCAGAAAAGATGCTTTGTAATACTTAAATGTTTTGGATTTTGTTAAGGCTTGCTTTGTGGCCTAATATGTGGTGTATTCTGGAGAATGTTCCATGTGTGTTGGAAAAGAAAATACACTTGGCTGCTGTTGGGTAGAGTGTTCTCTATATGTCTATGAGATCAAGTTGGTTGAGTATGGCACTTAGATCTTCTCTGTCTTTATTGAGCTTTTCCTAGGTGTTCTGTCCTTCACCACTATTGTGGAGCTGTCTGTTTCTCTTTTCAATGCTGCTAGTGTTTGTTTTATGTATTTTGGAGCCCTGTTGTTGAGTGCATAATTATTTATTGTGGTTATGTCCTCCTTGTGTATTGACCCTTTAATCATTATATAGTATCCTTCCTTATTCTTTGTGGTGGATTTTGCTTTAAAATCTATTTTGTCAAAAATTAATGTTGCCACTCCTCCTCTTTTCTGATTATTGTTTGATTGATTTTTTTTTTCTATTCTTTGAATTTTAGTTTGAGTCTTTGTATCTAAGGTGTTTCTCTTGTAGGCAGCATATAAACAGGTCATGTATTTTTTTTATCCATTCTGCCACTCTCTGTCTCTTTATTGGTGCATTTAGTACATTTACAGGTCAGTCAGTCACCAGGTGTGAGATACAGGCTCTCACCTACAGTCCTAGATGTGCAGGGGTGGTTGGAGTAGGCACAGGTAAATTAAATTAAATTCTCCCAAAATTGAAGTTCAGGTAGCAAGAAAGTCCAGGAAGCAGATGATGATGGGGAATAAATCTTCTCACAGACCTCATTTTTTAAGGAAGTAACATCAACCATATTTTCATTTTTAAAAGGTGGCTAAACTTCTCAAGGCAAAAGTCCACAAATCATTTCTTAAAATGGGAACTTCCTTATTTTTAACATCTTTCTTACTATACCGGAAAAAAAAAAAAAAAAAAAAAAAACCATGCTGTCCAGTTGATTCTGACTCCTAACAACCTTGCAGGACAGACTAGGACTGCTCCTGGGGTTTCCAAAGAGAAGCCGGTGGGTTCGAACTGCTGATCTTTCCATTAGCAGCTGAGCTGCAACCACTGTGTCACCGTGGCTCCTGTTCTTTACTACTTTATGATTCCTTATATCCCCTATTAGACATGTATTATAAACCTGCCCAGACTATGTCCTGTGTTCACATTGTGATGGTTTTCCATCATTTAGTTTGAACAAATCATGTATACACATGAATGGGTTAGCTTGCTGTGTCGATTTATTCACTCATTGTCTCTATTGATTTTATTTTCTCTTCCAGACATTGTCCTAGGCATTCACTATTTTGTGATTCCCACTGCTATTTCTCTTCTTTTAATCCGATACTCTCTGTCATCTCAGGGATGACATCATTAAAGGAGAAAATTGACATTAAGAAGTTATTTACATTAGCTGTTATGAACCTGGAACCTGGAGCTAGACCATGTTTGAAACTTGATTCTAATGCTTAAGACCTCTGTGAACTTCGACTATTTATTTATCCTTTGGGAGTTGAATTTGGGAAATTTACTTATCATCTTTGAACCTCCATTTTATCATCTAAAATATGTAAATATTAATAGATCCTGCCTCACAGAGCTGTTGTGAAAATTAATTAAATCCTGAAGAATTACTATCATATACCAGTCAATAAATATGAGATATTATTACATGGATATGCTCATTGTTGCTGTGGAAACCCCTGGTCCCACTCGGTATAACTTGTATTATCCAGTGAACCAGAGACTCAAGTGGGAGTGTAGGAAGGCACCTTTATTTCATTGTGCAAGGGAAGAAACAGTTGGGGCTGATGTTGCCAAGATTGCTCAGCGAGAGTGAGGCAAAAGGTTACTTTTAAAGGGTTTATAAGAAGTTCTTACAAGTTACAACAGCAACATTATTAATCAAACTACTTATGTGCAATGTCATTTAAATTGACATCATGCATCCTGTGCTCAGAATATGGCAGTTAAACTCCAACAAAGATGGAGAATTTACTATGTATGAGATTTAAAAGGTTATCCTGAATGTCAACATGGCGCCTAAACCAGTTTCTGCCAGTTTTCTCTAGTTCAGCCAGCAGTTAAAGAAAGGGGAACCAGGAATTTATTGCACAGCTACGGGGCATACCAAGCAAAGGAACCAGGGTTCTAAAATAAAGCTAAGGGGCCTACCAAGCAAGGTGCTAGAAGCAGTGGAATTTTCTGCAGCCTGGGAAGCTCTGTCTTATCATGACCATCTTCACCTTCTAACTAGTTCAACTTTTTATAAAAATATTCATGTTCATATGACAATATAACATGCAACTCTTTTATATTCCAATGAACTACTTTTATTAAAATTTCATTGGCTACATAAGGGATTTTATTTCATGAATTTGAGCCATGAAAATATTTAGACTCCAGTAGCTTCAATAAAATCCTAGAAATTCAAAAAAGAAAAAATAATGATAAACATAAATACATGGAAAAATTTGAGGAGTAACATGGAACAACTATGTCCATGAGGCAAGATAACTGTATCCTTGCCACATAACAGACCTCAACTGAATTAGAAATATATTATGGTGCAAACCATAAGAGTATCTCATTTTACCTCTCACAAGTAAGGTCAACAAAAAAAAGTCAATGAAAATATACTGCATGATAAATATTGATGAAATATTAGGAAAACCAAAACAATGAAAGACAGGCAACACATTTTACTCATCATAACATATCCTGTTACCCAAGGAAACAATTGAACAAATATTTTAAAAAGCTTTTCATATAGATAAGAAAAGCTAACAACTCCTAAAACAAAAAAAAAAAGATAATTGTTAAATAAGAATGTCTAGTGGGGAAGGAATTCCAAACCTGGGAGCAACTATGGATGACCTCAAGAAATTTATCTTAATTGGTGTGTATTCTGATCAAGGCAAAATGCATTGATTACAACAAACTCAGATGCAGAAGTGAACCTTTGATTTGTAAATAGCAAGCTAGGTGGAGTTAACAGATTTACTTTGGAAAGTAAAGGCATTAGTAAGAAAAGAATGGAACTCCAAGGTCTGGAATGGGGACATTTGAGCAACTTTAGATAACTGAGTAATTCAAATAATCACCCTAGACTGAGACTCATTGCAACCTGGCCAAATTCAACATACCCCTCAGAAACTATGAAGGCTAAAACAGAAGGCAAGAGCTTACACACATGCATACACAAACACTAGTACTTACACTGCAAAGTTTATTCTAATAGTTGGAAAAAACACCAGAATCATTGTATCTCCACTTCTGTACCTAGTATTTTTCCCACTCCCACTCAGCATATCCACTCTCTTTGTCTCATTGCATGGTTCCCAACACATTTTTCTGGAGCCCTGGTGATGCACTGGGTAAGAGTTTGGCTACTAATCAAAAGGTCAGCAGTTCAAATCCACCAGCCACTCCTTGGAAACCCTATGGAGCAGTTCCGCTCTGTCCTATAGGGTCGCTATCAGACAGACTTGACTCAATGACAAAAGATTTTGTTTTTCAGCAAATTCTCAAAAAAAAAAAAAAAAACAAATTCACTGTTGTCCAGTAGATTCTGACTCAGTGATAGTATAGTACAGAGGAGAACTGCCCTATAAGGTTTCCAAGGCTGTAAATCTTTATGGAAGCTGACTGCCACGTATTTCTCCCAGGGACTGGCTGCTGGGTTTGAATCATCAACTTTTCAGTTAGCAACTGAGCACTTTAATCACTGTGCCACCATGTCCTCAACACATTCTTCTCTACTATCAAATTTACTTAATTATTACATTTGTGATCCATCTCTTCAGTTCAAGGAAAGCAAAGTTTTAACTCTTTTGTTCATCAATGCGTTTAGAAGAGTGACTGACACATAGGAGGATGTTTATAAATATATATGGAATATATTTTTGCTTGCCGTACCCTATGGAGCACACAGATAAGGTCTGAAGCCCATGATGTAATTTATAGGAACCATATTATGCATCGAACTGTAGAAATATATTGCATATTTTTTTCCGTGTCGTCTGTACAGCATATTTTACATCTTTGTTTCTCAAACTATAAATCAAGGGATTCAACACGGGGATCACCAGGGTGTAAAATATGGAAGCCACTGTATCAGATTCAAAGGAATGACTAGACTTGGGCTGCACGTACATAAAGATTAAAGTCCCATAGAACACGACCACCACAGTCAGGTGGGATCCACAGGTGGAGAAGGCCTTGTGCCTACCCTCGCCTGACTTCATCCTGAGAATGGCTACAAAACAAGCAGGTAAGAAATAAGAACTATTAGAAGGGATGAAATCAAATCAAAAGAGGCTGAGATGAGAATGATCAATTCAATTTCATGTGTGTTCGAGCAGAGCAAAGATAATAAGGGGATACAGTCACAGTAGAAAAGACTGATGACATTATAGTCACAGAAGGGTAAATTAAAAATCTTTATGGTGATAAGAAAAGAAACAAATGCACTATAAAGATAGATGATTGCCACCAGCACATGACACACCCTTTGTGACATGATGACTGTGTAGAGCAAAGGGTGACAGATGGCCACATAGCGGTCATAAGACATTGCTGACAGAATGAGTAATTCATTAATGAGGAACATGAGAAGGAATGCTAGCTGTACAGCACAAAAATAATAGGAGATTTTATTTTCATCCACAACAAAATTTACCAACATTTTGGGTCCCACAGTTGTTGAATAGCCAAGATCAGTGATAGCAAGGTGTCTGAGGAAAAAGTACATGGGCGTTTGTAGCCTGGAGTCCATCTTGGTGAGGATGATGATGCCCAAGTTGCCCACCACTGAGATCATGTAGATGATGAGGAACAGCCCAAACAATGGCACCTGCAGCTCAGGGCGGTCTGTGATTCCCGTCAGAATGAATTTGTTCAGCCCTGTTAGATTGTGTTTGTTCATCTTGGTCTATCAGGTAACCTATTCTGGATAGAGATATCAGCATTGTCAATAGGTTTTTACAGTATCATCTGGTGGATTTTTAGTATACAAAGGCAATATGCTAAATGAATAGGATAAATCCAAACTTTCCAGTATAGATATTTGAAAGTAAACCCACAAATAAAGCATAGGTACATAAAGAGAGAGAGAGAGAGAAGGAAAGGGAAAGAATGAAATAGGGAGAGAGAGAGAAATCTAGCTTGTTAGCAATTGGGGAAACTTTCCTCCCCAAAGAACATTTGTCAATGTCTGAGACATTTTGGATGTCACAACTAGGAGAAGGGAACTATAGGTATCTAATGGAAGCCTGGGATGTTTCTAAACATTCTACTATATACAGGGTAACTCCACACAATGACAAAATTTCCAGCCCAAAATGGTGCTAGGACGGAAGACAGCAAACCCTGATATACATATAGATATTGATGTACACGTAGATGTAGATAGAGACACAGATAAAGATAGAAGTGTAGGTATAGGTATACATGTATGTGTACGTGAACTCGTAGGCATATGTGTGCTTGTAGATGTATATGTACATCTATATGTACACATATGTGAACATGCTCTTGCTCAGGGACATACACGCACACATACCTAGATAGGATCCGTGGTAGAGCAGTGGTTAAGAGCTTGGCTGCTGAGCAAAAAGTTGGCTTTTCAAATCTACCACCCGCTCCTTGGAGACCCTATGGGGGAAGTTCTACTTTGTTTTATAGTGTTTCAATGACTCAGAATCAATTTGATGGCAATTTTTTTTTTTTTTTGTTATAAGCATATTGATGAATGAAGCAAAATTTTTTTTTAAATTAAAAAAATTAGGTGTTAAGCATATGAATGGTTACTAAATGTTTTTTGTCATTTATTTAATGACAATCATTAAATGACATTTACAAATTATAATATATATGTTAATCACATTATAAAAATTTTACAGTGGAAATTTTCAGAATGTGTGGAAACATTTAATATGCCTTACTTCAAACCCAGTCCAATAAAAGCCTTTGTAGATGGTACAGGCTGAAACAACACACTTGACAGGTATTGAACACAAGGAGAATCTAATAGATCGTGGTGGGGCTTGTTGGTCTTTATACAGGGGAATATCCAAGGTGGTAGACATATGTAGATATAGTCTCTGTTATACCTCCACTTGTGGCTTATAGAGTAAAATACCTTAATCTGTCCACACCTGTGAAATGACCATTTCCTTTCAAGGTTGTTGAAAAAAATAAAACAGGGTTAAATGTTTCAATATGTTTAAGGTATCAGGACAAAACTCTCAAAAATCAAATATACAGTGTTTTTGTTGTTTTTAAAATGATGGCAATAAGTTATCTGAAAGGAGTTTCCTTTACGTACGCATATGTAAATCCTTCTAGTGTGACCTAGCTTCTTTGTCAGGCTATGATGATGAGTAGGTTGATTGCTGTGTTAACCATGTAACTGAGCTCAGCTCTTCCCTCTACCCTCCTCAACTCCCTGAATAAAATTGGACCGTCAGTGTACCAATCTTCTGGGTTATATATCTTCTACTTTACTTAAAACATTTTAGTATAAGTTGATCAACTGCTAACCTAAAGGTCAACAGCTCGAAACCACCAGCTGCTCCGTGGGAGAAGGATGTGACAGTCTGCTTCCACAGAGATGTACAGCGTTGGAAGCCCTTTGACGTCACTACTGAGTCAGGATCACCTTAAAGACAGTGTGTTTTAATATAAATTTACTTAAAATATGTGTCATTATAACTAACATATAATAAGCCATTTGTAACAAATCAGATATATTTTCTCAAGAAAAAATTTACAACAATGAGAGGAAATTTGAGAAAATGGAGAGAAAGTGAGGTCACGGTCATTGATTTTATAAAATGTAACTTCATTTAAAAATTCTATCTGGATAAAGAAATCCTCTAGTCTGAACTATTATATAGTACATAACGCATGTAAACATAAGCATATTTAAATTAAAATGTATATACATATCCCTAATAAAACAGATAAAAAAAAATGCCAGAGAAGGATGAGGATGGCAGTTTAAGGTAAAAGAATAAATGGTTTGAAATGATACTGCTTACAATGAAAATAGCAGGACCAGCAGCCTCTGAGTCAGTAATAATCAAGCAAATAGAAAAATGCAATAGTCATATTATATAACAAAATGGTTACAGGGTGAATACACTATCTCATAAAAAACATTGCTGGTAAAGTTGTGACCCCACATCCACACAATGCCTCTGTCAGAAAAGCAACTATTGGTGTCTTCCAGACTAGATGAAGGAGAATGAAGAGAAGAGAAGACTTAAGTAAGCAATTAGTCCAAAGAACTAATGGCCCACTTGAATCCCAGCCTCCTCCAACCTGAAACCAGAAGAACTAGATGGTACATGGGCACCACTACTGACCACTCTAAGATCACAATAGAAGGCTCGGGGCAGAATAGGTAAAAATATAGAACAGAATTCATATCGAACAGCAACCAAAAACGGACCAGGCTTACCGGTTGTAAAGAGGCTACAGAAACCCCTAAGACTATTGCCCTGAGACAGTTCTCTAACGTGAAACTATAGACAATTCTGGAGGCCAGCTTTCAGCCCAATAACAGATGGGGCTATTAAATAAACATCTGTGAAGAATCTACCCCTTAGAACAATCACCTATAGGAGGCCAAAAGGACAAGAAGTTGGGGAGGGGCAAGGAAGCCTGCCTAATGAACACGGGGAAGCCAGGGACGAAATTAGGAGAGTGCTGACACATTTTGATTAGAAAATTAATTGGCTACGTAAACTTTCACCTAAAACATACTATATATATATTTTTTAAGAGAAGTACTGACTTGAGTATCAGTAGATATTACAATTAGGAAATCAACTACCTTCAATGAATGTAATAAAAGCAATATAAATCTTGTTTAGTTGTAATGATGAAAGGCTGAAGAAAAAAGTACTTATATTGGTAAGTACCAATTTTCCTATAAGGTAAAGGAAGATAAGAGGCCATCCTCTCGACAGCTTTGGAGTTGCATGGAGAGCACCAAGTTATTTTCCATAGTTTACTATCTTTGTTGAGTATCTAAAGTATTTTATAAAGCTATTCTCTTTGAGAAAAGTATATCTTCTTTCTGCCACATTCCACCGGAAATTGATGAATATATTATATATTATGCTATCATCATAAAAGTGGCTACTTAAAAGTTTCCTAAACTCCAAAAACTGCTTTTCACATCTCATCAAGAGGTGTGAGGTGGACATATTTGTTTCCTCATCAAGAGATTAGTAAAATGCACACTTCCACAGTTATTTAAATATGCATTAAATAGTAAATTACACTTGCGAGGGACATAAGAAGAGCCTAGAGTCAGCTTATAACTAAGGATTCTGAAGAACACCAAAACTAGAGACTGAATATCTGCAGCTGCATAATTCTGCTACTGTATTTTTTAATACTACGTATGCTTCCTTTACTTCATATTTGAGCTCTATTATTCACATAATTAGGTCACCTGGGTGGCACAAACAGTTAAGCACTCAGGTAGGAACTGAAAGCTTGGTGGACTGACTGAGTCCACTGAGAGGAGCCTTGGAAGAAAGAAAGATCTACTTCGGAAAGGTCGCAACCATTGAAAAACCTCGGATCACTGCTCTCTGATACACATGGGGTAAGTTTTGAGACAAAATTGACTCCAGGACTTTTTCTTTTCTCTTTGTTTCTTTATTCATATAATTATTTATATAAAGTAAAAATATTATTTACCCATGAAATGGTAATTTTTCAAAGATGCTTATGAGCAGTTAGCCTCTGAAACAAACTGTAAATATTTGAAAAAAAAATAACATGACAGAAAAAGGGGAGAGATCCTAGTCTCAGGCAGTATAGAAAAGTAGAATGCACAGAGAACTGAATCAGAAATCCTAATATTTTGCAATGAGTTTGCCAATGAACAAAGGTGGGACCCTGCAAGTGTCATTGGAACATTCTGGATATTGGTAAAATATGGAAATACACTAACCTTTTTACCCGTAATGAAGTCTCTGCCTTGACTCACCCATGTGCTTCTTAACATGGCATAATGAGGAGAATTTATGGAATTTTTTTCCCCCTTAGAGATTCTCCCTTTGGAGATGCCAAGCAATTTGTTGATTGTCCCCGAACCATATGAAAGCTTAACAGAATATCTAGGGGGTTGTTTGTTAATTGTCCAGGTCAATTTGTATTCATCGGTGAGCAAGTTTTCACTCACCTAGTGTGTATGCATGTCTGTATTTACCATTTCATACATTTTTATATTTTACTCTTTGCTAACTTTGCAAGTTTTTATTTTTTTTATTTTTAAAAATAAGAACCTTCAATTTTTACTACACAAGGATCTGGATTAAAATATTGTATCTATAAAACAGAACTATCAATATTCCCGATTTCTGCAGTGGTCTCTTCAAATGGATGACAAAATAAAGAAGCGCTTAAACACTTTCTTATTACATTGTTTAGAAGACTTAAATGAAATAAAAGGAATGCATTGTGCATATATGAGGCATCACTTACTTGTTTGCTGTTGTGATTGTTGCTGTTATTGCTGTCATTCAGGGTTTTTTGTCTGTTTGTTAATCTGGTTTCTGATCTAAGGAACAGAAATGTTACCCTTGCTTCCCATTTCATGATCAGCTGCCATCATCAGCTTGTTTAGGTTTTTTGCTTATTTTACTTTCCCTTATTATATTTCATATTTTTCCATTCTGTCCAATCCTCATTCCAAAACATCTTTCTCATCTTCATACATGTTTGACTGTGTTTGACATATGCTCTACTATATATCAATATACCCTTGTGTCTTAGGCTGGGTTCTCTAGAGAAACAAAACCAGTAAAGCATATAAGTATATATAGAGAGACTTCTATCAAGGAAATGGCCCACATGGCCGTAAAGCCTGGAATGTCCCACGTTCGTGGGTCAGGGTAGAGGCTTCTTAACCCAAATCTGCAGGTCAGAAAGCAGGGCTCTTGTTCACAGGCTGAGAAGATCAAAAAATCCAGAGATTGGCAGGCAAGACTGCAGGCATCCTGCTGGTTCAATTCCCAAGAATTGGAGGTCAGACAGACAGGATTCAGCTGTAGGATCCAGAGTGAGCAAAAGCCAATGAAATTTGCCAGAATGTCTACTTATATTCAACGAGGCCACACGTCAAAGGAAGCTCCCTTTGAACTGATTGGCTACTTCCATCAGATCCCATCATAGAGGTGACCACATTATATCAAACCTCATTGTGGAAGTGATCACAACACCACATGACTACCAAACCACTGAGAATCATGCCCCAGCCAAGCTGACACACAACCGTAACCATCATACTTAGTGAAATGTGATAGTTTGTATGTAATGTCTTATTACGAATATATATTTATTGTGCTATAAATCTTTTGATGCATTTTGTTATTTTAAATATTTGTAATGTATCCATTTGTCACATTTTTTTCTGCTTATTTGTGATATATAATAGAGTGTGTGTGTGTATATATATATAATTTTTTCCCCAGTGTTTAAACACTCACTACTAAATGAAAGTTTGGCAGTTTGAACTCACAAGCGATCCCGGGAGAAAGGACCTGGCCATCTGCACCCATAAAGATTACAGCCTAAGCAACTAAACTGGGCATTTCTGCTCTGTCCTATATGTCACTATGAGTCACAATCTACTCAGCGGCACCTAACAAAGCAAAAATTCTTTAATGGTAGATATTTTGCTACCTCCAACAGAATATTGTCTGACTTTCTCGCTCTTGGCATGTCATTAGGAAACACCATATTCTGGAGTAGGACATCATATTTGGTGAAGTAGAGGGCTAATAAGGCTGAGATGGACTGACACAGTTGCTACAACAATGGACTCAAGCATAGTAATGGTTGTCAGAATAGCTCAGGGCTAGGCAATATTTTGCTCTGTTTTCCATAAGGTCGCCATAAGTTGGAGTCAACTCAATGGCAGACAACAACAGCCTTTTGAGATAAACTTTTTTCAGTTCACATGACTCTATTGTGATCCATCCACAATGTTGTGTGCATCAAAAAAAATTTGTTCCATTAAATGTTGAGTATTTTTCGTGTATGGATTTACTACAGTTTGCTTAAAAATTTACCCATAGAAGGACATTTTGGGTTGTTTCCAGTTTTTAGGCATAAATAATGTTTCCATGAACTTTTTTTTTTCTTCCTTTTTTATTGTGATTTAGGTGAAAGTTTACAGAGTAAATTAGTTTCTAATTAAACGGTTAATACACTAATTGTTTTCTGACATTGGTTGCCAATACTGTGATGTGTCAGCATGCTTCCCTTCTTCACCCTAGGTTCTCTGTTTCCATTCATCCAATTTTTCCTGTCCATTCCTGCCTGCTCATCTTTGCTTTTGAGCTGATGTGCCCATTAGTCATGTATACATGACTGAAATATGAATTATATCCCTCAAGTGTGTTTTTCTGTCCTTATAGACCTGTTTAATCTTTGGCTGAAGGGTGAACCTCAGGAGTGACTTCAGTACTGAATTAAAAGGGTGTCCACAGGCCGTACTTCTGGGGTTTATGTAGTCCCTATCAGACCAGCAAGCCTGGTCCTTGAGTAGGTGTGTGTGAATTTGAATTTTATTTTATATTTCTCTTCCACTCTGTCTAGGACCCTCTATTTTGATCCCTGTAAGAACTTTCTAAGAACATTTGGTGGTGGTAACCTGGCACTGTCTACTTGTTCTTGGCTCAGTCTGGTGGTAGTTGTGGTCCATTATACCTTCGGACTAATCTCTCCCTTGTGTTTTTGGTCATTTTTTTCTCCTTTGCTCCTGCCAGGATGTGACCAGTAGATGTATCTTAGATGGCGGTTCATGGGCTTTTAGCACCCTTCTATTCACAACAGTTCAAGGAAGAACATTTTCTTTATAGACTATATTATGCCAATTGAGCTAGATGTCCCCTGAGATCAGGATCCTCAGCGCTCATCGCAGTATTTCAATGCCTCAGGACATTTAGTTGTGTCTGTGAAGTTTCTATGACTTTGCCCCAGCCAAGTTGTGATGACTTCCCCAATATTATTTACTGTCTTATACTTCACCAAAGTTATCAGTTATCTAATTTGTGTAATGGTTATTATATGAATATAGATTTTATTTCTCTGGGATAAATATCTAAGTGTAAGCAGTTTTAATTTTGACTAAGTCCAATTTATCAATTTGTACTTTCATCTATATATTTGCATGTACCAGTAATTCAATAGTTTTTATTGATGAGTGGTATTCATTTTCTTGGATATGCCACAATTTGTTCCTTCTCAAGTAGATGTACAGTTGGGTAGATTCTAGTTTTTGACTATTACAAATAAAGTTGCTATGAACATGTGTGCACTTGTCTTTATAAGGAAAAGTGCTGCCATTTTTCTTGGGTAGATGTATATGAGCAAAATGGCTAGATTTTATGGTAAACCTTTGATTAGCTTTTTAAGACCCTGATGTTTAAAGTAAATTATTTTTTCTAAGTATTTATCCCATTTTAATTTTCCACTAGCAGTTTATGAATGTTCTGGTTTCTCCACATACTTACCAACTACCTGATATTCTAATAGATATAAAACTTTATGCCATTAATGTTTTAACATCAAGTTCATTCATTAATAATGATGCTGAGTATTTTTATATGCTTACCAGGTGCATATTTTCTTTGGGTAAGTTATTGTTCATTTTTAAGACCATTTTTGAAGACCATTTCTTTTCTTTTTTTTTCAGTTTTGAGAACTCTGCATATATTATGGACAGAAGTCATTTATGAGATATATTACTCGAAAATAATTTCTCCCAGAAATTAACTTGTTTTCATACAAGTGTATTCTGAACAGCAGGTTTTAATATTTGATGTGCTCAAACTTTTTATGGATTTTGCTTTTCGGTTAGTCTTAGTTGTCTGTGCCGGTATAACAGAAATACCACAAGCAAATGCCTTTAACAAACAGAAGTTTATTCTCCCACCATTTACCCTTTACTGCCAAGTCAATTCTGGCTCATCCCACAGGATAGGAAGCTAGAAATTCAAATTCAGGATGCCAGCTCCTGGGAAAGGCTGTCTTTCTCTGTTCGTTCTGGGGGAAGATCCTTGTCATCAACCTTCCCTTAATTTAGGAACTTCTCAGCTCCTGGGCCCTGGGTGCTAATGCTCTCCTTTACTCTCAGTGATTGTTTCTTGGTGGCATGAGGTCCCACTCCTTTCTGCTCATTTCACTCTTTTATAACTCAAAAGATATTCACTTAAAATATATCCTAATCCTGTAGATTGAGTCCTTTCTCATTAACATAGCTGCCTCTAATCCTGCCTCATTAACATCATAGAGGTTAGGATTTACAACACACAGAATAATCACATCAGGTCACAAAATGTTGGACAAAGACACCATACTGGGAATCCTGGCCTAGCCAAGTTGAAACATATTTGGGGGGGACACAATTCAATCCATTACCAGTGTTATATCTAAGAAATTCCCAAACGTATCTGTATAGTAAATGCAAACCCACTTAAAATTCAGACAGATTTTTTTTTAATTCACCAATAGCCTGAAAGCCAATTCACAAAGAAATGCTAAATTAACTTTTTAATACTATAATTCCATCATAGGCTGTATTAGATTTTAAGCATAAAAATCATGTCATCTGTCAATAAAAAATTTCACCTCTTCTTTTCCAATCTGAATGATTTCTATTTATTTTTTATTGCTTTACCATGTTTTCTAGAGCATCCACTAAAATGTCTGATAGATTTGGTAAGGGTAGATTTACATGTCGTATTCCTGGTCTTTCTGCAAATTTATTCAATGTTTCATATCATGTGTGATGGTAGCTGTAGATCGATCATGGGTGCCCTCTATCAGTCTGAGGAAGTTTCATGTTAATATTGTTGTTAGTTGTGGTTAAATGCCCATCTAGGTGACTCCAATTCATAGCGACCCTATGTACAACAGAATGAAACACTGCCAGGTCCTGTACTATCTTCACCATCATTGTTAAGCTTGAGCCCTTTCTTGGAGACACTGTGTCAGCCAATCTCATTGATGATCTTCCTTTTTTTCACTGAACCCCTACTTTGTTGTTGTTGTTAGGTGCCTTTGAGTTGGTTTTGACTCATAGCACCCCTATGTTCAACAGAAAGAAATACCACCTGGTCTGCGCCATCCTCACAATTGTTCTGTGATTGAGCCCATTGTTGCAGCCACTGTGTCAATCCATCTCATTGAGGGTCTACCATTTTTCTGTTGACCCTCTACTTTACCAAGAATGATGCCCTTCTCCAGGGACTGATCCTTCCTGATAACATGTCCAAAGTACATTAGATGAAGGCTCACCATCTTTGCTTGCAAGGATCATCCTGGTTGTACCTCTTCAAGACAGATTTGTTAATTCTTGTGGCAGTCCAAAGTATATTCAGTATTCTCCCACAATACCACAATTCAAAGAAATTCAAAGGCATCAATTCTTCTTTGGTCTTCCTTATTCATTGTCCACCTTTCACATGCATATGAGGTGATTGAAAACACCATGGGTTGTGTCAGGCACACCTTAGTTCTTAAAGTGACATGTTTGCTCTTCAACACTTTAAAGAGATCTTTTGTATCTGATTTGCTCAATGCAAAATGTCCTTTGATTTCTCAACTGTCGCTTCCATGGGTGTTGATGGCAAATCCAAGTAAAATGAAATCCTTGACAAGTTCAATCTTTTCTCTGTTTATCATGATATTGCTTATTGGTCTAGTTATGAGAATTTTTGTTTTGTTTATGTTGAAGTGTAATTCACACTGAAGGCTGTGGTCTTTGATCGTCATGGATAAGTACTTCACGTCCTCTTCACTTTCAGCAAGCAAGATTATGTCATCTGCATAACACATGTTGTTAATGTGCCTTCCTTCAATCCTATGCCCTGTTCTTATTCACGTAACCCAGTTTCTTGGATTATTTACTCACTATATAGATTGCAAAAGTATGGTGAAAGGATACAACCCTCACATATATCTTTCTTCACTTCAAACTGTGCAGTATACCCTTTTTCTGTTTGAACTACTGTCTCTTGATCTAAGTACATGTTTCTCATGAGCACAATCATGTGTTCTGGATTTCTTATTTGTCTCAGTTTTCTTCATTATTTGTTATGATCCACATAGTCGAATGGCTTTGCATAATCAGTAAAACACAGGTAAACATCTTTCTGTTATTCTCTGCTTTTACCCATAATCCATCTGACGTGAGCAATGATATCCCCCATTTCATGTCCTCTTCTGAAACCACGTTGAAAATCTGGCAATTCCTTGTTGATGCACTGCTGCAACCACTTTTCAATAATCTTCAGCAAAATTTTATTTGTGTGTGATATTAGTGATTCTGTTAGATAATTTCCACATCTGTTGGATCACCTTTAATATTAATTTGGTTAAAATTTGATCACAATATTGGGACTTTGAAAATGTTTTCCTACATTAATTTATATGGTTTTGTTTTTATTTCTAATCAATTTTAATGGTAAATGTTATTAATTGGTTTTTAAAAACCAACGATGCATTCTTGGGGCACACCTAATTTGGTGTATTATCTTCTTTACATGTTTCAAGACACAATTTCTTAAAATTTTTAAAATAGTTTTCACATATATGCTCTGTTGTTTTCTTTTTTTAATGCCTTTGTCTACCTTTGATATCAGAGTAAAGCTATCCTCTATAGAAGAAGGAAACATACCCTCCTCTTCCGTTTTCTGGGAGAGTTTGTGAAGAATTGGCTAATTCTTTTTGCCTGAATGTCTAATAGAATTTCTCAGTGAAGCCATTTGGACTTGATTCGGGATGGGGGGTATCTTAAATTTAGATTTTCATTTTGATATTCCCTTTTTCCAATTTTTTTTTTCTTATGTTGTTGTCTGTCTGTATATAATGGAAACATCATATGCCTCCTTGTATGGCCTTACCTTAACACCCAGGTTGAATTTTTTTGAATAGACTACTGTATCTAAAATTTATTTATTTTTTCTCATTACAAGCTTTTTGAGTATTGAAAGGATAAAAATAAGAAAGTATGCATGGAAAATTTGGAGGAAATATGGAGCAACTATGTCCAGAAATCACAACAAGTACATAAAATGCTACATATTGCAGCTCACTTACTACAAATACACCATCATCAAAACCATGGGATTATCTCCTTTTGCTTCTTCCAAGTAGAATAATCAAAATGATGAATTCAAGTGATAGATACTAATCAAAATATAGTGCACACTCATATCAACCAAATTTGAGAAAATTCAGTGAAGTGAAAATAAGGCAACAAACCTAACTCTTCAAACAATAGACTTCTTATGCAAGGGAACCTAAACAATTAGAAAATGACTTCTAAACAAGAGTGATTATTGTTTTCTAGAGAGATAAGAATAACAATCTATGAGAATAAAGCATGTAATAGAAAGTAATACCAATCCAGTAGAGAAAAAAATGAAAACACCTGGAAACTTCCATGCTGGCATCAATAAATTTATCTTAATTGATATATCCACTGATACAGAAAAAATGGGTTGATTTAGGAAAATCATATACTGATCCGATCCAGGTGAATATAATAACTTTATTTTGTTACTGTTTACATTACTATTGCAATATAATACTACTAATAAAAATAATGACAAAGTAAAGAGACCGTAAGGGATCATATGATAGCGAAGGCACTGATGATGAAAGTGAGGGATTTCAAGGTTTAGAAACGGGACATTTGAGCAAATTCAGAAGACTGAGTACTTCAATTCATCCCACAGCACTGAGCCTTCCTGCAATTAGAATTAGTCACCTCAGGGCAGAGGATGAGCACTAAAACAGAAGGTCTGTGCGTGCACACATACACACACACTTACATACATACTTGCACACTTTCTACAATTTTTTTTCTACTAGATGAGTATAACATCAGGTTCTTTGAACTCTTCCTGTGTCTACTAAGATGTCCCTATCCCAATCAGTATTCTTCTTTTTTCACTTTAATCTGTCACGCCCTAACACATTCCAATATACAGTAAAATGTCTTAATTATTATATTTATAATGCATCTCTCCTGCATAAGGAAGACTTTTTTTTATTAATTTATTTATAGCTCTTATCAGAGTGGAAAACCTGGTGGCTTGGTGGTTAAGGCCTACGGCTGCTAGCCAAAAGGTTAGCAGCTTGAATTCACCAGGCACGCCTTGGAAGCTATGAGGCAGTTCTAACTCTGTCCTAGAGGGTCATCATACACTGAAATCAACTCAACGCCAACAGGTTTGTTTTTTGGGTTTTTTGGTTTTCTTATTAGACTTATAGAAGGCAATTGTTTTAATCATCTAGTGCTGCTAAAACAGAAATAACACAAGCGGTTGGCTTTAACAAAGAGAAATTTATTTCTTCACGGTAAGCAGACGAAAAGTACAAATTTAAGGTGTCAGCTCCAGGGGAAGACTTTCTCTCTTTCTTGGCTCTGGAAGAAGGTACTTATCCTCAATTTTCCCATGGTCAAGAAGTTTCTCAGGCAGAGGGACCCCAGGTCAAAAGGACATTCTCTGCTGCTTGTGTTGCTTTCTTGGTGGTATGAGGTCCCCAACTCTTTGCTTGCTTCCCTTTCCTTTTATCTCTTGAGAGATAAAAGGTGGTGCAGGCCACATTCCAGAGAAATTCCCATTACTTTGGATCATGGAGATATCCTGACTAAGGGTGCTATTATAATCCCACCCTCATTCTCTCAACATAAAATTACAATTAAAAAATGTAGGAGAGCCACACGATACTGGGAATTATGGCCTAACCAAGTTGATTCACACATTTTTGGGGGGACATAATTCAATCAATGACAGCAATATAGAAATACACGTTGAAATTTTCCATGCTTTTGTACTCGCTATCCCCTCTGGAGGCACATAGAAAAAAGTTTACAGCCTATAATGTGATTTATATCAAACATATGGTTTATTGAACTTAGAGAAAATATGTTGCATAGTTGTCTCAAAGTCCTACGTAAGGAATATTTCACATCTTTACTCCTCAGACTGTAGATCACAGGATTCAACATGGGGATAACTAGAATGTAAAATATGGAAGCAATTTTATCAGTGTCAAAGGAATGAAGGGACTTGGGTTGCAGGTACATAAAGATCAAAGTCCCGTAGAACACTACCACCACTGCAAGATGGGATCTACAAGTGGAGAAAGCCTTGTGCTTGCCCTCAGCTGAGTTTCATCCTGAGAATGGCTACAGGAATAAGCATGTAAGAGACAAGAACTATCAGGAGGGTTGAAATCAAATCAAAAGCTGCCAAGATGTAAGTGATCAGTTGCATTTCACAAGTTTTTGGACAGAGAAAGGATAATAAAGGGATACTGTCACAGTAAAGATGACTAATGACATTGTAGATGTTACCAGGTTTTCAGGTCTTGCTTGGTGTAGCCATAGAGGTGAAAGGGATGAAGATGAAAGAAGTCTCGTTTGGTTGGTCAAGCAAAGGAGCACACTGGGACTCATGCTACCAAGATGCATCCCCGAAACATAACAGAAACAACTTTTATTTGGAGCAAAAACTGAGGATGGGTCCTTTTGGGAATGAGTAAGATCATTGATTGGCCTGGCCCAAAAAGGCATTCCTGTTGTGGTTTTCACCATTGCGCCAGCTCAGTCCAAAAGACGAGTCTCTCAAACCAGATTTTAGGCTCAGAGCCTTCATTCTGAAAGTCTTCCATTCTTGGGCCGCTACCTTTTGGTTCCGCCCTGAGGAAGAAAACTTCTGGGTTCAACCATAGAACAAGTTGATGGTTCTACTCATGTCAGGTGGGCCGTATCTGGTCTTAACTCGTTCTGTGGTATGTGACCCCAGTCTCTAGGGTTTTTTTTTTTTTTAAATTTGGGCAGGAAGTTGGCCAATTCCCTAAAGAAATATCTGGGGAAACTAGTTTGAAGGGGAGGTGGCTCATGTTATCCTACTTACGAGGTAGTTGGGGGTTGGTAATGGTGCCCAGAGGCTGTTGGCCTCATAGGCACAGGAGGATAAGTCAAAAATCTTTATGGTGACCAGAAGAGAAACAAATGTGCTGTAGAGATAGGGGATTGCCACCAGCACCCAACACACCCTTTACAATATGGTGACTCTGTAGAGCAGAGGGTTACAGATGGTCATGCAGCAGTCGTAGGACATTGCTAACAGAATGAAAACTTCCCTAGTTATGAACATAATAAAGAAAGCTAGCTGTGAGGCACAAAATAATAGAAGATTGTGCTTTCTTCCACAGCAAAGTATACGAACATTTTGGGTCCCCAGCTGTTGAATAACCAAGATCAGTGATAGCAAGTTTTCTGAGAAAAGAGTACATGGGTCTTTGTAGATTAGAGTCTGTCTTGGTAAGGATAATCCTGCCCAACTTTCCCACCACTGAGATCATGTAGATGATGGAGAATAGCCCCCAAAAAGGAGCCTGTAGCTCAGAGCAGTCTGTGATTCCCATTAGAACAAATTCTTTCACTATATTGTGTTTGTCCGTCTAGATCTATCAGGAGACCTACTTTGGATAGAGACTTCAGCATAGTCAATAGTTTTTATGTTTTTTCTATGATCTGTTAGATTTTTAGTATACAGAGCCTGTATGAATAATATAAATTCAAGGTCTTCTTTTTTAGGATATTTGAATATATGCCCACCTCCCACAAATTTTACACACACATATACACATATGCATATATGATTGATGGATAGATTGATAGATGAAACAAAAATGAAAAAAGTGTTAAAACTTTAGGAGTTAGGTACCTGAATATTTATTGTTGTTGTTAGGTGCCATTGAGTTGCTTCTGACTCATAGCTACCCTATGCAAAACAGAACAAAACACTGCCAAGTCCTACGCCATCCTCACAATTGTTGCTATGCCTGGAACCATTTTTTGCAGCCACTGCGTCAATTCATCTGGTTCAGGGTCTTCCTCTTTTTCGCTGACCCTCTACTTTACCAAGCATGATGTCCTTCTCCAGAGACTGATCTTCCCTGACAACATGTCCAAAGTATGTGAGACATATTGTCTCCATCCTTGCTTTTAAGGTACATTCTGGTTATACTTCTTCTGAGACAGATTTGGTTGTTCCTTTGGCAGTCCATGATATATTCAATATTCTTCTCCAAATCCACAATACAAAGGCATCAATTCTTCTTTGATCTTCCTTAGTCATTGTGCAGCTTTCACATGCATATGACACAATTGAAAACACCATGACTTGGGTCAGATAGACCTTAATCCTCAAGGTGACAACCTTGCATTTCAACATCTTAAAGAGGTCTTTACCAGCCAATTTGCCCAAGGCAATGCATCTTTTGATTTCTTGACTGCTGTTTCCACAGCTGTTGATTGTGGATCCTAGTAGAATAAAATCCTTGACAATCTCAATCTTTTCTCCATTTATCATGATGTTGCTTATTGATCCAGTTGTGATGATTTTTGTTTTCTTTATGTTGAGGTGTAATCTATTCTGAAGACTATGGTTTTTGATCTTTATCAGTAAGTGCTTCAAGTCCTCTTCACTTTCGGCAAGCAAGGTAGTGCCATCCG
The DNA here is from genome assembly GCF_024166365.1 of Elephas maximus indicus. Taxonomy (NCBI): domain Eukaryota; kingdom Metazoa; phylum Chordata; class Mammalia; order Proboscidea; family Elephantidae; genus Elephas; species Elephas maximus. The sequence goes on along the minus strand of NC_064838.1, from coordinate 78,283,581 downwards.
CATATTGCAAGTTGTTAATGAGTCTTCCTCCAATCCTGGTGCCCATTCTTCTTCACATAGTCCAGCTTTTCAGATTATTTGCTCAGCATACAGATTGAATAAGTATGGTGAAAGGATATAACCCTGACACACCTCTCCTGACGTTAAACCATGCAGTATTCCCTTCTGCTCGAATGACTGCCTCTTGATCCATGCATGGATTCCTCATGAGCACAATTTAGTGTTCTCAATTCTCATTCTTGACAATTTTATTCATAATTTGGTATAATCTACACAGTCGAAGGCTTTAGCATACTCAATAAAACACAGGTTAACATCTTTCTGGTATTCTCTGCTTTCAGCCAGGATCCATCTGACATCAGCAATGATATCCCTGGTTCCACAGCTCCTTCTAAATCCAGCTTGAATTTCCAGCAGTTTCCTGTTTATATACTGCTGCAGCTGTTATTGAATGATCTTCTGCAAAATTTTACTTGCATGTAATATTAAAGATACTGTTCAATAATTTCTGCCTTAGATGAGACCACCTTTCTTGGGAATAGGCATAAATAAAGATCTCATCCTGTTGGCTGGCCAGGTAGCTGTCTTCCAAATTTCTTGGCATAGATGAGTAAGCACTTCCAGTGCTGCATCCATTTGTTGAAACATCTCAGTTAGTATTTTTTAATTCCTGGAGCCTTGTTCCTCACTAGTGCCTTCAACGCAGCTTGGACTTCTTCCTTCAGTACCATTGGTTCCTGATCATACGTTACCTCCTTAAATGGTTGAACATTGACCAATTCTTTTGGTATAGTGACTGAGTGAGTTCCTTCCATCTTCTTTTGATGCTTCCTGGTCATTTAATATTCTCCCTCTGAAATCATTCAGTACTACAACTCGAGGCTTGAATTTTTTCTTCAGTGCTTTCAGCTTCAGAAATGCTGAGCATGTTCTTCCCTTTTGGATTCCTATCTCCAGGTTTTTGCACATGTCATCATAATTCTTTGTCTTCTCGAGCTGCCCTTTGTAAGTCTTCTATTCAGCTCTTTTGCTTCATCATTTCTCCCTTTTGCTTTAGCTACTCGACGTTCAAGAGCAAGTTTCAGAGTCTCATCTGACATGCATTTAGGTCCTTTCCTTCTCTCCTGTCTTTTTAATGACATATTGCTTTCTTTATGTATGATGCCCTTGGTGTTATTCCACAACTCGCCTGGCCTTTGGTAATTAGTATTCGAAGCATCAAATCTATTGTTGCGGTGGTTTCTAAATTCAGGTGGCATATACTCAAGGTCATACTTTGGCTTGGTTCTGACTGATGATATTGAGTTTTTCCATAGTTTCTTTCCACAGATATAGCAGATTTGGTTCCTGTGTATTCCATCTGGTGATGTCTATGTGTATAGGTGCCATTTATGTTGGCGATAAGAGACATTTGCAATTAAGAAGTTATTGGTCTTGCAAAATTCTATCATATGATCACTGGCATCATTTGTGTCACCAAGGCCATATATTGCACATTTACAGCTGGTTTTCTCACATCTTAGGCTATATAAATGGCAAAACATAGAACTCCATGGTGCCCAAGCTTCACAATTGCATGTAGTGATCCTGTCTCTCCTCATTGTATCATCTAGAAATTCTTTACCCAGAAATGTAATGAAACACTCAATAAGTAAAAGTATCCCTCTAACATTAGCTCAAGAACAGGTTTTAGTTTATATTAAAAAAGAAACAGAAAAAAAAAAAGTTCAGTAGTGGGGCCTGATGGCTCTCATTTGTTCAGTAGCTCAGCAAAATCAAAGTTAATACTTCTGGCAATCCCTTGTCCTTAAATTAAATACCCACAAATTGAATTTCACACAGCAACAAAGTCCAGGAAGAAGAAGATGATGGGGAATAAATCTTCTCACAGACCTTCTTTTTTAAGGAAGCAACGTTAATCCTATCTTTATTTTTAAAAGGTGGCTAAACTTCTCAAGGCAAAAGTCCACAAATCATTTCTTTTTTTTTTTTTTAATTTTTATTGAGCTTCAAGTGAACATTTACAAATCAAGTCAGCCTGTCACATATAAGTTTATATACACCTTACTACATACGCCCACTTGCTCTACCCCTAATGAGTCGGGCCTTCCAGTCTCTCCTTTCGTGACAATTTTGCCACCTTCCAACCCACTCTACCCTCCCATCCCCCCTTCAGACAGGAGATGCCAATGCAGTCTCAAGTGTCCACCTGATACAAATAGCTCACTTGTCATCAGCATCTCTCTCCTACCCACTGTCCAGTCCCTTCCATGTCTGATGAGTTGTCTTCAGGAATGGTTCCTGTCCTGGGCCAACAGAAGGTTTGGGGACCATGACCACCAGGACTCCTCTAGTCTCAGTCAGACCATACAGTATGGTTATTTTGTGAGAATTTGGGATCTGCATCCCACTGATCTCCTGCTCCCTCAGGGGTTCTCTGTTGTGCTCCCTGTCAGGGCAGTCATAGGTTGTGGCCGGGCACCAACTAGTTCTTCTTGTCTCAGGATGGTGTAAGTCTCTGGTTCATGTGGCCCTTTCTGTCTCTTGGGCTCATAGTTATCGTGTGACCTTGGTGTTCTTCATTCTCCTTTGATCCAGGTGGGTTGAGACCAATCGATGGATCTTAGAGGGCCGCTTGTTAGCATTTAAGACCCCAAACGCCACATTTCAAAGTGGGATGCAGAATGTTTTCATAATAGAATTATTTTGCCAATCGACTTAGAAGTCCCCTTAAACCATGGTCCCCAAAGCCCCGCCCTTGCTCCGCTGACCTTTGAAGCATTCAGCTTATCCTGGAAACTTCTTTGCTTTTGGTCCAGTCCAGTTGAGCTGACCTTCCATGTATTGAGTATTGTCCTTCCCTTCACTTAAAGTAGTTCTTATCTACTAACTAATCAGTGAAAAACCCTCTCCCACCCTCCCTCCCTCCCCGCTTCGTAACCACAAAAGTATGTGTTCTTCTCAGTTTATACTATTTCTCTTATAATAGTGGTCTTATACAATATTTGTCTTTTTGCATCTGACTAATTTCGCTCAGCATAATGCCTTCCAGGTTCCTCCATGTTATGAAATGTTTCACACGTTCATCACTGTTCTTTATCAATGTGTAGTATTCCATTGTGTGAATATACCATAATTTATTTACCCATTCATCCGTTGATGGACACCTTGGTTGCTTCCAGCTTTTTGCTATTGTAAACAGAACTGCAATAAGCATGGGTGTGCATATATCTGTTCCTGTGAAGGCTCTTATTTCTCTAGGGTATATTCCGAGGAGTGGGATTTCTGGGTTGAATGGTAGTTCTATTTCTAACTGTTTAAGATAACGCCAGATAGATTTCCAAAGTGGTTGTACCATTTGACATTCACACCAGCAGTGTATAAGAGTTCCAATCTCTCCGCAGCCTCTCCAACATTTATTATTCTGTGTTTTTTGGATTAATGCCAGCCTTAAAAAAAAAAAAAAAAATTTTTTTTTTTTTTTTTTTGTTGGAGTGAGATGGAATCTCATTGTAGTTTTAATTTACATTTCTCTAATGGCTAATGATCGAGAGCATTTTCTCATATATCTATTAGTTGCCTGAATATCTTCTTTAGTGAAGTGTGTGTTCATATCATTTGCCCACTTCTTGATTGGGTTGTTTGTCTTTTTGTGGTTGAGTTTTGACAGAATCATGTAGATTTTAGAGATCAGGCGCTGGTCGGAGATGTCATAGCTGAAAATTCTTTCCCAATCTGTAGGTGGTCTTTTTACTCTTTTGGTAACGTCTTTAGATGAGCATAGGTGTTTGGTTTTTAGGAGCTCCCAGTTATCTGGTTTCTCTTCATCATTTTTGGTAATGTTTTGTATTCTGTTTATGCCTTGTATTAGGGCTCCTAACTTTGTCCCTATTTTTTCTTCCATGGTCTTTATCGTTTTAGTCTTTATGTTTAGGTCTTTGATCCACTTGGAGTTAGTTTTTGTGCATGGTGTGAGGTATGGATCCTGTTTCATTTTTTTGCAAATGGATATCCAGTTATGCCAGCACCTTTTGTTAAAAAGACTATCCTTTCCCCAATTAACTGACCCTGGGCCTTTGTCAAATATCAGCTGCTCATACGTGGATGGATTTATATCTGGGTTTTCAATTCTGTTCCACTGGTCTATGTGCCTGTTGTTGTACCAGTACCAGGCTGTTTTGACTACTGTGGCTGTATAATAGGTTCTGAAATCAAGTAGAGTGAGGCCTACCACTTTCTTCTTCTTTTTCAGTAATGCTTTACTTATCCGAGGCTTCTTTCCCTTCCATATGAAGTTGGTGATTTGTTTCTCCATCACATTAAAAAAATGACATTGAAATTTGGATCGGAAGTGCATTGTACGTATAGATAGCTTTTGGTAGAATAGATATTTTTACTATGTTAAGTCTTCCTATCCATGAGCAAGGTATGTTTTTCCACTTAAGTAGGTCCTTTTTAGTTTCTTTTAGTAGTACTTTGCAGTTTTCTTCGTATAGGTCTTTTACATCTTTGGTAAGCTTTATTCCTAAGTATTTTATCTTCTTGGGAGCTATTTTGAATGGTATTGATTTGGTGATTTCCTCTTCGATGTTCTTTTTGTTGATGTAGAGGAATCCAAGTGATTTTTGTATGTTTATTTTATAACCTGAGACTCTGCCAAACTCTTCTATTAGTTTCAGCAGTTTTCTGGAGGATTCCTTAGGGTTTTCTGTGTATAAGATCATGTCATCTGCAAATAGAGATAACTTTACTTCCACCTTGCCAATCCAGATGCGCTTTCTTTCTTTGTCTAGCCTAATTGCTCTGGCTAGGACCTCTAGCACAATGTTGAACAAGAGCGGTGATAAAGGGCATCCTAGTCTGATTCCCGTTCTTAAGGGAAATGCTTTCAGGCTCTCTCCATTTAGAATGATGTTGGCTGTTGACTTTGTAGAGATGCCCTTTATTATGTTGAGGAATTTTCCTTCAATTCCTCTTTTGGTGAGAGTTTTTATCATAAATGGATGTTGGACTTTGTCAAATGCCTTTTCTGCATCAATTGATGAGATCATGTGGTTTTTGTCTTTTGTTTTCTTTATATGGTGGATTACATTAATGGTTTTTCTAATATTAAGCCAGCCTTGCATACCTGGTATGAATCCCACTTGGTCGTGGTGGATTATTTTTTCATATGTTGTTGAATTCTATTGGCTAGAATTTTGCTGAGGATTTTTGCATCTATGTTCATGAGGGATATAGGTCTATAATTTTCTTTTTTTTGTGATGTCTTTACCTGGTTTTGGTATCAGGGAAATGGTGGCTTCATAGAATGAGTTAGGTAGTATTCCGTCATTTTCTATGCTTTGAAATACCTTCAGAAGTAGTGGTGTTAACTCTTCTCTGAAAGTTTGGTAGAACTCTGCAGTAAAGCCATCCGGGCCAGGGCTTTTTTTTTGTTGGGAGTTTTTTGATTATCGTTTCAATCTCTTTTTTTGTTATGGGTCTGTTTAGTTGTTCTACTTCTGATTGTGTTAGTTTAGGTAGGTAGTGTTTTTCCAGGAATTCATCCATTTCTTCTAGGTTTGCAAATTTGTTAGAGTACAATTTTTCATAATAATCTCATATGATTGTTTTAATTTCAGTTGGGTCTGTTGTTATGTGGCCTATCTCGTTTCTTATTCGGGTTATTTGTTTCCTTTCCTGTATTTCTTTAGTCAGTCTGGCAAATGGTTTATCAATTTTATTAATTTTTTCAAAGAACCAGCTTTTGGTTTTGTTAATTCTTTCAGTTGTTTTTCCGTTCTCTAATTCATTTAGTTTAGCTGTAATTGCTATTATTTGTTTTCTTCTGGTGCCTGATGGATTCTTTTGTTGTTCACTTTCTATTTGTTCAAGTTGTAGGGACAGTTCTTTGATTTTGGCTCTTTCTTCTTTTTGTATGTGTGCATTTATTGATATAAATTGGCCTCTGAGCACTGCTTTTGCTGTGTCCCAGAGGTTTTGATAGGAAGTATTTTCATTCTCGTTGCATTCTATGAATTTCTTTATTCCCTCCTTAATGGCTTCTATAACCCAGTCTTTTTTCAGCAGGGTGTTGTTCAGTTTCCAAGTATTTGATTTCTTTTCCCTAATTTTTCTGTTATTGATTTCCACTTTTATGGACTTATGGTCTGAGAAGATGCTTTGTAATATTTTGATGTTTTGGATTCTGCAAAGGTTTGTTTTATGACCTAATATGTGGTCTCTTCTAGAGAGTGTTCCATGTGCGCTTGAAAAAAAAAAAGTATACTTTGCAGCAGTTGGGTGGAGAGTTCTGTATAAGTCAATGAGGTCAGGTTGGTTGATTGTAGTATTAGGTCTTCCGCGTCTCTATTGAGCTTCTTACTGGATGTCCTGTCCTTGTCCGAAAGTGGTGTGTTGAAGTCTCCTACTATAATTGTGGAGGTGTCTATCTCACTTTTCAGTTCTGTTAAAATTTCTTTTATGTATGTGTCTTGCAGCCCTGTCATTGGGTGCATAAATATTTAATATGTTTATATCTTCCTGGCCAATTGTCCTTTTAATCATTATGTAGTGTCCTTCTTTATCCTTTGTGGTGGATTTAACTTTAAAGTCTATTTTGTCAGAAATTAATATTGCTACTCCTCTTTTTTTTTTGCTTATTGTTTGCTTGATATGTTTCTTTCCATCCTTTGAGGTTCAGTTTGTTTGTGTCTCTAAGTCTAAAGTGTGTCTCTTGTAGGCAGCATATAGACGGATCGTGTTTCTTTATCCAGTCTGAGACTCTCTGTCTCTTTACTGGTGCATTTAGTCCATTTACATTCAGTGTAATTATAGATAAGTATGTGTTTAGTGTTGTCATTTTGATGCCTTTTTATGTGTGTTGTAGACAATTTCATTTTTCCACTTACTTTCTTGTGCTGAGACTTTTTCTTTGTAAATTGTGTGTTCCTCATTTTCATGGTATTTGACTTTATGTTTGCTGAGCCATTACGTTTTTCTTGGTTTTTATTTTGAGTTATGGAGTTGTTATACCTCTTTGTGGTTACCTTAATATTTACCCCTATTTTTCTAAGTAAAAACCTAACGTATTGTTCTATATCGCCTTGTATCCCTCTACATATGGCAGTTCTATGCCACCTGCATTTAGTCCCTCTTTTTGATTATAGTGATCTTTTATATATTGACTTCAATGATTCCCTGTTTTGAGCATTTTTTTTTTAATTAATCTTAATTTGTTTTTGTGATTTCCCTATTTGAGTTTATATCAGGATGTTGTGTTTTGTGACCTTGTGTTGTGCTGGTATGTGATATTATTGGTTTTCTGACCAAACAATATCCTTTAGTATTTCTTGTAGCTTTGGTTTGGTTTTTGCAAATTCTCTAAACTTGTGTTTATCTGTAAATATCTTAATTTCACCTTCATATTTCAGAGAGAGTTTTGCTGGTTATATGATCCTTGGCTGGCAGTTTTTCTCCTTCAGTGCTCTGTATATGTCATCCCACTGCCTTCTTGCCTGCATGGTTTCTGCTGAGGAGTCTGAACTTATTCTTATTGATTCTCCCTTGAAGTAAACCTTTCTTTTCTCCCTGGCTGCTTTTAAAATTTTCTCTTTATCTTTGGTTTTGGCAAGTTTGATGATAATATGTCTTGGTGTTTTTCTTTTTGGATCAATCTTAAATGGGGTTCGATGAGCATCTTGGATAGATATCCTTTCGTCTTTCATGATGTCAGGGAAGTTTTCTGTCAGCAGATCTTCAACTATTCTCTCTGTGTTTTCTGTTATCCCTCCCTGTTCTGGGACTCCAATCACCTGCAAGTTATCCTTCTTGATATAGTCCCACATGATTCTTAGGGTTTCTTCATTTTTTTTTAATTCTTTTATCTGATTTTTTTTCAGCTATGTTGGTGTTAATTCCCTGGTCCTCCAGATTTCCCACTCTGCATTCTAATTGCTTGAGTCTGCTCCTCTGACTTCCTATTGTGTTGTCTAATCCTGTAATTTTATTGTTAATCTTTTGGATTTCTGAATGCTGTCTCTCTATGGATTCTTGCAACTTATTAATTTTTCCACTATGTTCTGGAGTAATCTTTTGGAGTTCTTCAGCTGCTTTATCAGTGTGTTCCTTGGTTTTTTCTGTAAATTGCCTTATTTCATTTCTGAGGTCATCCCTGATGTCTTGAAGCATTCTGTAAATTAGTTTTTTTTATATTCTGTATCTGGCAATTCCAGGATTGTATCTTCATTTGGGAAAGTTTTTGATTCTTTAGTTTGGGGGATTGTAGAAGCAGTCATGGTCTGCTTCTTTTGTGGTTTGATGTCGACTGCTGTCTCTGAGCCATCACTAAGATATTGTAGTGATTTATTCTATATTTGCTCACTGAGTCTTATCTTGTTTTGTTTTCTTTCAATATACGTAGATGGGCTACTAGATTGCACTGTCTTGATTGTTGTAGCCCTTGACTCACTTATGACCTATTACCAGCTGGTTTGGGCTGTTACCAGATATATATGCGTGAGTCCATTCACTATTCTTGAGTAGAATCTGATTTTGGGTCATCAAGTGTGTGATGCGCACTGTCACCTATCCACCTTGAGAAGTAGTGGTGATAGTTGTGTGCACCAGATTCTAGTAGCAGCTGGGGTTCACACTCCGGCGGGGGCAGGATGCTGACAGGCTTTCCCCAAGTGTCAGTGAGGTAGGTGTGTCTCTATTCCTAAATCACCTTGGTGGGTGGGCTCTGCAGCTGTACCTTAGGCCCCCAATGCAAGTACCTGTACAGATTGGTAGGTGTCACCCTCCTTAGACCCCTACGGCAGGAGGCTAGGTGGTCTGGGGGGAGCTTCAGCCCTCAGTTCCCTGTTGTGGGTCAGTTAGGGCTCTGTTGAATAAGCAGAGATATCAGACCTGGGAAACTTGTCTTTCCAGTAAATTCGCTAAAACAAATGCAGTCAGATCCCTATCAGAAATGCCTTTGCATTATAATAGCCACCTTGTTCCCTGTAGGGATGAAAGCCCAAGACTGTGGATCATGTATGCTTGACTGGAGCTGGTTCCGTGTTTTTAGTCCAATTAGGGAAGGATTTTTGGTCCCTCGGTTTTTTGTGGTTGCTTCTCTCAGGCCAGGAGAATGGGTTAGGAAAAGATGAAAAAAAAAGGAAAAGAAAAACCGTGGAGCAGTTCTCCCTCTTGCTTAGGAAATTTCAATGTTAATGAAGCTGCCTGGGAAGGGGACGGGAGGGTTCAGAAAAACAGGAGAGAGTAGCACCCTGGAATATAGACAAAGTTACTTATCTTGCTTGGGATGACTGTTTTATCTGAGATTCCCGAGGGGTGTGTCGCCTGTGTGTGCTGGCTGGGTAGTGAGTGCCCCTGAGGGTCAGACCTGCATCCCGTGCTTGCGGTGTCTCAGAAGTCGAGGTCAGTTCCTCTACTGCCAATCCAAAGGACAACGTCAAGGTTCCCCGGTTGGGACGCTGCACTCCCGGCTCCAAAAACAGTCACTGCCTCCTGGTGACTTCTCCTCCTGCCAGTCGCGTCACCAGCTGGGCTGCCCCCAGGTCAGTTCAGGGGGCTGGGGCTGCGCCCATGTTTGCACCATCACAGGATGTCGTGCTCAGCTCCCCTGCACCCAGTCCAAAGCCCTGCACCAAGGTTCCCCGGCTGGGACACTGCACTCCCGGCTCCAAAACCAGTCGCTGCTTCCCCGTAGTTGTTTGTTCTTGGTCTCTGTCACTCACGTCAACTCTTTAAATCTGTGTTTGTTGTTCAGGGTTCGTACATTGTCGTGTATGTGATCGATTCACTTGTTTTTCTGAGTCTTTGTTGCAAGAGGGATCCGAGGTAGCGTCTAACTAGTCAGCCATTTTGGCCCCCTCTCAAATCATTTCTTAAAATGGGAATTTCCTTGTTTATTTATTTTTAACATCTTCCTTACTAAACCAAAAACAAAACCCATGCCATCCAGTCTATTCCAACTCTTAGCAACCCCAAAGGACAGACTAGAACTGTCCCCTAGTGTTTCCAAAGAGATGCTGGTGCGTTCACACTGCTGAGCTTTGGGTTAGAAGCTGAGCTCTAACCACTGTTTAACCATGGCTTCTGCTCCTTACTACTTTATGATAATTCCTGATATCTTCCACTGGACATTTATTATAAACCTGCCCAGAATATGTCCCACATCCACATTGTGATGGTTTTCCTTCCATTATTTAGTTTGAACAATTCATGCATCCAAATGAATCGATTAGCTTGCTGTGTCCATATATTAATTCATTGTCTCTATTGAATGTATTTTCTCTCCCAGATATTGTCCTGAGTATTCACTATTTTGTCAGCCCCACTATTTCTCTTCTTGTAATCTGATCTCTGTCATCTCAGGGATGACGCCTTTAAAGCAGAAAATTGACGTTAAGAAGTTATTTAAACTAGTTTCTATGAACCTGGAATCTGGAATCTGGAGCTAGACCATGTTTGAAACTCGACTCTAATACTTAAGAACACTATGAACTTGAACTACTTATTTATCCTTTGGGAGTTGAACTTGGGAAAATTACCATCTCCGGATCTCCATTTTATCATCTAAAATATGTAAATATTAATAGAACTTGCCTCACTGAGCTGTTGTGAAAATTAAATTAATTAAACCTTGAAGAATGCCTGTGATACACCACTCAATAAGCATGAGGTATTATTACCTGGATGTGCTCACTGTTGCTGTGGAAATTCCTGGTCCCACTCGCTGTGACTTGTCTCATCCAGTGAACCAGATACTCAAGTGGGAGTGCAGAAACGCACCTTTATTTCATTGTGCGAGGCAAGAAACAGTTGGGTCTGATGTTGCCAAGATTGCTCAGTGAGAGTGAGGCAATAGGTTACTTTTAAGGGGATTATAAGTAAGAAGTTCTTATAATTTATAACAGTAACATTATTAATCAAACTACTTAGGGGCAATGTGGTTTAAATGTAACTTCATGCATCATATGTTCAGGATATGGTGGTTAAACTCCACCCAGAGATGAAGAATATACTATGCATGAAGTTTAAAGGGTTATCCTGAATGTCAACACGGCATCTAAACCAGCTTCTGCCGATTTCCTTTAGTTCAGGAACCAGCTAAAATTAGGGAACCAGGGTTTTAACATAAAGGTATGGGGAATATCAAGCAAAGAAACTAGGATTCTGATGTAAAGCTAAAGGGGGGTGCCAAGCAAGCTGTTGGAGGCAGTGTAATATTCCCCAGCCTGGGGAGCTCTGTCTTTTCATGGTCATCTTTACCTTCCAACTGCTTCAACCTTTTTTAAAAATATTGATGCTCATATGACAATATAAAATTCACCTTCTGTTATATTCCAATGAACTATTTTTATTCGAATTTCATTGGCTACACAAGGGATTTTATTTCATGATCATGAGCCACGAAAAGAATTTAGACTCTAGTAGCTTCAGTAAACTCCTAGAATTAAAAAAATAATAATAATAATAAACAAAAATACATGGTAAAATTTGAGGAGTAACGTGGAGCAACTATGTCCATAAGGCAAGATAACTGTATCCTTGCCACATAACAGACCTTGCTTTAATTAGAAATACATCATGGTACAACAAATAGGATTAGCTCTTTTTTCTTCTCTCAAGTAGGATACGAAAGTCAATGAAAGGGATGGAGCCAAGATGGCGGACTAGGCAGACGCTACCTCGTATCCCTCTTACAACAAAGACGCGGAAAAACAAGTGAATCGAACACATACATAACAATCTACGAACCCTGAACAACAAACACAGATTTAGAGACGGAGAACGAACTAATACAGGGAAGCAGCGATTGTTTCCAGAGCCTGGAGCCAGCGTACCAGCCAGGTACGGCACAAGCACAGACAGCTGCTCCACCCCCCTGAACTAACCCTGGGAGGGGGACCAGCCGGTTCCGCGGGCGGCGTGGGACGCAGCTGATAGGTGAAGTTCCCGGGGGGCAGTGACTGGTCTTGGAGCAGGAAGAGCAGCGTCCCAGCCGGGGAACGGTCCCGCCGGGATTTGGACTGGACGCAGGTACGGCATAAACACGGAGAGCTGCTCCACCCCCCTGAACTAACCCCGGGAAGGGGCCCAGATGTGTCGTGCGGGCGGCATGGGATGCAGCCGATAGGAGGAGTCCCCGGGAGGCAGCGACTGTTATTGGAGCGGGGAGAACAGCGTCCCAGCTGGGACACTCGATCACGGCACAAACACGGGGAGCTGCTCCACCCATCTGAAATAACCCCGGGAGGAGGCCTAACTGGTTCGCGGGGGCGGCACGGCCACGCGGCTGGAGGGACAAGAAGTCCCCGGGAGGCAGCGACTGATTTTGGAGTCGAGAGTGCACCGTCCCAGTAGGGGAGCCTTGACGCTGGGCATGGGGCTGGAAGCAGAGGATCCGACCGTGACTCCAGTGGACCAGACCCCCTGGGGGCAATCTTCACACAGCCAGCACACATAGGCGACATGCCCGCGAGAATCTCAGATATAATAGTCATTCCAAACAAGACAAGCAACTCTGGCTATATTCTGAGGTGCTACTCTCCTATCTCTCTGTTCCCTCCCCCACCTTCCCCAGGCGGCTTCATTAACATCCAAATAGCCTGAGCCAGAGGGAGAACTCTGATAGGGATCTGACTGCATTTTTTTTTTTAGCGGATTTTCTGGAAAAACTAGTTTCCCAGTGATGGCGCGGAGACAACAATCCATATCAAACCACTTAAAGAAGCAGACCATGACAGCTTCTCCAACCCCCCAAACAAAAGAATCAAAATCTTTCCCAAATGAAGGTACAATCCTGGAATTATCAGATACAGAATATAAAAAACTAATTTACAGAATGCTTAAAGATATCACAAATGAAATTAGGATAACTGCAGAAAAAGCCAAGGAACACACCGATAAAACTGTTGAAGAACTCAAAAAGATTATTCAAGAACATACTGGAAAAATTAATAAGTTGCAAGAATCCATAGAGAGACAACATGTAGAAATCCAAAAGATTAACAATAAAATTACAGAATTAGACAACGCAATAGGAAGTCAGAGGAGCAGACTCGAGCAATTAGAATGCAGACTGGGACATCTGGAGGACCAGGGAATCAACACCAACATAGCTGAAAAAAAATCAGATAAAAGAATTAAAAAAAATGAAGAAACCCTAAGAATTATGTGGGACTCAATCAACAAGGATAACCTGTGGGTGATTGGAGTCCCAGAACAGGGAGGGGGGACAGAAAACACAGAGAAAATAGTTGAAGAACTCCTGACAGAAAACTTCCCTGACATCATGAAAGACGAAAGGATATCTATCCAAGATGCTCATCGAACCCCATTTAAGATTGATACAAAAAGAAAAACACCAAGACATATTATCATCAAACTCACCAAAACCAAAGATAAACAGAAAATTTTAAAAGCAGCCAGGGAGAAAAGAAAGGTTTCCTTCAAGGGAGAATCAATAAGAATAAGTTCAGACTACTCAGTAGAAACCATGCAGGCAAGAAGGGAATGGGACGACATATACAGAGCACTGAAGGAGAAAAACTGCCAGCCAAGGATCATATATCCAGCAAAGCTCTCTCTGAAATATGAAGGCGAAATTAAGATATTTACAGACAAACACAAGTTTAGAGAATTTGCAAAAACCAAACCAAAGCTACAAGAAATACTAAAGGATATTGTTTGGTCAGAGAACCAATAATATCACATACCAGCACAACACAAGGTCACAAAACAGAACATCCTGATATCAACTCAAATAGGGAAATCACAAAAACAAACAAATTAAGATTAATTTAAAAAAAAATACAAATAACAGGGAATCATGGAAGTCAATAGGTAAAAGGTCACAATAATCAAAAAGAGGGACTAAATACAGGAGGCATTGAACTGCCATATGGAGAGTGATATAAGGCGATATAGAACAATACAAGTTAGGTTTTTACTTAGAAAAATAGGGGTAAATAATAAGGTAACCACAAAAAGGTATAACAACTCTATAACTCAAGATAAAAGCCAAGAAAAACGTAACGACTCAAGTAACATAAAGTCAAACACTATGAAAATGAGGATCTTACAATTTACTAAGAAAAACGCCTCAGCACAAAAAAGTATGTGGAAAAATGAAATTGTCAACAACACACATAAAAAGGCATCAAAATGACAGCACTAAAAACTTATTTATCTATAATTACCCTGAATGTAAATGGACTAAATGCACCAATAAAGAGACAGAGAGTCACAGACTGGATAAAGAAACACGATCCATCTATATGCTGCCTACAAGAGACACACCTTAGACTTAGAGACACAAACAAACTAAAACTCAAAGGATGGAAAAAAGTATATCAAGCAAACAATAAGCAAAAAGAAGGGGAGTAGCAATATTAATTTCTGACAAAATAGACTTTAGACTTAAATCTACCACAGAGGATAAAGAAGGACACTATATAATGATAAAAGGGACAATTGATCAGGAAGACATAACCATATTAAATATATATGCACCCAATGACGGGGCTGCAAGATACATAAATCAGATTTTAACAGAATTGAAAAGTGAGATAGATACCTCCACAATTATAGTAGGAGACTTCAACACACCACTTTCGGAGAAGGACAGGACATCCAGTAAGAAGCTCAATAGAGACACGGAAGATCTAATTACAACAATCAACCAACTTGACCTCATTGACTTATACAGAACTCTCCACCCAACTGCTGCAAAATATACTTTTTTTTCTAGCGCACATGGAACATTCTCTAGAATAGACCACATATTAGGTCATAAAACAAACATTTGCAGAATCCAAAACATCGAAATATTACAAAGCATCTTCTCAGACCACAAGGCAATAAAACTAGAGATCAATAACAGAAAAACTAGGGAAAAGAAATCAAATACTTGGAAAATGAACAATACCCTCCTGAAAAAAGACTGGGTTATAGAAGACATCAAGGAGGGAATAAGGAAATTCTTAGAAAGCAACGAGAATGAAAATACTTCCTATCAAAACCTCTGGGACACAGCAAAAGCAGTGCTCAGAGGCCAATTTATATCCATAAATGCACACATACAAAAAGAAGAAAGAGCCAAAATCAAAGAACTGTCCCTACAACTTGAACAAATAGAAAGTGAGCAACAAAAGAACCCATCAGGCACCAGAAGAAAACAAATAATAAAAATTAGAGCTGAACTAAATGAATTAGAGAACAGAAAAACAATTGAAAGAATTAACAAAGCCAAAAGCTGGTTCTTTGAAAAAATTAACAAAATTGGTAAACCATTGGTTAGACTGACTAAAGAAATACAGGAAAGGAAACAAATAACCCGAATAAGAAACGAGAAGGACCACATCACAACAGAACCAAATGAAATTAAAAGAATCATTTCAGATTATTATGAAAAATTGTACTGTAACAAATTTGAAAACCTAGAAGAAATGGATGAATTCCTGGAAAAACACTACCTACCTAAACTAACACATTCAGAAGTAGAAAAACTAAATAGACCCATAACAAAAAAAGAGATTGAAACGATAATCAAAAAACTCCCAACAAAAAAAAGTCCTGGCCTGGACGGCTTCACTGCAGAGTTCTACCAAACTTTCAGAGAAGAGTTAACACCACTACTTGTGAAGGTATTCCAAAGCACAGAAAATGACGGAATACTACCCAACTCATTCTATGAAGCCACCATCTCCCTGATACCAAAACCAGGTAAAGACATTACAAAAAAAGAAAATTATAGACCTATATCCCTCATGAACATAGATGCAAAAATCCTCAACAAAATTCTAGCCAATAGAATCCAACAACACATCAAAAAAATAATTCACCCTGATCAAGTGGGATTCATACCAGGCAAACGACTCGATGGCACTAGAATATAAAAAAAAAAAAAAAAAAAAAATGCAAGGCTGGTTTAATATTAGAAAAACCATTAATGTAATCCATCACATAAATAAAACAAAAGACAAAAACCACATGATCTTATCAATTGATGCAGAAAAGGCATTTGACAAAGTCCAACACCCATTCATGATAAAAACTCTTACCAAAATAGGAATTGAAGGAAAATTCCTCAACATAATAAGGGGCATCTATGCAAAGCCAACTGCCAATATCACTCTAAATGGAGAGAACCTGAAAGCATTTCCCTTGAGAACGGGAACCAGACAAGGATGCCCTTTATCACCGCTCTTATTCAACATCGTGTTGGAAGTCTTAGCCAGGGCAATTAGGCTAGACAAAGAAATAAAAGGTATCCGGATTGGTAAGGAAGAAGTAAAGGTATCACTATTTGCAGATGACATGATTATATACACAGAAAACCCTAAACAATCCTCCAGAAAACTACTGAAACTAATAGAAGAGTTTGGCAGAGTCTCAGGTTATAAAATAAACATACAAAAATCACTTGGATTCCTCTACATCAACAAAAAGAACACCGAAGAGGAAATCACCAAATCAATACCATTCACAGTAGCCCCCAAGAAGATAAGATACTTAGGAATAAATCTTACCAAAGATGTAAAAGACCTATACAAAGGAAACTACAAAGCTCTACTACAAGAAATTCAAAAGGACATACTTAAGTGGAAAAACATACCTTGCTCATGGATAGGAAGACTTAACATAGTAACAATGTCTATTCTACCAAAAGCCATCTATACATTTAACGCACTTCCGATCCAAATTCCAATGTCATATTTTAAGGGGATAGAGAAACAAATCACCAATTTCATATGGAAGGGAAAGACGCCCCGGATAAGCAAAGCACTACTGAAAAAGAAGAAAGTGGGAGGCCTCACTCTACCTGACTTCAGAACCTATTATACAGCCACAGTAGTCAAAACAGCCTGGTACTGGTACAACAACAGGCACATAGACCAATGGAACAGAATTGAGAACCCAGACATAGATCCATCCACGTATGAGCAGCTGATATTTGACAAAGGCCCAGGGTCAATTAATTGGGGAAAAGATAGCCTTTTTAACAAATGGTGCTGGCATAACTGGATATCCATTTGCAAAAAAATGAAACAGGACCCATACCTCACACCATGCACAAAAACTAACTCCAAGTGGATCAAAGACCTAAACATAAAGACTAAAACGATAAAGATCATGGAAGAAAAAATTGGGACAACCCTAGGAGCCCTAATACAAGGTATAAACAGAATACAAAATATTACCAAAAATGATGAAGAGAAACCCGATAACTGGGAGCTCCTAAAAATCAAACACCTATGCTCATCTAAAGACGTTACCAAAAGAGTAAAAAGACCACCTACAGATTGGGAAAGAATTTTCAGCTATGACATCTCCGACCAGCGCCTGATCTCTAAAATCTACATGATTCTGTCAAAACTCAATCACAAAAAGACAAACAACCCAATCAAGAAGTGGGCAAAGGATATGAACACACATTTCACTAAAGAAGATATTCAGGCAGCCAACAGATACATGAGAAAATGCTCTCAATCATTAGCCATTAGAGAAATGCAAATTAAAACTACGATGAGATTTCATCTCACACCAGCAAGGCTGGCATTAATCCAAAAAACACAAAATAATAAATGTTGGAGAGGCTGCGGAGAGATTGGAACTCTCATACACTGCTGGTGGGAATGTGAAATGGTACAACCACTTTGGAAATCTATCTGGCGTTATCTTAAACAGTTAGAAATAGAGCTACCATACAACCCAGAAATCCCACTCCTAGGAATATACCCTAGAGATACAAGAGCCTTCATACAAACAGATATATGCACACCCATGTTTATTGCAGCTCTGTTTACAATAGCAAAAAGCTGGAAGCAACCAAGGTGTCCATCAACGGATGAATGGGTAAATAAATTGTGGTATATTCACACAATGGAATACTACGCATCGATAAAGAACAGTGACGAATCTCTGAAACATTTCATAACATGGAGGAACCTGGAAGGCATTATGCTGAGCGAAATCAGTCAGAGGCAAAAGGACAAATATTGTATAAGACCACTATTATAAAATCTTGAGAAAAAGTAAACCTGAGAAGAACACATACTTTTGTGGTTACGAGGGGGGGAGGGAGGGAGGGTGGGAGAGGGTTTTTTATTGATTAATCAGTAGATAAGAACTGCTTTGGGTGAAGGGAAAGACAACACTCAATACATGGAAGGTCAGCTCAATTGGACTGGACCAAAAGCAAATAAGTTTCCGGGATCAACTGAATGCTTCAAAGGTCAGCGGAGCAAGCGCGGGGGTCTGGGGAACATGGTTTGCGGGGACTTCTAAGTCAATTGGCAAAATAGTTCTATTATGAAATCATTCTGCATCCCACTTTGAAATGTGGCGTCTGGGGTCTTAAATGCTAACAAGTGGCCATCTAAGATGCATCAATTGGTCTCAACCCACCTGGAGCAAAGGAAAATGAAGAACACCAAGGCCACACGACAACTAAGAGCCCAAGAGCCAGAAAGGGCCACATGAACCAGAGACCTAGATCATCCTGAGACCAGAAGAACTAGTTGGTGCCCGGTCACAATCGATGACTGCCCTGACAGGGAGCACAGCAAGGGACCCCTGAGGGAGCAGGAGATCAGTGGGATACAGACCCCAAATTCTCATAAAAAGACCAAACTTAATGGTCTGACTGAGACTAGAGGAATCCCGGTGGCCATGCTCCCCAGACCTTCTGTTGGCACAGGACAGGAACCATCCCCGAAGACAACTCATCAGACATGAAAGGGACTGGTCAGCGGGTGGGAGAGAGACGCTGATGAAGAGTGAGCTAATTATATCAGGTGGACACTTGAGATTGTGTTGGCAACTCTTGTCTGGAGGGGGGATGGGAGGATAGAGAGAGAGGGAAGCCGTCAATATTGTCAAGAAAGGAGAGAAGGAAAGGGCTGACTCAAGAGGGGGAGAGCAAGTGGGAGTAGGGAGTGAGATGTATGTAAACTTATATGTGACAGACTGATTGTATTTGTAAATGTTCACTTGAAGCTTAATAAAAGTTATAAAAAAAAAAAAAAAAGTCAATGAAAGTTTTTTTTAAAAAACTCCATGCCGTTGAGTTGATTCTTACTCATAGCAACCCTATAGGACAGAACAAGGCTGCCCCATAAGTTTCCAAGGAGAGCCTGGCAGATTCAAACTGCTGACCTCTTGGTTAGCGGCTGTAGTACTTAACCACTATACAACCAGGGTTTCTAATGAAAACATAGTGCATGATAAAATTTGACCAAATATTAGGAAAGCCAAAACAATGAAAGGCAACAAATTTAACCCATCATAGCAAATCCTATTACTCAAGGAAATACAGAAAGAAATAATTGAACAAAAATCTTAAAATGTTTTTCATATAGATAAGAAAAGATAACAAGTCTAAAAAAAAAGACAATTTTTAAATAAGGACTAGTGGGGAGGAAACCCTGGTGGTGTAGTGGTTAAGTGCTACGGCTGCTAACCAAAGGGTCGGCAGCTTGAATCCGCCAGGCACTCTCGTGGAAACTCTATGGGGCAGTTCTACTCTGTCCTATAGAGTTGCTGTGAGCCAGAATGGACTCGATGGCACTGGGTTTGTTTTTTTGGTTTTGACTAGTGAGGAAGGGATTCCAAACCTGGAAACAACTGCAGATGAACTCAAGAAATTTATCTTAGCCCATGTACATTCTGATCTAGGCAAAATGCATTGACTAAAACAAATTCAGATGCTGAGTTGAACCTTTGAATTGTTAAATAGCAATCTAACCTGAGTTAACAGATTAACATGTGAAAGTAAAGGCATTAATAAGAAAAGAATGGAGCTCTAAGGTCTGGAATGGGGACATTTGAGCCAATCTAGATGACTGAGTAATTCAAGTCATCACACTACACTGAGACTCATTGCAACCTGGCCGAATCTAATATCCACACGGAGAAACTATGAAGGCTAAAACAGAAGGCAAGGGCTTACACAAACACACACATATACAAACAGAAGTACTGACACTGCAAAAAGTTTATTCTAATAGTTGAAAAACAAGACCAGGATCATTAACTCCACTTTGTATGTAGTACTTTTTTCCCTCTCCCACTCAGCATATCCACACTCCTTGCTTGATTTCTTGGTTCCCAACACATTCCCCTGGAGCCCTCGTGGTGCATTGGGCAATGGCTTGGCTGCTAACCAAAATGTCTTCATTTCAAATTCACCAGCCACTCCTTGGAAAATCTATGGACCAGTTCTACTCTGTCCTATAGGGCTGCTATCAGTCAGAATCAACTCAATGGCAAAGGATTTTGTTTTTTAGCACCTTCTCAAAAAACACAAATGCACTGTTGTTGAGTAGGTTCTGACTCATTGTGACCCCACAAGACAGAGTAGAACTGCCCCATAGGGTTTCCAAGGCTATAAATCTTTATGGAACTCGAATGCCACATATTTCTCCCAGGGATTGGCTGGTGGGTTTGAACTGCTGACCTTTCACTTAGCAGCCAAGCACTTTAATCACTGCACCACCAGGGCCTCAACACATTCTTCTCTACTATAAAATTTACTTTATTATTGTATTTGTGATCCATCTCCTCACTTCAAGGAAGGCAAAGGTTTTTATTCTTTTGTTCATCAATGCATTTAGAAGACTGACTGACACATAGGATATTTATAATGTATGTGGAATGTATTTGTGCTCACTATACCCTATGGAGGCACACAGACAAGGTTTGAAGCCAGTTATGTAATTTATAGGAACCACATGGTGCATCAAACTGTAGAGAAGATGTTGCACATTTTTTCCCATATACTATGTAGGGCATATTTTACATCTTTGTTCCTCAAGCTATAAATCAAGGGATTCAACATGAGGATAACAAGGGTATAAGATATGGAAGCCACTTTATCACCAACAAGGGAATGACTGGACTTGGGCTGCATGTACATAAAGATTAAAGTCCCATAGAACACTATCACTACCGTCAGGTGGGATCCACAGGTGGAGAAGGCCTTGTGCCTGCCCACAGCTGAGTTCATCCTGAGAATGGCTACAAAAACTAGCAGGTAAGAAACAAGGTCTATTAAAAGGGATTTAATCAAATCAAGAGATGCTAAGATGAAAATGATCAATTGAATTTCATCTGTGTTTGAGCAGAGCAGAGATAACAAGGGGTTAGTGTCACAGTAGAAATGACCGATGACATTGTAGCCACAGAAGGATAAATTAAAAATCTTTATGGTGATAAGAAGAGAAACAAATGCACAATAAAGATAGAGGATTGCCACCAGCACACGACACACCCTTTGTGACATGGTGACTGTGTAGAGAAGAGGGTTACAGATGGCCACATAGCGGTCGTAGGACATTGCTGATAGAACGAAAAGTTCAGCATTTATGAACACAATAAAGAAAGCTAGCTGTGTAGTGCAAAAATGTGTGTTTTCATCTAGAACAAAATTTACCAGCATTTTGGGTCCCACAGCTGTTGAAAAACCAAGATCAGTGATAGCCAGGTGTCTGAGAAAAAAGTACATGGGAGTTTGTAGCCTGGAGTCCCTGTTGGTGAGGATGATGATGCCCAAGTTGCCCACCACTGAGATCATGTAGATGATGAGGAACAGCCCGAACAATGGATCCCGCAGCTCTGGGCAGTCTGTTATTTCCAACAGAATGAACTCATTTAGTGCTGTTAGATTGTGTTTGTCCATCTAGGTCTATCAGGAAACCTATTGTGGATAGAGACATCAGCAGAGTCAATAGATTTTATGTTGCATCATCTGGTAGATCTTTAGTATACAAAGGCAATATGCTAAATGAATAAGATAAATCCAAACCCTCCAGTACAGTTATTTGAAATTAAACCCACCTCCCACAAATAAAGTATAGGCACATGAAGATAGATAGAGAGAGAAGGAAAGAGAGAAAGAAAGAGAAATCTAACTTGTTATCAAGTGGGTAAAATTTGCTCCCCAAAGAACATTTGTCAATGCCTGGGACATTTTGGATTTCACAACTAGGAGAAGGGTACTACTCATACCTAATGGAAGCCTGGGATGTTACTAAACATTCTACTATGTGCAGGGTAACTCCACGTCATAAGAAAATTTCCAGTCCAAGCTGTCATTATGGCAGAAGTTGAGAAACCCTGATATAAACATAGAGATAGAGATAGACACAGATAAGGTTGTAGTTGTAAGTGTAGGTGAACATGTATGTGTAGACATACATATACGTACATATACATGAACATATACATAATCATATACAGATACATATACATGTACATAGATGGGATTCCTGGTGGAGCAGTGGTTAAGAGCTTGGCTGATATTTCTCATCAAGAGATTGGCAAAAATGTACATTTATACATTATTTAAAGATACATTATATATTAAAATTATACTTGAGAGGGAAATAGAAAGAGCCTGGAAATAGAAAGAGCCTAGAACCAGCTTATAACTAAGGATTTGAAATGACAACATCCATCAACATTGGAGACTGAAAACAGTAGCTTCATAATTCTGCTACAGTATTTTTAATACTGCATATGCTTCCTTTACTTTCATATTTGAGCTCTATTATTCATATAATTAGGCCACTTGGGTGGCACAAACAGTTAAACACTCAGCTACAAACTGAAAGGTTGGGGGATCGAATCTACTCAGAGGAACCTTGGAAAAAAGAAAGATCTACTTCTGAAGGTTCAAAGCCATTGAAAAACTACGGACCACAGTTCTCTGACACACATAGGGTAGGACTGAGGCAAAATAGACTCCCGGACTTTTTTTTTTTCTGTTAGTTTTTTATTCATATAATTATATAAAGTAAAAATATTATTTAGTCATAATGTTTCAAAGATACTTATGAGCATTTAGCCTCTGAAACAAAGTGTGAATATTCAAAAAAATTAACAATGTGAAAAAAATGAGCAGAGATCCTAGTCTCAGGCACTACTGAAAAGTGGAATGCACCCAGAATGGACTCAGAAATCTTAATATTTTGCAACGATTTTACCATTGAATAAAGGTGGGACCTTGCAAGTGTCACTGAAACATTTCACTTCTTGGTAAAATATGGAAACAGTCTTTTTACCTGTAATGAATCATCTGTCTTGATTCCCCCAAGTGTTTCTTTACATGGCAGAGTGAGAAGAATTTATGGATTTTTTTTTCACCCTTGGAGATTCTCCCTGAGGAGATGCCAAACAATTTGTTGATTGTTCCTTAAGCATTTGAAAGCTTAACAAAATACCTGGGGGTTGTTTCTTAATTGTCCAGGGCATTTTGTATTCACCAGTGACCAAAATTTCATTGATATAGTATGTATGCATGTCTCTGTTTGTCTATTTCATATAGTCTTGCATTTTACTTTGTTAGCATTCCATTTTTACCACACGGGGATCTGGATTAAAATATTGTATCTGTAAAACAGAACCATCAATATTCCCATTTCTACAGCGGCCTCTTCAAATGGATGACAAAATGAAGTTCCGGCGTAAACAATTTCCTATTGCATTATTTAAAAGACTTAAATGGAATAAAAGTAATGCATTGTGCATATGTGAGATATCACTTCCTAGTTTACTATTATTTTTGTTTTTGTTGCTGTTATTGCTATTTTCAAGGTTTCTTTTTTTTTTTTCCTTTTTGACCTCAGGAACAGAAATGTTACCCTTGTTTCTCATTTCATAGTCAATTACCATCATGTGTTTTTGTTTTTTGCTTGTTTTATTTTCCATCACTATATTTCAGCATTTTATGTTTTTTCATTTTGTCCAATCCTCATTCCAGAACTTATTTCTCACCTTAATAAATGTTCCCTTATGCTTGATATAATGTTCTACCATATCAACACACCCTCATAAAGTGTGATATTTGCGTGAAATGTTTCATTTTTAATAAATATTTACAGTGCTATAAATATTTTTGCTGCATTTTGTCATTGTAAATATTTCTAATGTATCCCTTTTTTTTTTCTTATTTCTCCTATATAATAATATGTATGTGGCGTAGTGGTTAAGAGTCCAGCTGTTAACCAAAAGATTGACAGTTCAAGTCCACCAGGTGTTCCTTGGACACTCTGTGGGCAGTTCTACTTTGTCCTATAGGATCATTATGAGTCAAAATCAACTCAACATCATTGGATTTTAGTTATATATATACACACATATATTTATAAAACTCACTGCTAACTGGAAAATTAGGTGTTTGAACCTACTAGCCTTCCTGGGGAGAAAAGACCTGGTCATCTGCACCCATAAAGATTACAGCCTAAGCAACCCTATGGGACATTTCTACTCTGTCCTGTGCATCACTATGATTTGCAATCGACTGGACAACACCTAACAAAACAAACATTCCGAAATGGTACATATTTTGTTGCCTCCAACAGAACACTGTCTGACTTTCTTCCTTCAGGCATGTTATCAGGAAAGACCAGTTTCTGGGTGAAGACATCATGTCTGGTGAAGTAGAGGGCCAATAAGAATGAAGGAACCTCTCCATGAGATGAATTGACACAGTGGCTGCAACAACGAACTTTAACATACTGATGACTTCGCAGTTAGGGCAGGGACAGGCAACGTTCTGTTCTGTTTCACATAACGTCACTCTGAGTTGAGGTAACTCAGTGACAGGTAACAATAACAACCTCTTGTGATTGACTGTTTTCACTTCACACGATTCTATTGAGGTCCATCCACACTGTTGTGTGCATCAATACTGTGTTCTTTTTTACTGCTGAGAATGGCTTTAGGTATGCATTTAGTGCAGTTTGATTGCCCATCACCCGTAGAAAGACATTATGGGTTGTTACTAGTTTTTAGTTTTTACCTATTATAAAAACTCTTCCTTTGAACATTTGTGTATGGATTTTTGTGTGAACATAAGTTCTCACATGTGTGGGATAAATGTCTATGTGCGGGTTGTTTTAATTTTGACAAAGCCTGATGTATCAATTTGTACTTTTCATCCATGTATTTGCATGTCCCAATAATTCAGTAGTTTTTATTACTGAGTGGTGTTAACTTGCTTGGAAATACCACAATTTATTCATCCATTCTCAAGTAGATGAACATTTGGGTTGATTGTAGTTTTTGAGTATTACAAACGAACTTGTTATAGACATTTCTATACATGTATTTATAAGTATAAATGCTATCATTTTACTTGGGTAGATATGACTAAATTGGTTAAATTTTAGGGTAAAACAATGTTCAGCTTTTTAAGGCCCTGGTACTTAAATTAATTTTTTAAATATTTTTATCATTTTAATTTTTCACTAACAGTTTATGAATGTTCTGTTTCCCCCACAAACTTAGCAAACACTTGATATTCTACTAGATGTAGAGTTATGTCACCAGGGTTTAACCTGAAATTCACTGTTGGATAATGAACTGAACTTTTTTAATGTGTTTATTTGCCAGCTGAGTATGTCCTATGAATAAGTGAATGTTCATTTTTATGATCATTTTTTTTTGTGGACTGTTTCTTTTCTTTTTCTTTATCATTATTATCATTATTGTTATTATTATTGAGTTGTAAGGCCTTTCTCTGTACGCATTATGCAGCCCTGGTGGAACAGTGGTTAAAGAGCTGGGTGACTAACCAACAATTTGGCAGTTCGAATCCACCAGCCAATCCTTAAAATCCTTGTGAGACAGTTCTAATCTTTCCTATAAGGTTGTTATGAGTCAGAATCTACTCGATAGCAGTGGCGGGGGTGGTGGTGAGGGGAAGGACATATATATTATGGACACAGACCATTTATGAGATATACCATTTGAAAATATTATCTCCCAGAATATGACTTGTTTTTATACAAGTGTCTTTTGAAGAGCAGAAGTTTAATATTCCCTGTTGTCAAACTTTTTATGAATTTCGTTTTTGGTGTTATAGCTACGAAATCTCCAGATGTATCTATAGACTCAGTGAAAGCCTACTTAAAATCCAAAAAAAAACTTTTTCTTTTTTTAAAATAAAATTATAAGCTGAGAATAAATTCGCAAATAAATGCTAGGTTAATTTTTTAGTTCTGTGACTGCATTGTAGGCTCTATTAGATTTTTTACATAAAAAAAATCATGTCAGGGAGCACAACAGAGATCCCCTGAGGGAGCAGGAGAACAGTGGGATGCAGACCCCAAATTCTCATAAAAACACCAGACTTAATGGTCTGACTGAGACTAGAAGAATCCCAGTGGTCATGGTCCCCAAACCTTCTGTTGGCCCAGGACAGGACTCATTCCAGAAGACACTCATCAGACATGGAAGGGACTGGACAATGGGTTGGAGAGAGACGCTGATGAAGAGTGAGCTACTTGTATCAGGTGGACACTTGAGACTGTGTTGGCATCTCCTGTCTGAAGGGGAGATAGGAGGGTAGAGAGGGTTAGAAACTGGCAAAATTGTCACGAAAGGAGAGACTGGAAGGAGGGAGCAGGCTGACTCAGGGGGAGAGTAAGTGGGAGTATGGAGTAAGGTGTATATAAGCTTATATGTGACAGACTGACTTGATTTGTAAACTGTCACTTAAAGTACAATAAAAATTATTTTAAAAAATCATGTCATCTATCAATAATTAAAGTTTTCCTCCTTTTCCAATCTGGATGCTTTCTATTTATTTATTTAATTCTTGATTGCCTTATTGTGTGGCCTAGAACAGCCACTAAATGTGGAATAGATTAGGTGAGAGTAGATTTACTTATTTTGATCCTGGTCTTACTGGGAATGTTTTCAGTCTTTCATACCATGTGTGATGATAGCTGTAGGTTGTTCACGGGTGCCCTCTATCAGTTTGAGGAAGCTCCATTTTAATACTAGGTTGGTTAAGGTTTTATCACAATTATTGGTACTTTTAAAATGCTTCTCTACATCTATTGTATGGCTTTCTTGGCATTTTTATTTGTAATTATGGAGAATGTCAATAACTGATTTTTTAATGCAAAACTATCCACACATTTCTGAAGCATGCTTATTTGGTGTACTATTGTCTTTACATATTGCCAGACTCAATTTCTTAATTTTTACTACAGATTTTTCACATATGTGCTCTGATGTTTTCTTTTAATGCCTTTGTCCGCCTTTGATATCAGAGTAAAGCTATCCTCACATACGTGCAAAATACCCCTCTCTTCAGTTTTGTAGAAGAGTTTGTGTACAATTGGTTAATTCTTTTTCCCTAAAAGCTTGTCAGAATTTCCCAATCCAGCCCCTTGGAATGATTGGGAATGGGGTGTGTTTTAAATTTCCATTTTGATATCCTGTCTTTATAAATGATATTTTTCTTATGTGTTTTCTTTTTTTTTTTACATACAGGGTCACTATGAGTCGGAATCGACTCGACGGCAATGGGTTCTTTTTTTTTAAAAAAAAAAAGCATGGAAATATATCATAACCTACCTCATAGGGTCCTAAGCTCAAACCCAGATTGGATTCTTTTTTAAAGACAACCTTTGCATATCTAAAATTTATTTTTTTCTCATTATAAATTTTTTGAATATTAAAACAGTAAGAATAAGGAAATATGCAGGAAAATTAGGAGGGGATATAGAGCAACTATGTCCAGAAATCAGGGCAAACCTATAAAATGCTACATATTACACCTCACTCACTAGAAACACAGCACAGCCCAAACCATGGGTTACCTTCTTGTGCTTCTTCCAAGCAGAGTAATCGAAATGATGAGTTCAAACAACAGATACTGATCAAACTAAACTTCACACTCATATTCATCAAGTTTAAGAAAATTCAGCCAAACAAAAACAAAGCAACAAGTGTAACTCATCCTACAATAGACCTCTTATGCAAGGGCACATAAACAATTAGAAAATGACTTCTAAACAAGAGTAATTGTTCTTTTCTAGAGAGATAAGGAGAACAATCTTTGAGATAAAAGCATGGAAATAAGAAGCAATATTATTCCGGGACAGAAAAAATGAAAAAAGCTGGGAAATTCTGTGGCTGAGCTCAAAAATTTACCTTAACAGATATACCCACTGATACAGATAAAATGGGCTAACTTAGACAAAACCAGATACTGAGCTGATCTCACTGAATCTGCTTATTTTTTTTTTACTGTTTATACTAATATTACAATATAATATTACAATATAGTAATAATAAAATAATAACAAAGTAAACAGACTCTAAGGGCTCAAATATGAAAGCAAAGGCAGGGTTTAGAAAGTGGACATTTGAGCAAATTCAAATGACTGAGTACTTTAAATCAGCCCACCACACTGAGCCTTCTTTTAATCAGAATTAGCTACCCAGGGCAGAGGGTCAGCAATAAAACAGCAAGTTAATGGGAGTGCGCATGCGCACATGAGCACATACACACTTTCTCCTTTTTTTTTCTACTAGGTGAGGAAAACACCAGATACTTGGAAATCTTCCGTATCTGTTACAGTTTCACTATCACACTGAAGATACTCAATTTTCTTTTTTTAAAATCTAACCCCCGCCAGCACATTCTAATATACTATCAACTTTCTTAATTATTATGCTTATAATGCATCGCTCCTGCTCAAGGAAGGCAACACTTTGTACTGTTTCATTTATTAATCTACTTATAGCCTTAGTAGAGTGACAGGTAGAAGGCGATATAGAAATGTATGTTGAACTTATCTGTGCGTTTTGTGCTTGCTATTCCCTCTGGAGGCACACAGAAAAAAGTTTAAAGCCCAAATGTAAATTATATGAATCATATGTTAGAGTGAACTTTGACAAAATGTATTGCATAATCGTCCTAAAGCCCTATGTAAGGCATATTTTACATCTCTGTTCCTCAAACTGTAGATCATGGGATTCAACATGGGGATCACCAGGGTGTAAAATATGGAAGCCACTTTATCAGTGTCAAAGGAATGACTGGACTTGGGCTGCAGATACATAAAGATTAAAGTCCCATAGAACACGACTACCACAGTCAGGTGGGATCCACAGGTGGAGAAGGCCTTGTGCATGCCCTCAGCTGAGCTCAGTCTGAGAATGGATGCAATTATGAGTATGTAAAAAACAAGAACTATTAGAAGGGATGAAATCAGATCAAAAGCAGATAAGATGAAAATGACCAATATGATCTCATGTGTGTTTGAGCAGAGCAAAGATAACAAGGGGAGACAGTCACAGTAGAAATGCCTGATGACATTGTGGCCACAGAAGGATAAGTTAAAAATCTTTATGGTGATCAGAAGAGAAACAAATGTGCTGTAGAGATAAGGGATTGCCACCAGCACAGAACACACCCCTCGTGACATGATGATGGTGTAGCACAAAGGGTTACAGATAGCCACATAGCGGTCATAGGACATTGCTGACAGAATGAATAATTCACTAATGATGAACAAGAGAAAGAAAGCTAGCTGTATAGCACAAAAACAATAGGAGATTGTATTTTCACCTACAACAAAATTTACCAACATTTTGGGTCCCACAGCAGTAGAATAACCAAGATCAGTGATAGCCAGGTGTCTGAGAAAAAAGTACATGGGAGTTTGTAGTCTGGAGTCCATCTTGGTGAGGATGATGATGCCCAAGTTGCCCACCACTGAAATCATGTGGATGATGAGGAACAGCCCAAACAATGGAGCCTGCAGCTCAGGGCGGTCTGTGATTCCCATCAGAATGAATTGATTCAGCCCTGTTAGATTGTGTTTGTCCATCTAGGTCTATCGGGTAACCTGTTGTGAATGGAGACATCAGCATCATCAACAGCTTTTATGCAATATCATCTGGTAGATTTTTAGTATACAAAACCAGTATGAATAGTATAAATCCAAACATTCCATTGTAGGATATTTGAATACATATCCAACTGACACAAATTTTGCACACACATATACATATTAGATTGATGGATACATTGGTAGATAGATGAAACAAAAATGAATAATGTGTTAAATCTTTGGGTGTTAGGTACTTGGATATTTATTACACTCTTCTTAAAACTTTAATCTTTTTCACATACCTAAAAAAATACACGGATACATTTTGAACCCTGTCCTTCAAAATACTATCTTACAAAAACTCATATATATACATGGTCCAGGATGGAAAATCAACATACTAGACAGGTTTTCAATAGATATATAATTGATCACAGTGGAAATTATTTGTCTTTATACAAGAAAACATCCCTAGAGATACATGTACATTGATGCTACCTCTGCTATACCTCCATTTGTAATGCATACAATGTGGTGCTTTGGGCAAATAACATAATTTATGTGAATCTTTTTATCCCCACCTGAAAAATCATATTCTATCTCTTTTTTGCAGGATTGTTAGAAAGGATAAACGAGAGTTAAAGGCTTCAATGTGTCTATGATACTTGAAAATAAAAATAGTGTGTCTAGACTATTTGTCTACCTATTTGTCTTTCTGTCTGTATATCTATCATCTGTCATGATCTGTTGTTTTTCATGTTGACATTAGTTACTTGGAATTATTATTTTTTGATGTTAATTGTTTTGATTTTAATGTATTTACAGTTATATTGTTCTGGACTGTGACTTAAGATCTTTGTCACCATTTTCATGATGAATACCCAGAATAGGTTCATTAAAATGTTATCCTTGTAACTAACCCCAGCCTTATATTCTACAACACCTATTTTATGACTAAAGTGTCTAAAAGTGTCATTCTTTAGACTGCTTTCTTTTCTAGTCTAATTAAAATACTTTCATTTCCAGTTGGGCATTCGTAGTGTAACTGACACATTCTACGTTTTTTGTAAGAAATCAGGTATATATATTTTTTCTCATGGAGAAACCTAAGATATATGAGGAAATCTGAGCAAATAATCAAAACTTGATGCCATAAACTCCTGCTTGTAAAAAAGTATCCTCTACTTTCATGACAAAGAAAGTTTATAAAATCACAATATGATACAGTAGCATAGGAAAAATCTATGGGAATTACCGGAAGTTATTCAAAAACTTTTTGAACATGAAACATGCTCTGTTAAACATTGGAACTCCTATGTGGCATGATAAATTTAAGTATAATCTTTAAAAAATGCATCTGAATATATCACAGAGGTTTTAAAAATAAAAGAATAGCCCTGCAGGTTAATACACCAAAATTATAGGTTTAAAACTCTGTGATCGTCACTGCCTCATAAGAATATATGTGTATCTACCTCTCCATCAATCTCTATATCTCTCTAACTCTCTATCTCTTTCTCTTTCTGTCTATCTATCTACCTATCAATCTATCCATCTATGTATCTGTCTACGTATCTATCTATCTGGCATGTATCTATTCCTGAAAAATACGAGTAGTGCAGTGTCTGAGTAAATTACTAGTCAACAAATTCAGACATTAAATTTCATATGACTAAATTACAAAAGTGAATAAATGAAGTGCATTTTTATCGCATATAAATCATATCAAGAATAATGGTGGAAAGCAGGCTGAATTGAATTAAAATTACTAATATTTTTCTGTGGCTTTGCTATCAAATAAAAATAAGACTGTTAAACAGTGACTAAACAGTCTAGATGTTAGTAAAACATGCCAATGCATAAAAAAAATTCTACCTTTTACCTGTAATGAATCTGTTTTGACACCTTGAGCATATTCCACCTGAGTTTAGAGGTCATCCCAAGAATAGATTTGACACATTGAACACTAATGACTGAAGATTAGACAAGTCTGGAATGACATCAACCATCATAGATGAAGAATGCAACGTGGCGTAGTGGAAACAATATATACTTTTCTCTCAGTCTTTGAGCATCTCCCTGGGGAGATACCAAGCAATGTGTTAATTACATCTGAAGCACCTGAAAGCTTAACAAAATGTGTAGGATATTTGTTAATTTTCTGAACAAATTGTATTCACCAGGAAGTAAATCTCTTTTAGATATTTATACATTTATTCTCAGTTAAGTTTCAATTTGTCCATCCAAGAATCTAGAGTAAAATATTTTACCTTTAGGTCAGACCATACTCAATATGCCCTATTTGATTCATGTTCTAAAATGGAATTAAATTAATACATTTCATAAATATAATGTACTCTTTCTTTGTGTTTCATTTCCTATATTTTCGCTATTTTTTACCTTGAGAACAGGTATTAGTCACTTCGACACCTCCTATTATTGCAAGTTTTCTTTTTAAGTCTTCTCTCCTTTTATTTTATTAGCTTAACATATTCTGTTTTATTGGCATGACTCGACATGAGAAGAAACAGCTGCATATATCCATTAATAATTGGAACATGGAATGTATGCAGTATGACTCTCAGGAAAGTGGAAGTTGTAAAAACGAAATACATAAAGATCAATAACCTAGGCATTAGTGAGCTGAAATGGACTGGTCTTGTACATTTCGAATTGGACAGTCACATGGTATCCTGGGCTAGAATGAAAAATAGAAGAGGAATGACATCATACTCATCCTCAAAAAGAACATTTCAAGAAACCTGTCATGAAGCGCAATGCTGTCAGTGATAGGATGATCTCCAAAAGCCTCCAAAGAACATAAGTTAGTACTACTAGTACTCAAGTTTCCCCACCTAGCACTAATACCAAAAATGAGGAAATGGAAGACTTTACTAACTTCTGAAGTCTGAAATACAGCAAAATTGCGATCAAGATGCATTAATCATTAAGATTGGATTATAATGTGAAAGTCAGGAAAAAAGAAGTATTTGTAGTTGGAAAATGTGGCCCTGGTGATAGAAACCATGCCAGAGATGACATGTTGGAATATTGTAAGACCAACAAATTCTTCATCACAAATAACTTTTTTCAAGAACAGAAACAGAGAGCACACAAGTGAGCCTTGACAAATGGAATATACAGGAATCAAATCGCCTGCACCTGTTAAAACAATATCATCAGTCAGAACCAAGCCAGGGGCCAACAGCGGAACAGGCCATTGATCGCTCATACGCAAGTACAAATTGAAGCTGAAAAAACTTAGAGCAAGTCCAAGAGAGCCAAAATACAACCTTGAGTATATTCCACCTGAGTTTAGAGATCATCTCAAGGATAAATTCCACACACTGAAGACTAATGGCCAAAGATTAGACAAGTTTGGAATGACATAAAGCATCATAGATGAGGAATGCAAAAGGTCATTAAAAAGGAAAGAAAGAGAAAACCAAAATGGATATCAGAAGAGACTCTGAAACTTGTTCTTGAACATAGAGTAGCTAATGAGAAGGGAAAAAATAATGAAGTTAAAAACTGAACTGAAGATTTCCAAAGGGCAGCTCAAGAAGACAAAGTAAAGTATTATAATGAAGTGGACAAAGACCTGGAGTTAAAAAAACAAAAGGGAAGAATATGCTCAACATTTTTTGAGCTGAAAGAAGGGAAGAAAAAAATCAAGCCATGTGAGCGAATGATATGGTATGTTATTCACATCTTAATAAAGGTTTTAATAAATAAAAGTAACAAGAAAAAAAAGCCAGTTTATCTGACTTTCTAGATATGAAATGTGGTATATCTATGTAAGAACTATGTATAAGCGCTTTAAAAGATGCAGAACCCATATTTACTCTAGGAGATATTAAATGTTTCTATTGCTAACAAAATCATGAAAATTTACTGACTTTGTAAAAAATAAAGCCTTGAAAAAAATCCTTATATTTTATTTCTGTGTCAGCCATTTTAAAATAAGTTCAAAATTTCCATAGAATCAATTGGTTAACACAGACAAAGGAAAGCTCAATAAAGAAATGAGTTTTAAAAATACCTGCATTTTCTATGAGAGAGTAAGTGTCCAATTTTTATTTTCCCTTTCTAATCTAGGATGGACTAATTTCTATTGCTTCAAGTAATAAACTAGCATTTTAGGCTAAGAAGTGTGTAAATAGAGAAATATCTGATCTTATACTTTGCTTTTATTTCATATATTGCACATGTTTGCTGGGTTTTAAGTAATTTATTATACTAAATATTTTTATTCTTCTCATCAAGGAGACTATACAGGTATGTTATTGTTGTCAGGTGCTGTTGTATATAGGTAACACTGGGTATGAAATCAAGGTAAACTTCTGCTAGAATATGACACTGTGGAAATTGGGAGAAACACCACATGTTGTAGTGAAGTTCATGCCCCTCACAGTTCTAGGAGTGTGTCAGTCACATATGCTGGAGATTTGATTATCACTTCTCCTGTACCTTGACTTCTGAGTCTTGCCTACCGCCAAGCATTTCTGTTCAGCTCTCCACTGGTTTACTCTTTCGCCAGGGAATCCAGCAATGTGCGTAGTACAAATTTGTCAATTCCCTCAGCTCTCTCTGCTTGGTGGTAACTTTCTTTAATAGAGAAATTATATGCAGGTACTATTTGACACCTGGTTGGAGGGACCAATCCCTGGAGGAGGACATCGAGGGTCAGGAAAAATAGGAAGTCCCTCAGTGAGACGGATTGACACAGTGTCTGCCACAATGGGCTCAAACATAGCAAGGATTGTGAGGTGGTGCTCGACAAGGCACACTTTTCTTCTGTTGTTCATGGGATTTCTGTGATTAGAACACACACGATGACACCTCACAAAAACAAGTATTAAGATTATCGGGGATCATTAAATATTTAATGAACCACAGGTTAGTTCTTATTCTAATTTCAATAATATCTAACTTGTATACTGAAGCTCCTCAGAATTTTCTTAATATTCTCTCTCTTTTTCTCTGTTTTATTTTCAGGAGCCTCTTCAATGAAAACCTATATAGGTAGATTAGACTTTTTTTTTTTTCCTTTGGGTTGATGAATATTCCTGAGCTATGTTTTGTTCCTTTTGATCCACATGATTACTTTGGTGGGAAGATCTTGGATGTTTATGGTGATCATGGCAATATCCAATATACTGCGAATTTTGGTTCTTTCACATTTTTTGGCATGTGCTGGCACATTGTGGCCCATACCCATAACCACAGGACCACGTCATGCTTGATGTCTGGCCCTACTGATCCCTGGGAGTGTCCTTCCATGCTGTAACTGATGGGTGACTGTGTGGTAGGGGCCATCTGCACTCACCTTCCATACTCTGGTAGTATCTGCATCTGCATGATCTCTTTATCGAAAGAAATTTGTGTTTGCAGTTTGCACAAGTTTCTTCTCAGCAAGAGAATGGGGCAGTCAGGCATACAGAGAAAAGAATGTGTTAATGACTTTCTTTGTATAGAACAGGTTAGAGGCTGGAGGAAGGGATGGTTCTCCCCTTACCTGAGACTCCCAGACTGACACAGTTTGTTTTGTCAGGCTGTCTTTTTCAGGTTCAGGACAGAGTGGGCTGCTCTGATATCCACAGGAAACTGTATAGTTCTTTCCCCCCTCCCCACACACGCACCTTCATTAGAACCAGTGGCTCAGGTGGGAGACTTGCTCTCAGTCCTCCTCAATTAGAGGCTTTACACATTGGCATCATGGGCCACTGGGCACCCCATGTTCTTTCTTTCCTCTGAGTAAGAACTTAGGGCTTCTGTCTTCCAATGCCCACTCTCTCTGCACTAGGCGCTCTGGTCCCGGCTTAATGAGGTTCAGGGCCTCCCAACTCCCTATCTCTTCAAAATCCTTCCTCTTCTTGAGCTGCCAGGAAACCAGTCATTTCCCTACAAGGTGGTGTCCAGGAATGCAACCTGTCTCTTCTGATCAGTGATTTTTCTCTTTTCCTCTTCCTGATCCTGATAGGAATATACTTGGTAGGCAAGCTCAAGAAGACAAGATCGCCATCTCAATATCTTCCTCAAAGTTTTGGAGTTTTCTCTGTATGTCCTGGGTGCTCTGTCTAATAAAAATCATATTCAAGGTGTGAGCATTTTCAAGACTCTCAGAGTCTGTGTCTGAGAACCGTCTAAATGCTTCCTACACACACGTTGCACACTCACACAACCTAGTTAGTTTTACCAACCTAATAACTGATACCTAGAGCCTTTTTCACCCTCAAGGGTCAATTTCTCCCCCTTCTTGGGACTCTAAAGGCTTAACCTAGGTATTACCCTGCTTTTACCAAATAACTCCAAATACGTAGAGCCTTTATTGCCCTTAATGGTTAATTCCTCCTGCTTCTCCGTCCCCTTCTAAGGTTTTATGTAGACACTTACCATATAACCCAGGTGCATTTCGTATCTCCCAAGAAGTCATTGTTGGGTCCCAGGTGAATCATCTACCTTCCAGTAGCTGGAAGGTATCTAGGAGAAATCTCCTGGTGGTACCAGATGTTGGAGTGGCCTGTTGTCCTATCCGCCTCTGGAACTGGGAAGATGACTACTGGCTGGCTCACCAGAAATGTTGCTGGCTGGAAACTTCAGGTTCTGCTCGGTGCAACTCATCTCAGCCAATAAAAAATAGACCAAAGTAGAAGAGTGGGAGAGTAGAAAGGTGTCTTTATGTCAGTGCAAGGATAGGAAACAGTTGGGGCTGCTTCTGCCAAGACTGCTCAGACAGGCTGAGGGGAAACATTACTTATAAGGGGTTTATAAGTTGAAAGCTCATACAAGTTACATCAGCAACAGTATTATCCATATTGCACACCTGCAATAAGGTTTACATGTAACGTCACGCATCACATCTTCAGAGTATGGTGGTTAAACTACAGCCAGAGCCATGGTATTACTATATATGAGAACTGAAAGGTTGTCCTGAATGTCAACATGGCATCTAAACTTGTTTTTGCCAAGTTCCTCTAGTTTTGGGAAGCAGTTAAGGAGAGGGGAACCATGATTTTAATGTGAAGCTTTGCAGCAGCCAAGCAAAGGAATCAGGATTCTAATGTAAAGCTACGGGCGTGTCAAGCAAGCTGCCCAAGGAAGTGGAATCTTACCCAGCCTGAGGAGCTCTGTCTTATCATGACCATCTTCACCTTCTAAATGCTTCAAACTTTCAAAAATGTTTATGCTCACATGACAATTTAACATGCATCTTTTTCTTATATTCCAATGAACAATTTTTATTCAAATTTCATTGGCTATGTAGGGGATCTTCTTTCATGATCTTGAATGACGAAAATAATTTAGATTCTAGGTGCTTCAATAAAACTCTAAAAATGCTGGAAAAAAGAATACTTGAAAAATTTTAAGGAGCAACCTGGAACAGCTATGTCCATAAGGCAAGACAGCTGTATCCTTGCCATAAAACAGGCCTTACTTTATAACACGGTATAAAACATGGAATTATCTCATTTTACCTCTTATAAGTAGGGTGAACAAAAGTCAATGAAAATATACAGCATAATAAATATTGACCAAAGTTTAGGAACGTCAAACCTATGAAACAGAATATCCTTTTACCCAAGGAACTACACAAAAAAATAATTGAATGAATATTTTAAAAAGTTTTTCATACAGATAAGAAAAGATAACAACCCATGAAACAAAAACAAACAAAAGATAATTATTAAATAAGAGCAACTAGTGAGGAAGGAATTCCAAACCTGGGAGCAATTCTGGATGACATCAAGAAATTTTTCTTAATTGGTGCATAGATCAGAATATACATTCATTAAGATAAACTTCTTGAGGTTATCCAGAGTTGCTCCCAGGTTTGGGATTCCTTCCCCACCCTCAGATCTGTGCAAAATGGGTTGATTATAACAAAGTCAGATAGAGAGCTGAACTTGTAAATTGCTAAATTGGAAGGTATGTTGAGTTAACAGATTGATATGTTAAATTAAACGCATTTATAAGAAAAGAATGGAACTCCAAAGTTCAGAATGGGGACATTTGAGCAAATTTAGATAACTTGAGTACTTCAAATCATCACACTACCCTGTGACTCATTACAACCTGGCCCAAATCT
The DNA here is from genome assembly GCF_024166365.1 of Elephas maximus indicus. Classification (NCBI taxonomy): domain Eukaryota; kingdom Metazoa; phylum Chordata; class Mammalia; order Proboscidea; family Elephantidae; genus Elephas; species Elephas maximus. Next base: position 78,245,862 of record NC_064838.1, on the reverse strand, counting down.
AATACTCCCCTCAGAAACTGTGAAGACTGAAACAGAAGGCAAGTGCTTACACAAACACACATACACAAACGAAAGAACTGACACTGCAAAGTTTATTTTAATAGAAAAAAAAAACACCAGAGTCATTGTAGCTCCACTTTTGTAACTAGTGCCTTTTCCCACTTCCACTCAGCATATCCACTCTCCTTACCTGACTTCATGGTTCCCAACACATTCTCCTGGAGGTCTGGTGGTGCCCTGGTTAAGAACTTGGCTGCTAACCAAAAGGTCAGCATTTCAAATCCATCAGCTGCTTCTTGGAGACCCTGTAGAGCAGTTCTATCCTGTCTATTAAGTTTTCTATGACTCTAATTGACTCAATGACTAAAGGTTTTGTTTTCTAGCACATTCTCAAAAAAAACTAAATGCACTGCTGTTGAGTAGATTCCAACTCCCAGCAACCCTATAAGACAAAGTAGAACTCATGCACAGGGATTCCAAGGCTGCAAATCTTTGTGGAAGATGACTGCTACATCTTTCTCCCATGGAGTAGCTAGTGGGCTTGAAATGGCGATCTTTCAGTTAGCAACAGAGCAGTTTAGCCACTGCACCACCAGGGCCCCAACATGTTATTCTGCACTGTAACATTTACATAGTTATTAAGCTTGTGAACCATCTCTTTCCTGCAAGGAAGACAAAGGTTTTTACTCTTTAGTTTCCTCTTCTGTTCATCAGTGCATTTAGAAAAGTGACTGGCACATAGAAGTAAATTTATAAATATGTCTGTAATGTATTTTTGCTCACTATACCCTATAGAGACACACAGACAAGGTTTGAAGCCCGTGATATAATTTATAAGAACCATATGATGAGTTAAGTGGTAGAAAAGATACTGCTTAATTTATCCCATGTTCTATGAATGGCATGTTTTACATCTTTGTTCCTCAAGCTATATATCAAGGGATTCAACACTGGAATAACCAGGGTGTAAAATATGGAAGCCACTTTATAATTTTCATAGGAATGACTGGACTCGGGATGCACGTATGTAAAGATTAAAGCCCCATAGAACACGACCACCACGGTCAGGTGGGATCCACAGGTGGAGAAGGCCTTGTGCTTGCCCTCAGCTGAGTTTATCCTGAGAATGGCTACAAAAACAAGCAGATAAGATACAAGAACTATTAGAAGGGATGAAATCAAATCAATAGATGTTGCGATGAGAATGATGAATTCAATTTCATGTGTGTTTTAGCAGAGCAAAGATCCTAAGGGGAGACAGTCACAGTAGAAAAGACTGATGACATTGTAGCCACAGAAGAATAAAGTAAAAATCTTTATGGTGATAAGAAGAGAAACAAAAGCAGTATAAAGATAGACGATTGCCACCAACACCAGACAAACCTTTGGTGACATGATGACTGAGTAGTGCAGAGGGTGACAGATGGCCACATAGCGGTCATAAGACATTGCTGAGAGAATGAATAATTCACTAATGATGAACAAGAGAAAGAAAGCTAACTGTATAGCACAAAATAATAGGAGATTGTGTTTTCATCTACAGCAAAATTTACCAACATTTTGGGTCCCACGGTTGTTGAATAGCCAGGATCAGTGATAGCCAGGTGTCTGAGAAAAAAGTACATGGGAGCTTGTAGCCTGGAGTCCATCTTGGTGAGGATGATGATGCCCAAGTTGCCCACCACTGAGACCATGTAGATGATGAGGAACAGCCTGAACAATGGCGCCTGCAGCTCTGGGTGGTCTGTGATTCCTGTCAGAATGAATTCATTCAGCACTGTTAGATTGTGTTTGCCCATCTTGGTCTATCAGGAAACCTATTGTGGATAGAGACATCAGCATCGTCAATAGGGTGTATGTAGTATCCTCCGGTGGATTTTTAGTATACAAAGGCAATATGCTAAATGAATAAGGTAAATCCAAAGTTTCCAGTAGAGATATTTGAAAGTAAACCCACCTCCCACCAATAAAGCATAAGTCCAAGAAGACAGAGAGAGAGAGAGAAACACGGGGAGAGAAAGGGAAATCTACCTTGTTATCAGTCGGGGAAAATTTGCTCCCCCAAGAACATTTGTCAACGTCTGAGACATTTTGGATGTCACAACTAGGAGAAGGGCACTACTCGTATCTAAAGGAAGCGTGGGATGTTGCTAAATATTCCACTGTGTATAGGGTAACTCCCCACAAGAAGGAAATTTCCAGTCCAAACTGTCCCTGGGGGGGGAGATCAGAAACCCTGATATAGATATAGATACAGATGTAAATGCAGATGTGCATGTAGGCCCAGATAAAGGTACAGGTGTAGGTATAGGTGTACATGTATGTGTATGTGTACATGTGCTCGTAGGCATGTGTGTACATGTAGGTGTATATGTACATATATATGCACACCCGCTCATGCACATGCTCACGTTCATGCACATACACGTACACACATACACACACAGAGATGGGACCCCTGGCAGAGCAGTGGTTAAGGGCTTGGCTGCTAATCAAAAAGTCAGCTGTTTGGATCTACCAGCCACTCCTTAGAGACCCGAAGGGGAAGTTCTACTCTGTTTTAAAGGGTCTTTTATGAGTCAGAATCAAATTGATGACAATGTGCTTGTTTTTTTTTTTTTTTTTTTTAAATATACAGATAAATATAAGAAGCAAAAATTTAAAAAAATTAAAAATGTTAGGTGTTAGGTATATGAATGGTTACTAAACTTCCTCGTTGTTATATCTTTAATGACAATCACATAATGGCATTTACAAAATTATAATACATATTTTGATTATAAAAATTTTAAGCTGCAAATTCCCAGCATGTGTGGAAACATTTAGTATGCCTTACTTCAAACATAGTCCAATAAAATCCTTGGGCCACAGATGGTGCAGACTGAAACAACATACTTGACAAGAATCAAACACATGTCTTGCCGGGGAAAATCTAATAGATCCTGGTGGGGATTATTCGTCTTTATACAGGGGAATATCCAAGGTGGTAGACACATGCAGATACAGCTTCTGTTATACCCTACTCCTGTAGCTTATGGAGTAAGATACCTTAATATCTTTATCCACACCTGTAAAATGACCACTTTCTTTCAGGGTTGTTGAAAACTAAATGAGGATTACATGTTTCAATGTGTTTAAAGTATCAGGACATAACTCTCAAATATGAAATATATAGTGTCCTTGCTGTTTTTACAATGATGACAATAAGTTATCTGAAAGGAGTTTTCTTTATATATGCATATGTAAATCCTTCTAGTGTGACCTAGCTTCTATGCCACGCTATGAAGATGAGTAGGTTGAGTAGTGTGTTATCCATGTAACTGACCCCAGCCCTTCCTTCCCCCATCTTCAACTCCCTGACTAAAATTGGACCATCTGTGTGCCATTCTTCTGGATTATATATCTTCTACCTTACTTAAAACATTTTAATATATGTTAATCGGCTGCTATCCTACAGGTCGGCAGTTGGAAACCAGCAGCTGCTCTGCAGTAGAAACATGTGGCAGTCTGCTTCCATGGAGATTTACAGCCTTGGAAACCCTTCGTGGTCACTGATGAGTCAGGATCACCTTAAAGGTAGTGAGTGTGTTTTAATATAAATTTACTTAAAATATGTCCTAATGTAGAAGTCCTTTCATTATAACTAACATATATAAAGTCATTTCTAACAAATCAGATTTATTTTGCCAAGAAAAAATTTACACTAGTGGGAGGAAATTGAGAGAAAGTGAGGTTACTGCCATTGATTTTAAAAGGAACTTTCATTAAAAAACTTCATCCGGTTAATGAAATCCTCTAGTCTAAACTATTATATAGTACATAATGCATATAAATATATTTAAAATAAAATGTATATACATATCCCTAATAAACCACAGATTAAAAAAAAAAAAAATTCCAGAAAAGGATGAGGATGGCATTTTAAGGTAAAAGAATAAATGGTTTGAAATGATACTGCTTACATGAAAATAGCAGTACCAGCAGCCTCTGATCCAGGAATAATCAAGCAAATAGAAAAATACAACAGTATCATATTAAATAATAAAATGGGAAATATACTATCTCGTATAAAATATTGCTGAAAAAGTTGTGACCTACACCGACAAAATGCCTATGTCAGAAAGAAACTGTTGGTCTTTTCCCGACGAGACAAAGGAGAATGAAGAAATCTGAGGACATAAGGAAGCAATTAGTCCAAAGGACTAATGGGCCACTTGAATCCGAACCTCTTGTAACCTGACAACAGAAAACTAGATGGTACCTGGCTGCCACTACTGACCACTCTGACCAGGATTACAGTAGAAAGTTTGGGGCAGGATGGGTAAAAAATGTAGAACAAAATTCAGTTTGGAAACAGCAACAACAAAAGACCAGATATACTGGTTTGAAAGAGGCTGGAGAGGCCCCTGAGACTGATCCCTTAAGATAATTCTAATATGAAACTATAGACACTCCTGGAGGCCCACTTTCAGCTCAGTAACAGACAGCGCTGTTACATTAAAAGACAACATCTGTGAAGGAGGTGCCACTTAGGACAATCAACTATAGGAGACCAAAAGGGCAAGAAGGCGGGGAGGTACGGGGAAGACTGAGAAATGCAAACAGGGAAGCCAGGGAGGAGATTAGGAGAGTGCGGGCACACATTGTGTAAGAATCTTTGATTGGAAAATTCATTTGCTATGTAAACTTTCACCTAAAACACAATAAAATGTTTTCTTTCTTTTATTTTTTTTAAAGAAGAACTGATTTGAGCATCAGTAGATATTATAATTAGGAAATCAACTATCTTCAATGAATCCAATAAAACCAACAAAAATCTTTAGTTACAATGATGAAAGGCTGAAGTAAAAAAGTTCTTATATTGTTAAATACTGCTTTTCCTATAAAGTAAGGGAAGGTAAGAGGACTTCCTCTCAACAGCTCTGGAGTTCCATGGAGAGCACCAAGTTATTTTCCATAGTTTATTATCTTTGTTGAGTATCTAATTCTTTTTATATAAAGCCATATTCTTTGAGAAAATTATATCTTCTTATGGTAGATTCCATTGGAAATTGAAGAATATGGTATATATAGTACACTATTATCATCAAACTAGCTACTTAGAAGTTTCCTAAATTCTAAAAATTGCTTTTCACATCTCAGCAAAAGGTGTGAGATGGAAGGAAATGTATTTGTTTCCTTATCAAGAGATTAGCAAAAATGCACATTTGCACAGGTATTTAAATATATATTAAATATTAAATTACATTTGAAAGAGACATAAGACGAGCCTAGAGACACTATATAACTAAGTATTTTGAAGGACATCAACATTGGAGACTGAATACCTGCAGCTTCATAATTCTGCTATGGTAATTTTTAATACTGCATATGCTTCCTTTACTTTCGTATTTGAGCCCTATTATTCACATAGTTAGGCCATTTGAGTTGAGCAAACACTTAAGCACTCAGCTATAAACTGAAAGATTGGGGGATCATGTCACTGAAAGGCGTCTTGGAAGAAAGGAAGATCTACTTCCGAAATGTCGCAACTGTTGAAAAACCTATGAAGCACTATTCTCTGATAGACACGTGGTATAATTATGAGGCAAATTTGACTCCAGGACTCTTTTTTTTTTTTTCCTCTCTCTTTGTTTCTTGCTTATTCATATAATTATTTATATAATAGTAAATATTATTTAGGCATTTAATGATAATGATTCATAGTTGCTTATGAGCATTTAGCCTCTGAAACAAAGTGTGAATATTTGGAAAAAAAAAAAAAAAAAACAAGAGGGAAAAACGTAGAGATTCTAGTCTCAGACACTATTGAAAAGTAGAATGCACACAGCACTGACTCAGAAACTCTAATATTTTGCAATGAATTTGCCATTGGATAGCAGTGGGACCTTGCAAGTGTCACTGAAACATTATGGATATTGCTAAAATACAGAAAAAGACCATCTTTTTTACCTGTAGTGAAGTCTCTGTCTTCAATCCCCCATGTGTTTCTTAACATGGCAGAGTGAGACGAATTTATGGAACTTTTTTCACCCATGGAGATGCTCCCTGAGGAGACGACAAGCAATTTGTTGATTATTCCTGAACCATTTGAAAGCTTAAAATATCTAGGGGTTGTTTGTTAACTGCCCAGGACAATTTTTATTCTTCAGTAAGCAAGTTTTCGACCATATAGTGTGTATACATGTCTGTATTTATCTATTTCATACAGTCTTGCATTTTGCTCTTTACTCACTTTACATTTTTACCACACAGGGCTCTGGATTAAAATACTGTATCTATAAAACAGAGCTATCAATACTCCCTGTTTCTATAGGGGCCCCTTCAAATGGATGACAGAATGAAGATCTGCTTAAACGCTTTCTTACTGCATTATTTAAAAGACTTAAATGGAACAAAAGTAATGCATCGTGCATGTGTGAGTTATCATGTCCCAGTTTGCTGTTGTAATTGTTGCTGTTACTGTTACTGTTCAGGGTTTTATTTGTTTGTTGGTTGGTTTTGTTTTTGACCTCAGAAACAGAAATGTTACCCTTCCTTCTAGTTTCATGGTTAATTGAGATCATCAGACTGCTTAGGATTTTACTTGCTTATTTTCCTTTATTACATTTCAATATTTTGTTTTTCCATTCTGTCCAAATTTTTTATCCCAAAACATCTTTCTCACCTTCGTACATATCTGGCTGTGCTTCACATATACTCTACCATGTCAATATACCCTTGTGTCTTCGGCTGAGTTCTCTAGAGAAGCAAAACCAGTAAGCTTAAAAAGGCACATATACAGAAAATTATATCAAGGGAATGGCTGTAGAGGCTGGAAAGTCACAAGTCTATGGGTCAGGATAGAGGCTTCTCCTGATTTACGCAGCTGCAGGGGCTGGCTAACCCAACATCTGCAGGTCAGACAGCAGGGGTCTTGCTCATGAGCTGAAGATTGAAGAATCCCAAGATCGACAGGCAAGACTGCAGGAAAGCTGCTCGTTCAATTCCCAAGAACCAGAGGTCAGAGGAACAGGAGCCTGCTGCAGGATTCAAAGTGACAAAAAGCCAATGAACCTTCCTAGAATGTCTACTTATATTCCATGCAGGCCACACACATCAAAAGATTGGTTATTCCCAGTAGATCTCATCATGCAGATGATCATAACATCACAGGACTGTCATACCACTAAGAATCATGGCCCAGCCAAGCTGACACACAACCTTAACCTTCACACCTTGTAAAGTGTGATATTTTATGTGTAATAATTTATTATGAATATACACCTATCATGGTATATCTTATTGGGGCATTTTGCCATTTTAAATATTCATAATGTATCCATTTATGCTTTTTTATGGTTTTATATTTTTGGGATTTTATGTATATATATTTTTCAATGTTTAAGTACTCGCTACTAAATAAAAATTTGGCAGTTTAATCTCATAAGCCATTATGGGAAGAAAAGACCTGACCATCTACACCCATAAAGATTACAACCTAGACAACTTTTGGGGCATTTCAACTCTATCTTATAAGTCACTATAAGTCTCAATTGGCTTGAAGGCACCTAATAAAATAAAAATTCTATACTGGTAGATATTTTGTTGTCTCCAGCAGAACATTGACTGACATTCTTACTTTGTGCATGTCATCTGGAAAGACCAGTTTCTGGAATCAGACATCATATTTCGTGAAACAGAGGACCAACTGGTATGAGGGAAGCCCTCCATGAGATGGATTAACACCGTGGCTACAACAATGAACGCAAACATACCAAGGATTGTGAAGATAGCAAAGGGCCAGGCAATGTTTTGTTCTGTTTTCCATAAGGTCACCATAAGTTGTTGTCAACACAATGGCAGATAACAAAAACCTTTTGAGATGGACTTCTTTCACTTCACATGACTCTGTGAAGGTTTCTCCTTACTGTTTTGTGCATCAATAATTTGTTTCTTTTACTGCTTTTTTTTATTATCTCACGTGTGGATTTATTACAATTTGCTGAACAATTTACCCATAGAAGGACATTTTGGGTTTTTACCATTTTTTACCTATTATAAATAATGTTTCTATGAACCTTTTTTTTTCTTTCTTTTTTTAATTGTGATTCAGGTGAAAGTTTACAAAGCAAATTTGTTTCTCACTAAATGATTAATACTCAAATTGTTCTGTGACTTTGGATGACAAACAATACTGTGAAGTGTCAGTACTTTTCCTTTCTTCACCCTAGGTTCTCTGTTTCCGTTCGTCCAGTTTTCCCATCTCTTCCTGCCTTCTTGTCTTTGTTTTTGGGCTAGTGTGCCTATTAGTCTCGAATACATGATTAAAAAAAAAAAAATGATTGAGCTATGAATTATGTCCCTCAAGTGGGCAATTCTGGCCTTGGAGACCTGTTGAATCTTTGGCTAAAAGACAAACCTCCGTATTTACTTCAGTGCTAAGTTAAAACGGTGTCTAGGGGCCATACTCAGGGGGTTTCCCCAGTCTCTGTCAGACCAGCATGCCTCGTATTTTTCTGTGTGTGAATTTGAATTTTGTTCTACATTTTTCTCCCACTCTCTCTGAGACCCTCTACTGTGATGCCTGTCAGAGCAGTTGGTGGTATGAACCGGGCACTTTCTAGTATTTCTCAGCTCAGTCTGGTGGGGTTTGTATTAATTGTGGCCCATTAGTCCTTTGGACTGATCTTTTCCTTGTGTCTTTGGTCTTCTTCATTCTCCTTTTGCTCCACTCAGGATGGGTTCAGTAAATATATCTTAGATGTCCATGCATGCTTTTACGACCCTATTCTCTACGCACCACAATTGAATGTAGAACATTCTTTTTATAGACTGTTACACCAATTGAGCTAGATGTCCCCTGAGATCATGGTTTCCTGCCCTCAGCATATTAGTTCAGTCTCTCAGGGCATATGGATGTCTGTGAAGCTTCTATGACTTTGCCCAGGTCAAGTGGTGAGAACTTCCCCAGTATTGTGTACTGTCTTACACTTCACCAAAGTTACCACTTGTCTACTAATTTGTGTAAGTGTTCTTGTATGAGCACAGCTTTCATTTCTCTGGGATAAACGTCCAAGTGTGAGTAGTTTTAATTTTGACAAAGTCCACTTTATTGATTTGTACTTTTCATCAATGTCTTTGCATGCAATGGTAATTCAGTAGATTTTATTGTTGAGTGGTATTCATTTTCTTGGATAGACCACAATTTATTTATTCATTCTCAAGTAGATGAACTGTTGGGTTGATTATAGTTTTTTGGTTATTACAAATAATTTGCTATCGAAATTTGTACACATGTCTTTATAAGGAAAAAATACCGTGATGTCTCTGGTTAGATATATATGAATAGAATGGCTAAATTTCATGGCAAATCTGTGGTTAGCCTTCTAAGACCTAATCTTTAAAACAAATTATTTTTTTCAAGTATTTATACCCTTTTCATTTTCCACTAGCAGTTTATGAATGTTCTGGTTCCTCCAGCTGCCTGATATTCTAACAGATGTAAAGAGGTCTGTCATTAATTTTTTCACTTAAATTCCTTAATTAAATATGATGTTGAGCTTTTTTATATGCTTATTTGCCACTGCATATTTTCTTTGGGTAAATTATTGTTTATTTTTATGACCATTTTTGTAGACTGTTTCTTTCCTTTTTTTCGGTTTGGAGAACTTTGTGCATATTATGGAAACTACTCATTTTTAGATATATTATTGGAAAATGTTTTCTCCCAAAATATAACTTGTTTTCATACAAGTGTCTTTTGAGAAGCAGAAGTTTTAACATTTGCTGTGGTCAAACTTTTTATGCATTTTGCTTTCCACATGTGTCTTAGATGTCTGTGCTGGTGTAACAGAAATATCACAAGTAGATTCCTTTAAGAAACAGAAGTTTATTCTCACATTATTTACACCTTGGCGTAGAGTAGATTCTGAGTCATCTCACAGTTTAGAAAGCTAGAAATTCAAATTCAGGATGCCAGATCCAGGGGAAGGTTTTCTTTCTCTGTTGACTCTGGGGGAAGGTCCTTGTCATCAACTTTCTCCTGATCTAGGAACTTCTCAGGTCCTGGACCCCAGGTCCAAAGGAAGTGCTCCATTACTAGTGATTCTTTCTTGGTGGCATGAGATACTACTCTTTTCTGCTCCTTTCACTCTTCTATCTCAAAGAGATTCACTCAATACACCCTAATCCTGTAGATTGAGTCCTTTCTCATTAACGTGGCTGCTACAAATCCTGCCTCATTCACATCAGAGAGGCTAAGATTTAAAACACATTGAATAATCACATCACATTAAAAAATGTTGGAGAAGAAACCTCTACTAGGAATCCTAACCTAGCCAAGTTGAAACACATTTTGGGGGAACACAATTCAATCCATTACCAGTGTTATATCTAAAAAATCCCCAAATGTATCTATATAGCAAATGTAAACTCACTTTAAATTCAGACAGGCTTTTTTTTTAATTTTTTTTTTTTAATTCACCACTAACCCGAAACCAAATTCACATAAGTTAACTTTTTAATACTTTAACTCTATTGTAGGCTCTATTAGATTTTATACATAAAAAATCATGCCATCTATCAATAAAAGGAGCTTTACCTCTTCCTCTCCAATCTGAATGCTTCCTATTTATTTATTTTTTATTGCCTCATCCTGTTTTCTAGAACATCCACTAAAATGTCTGATAGATTTGGGAAGGGTAGATTTACATATTGTGTTCCTGATCTTCCTGAGAATTTATTCAATGTTTCATACCATGATTGATGTTAGCTGTAGATTGATCATGGAGGCCCTCTATCAGTCTGAGGAATTTCCATGTTAATATTGTTGTTAGTTGTGGTGAGTTGGCCACGGAGTCTGTTCCAAATCACAGCGACCCTATGTACAACAAAATGAAACACTGCCTGAGCCTGCACTATTCTCACAATCGTTGTTATGCTTGAGCCCATCCTTGGAGCCACTGTGTCAGTCCATCTCGTTGATGGTCTTCATTTTATTTGCTGACCCTCTACTTTCTTCTTGTTGTTGTTATGTGCCTTTGAGTTGGTTCTGACTCATAGCAACCCTATGTGCTACAGAAGAAAAAAAAAACTGCCCAGTTCTGAGCCATCTTTACAATCATTATTATACTGAGCCCATTGGTGCAGCCACTGTGTCAATCCATCTTGTTGAGGGTCTTCCTCTTTTCCACTGACCCTGTACTTTACCAAGCATGATGTCCTTCTCCAGGGACTGAATGCTCCTTATAACAAGTCCAAAGTATGTGAGATGTAGTGTCTCCATCCTTGCTTCTGAGGAGCATTCTGGTTATAATTCTTCCAAGACAGATTTGTTCATTCTTTTGGCAGTCCATGATATATTCAATTTTTTTTTTTTTCCAAAACCACAATCCAAAGGCATCAATTCTTCTTTGATCTCCCTTATCCAAGGTCCACCTTTCCCATGCTTATGAGGCAATTGAAAACACCATGACTTGGGTCAAATAGACCTTAGTCCTCAAGGTGACATCCTTGCATTTCAACACTTTAACAAGGTCTTTGCAGCCAATTTACCCAGCACAATGCATCTTTTGATTTCTTGACTGCTCTTTCCATGGCTGTTAATTGTGGATCCAAGTAAAATTAAATCCTTGGTAATCTCAATCTTTTCTCCATATATCATGATGTTGTTTATTGGTCCAGTTGTGAGGACTTTTGTTTTCTTTATGTTGAGATGTAATCTATACTGAAGGCTGTGGTCTTTGACCTTCATCAGTAACTGCTTCAAGGCCTCTTCACTTTCAGCAAGCAAGGTTGTGTCATCTGCATATTGCAGGTTGTTAATGACTCTTCCGCTAATCCTATGGCCCCATTCTTTTTCATATAGTTCAGCCTCTCGAATTATTTGTTCAGCATACAGATTGAATAGATATGGTGAAAGGATATAACCCTGACGCACACCTTTCCTGACTTTAAATCATGCAGTATTCCCTTGTTCTGCTTGAACGACTGCCTCTTGATCCATGCATAGATTCCTCATGAGCACAGTTAAGTGCTCTAGGATTCCCATTCTCCACAGTGTTATCCATATTTTGGTATACTCCACACAGTCAAATGCCCTAGTGTAGTCAATAAAACACAGGTAAGCATCTTTCTGGTATTCTCTGTTTTCAGCCAGGACCATCTGACATCAGCAATATCCCTGGTTCCACATCCTCATCTAAATCTGGCTAGAATTACTGGCATTTCCCTGTTGATATCCTGCTGTAGCTGTTTCTGAATTATCTTCAGCAAACTTTTACTTGCATGTGATATTAATGATATTGTTTGATAGTTTCTGCTTTTGGTTGGATCACCTTTCTTAGGAATAGGTGTAAATAAGGATCTCTTCCAATTGGTTGGCCAGGTAACTGTTTTTCAAACTTCTTGGACTAGAAGAGTGAGCACTTCCAGTGCAGCAACCATTTGTTGAAATATCTCAATTGGTATTTTGTCAATTCCCTGAGCCTTGTGTTTTGCCTGTGCCTGCAGTGCAGCTTGGACTTATTCCTTCAGTGTCATCGGTTCCTGATCATGTGTCACCTCCTGAAATGGTTGAACACTGGCCATACCTTTGGGTATGCTGACTCTGTGTGTTACTTTCATCTTCTTTTGATGCTTTCTGGTCATTTAATATTTTCCCTGTAGAATCCTTCAGTATTGCAACTCGAGGCTTGTATTTCTTCGTCAGTTCTTTCAGCTTAAGAAATGCTGAGCATGTCTTTCCCTTTTGTACTTCTATCTCAGGTTTTTGCACATGGAATCATAACACTTTATTTTGTCTTCTTAGTTGCCCTTGGAAGTCTTCTGGTCAGCTCTTTTGCTTCATCATTTATTCCTTTCACTTTAGCTATTTGACTTTCAACAGCAAGTCTCAGAGTCTTAACTGACATACATTTTTGTCTTTTCTTTCTCTCCTGTCTTTTCAGTGACCCCTTGCTTTCTTTATTTATGATGTCCTTGGTGTCATTCCACAACTCGTTAGGTCTTTGATAATTACTGTTCAAGGCATCAAATCTATTCTTGCCATGGTGGAGAGGCTCAATATCATCAGACAGAACAAAGCCAGGGACCAACCACAGAACTGACAGTCAATTGCTCATATGCAAGTACAAGTTGAAGCTGAAGAAATCTAGAGCGAGTCCATGAAAACCAAAATATGACCTTAAATATATCCTACCAAAAATTTAGAGATCATCCCAAGAATTGATTTGACACATTGAACACTAGTGACCGCAGATTATTCAAGTTTAGATGTCATCAAGTACTTCACACCTGAAGAAATCAAAAAATCATTAAAAGACAAGAAAGAGACAAAACCAAATGGATGTCAAAAGATACACTGACATTTGTTCTTGAACGTAGAGTAGCTAAAGCAAACAAGAAAAATAATACAGTTTAAGAGGTGAACAGAAGATTTCAAAGGGAGGCTCTAGAAGACAATTTAAAGTATTATAACGAAATGTGCTAAGGCCTAGAGTTAAAAAACTAAAAAGGAAGGACATGTTTGACATTTCTCAAGCTGAAAGAATGGAAGAAAAAATTCAAGACATATGAGAAATTTTTGTGGCATGTTATTCATATCTCAATAAAAGGATTTAAAAAATAAAAGTAACAAGAAACAAATCCAATTTGTCTAACTTTCTACTTGTGAAATAAAATCTATATCCATGTATGAAGCACTTTAAAAGATGTAGAACCCATGCTTACCTAAGCAGGTGTTAAATGTCTTTATGGTTAGAAAAATCATGAAAATTTAATGATTTTTAGAAAATAAAGCCTTGTGAAAAGCTCTTATATTTTATTTCTGTATCAATTATTTTATATAAGTTCACAAATTCCATAGACTCAATGGGTTGTGATGTTTATAGATAAGTTCCATGAAAAAGTGAGTTTTAAAAATGGAAACATTTCTATTTTTAATTTCTCTTTCTATTGGTCCAAGTAGTAAACTAATGTTTTGTGCTAATAATTATGTAAATAGACAGGTACATCTGATCTTGAACTTTGCTGTTCTTTCATATATTGTGCATGTTTGGTGGTATTTAACTAATATAATATCATACAAAATCTGTTTATTCTTCTCATCAAGGAGACTATATAGGTTTGTTGTTAGTTGCTGTTGCATATAGGTAAGACTGCCTATAATAAGATGAACTTCTGCTAGAATATGACACAGTGGAAACTGGAAGAAACATCACATGTTGTAGTGAAGGGCATGCCCTTCACAGTTCTAGGGTGCGCCATTCACATATACTGGAAATTAAAACATCACTTTTCTTCTAACTTGATTTCTGAGACTTCCCTGCCTTAATGTTTGTGTTCACCTCTCCACAAGTTTACTCTTTCTCTAGGGAATCCAGCAATATATGTAGTACCAATTTGTCAATTCCCTCAGCCCCATCTGCTTGGTGATAACTTTTTATAATAGAGAAATCATATGCAGGTACTATTTAACACTTGTTGGGTGGGTTCAGTCCTGGGAGATGGACATCATGGCTGGTATAGTAGAGGGTCAGTTAAATATAGAAAGAAGCTCAGTGAGATGGATTGACACAGTGTCTGCAACAATGGGCTCAAACATAGCAATGATTGTGAGGTGGTGCAGAACCAAATGCTTGTTTGTTCTGTTGCTCATGGGGTTTCTGTGATCAGTATCAACTCCTGGCACCTTAAAACAACACCAAGTATTAAGATTATTGGGGATTAGTAAATATTTTAATGAATCACATATTATTTCTCATTAGAACTGTAATAATATTTACTGTATATCAAGCTCCTCAGTATTTTCTTATTATTCACTGTCTCTCCCTCTTTCTCTGTTTCTCTTATTTTCAGGAGCTCCTTCAATGAAAAACTGTGTGAGTGGATTAGACAAATTTATTTTCTTTGAGTTGATGAGTATCAATGAGTTCTGTGTTTTCATTTTGGTATGTATGATTACTGTGGTGGGAAGCGCTTCAATGTTTACATTAATCATGGCAATAACCAATATATTGCACATTTACAGATGGTTCTTTCACATGTTAGACTCTATAAATGGCAAAACATAGAACCACATGGTGCCTTTCACAACTTCAGGTAGTGCTTGTGTCTCTCCTCATTGTACCATCTAGAATTCTTTTCCCAGAAGTGTAATGAAACACTCAATAAATAAATGAATCACTCAAACAGTAGCTCAAGAAAAAAAAAAAAAAATAGGAGGTTTTAATTTATTTTAAAAAAGAACCAGAAAAGAAAAAGAAAAAAAAACAAAACAAAACAAAAAACTGTCCAGTAGTGGGCCCTGATGGCTCTTGTTGGTTCAGTAGCTCAGCAAAATCAGAGTTAATACACTTGGCAATCCATTGTCCTTAAACTCCTCCAAATTTGAAGTTCACACAGTAAAAAACTCCAGGAAGAAGAAGGTGACGGGGAAAAAACGTTCTCACAGACCTCCTTTTTTAAAGAAGTAACATCAGTAGTATCTTTATTTTTAAAAAGTGGCTGAATTAATCAAGTCAAAAGTCCAAAAGTCATTTCTTAAAATGGGAACTTCTTCATTTATTGATTTTTAACATCTTCCTTACTAAACCAAAAAACCTAATCCATGCCATCCAGTCAATTCTGACTCCTACCTACACAGGATAGACTAGAACTGCCCCCTATGGTTTCCAAAGAGATGCTGGTGGGTTTGAACTGCTGACCTTTGGGTTAGCAGCTGAGCTCTCACCACAGTGTTACCATGGCCCCTGTTCCTTAATACTTCATAATAATTCCTTATATCCCCCACCAGACATTTATTATAAACCTACCCAGACTATGTCCTGCGTCCACATTGTGATGGTTTTCCATTATTTAGTTTGAACAAATCATGCATCGAAATGAATCAATTAGCTTCCTGTGTCAATTATTAATTCATTGTCTCTATTGAATTTATTTTCTCTTCCAGGCATTGTCCTAGATATTCACTATTTTACGAACCCCACTGCTATTTCTCTTCTTTTAATTGGATATTCTCTGTCATCTCAGGGATGACATCATTAACTCAGAAAATTTGCATTAAGAAGTTTTTTGGACTAGCTGTTACAAACCTGGAACGTGGTACCTACATGCAGAACATGTTTGAAACTTGTTTTTGTGCTTAAGGCCACTGTGAACTTGGACTATGTATTTATCCTTTGTGAGTTGAACTTGGGTAAATTTATTTACCCTTTCTTATCCCCCATTTTATAGTCTGAATTATGTAAATATTAATAGAGTCTGCCTCACAGAGCTGTTGTGAAAACTAACTAAACATTGAAGGATGACAATGATACACCAGTCAATAAGTATAAGGTATTATTGCCTGGTTGTGCTCATTGTTGCTGTGGAAATCCCTGGTTCCACTCCGACTGACTTGTGGGAGTATAGAAAGGCAACTTTATTTCATTGTTCAAGGGAAGAAACAGCTGGTGCTGATGTTGCCAAGACTGCTCAGTGAGAGTGAGGCAAAAGGTTACTTCTAAGGGATTTACAAGTAGGAAGTTCATACAACTTACAACAGCAACATTATTAATCAAACTGGTTAGGGCAATGTGGTTTAAATGTAACTTCATGCATCTTGTGTTCAGAATATGGTTCTTACACTCCACCCAGAGATGGAGAATTTACTATGTATGATGCTTAAAAGGTTACCCAGAATGTCAACATGGCATCTAAACCAGATCTGCCAATTTCCTCTAGTTTGGGCAGCAATTAAAAAGAGGAAAACCGAGACTTTAATGTAAAACTATGGGAAATATCAAGAAAAGAAACCAGAATTCTAATGTAAAGCTAAGGGGGTGGGGGGGAGGGGTGCCAAGCAAGCTGCTCCAGGCAGTAGAATTTTTCCCAGCATGGGGAACTCTGTCGTATCATGGTCATCTTCTCCTTCTAGCTGCTTCAACCTTTCAAAAATATTGATGCTCATATGACAATATAACATGCACCTTCTCTTATATCCCAATGGACTATTTTTATTTGAATTTCCTTGGCTACATGAGGGATTTTATTTCATGATAGTGAGCCATGAAAACAATTTAGACTCTGGTAGCTTCAGTAATATCCTAGAAATTTTACAAAGAAAAAATAATAATAAACAAAAATACGTGGTAAAATTTGACGAATAACATGGAGCAACTATGTCAATAAGGCAAGAAAACTGCGTCCTTGCCACATAACATACCTCACTTTAATTAGAAATACATCTTGGTGCAAACAATAGTATTATCTCATTTTGCCTCTCACAAGTGGGCTAAAGAAAAGTCAATGGAAATATAGTGCATGATAAATATTGAACAAATGTTAGAAAAACAGTGAAAGACAGGCAACAAATTTCACTCATCACAGCATATCCTGTTACTCAAGGAAGTACACAAAGAAATAATTGAACAAATGTTTTTTTAAAAGCTTTTCATATACATAATAAAAGATAACAACTCTTGAAACAAAAAAAAAGGTAATTATTAAATAAGAACGACAAGTGGGGAAGAGATTCCAAACCTGGGAACAACTATAGATGACCTCAAGAAATGTATCTTAATTGGTGTTTGTACTGATCTCGGCAAAAATGCACTGACTAAAATGAAGTCAGATGCAGAGCTGAACCTTTGAATTGCTGAACAGTAAGCTAGGTTAACAGATTAACATGGGAAAGTAAAGGCATTAATAAGACTGGAACTCTGAAGTCTGGAATGGGGGACATTTGAGCAAATTGACATCACTGAGTAACTCAAATCATTACAATACGCTGAGAATCATTAAAACCTGGCAGAATCTAATACCCTTCCTCAGAAATTATGAAGGCTAAAACAGAAAGCAAGGGCTTACACAAATACACACACACACAAATACTGACATTGTAAAGTTTATTTTAACTGTTTAAAAAAACAGAATGCCTATAACTCCAGTTTTGTACCTACTACTTTTTTCCCACTCCCACTCACCATATTCACACTCCTTGCCTGATTTCATGGTCTCCAACACATTCTCCTGGAGCCATGGTGGTTCACTGGGCAGGAGCTTGGCTGCCAACCAAAAGGTCAGCAGTTCAAATCCACCAGCCACTTCTTGGAAAATCTACGGACCAGTTCTATCCTGTCCTGTAGGGTCGCTATCAATCAGAATCAACTCAATGGCAAAGGATTTTTTTTTCTATCACATTCTCAAAAAACCCAAATGCACTGTTGTTCAGGAGATTCTGACTCGTAGTGACTCTATAGGACAGATTAGAACTGCCCCATAGGGTTTCCAAGGCTATAAATCTAGGGATGCCAACCGCCACATATTTCTCCCAGGTATTGGCTGGTGGGTTTGAACAACTGACTTTCAGTTAGCAGCCAAGCACATTAATTACTGCACCACCAGGGCCCCAGCACGTTCTTCTGTACTATAAAATTTACTTAATTGTTATATTTGTGCTCCATCTCTTCAGTTCAAGGAAGGCAAAGGTTTTTACTCTTTTGTTGATCAGTGCATTTAGAAGAGTGACTGGCACATAAGATATTTATAAATATATGTGGAATATATTTGTGCTCACTATACTCTGTAGTTTATACCCTAAGGAGGCAAACAGACAAGGTTTGAAGCTCATCGTGTAATTTATAGGAACCATATGACCAATCAAACTTTAGAAAAGATGTTGCATATTTTTTTCCATGTCCTATGTAGGGCATATTTTACGTCTGTGTTCCTCAAGCTATAAATCAAGGGATTCAACATGGGGATAACCAGGGTATAAAATATGGAAGCTACTTTATCACAATCAAAGGAGTGACTGGACTTGGGTTGCATGTACATAAAGATTAAAGCCCCATAGAACACTATCACTGCCGTCAGGTGGGATCCACAGGTGGAGAAGGCCTTGTGCCTGCCCACAGCTGAGTTCATCCTGAGAATGGCTACAAAAACAAGCAGGTAGGAAATAAGCACTATGAAAAGGGATGTAATCACATCAATTGATGCTGGGATGAGAATGATCAATTGAATTTCATGTGTGTTTGAGCAGAGCAAAGATAACAAAGTGTTTGGGTCACAGTAGAAATGCCTGATGACATTGTAGCCACAGAAGGATAAATTAAAAATCTTTATGGTGATAAGAAGAGAAACAAATGCACAGTAAAGATAGAGGATTGCCACCAGCACCTAACACACCCTTTGTGACATGGTGACTGAGTAGAGCAGAGGGTTACAGATGGCCACACAGCGGTCATAGGACATTGCTGACAGAATGAAAAGTTCACCATTTATGAACAAAACAATGAAAGCTAGTTGTGTAGCACAAAAGTAATAGGAGATTGTATTTTCATCCACAACAAAATTGACTAGCATTTTGGGTCCCACGGCTGTTGAATAACCAAGATCAGTGATAGCCAGGTGTCTGAGAAAAAAGTACATGGGAGTTTGTAGCTTGGAGTCCATCTTGGTGAGGATGATGATGCCCAAGTTGCCCACCACTGAGATCATGTAGATGATGAGGAACAGCCCAAACAATGAAGCCTGCAGCTCTGGGAGGTCTGTGATTCCCATCAGAATGAATTCATTCAGCACTGTTAGATTGTGTTTGTGCATCTTGGTCTATTAGGAAACCTATTCCTGATAGAGACATCAGCATTGTCAATAGGCTTTATGTAGCATCGTCTGGTAGATCTTTAGTATACAAAGGCAATATTCTAAACGAATAAGATAAATCCAAAACTTCCAATACAGTTATTGGAAATTAAACCTGCATCTCAGAAATAAAGCATAGACACATGAACATACAGAGAGAGAGAGAGCGAGAGAGAAGGAAAGAGGGAAAGAAAAAGAAATCTAAAATGTTATCAGTTGGGTAAAATTTGCTCTCCAAAGAACATTTGTCAATGTCTGAGACATTTTGGATGTCACAACTAGGAGAAGGGTACTACTCGTATCTAATGGAAACCTGGGATGGTACTAAACATTCTACTATATGCCAGGTAACACCACACAATAAGAAAATTTGCAGTCCAAACTGTCACTATGGCAGAAGTTGAGAAACCCTGTAGTAAACACAGTAATAGAGATAGACACAGGTAAGGACATAGGTGTATGTGTACGTGTACATATAGATGTGCATATGTGTATATGTGTATGCACATATACTTGTGCATATACACAATACACACACACATGCATATACATTCACATATACATATACACAATACATATATATTTATACATACATATACATGTACATCGCTGGGATTCCTTGTGGAGCAGTGGATAAGAGCTTGGCTGATAACCCAAAAATCGGCTCTTTGAATCTACCAGCCTCTCCTTGCAAAACCTATGGGGCAATTCTCTTCTGTCCTCTAGTGTCTCTATGTGTCAGAATCAACTTGATGGCAACGGGTTTGGTTTTTTTTTTTTTTTATATATACGAAGCAAAAATTTTAAAAGTTTAAAATTTTTAAGTGGTAGGCATATGGGTGATTTCTAAGCTCTCTCTTTTTTCATTTATAGAATGACATTTACAAAATTATACTACAAATGTCAATTTTTAAAGCGCAAATTCAAAAACTGTGTGGAAATATTTAATATGCTTTACTTCAAAACAGAGTCCTATAAAAACCCTTGTGCCATGGGTGGTACAGACGGAAACAACACACTTGACAGACGCTGAACAGATGATTAACAAGGAAAATCTAATCAATCATAGTGGGGATTATCTGTCTTTATACAGGGAAACATTCTAGGTGCTAGACCCATGCAGATATAGTCCCTGTTATACCTCCGTTTGTGAGTTATAAAGTAAGATACCTTAATTTCTTTATTCACATCTGCAAAATGAACACTTCCCTTCAGGGTTGTTGGAAAAATAAATGATGATTAAATGTTTCAGTGCATTTAAGTTATCGGGATATGTCTCAAAAATCAAGGATATAGTGTTGTTGTTTTTAAAATGATGACAATAATTGACACGAAAGGACTTTTCTTTACATATGTATACATGAATAGTTCTAGTTGACCTAGCTTCTACATCAGGGTTATGATGATGAGTAGGTTGAGTAGTGTGTTATCCATGTAACTGACCCCAGCTGTTCTCTCCCCCAACTTCAACTCCGTGACTAAAATTGGACCAGCAGTGTGCCAAGCTTCTGGATTATACATCTTCTACTTTACTTAATACATTTTAATATAAGTTGATGGACTGCTTACCTAAAGCTCTGCAGTTCAAAACCACCAGTGGCTCCATGTGAGGAAGATGTGGCAGTCTGCTTCCATAGTTATTTATAGCTTCAGAAACACTTTGGGGTCACTGTTGAGTCAGGATCCCCTTAACAGCTGTGCCTTTGAATATAAATTTACTTAAAATACGTCCTGCCCTAGGAGCACCTTCTTTATAACTAGCATATACTAAGTCATTTGTAACAAATTATATATACTTTGTCACCGAAGTATCTCAGATAGTGAGGGGAAATTTGAACAAATTTGGAGAAAGTGAGGTCCATGTCATTGATTTTATATAATGAAATTTCATTAAAAATTCCGCTTGGATAAAGAAATCCTCTAGCTTAAACTATTATATAGTACATAATTCATACAAACAAATATATTTAAATGGAAATGAATAATACGTATTCCTAATATACGACAGATTTAAAAAAAAATGCCAGAGAAGGATGAGGATGGCAGTTTAAGGTAAAAGAATTAATGGTTTGAAATGATATTACTTACAATGAAAATAGCAGGACCAGCAGCCTCTGAGTTAGAAATAATCAAGCAAATAGAAAAATACAATCATAACACATTAAATAATAAAATGGTAACAGGAGAAATACACTATCTCATATAAAACATTACTTAGACATTTGTGACCCTAAACACACACATTGCTTATGTCAGAAAAGAAACTATTGACCACTTTCCACCCAGAATAAAGGAGAATGAAGAAAAAAAGACTTAAGGAAGCAATTAGACCAAAGGACGTACGGCCCACATGAACCACAGCTCCCTCTAACCTGAGACCAGAAGACCTAGATAGTGCCTGGCTATGACTACAGACCAATCTTAGGAAGATCACAAAAAAAGGTCTTGGGGAGAATGGGGAAAATATGTACAACAAAATTCAAATTAAAAAAAAAAAAAAAAAAACAGATTTACTGGTTTGAAAGAGGCTGGAGAAACCCCTGAGACAATTGTCCTAAGACAATCTTCTAATGTGAAACTATAGACACTGCCCGTGGCCACCTTCGAGCACAATAACAGACGGGCTATTAAATTAAACAATAAAATCTGTGAAGAATGTGCCCCTTAGAACAACCAACTATAGGAGACCAAAAGGGCAAGAAGGCGAGCAGGGACAGGGAACCTGACTAATGGACATAGAGAAGCCAGGAAGGAAATGAGGAGAGTTCTGACACATTTTGTGCAAGAAGTTTTTATTGGAAAATTAATTTGCTATGTAAACTTTCACCTAAAACACAGTAATTTTTTTTTTTTTAAGAAGTTCGGAATTGGGTGTCAGTAGATATTTTTTTTTCTAGATATTACAGTTAGGAGATCAAGTATCATCAATGAATGCAATAAAAGCAAAGTGAATCTTGTTTAGTTGCACAGGCTGAAGAAAAAAAGTACTTGTATTTGTAAGTACTGATTTTCCTGTACGATAAGGGAAGAGAAGAGGGCTTCCTCTCAATAGCTTTGAAGTTCCATGGAGAGCACTGAGTTATTTTCCATGGTTTACTATCTTCGTTGAGTATCTCATTCCCTTTTTATAAAGCTGTATTCCTTGAGAAAATTATATATTATTTCTGCTAGATTCTACTGGGAATTGAAGAATATGGTATATATTATGCAATCATCATAAAACTGGGTACTTACAAGTTTCCCAAACTCTTAAAAATTGCTTTTCACATCTCAACATGAGTTGTGAGATGGAAATTTAATTTCTCATCAAGAGATTATCAAAAATATACATTTATACAGGTATTTAAATATGCATTTTATATTATATTACACTTAAGAGTAGAGCCAGCTTATAACTAAGGATGTGGAAGGACATCAACATTGGAGACTGAATACTGTAACTTCATAATTCTGCCACAGTATTTTTAATACTGCATATGCTTCCTTTACTTTCATATTTGGGCTCTATTATTCATATAATTAGGCCACCTGGGTGGCGCAAACAGTTAAACACTCAGCTG
Organism: Elephas maximus indicus; assembly: GCF_024166365.1. Lineage (NCBI taxonomy): Eukaryota > Metazoa > Chordata > Mammalia > Proboscidea > Elephantidae > Elephas > Elephas maximus. The sequence continues at coordinate 78,222,694 of NC_064838.1, read as the reverse complement.
CAAACTGAAAGGTTGGGGGATGGAATCCAGTCAGAGGCACCTTGGAAAAAAGAAAGATCTACTTCTGAAAGTTCACGGCCATTGAAAAACTACAGACCACAGTTCTCTGATGCACACGGGGTAGCTATGAGGCAAAATTGGCTCCAGGACTTTTGTTTTTTTTTCTGTTACTTTTTTATTCATACAGTTACTTATATAAAGTAAAAATATCATTTGGACATAATGATGAGGCTTTCAATATGCTTATGAGCCTGTAGCCTCTGAAACAAAGTATGAATATTTGAAAAAAAATAATGATGTTGAAAAAAAAATGATGTTAAAAAAAAAAGGGGGAGAGAGATCCTACTCTCAGGCACTATTGAAAAGTAGAATACACACAGAATTGACTCAGAAATCCTAATATTTTGCAATGATTTTGCCGTTGAATAAAGGTGAGACCTTGCAAGTGTCACTGAAACGTTTCAGGTATTGGTAAAAAATTGAAAAAGTCTGTCTTTTTACCTGCAATGAAGCCTCTGTCTTGACTGCCTCAAGTGTTTCTTAACATGTCGGAGTGAGAAGAATTTATGGATTTTTTTTTACCCTTGGAGATTCTCCCTGAGGAGATGACAGGCAATTTAGGGACTGTTCCTGAAGCATATGAAAGTGTAACAAAATTCCTGGGGGTGGTTGGTGAACTGTCCAGGACATTTTGTATTCACGGTGACCAAATTTTTATTCATATAGTGTATACGCATGTCTATGTTTATCTGTTTCATATGGTCTTGCTTTTTACTCTTTGTTAACGTTCATTTTTACCACACGGGGATCTGCGTTAATATTCTCTGTCTGTAAAACAGAACTGTCAATATCCCCCATTTCTACAGTGGTCTCTTCAAACGGATGACAAAATGAAGCTGTGCTTAAGCACTTTCTTACTGCATTATTTAAAAGATTTAAATGGAATAAAAGTCATGCATTGTGCATGTGGGAGGTGTCACTTCCTTGTTTCCTGTTATTTTTGTTATTGTTGCTATTACTGCTATTTTCAAGGTTTTTTTTTCCTTTTTGACCTCATAAACAGAAATGTTACCCTCGCTTCTCATTTCCTAGTCAATTGCCATCATGTGTTTATGTTTTTTGCTTGTTTGTTTTATTTTCCATCATTACATTTCTACATTTTATGTTTTTTCATTCTGTCCAATCCTCATTCGAAAACTTTTTTCTCACCTTAATGCATGTTCTGCTGTGCTTGATATAATGCTCTACCATATCAATAAACTGTCGTAAAGTATGATAGTTTGCACAATGTTTCATTATGAATATATACTTCCTGTGCAATAAATATTTTTGCTGCATTTTGTCACTGTAAGTATTTGTAATGTATCCATTTGTGACCTTTTTTTTCTGCTTATTTCTCCTATATAATGATATGTATGTGGCGTAGTGGTTAAGAGTGTGGCTGTTAACCAAAAGATCGGCAGTTCAAATCCACCAGGTGCCTCTTGGAAGCCCTGTGGGGCAGTTCTACTTTGTCCTATAGGGTCATTATGAGTCAGATTCGACTGGACAGCTTTGGATTTTGTTTGGTTTTATATACATATATATATATACCTATATTTATTTACAAAACTCATTGCTAACTGAAATGTTGGCTGTTTGAACCCACTAGCCTTTCCAGGGAGAAAAGACCTGGCCTTCTGCACCCATGAAGGTTACAGCCTAAGCAACTCTATGGGGCATTTCTACTCTGTCCTATACATTGCCATGATTTTCAACCGACTGGATGACATCTAACAAAACAAAAATTCTTGAATGGTACATATTTTGTTGCCTCCAACAGAACATTGTGTGACTTTACTGCTTCAGGTAAACAAGTTTCTGGAGGAGGACATCATATTTGGGGAACGAGAGGGCCAACGAGAATGGGGAAGCCCTCCATAAGCTGGACTGACACAGTGGCTGCACCAATGTACTCGGACATACTGATGACTGTGAGGCTAGGGCAGGGCCAGGCAATGTCTTCTTCCATTTTACAGAACGTGGCCATGAGTTGGAGTCACTCAATGGCAGGTAACAACAGCAACCACCTTTGGTGATTGACTTTTCACTTCACACAATTCTAACGAGGTCCATTCACGCTGTTGTGTGCATCAATAATTTGCTTTTTTTTTTTTTTTTGAGCATTACTTCATATAGGGGTTTAGTACAGTTTAGTTACCCATTTGCACTTAGAAGGACATATTGGGTTGTTACTGGTTTTACCTATTATAAGTAATGTTTCTTTTCACGTTTGTGTAAGGATTTTTGTATGAGCATAAGTTTTCATTTCTGTGGGATAAATGTGTAAGTGTGGGGTGTTTTAATTCTGACCAAGTCCGATGTATCCATTTGTATTTTTCATCCATGTGTTTGCATGTCCCAATAATTCAGTAGTTTTTATGACAGAGTGGTATTAACTTGTTGGAAATACCACACTTTATTTGTCCGTTCTCAAGTAGACGAACATTTGGGTTGATTCTAGTTTTTGAGTATTACAGATAGCCTTGTTATGGACAATTGTGTACATGTATTTATAGGGCTAAATGCTGTCATTTCACTTCGGTAAAGAGTAAATTGGTTAAATTTTGGGGTAAAACTATGTTCAGCTTTTTAAGACCCTGATGCTTAAAAGAAATTATTTTTTTAAGTATTTTCATGATTTTAATTTTCCAATGGCAGTTAATGAAAGTTCCATTTCCCTTACATAATTACTAAACACCTGATATTCTAATAGGTGTACAGTTATGTCATCAATGTTTTAACTTGAAGTTCATTGATAAATGATGAACTGAACATTTTTAATGTGCTTATTTGCCAGCAGAATCAGTCCTATGAATAAATGAATGTTTGTTTTTATGATCATTTTTGTGGGCTGTTTTCTTTTTCTTTTTCCTTTTATTTTATCACTGATATTATTTTTGAGTTTTGAGCACTACCTCTGTATATATTATGGAGATCTGGCAGAAAATTTCTTAAAGATCAGGGTGGCTCGAACATCCACTAAAATGTGGAATAGATTTGGTAAGAGGGGATTTACCTGTTTTTTTTTTTTTTCCCCCTGGTCTTACTGAATGTGTTTAATCTTTCACACCATGTGCGATGCTAACTGCGGGCTGTTCATGGACGTCCTCTTCAGTTTGAGAAAGCTCTATTTTAATACTAATTTGGTCAAAGTTTTATCACATTTATTGAGACTTTTTAAATGTTACTCTACATCTATTTATATGGCATTGTTTGCCATTTTATTTGTTATTGTGATGAATGTCGTTAATTGATTTTTTTAATGGGAAACTATCCATGCATTCCTGGGGCACACCAAATTAAGTGTACTACTGTTTCTACATATTGCCAGACTCAATTTCTTAAATGTTTCACATATGTTCTCTGTTGTTTTCTTTTCTTTTAACGTCTTTGTCTGCCTTTGATATCGGTTTAACCTATCCTCATAGAGGAAAGGTAAATATACCCTTCTCTTCAGTTCTGTAAAAGAGTTTGTGTAGACTTGGCTAATTCTTTCTCCCTAAATAATAAAATTTCAGAATCAAGCCACTTGGAATGATGAGAATGGGGTGTGTTTTAAATTTCCATTTTGTTATTCTTTTTATTAATGATATTTTTCTCACATATTTTCTAGTCTCTACATATATGGAAAAATATCATAACCCACCTTGCAGGGTCCTATCCTAAAACCCAGATTGGATCTTTTTTAAAGAAAACCTTAGTGTATCTAAAATTTAATTTTTTCTCATTACAAATTTTCTGAATATTAAAAGAATAAGAAAATAGACATGGAAAATTAGGAGGGAATATGGAGCAACTATGTCCAGAAATCATGGCAAAAACAGACAATGCTACATATCACACCTCACCCACTAGAAACACAGCATAGTCCAAACCATGGGCTATCTCCTTATGCTTCTTCCAAGGAGGATAATCAAAATGATGAATTCAAACAATAGATCCTGATCAAAATACTTGCTTATATTATTCAAATTTAAGAAATACCAGCCAAACAAAAAGAAGGCAACAAACATAACTCAGCATGCAATAGACTTCTTTTTCAAGGGTACAGAAACAATTAGAAAATCACTTCTAAACAAGAGTAATTATTGTTTTCTAGAGAGATAAGAATAACAATCTATGAGACAAAAGCACGGACTTAGGAAGCGATATCTGTCTGGGAGAGACAAAATGAAAAAACCTGGAAACTTCTGTGGCTGGCCTCAATAAATCTGTCTTAACTTATATACCCACTGATGCAGGCAAAACTGGCTAATTTAGACAAAACCAGATACTCAGCTGATCCTGTTGAATACAGTTTTATTTTGTTTATACTAACATTACAATATAGTAATAATAAAAATAATAAAGTATACAGAGTCTAAGGGCTCAAATATGAAAGTAAGGGCACTGATGATGAAAGAGAGGGATTTCAAGGTTTAGAAAATGGTCATTTGAGCAAATTCACATAACTGAGTACTTGAACCAACCCACCCAAGCGAGCCTTGTTTTAATCAGAATTAGCCACCCAGGGCAGCGTGTAAGAAATAAAATAGGAGGTGTGTGTGAGCATGCATACACACACACACACACTTTATATATATATATATATATATATATATATAAAATAAAAAAAATATATATATATATTTTTTTCTACTAGATAAGGAAAACACTAGGTATTTGGAAATCTTCCTGTATCTATTAGTTTCGCTATCCCACTCAACATATTCAGTGTTCTTATTAAAAAAAAAAAAAAAAAAAGTAACACCCTTCAGACATTCTAGTATACTATAAAATGTCTTAATTATTATACTTATAATGCATCACTCCTGCTCAAGGAAGGCAACACTTTGTACTGTTTCATTTATTAATCTACGTACAGCCTTAGTAGAGTGACTGGTAGAAGGCAATATAGAAATGCATGTTATCTGTGATTTTGTGCTTGATATCTCCTCTGGAGGTACACAGAAAAAAATTTTAAAGTGCAAAATGTAATTTATATAAATCATAAGTTATAGTGAGTGTCAAGAAAATTTATTGCATAATTTTTCTAAAGTCCTATGTAAGGCATATTTTACATTTTTATTCCTCAAACTGGAGATCAAGGGATTCAACATGGGGATCACCAGGGTGTAAAATATGGAAGCCATTTTATCAGTGTCAAAGGAATGACTGGACTTGGGCTGCAGATACATAAAGATTAAAGTCCCATAGAACACAACCACCACAGTCAGGTGGGATCCACAGGTGGAGAAGGCCTTGTGCCTGCCCTCAGCTGAGCTCAGTTTGATAATGGATACAATTATGAGTGTGTAAGAAACAAGAACTATTAGAAGGGATGAAATCAAATCAAAAACAGAAAAGATGAAAATGACCAATTTGATCTCATGTGTGTCTGAGCAGAGCAAAGATAACAAGGGGAGACTGTCACAGTAGAAATGCCTGATGACATTGTAGCCACAGAAGGATAAATTAAAAATCTTTACGGTGATCAGAAGAGAAAAAAATGTGCTGTAGAGATAAGGGATTTCCACCAGCACAGAACACACCCCTCGTGACATGATGATGGTGTAGCACAAAGGGTTACAGATAGCCACATAGCGATCATAGGACATTGCTGACAGAATAAACAATTCAGTAGTTATGAACATGATAACGAAAACTAGTTGTGTAGCACAAAAATAACAGGAGATTGTATTTTCATCTACAACAAAATTTACCAACATTTTGGGTCCCATGGCTGTTGAATAACCAAGATCAGTGATAGCCAGGTGTCTGAGAAGAAAGTACATGGGCGTTTGTAGCCTGGAGTCCATCTTGGTGAGGATGATGGTGCCCAAGTTGCCCACCATTGAGATCACATAGATGATGAGGAACAGCCCGAACAATGGCGCCTGCAGCTCTGGGCGGTCTGTGATTCCCATCAGAATGAATTCACTCAGCCCTGTTAGATTGTGTTTGTCCATCTAGGTCTATCAGGAAACCTGTTCTGAATGGAGACATCAGCATCATCAATAGCTTTTATATAACATCACCTGGTAGATTTTTAGCATACAAAACCGCTATGAGTAGTATAAATCCAAACGTTCCATTTTAGGATATTTGAATACATACCCAACTTCCACAAATTTTACACACACACACATACACATGTACATAATAGATAGATTGAAGGATACATTAGTAGATAAATGAAACAAGAGTGAATAATATGTTAAACTTTTAGGTGTTAGGTACTTGGATATTTATTGTAGTCTTCTTAAAACTTTTGTCTTTTTCACATACCTAAAAAAAATACGTGGATACATTTTGAACTCTCTCCTTCAAAATATTATTTTATGAAAACTCATATATATAGATGGTCCAGGATGGGACAATCAACATACTAGACAGGTCTTGGATAGACATATAATTGATCGCAGTGGAAATTACTTGTCTTTATACATGAAAACGTCTCTAGAGATATATGTATATAGATGCAACCTCTGCTATACCTCCATTTGTAATGCATACAATGTGGTGCTTTGGGCAAATACCATAAGTTATATGAATTTTTTTATCCACATCTGAAAAATCATATTCCAATTCTTTTTTGCAGGGTTGTTAGGAAGGATAAATGAGTTAAATTCTTCAATGTGTCTATAATAGTTGAAAATAACTCTAAAATTGTTTGTGCCTAGTATTATGTTCTACCTATTTGTCTGTCTTTCTCTCCACCTGTATATCTACCATCTATCATTATCATATATTGTTTTTTGATGTTGACAGGAATTACTTGAAAGTATTATTATTTTTGTTGTTAATTGTTTTGATCTTTAAGATATTTATAGGTATATTATTCTGGACTGTGACTTAAGTTCTTTGCCATCGTTTTCATGATGAACAGGTTTATTAAGATATCGTCCTTGTAACTGACCCCAGCCCCATAGTCCATAACACCCATTCTATGACTAAAGTGTCTAAAAGCGCCATTCTGTAGGTTACTTTCTTTTTTGGTCTACTTAAAATACTTACTCCTCCAGTTGGGCAATCATATTTTAATGGACACATTCTAAGTTTTTTGTAACAAATCAGGTATATATTTTTTTCTCATGGCGAAACCTAAGAAATATGAGGAAATCTGGACAAATAGTGAAAACTTGATGCCATAAACTCCCCCTTTTAAAAAAGCATCCTCTACTTTATGAAAAAGAAAGTTTTAAGAAGTCACAATATGATACAGTAGCATAGGAGAAGAAAATGTACTGATGATGACGTCCATGTAAATTACCAGAAGTTATTTAAAATCTTTTTGAACACAAAACATGCTATGTTAAACACTGGAACTCCTATGTGTCATGAGATATCACAGATAAATTCAAGTATAGTCTTTAAAAAAATGTATCTGAATATACCACAGATACTTTTAAAAATAAGATAATAACCCTGCAGGTTAATAGAACAATATTGTACGTTGAAAACTTTGTGATCATCACTGCCTCATAAGTATGTGTGTCCATCTCTCCATCCATCTATCTATCTATCATCTATTTATCTATCTATCTACCATCATCTATCATCTAATCTATCTACCTGTCTGTCTATCTATCTATCATCTATCTATATCTATCTGTTGTCTGTCTATCTGTCTACCTATCTACCTAAGTAACTACCAATCTATCCATCTACATATTTGTCTATATATCTGTTTATCTATCTGGCATGTATCTATTCCTAAAAACTATGAGCAGAGCAGTCTCTGAGTAAATTATTAATCAGCAAATGCAGACATTAAATTTCATAACATTAAATTGTAAAAGTGAATAAATGAAGTGTATATTTATTTCATATAAAACATTATCAGTAATAACGGTGGAAAGCAGACAAATTGAATCAAAATTCTTAATATTTTTCTGTGGCTTTGCTATCAATGAAAAATGAGGCTGTGAAAATGTCACTAAAATATTCTAGATATTAGTAAAATGTGGCAATGCTTAAAAAATTCTACCTTTTACCTGTAATGAGTCTGTTTTGACACCCCATGTGCTTCTGAATATGGCATAGTGGGAAGAACTTATAGCATTCTCTCAGCCCCTGAGGCTCTCCCTGAGGAGACACCAAGCAAAGTGTTAATTATGTCTGAAGCACCTGAAAGCTTAACAAAACATGGAGAATATTTGTTAATTTTCTAAACAAATTGTATTCACCAGGAAGTAAGTTTCTTTTAGATGCGTTTCTTCATTGATTCTCAGTTAAGTTTCAATTTATCCATCCAAGGATCTACAGTAAAATATTTACCGTTAGGTCAGACCCCTCAATATGCTTCCATTTGCATGATGTCCTCAAATGGAATGAAATTAGTGCATTTCATAAACATAATGCACACTTTCTTTGTGTTTTTTTCTATATTTTCATTATTGTTTTACCTTGGGGGCAGATATTAGTCACTGTGACACCTCCTATTATTGAGAATTGTCTGTTTGGGACCCCTCTCTTATTTTATTTTATTAGCTTAACATATTCTATTCTATTGGCATGAATCAACATGAGAAGAAACAGTTAAATACATCCATTTAAAATTGGAACATGGAATGTACAGAATATGAATCTTGGAAAATTGGAAGTTGTAAAAAATGAAGTGAAACACATGAAGATCAATATCCTAGGCATTAGTGAGCTGAAATGGACTGGTATTGTCCATTTTGATTTGGACAGTCACATGATATACTACACCAGAATGAAAAATTGAAGGGGAATGACATCGTACTTATCCTCAAAAATAACATTTCAAGACCTATCATGAACTGAAATGCTGTCAGTGATAGCATAGTATCCAAAAGCCTCCAAAGAAGACAAGTTAGAACTATTAGTATTCAAATTTACCCACCAAGCACTAATGCCAAAAATGAGGAAATTGAAGACTTTACTAACTTATGAAGTCTGAAAAACATCAAAATTACAATCGAGATGCGTTGATAATTAATGTTGGATTAGAATGTGAAAGTTGGAAAAAAAGAATTGGTAGTTGAGAAATATGGCCTTGGTGGTAGAAACAACACCAGAGATTACACGTTGGAATATTGCAAGACCAACAAACTCTTCACCACAAATAACTTTTTTCAAGAACAGAAACAGAGAGCACACAAGTGAAGCTTGCCAAGTAGAATACACAGGAATCAAGTCGACTGCATCTGTTGAAAGAGATGATGGAGAAGCTCAATATCATCAGTCAGAACCAAGCCAGGGGCCAACAGCAGAACAGATCACTGATTACTCATATGCAAGTACAAATTGAGGCTGAAGAAAATTAGAGCAAGTCCAAGAGAACCGAAACTCAACCTTGAGTATATCCCACCTGAGTTTAGAGATCATCTCAAGAATAGATTTGACACATTGAACGTAATGACCAAAGATTAGACAAGCTTGGAATAACATCAAGCATCAGAGATAAAGAATGCAAAAGGTCATTAAAAAGGAAAGAAAGAGAAAACCAAAACGGATGTCAGAAGAGACTATGAAACTTGCTTTTGAACATAGAGTAGCTAAAGAGAACGGAAGAAATAATGCAGTTAAAGACTGAGCTGAAGATTTCAAAGGGCAGCTCGAGAATTGGAAGTAAAGTATTATAATTGAAATGGGCAAAGATCTGGAGTTTAAAACCCAAAAGGGAAGAATATGCTCAACATTTCTTAAGCTGGAAGAACTGAAGAAAGAATTCAAGCCATGTGAGCAAATAATATGGTATGATATACACATCTTAATAAAAGATTTTAAAATAAAAGTAACAAGAAAAAAAGCCAATTTATCTGACTTTCTACACATGAAACAAGAGGTATATCCATGTATAAAACACTTTAAAAGATGCAGAACCCATGCTTACTCAAGTAGATATTAAATGTCTTTATGGTTAGAAAAAACATGAAAATTTAATAACTTTGTAAAAAATAAAGCCTTGAAAAAAATCGTTATATTTTATTTCTGTGTCAGTCATCTTAAAATATGTTCAAAATTTGCATAGACTCAATTGGTTGAGATGGACTAATGAAAGTTCAATGAAAAGAGGAGTTTTAAAAATGCCAGCATTTTCTGTGAGAGAATAAGCATTCAGTCTTTATTTTGCCTAACCTAGGGTTGAGTAATTCCTATTGCTTCAAGTAATAAACTAATATTTTAGGCTAAGAACTATGTAAACAGAGAAATACATCTGATCTTATGCTTTACTGTTATTGCATATATTATATTGTGCATGTTTCCTGGGATTTAAGTAATATACCAAATACTTTTACTCTTCTCATCAAGGAGACTACACAGGTTTGTTATTGTTGTTAAGTGCTGTTGTATATATTTAAGAGTGGCTATAAATACAAGGTGAACTTCTGCTAGAATATGACACTGTGGGAATTGGGAGAAACACCACATGTTGTAGTGAAGTTTATGCCCCTCACAGTTCTAGGAATGTGTCAGTCACTTATGCTGGAAATTAGAATATCACTTCTCCTGTCCCTTGACTTCTGAGTCTTCCCGACCTCAAAGCACTTCTGTTCAGCTCTCCACTGGTTTACTCTTTCTCTAGGGAATCCAGCAATGCATGTAGTACAAATTTATCAATTCCCTCAGCTCCCTCTGCTTGGTGGTAACTTTCTCTAATACAGAAATTATGTGCAGGTACTATTTGACACTTGGTGGTAGGGACCAGTCCCTGGAAGAGGACATCATGGTTGTATAGTAGAGGGTCAGCAAAAAATAGGAAGCCCCTCAACGAGATGGAATGACACAGTGTCTGCAACAATGGGCTCAAACTTAGCAAGGACTGTGAAGTGGTACAAAACAAGGCACTCTTTTCTTCTTTTGTTAATGTGATTTCTGTGATTACAACTGACCTGATGACAACTAACAAAAACAACAAGTGTTGAGATTATTGGCGATCATTAAATATTCTATTGAATCACAGATTAGTTCTTATTCTAATTTTAATAATGTTTAACTTGTATACTCAAGCTCCTCAGTTAGTATTTTCTTATCATTCTCTGTCTGTTTTACTTTCAGGAGTTCCTTCAGTAAAAAACTATATACATGGACTAGACAATTTATTTTTCTTTGGGTTGATGGATGTTCCTGAGTTGTGTATTGTTCTTTTTGATCTGCATGATGACTTTGGTGGGAACCTCTTGGATGCTTACAGTAATCCTGGAAATATCCAATACACTGCAAATTTTAAGCTGGTTCTTTTACATCTTAGTCTACATGGATATCACGACCTACAATTCCATGGTGCCCAGCCTTCACAATTGCATGTGGTGCTTCTGCCCCTTCCCTTTGTGTCATCTAGGAATTCTCTTCCCATGTAGGTAATGAAACACTCTATAAGTAAATGGATCATTAGTTCAAGAAAGAGAGTTTAATTGAAAAAAAAAAATCTAGTAGTGGGGCCTGATTGTTCTCATTGTTTCAGTATCTCAGCAAAATCAACTTTAATATATTTGCCAATTTCTCATCCTTATATTAAATTCCAAAAAAAAATTGAAGCTCACACAGTAAAAACGTCCAGGAAGCAGATGATAGGGAATAAATCCCCTCAGAGATCCCCTTTTTTGTGATTAACCTATTTTTTTATTGTAATTTAGATGAACGTTTAGAGAACAAACTAGTTTCTCATTAAACAGTTAGGATACATATTGTTTTATGACATTGGTTAACAACCCCATGACATGTTAACACTTTCCCTTCTCAACTTTGGGTTCCCTGTTATCACTTTTCCTGTTCTTTCCTGCCTTCTAGTCATTGTCCCTGGGCTGGTACGCCCCTTTGGTCTCATTTTATTTTAAGGACCTGTCCAATCTTTGGCTGAAGGCTAAACCTCAGGAGTAATGTCATTACTGAGCTCAAAGTGTTTCCAGGGGCCGTACTCTCAGGGTTTCTCCAGTGTCTGTCAGGCCAACAAGTCTGGTCTTTCTTTCTGAGTTAGAATTTTGTTTTACCTTTTTCTCCAGCTCTGTCCTGGACCCTCTATTGTGATCCTTGTCAGAGTGGTGGTAGCCAGGCACCACCTAGTTGTAAGGGACTGGGTCTTGTGGAGGCCATGGTAGATGTGGTCCACTAGTCTTTTGGACAAATCTTTCCCTTGTATCTTTAGTTTTCTTCATTCTTGCTTGCTCCCAAAGAGGTGAGACTAGTGGAGATGGCCGCTTCCGGGCTTTTAAGACCCCAGACACTACTCACCAAAGTAGAATGTAGAACATTTTCTTCATAAACTATGTTATGCCAACTGAGCTAGATGTTCCCCGAGACCATGGTCCCCACAGCCCTCAGCCCAGCAACTCAGCCCATCAAGAAATTTGGATGTATCTATGAAGCTTCCATAATCTTGCCTTGTACAAGTTGTGCAGTCTTCCCCAGCACTGTGTACTGTCTTACCCTTCACCAAAGTAAATCTATTGCCTATTCAGTGTTTTTCCACCCCCATCCCTCCCTTCTCTTGAAGACCCCCCTGTTTAACGAAGTAACATCAGTGTTGACAAGCACCAACCAATTTCTACAAATGATTAGCTATAGTGATTTACCTTTTTTTAATTCTACTTGTATGTTAATTTCTAAAAGCTGGATGAATTCCTCAAGGCAGAAAGCCACAAATCATTTCTTAAAATGGGAACTGCATTGTTTATTTATTTTTAGCATCTTCCTTACTAAATAAAAAACCAAACCTTCGCCACCAATTCGATTCCTACTCATTTCGACCACATAGGACAGAGTAGAACTGCCTCCTAGGTTTTGGAAGGAGTGGCTGGTGGATTTGAACTGCCACCTTTTTTGTTAGCAGCTAAGCTCTTAACCATTGTGTCACCAGGGAGTCTCTTCCTTACTGCTTAACGATAATTCCTGAAATCCCCCGCTGCATATTGGTTATAAACCTGCCCAGACTATGCCCTACATCCACTTTTTGATGGTTTTCTAATATTTGGTTTGAGCAAGTATAGCATCCAAAATGAACCCATTAGGTTGCTGAGTCAGTTTATTAATTCATTGCCTTTACTGAATTTATTTTCTTTCTCAGATATTGTCCTAGTTATTCGCTATTTTATGAACCCCATTGCTACTTCTTTTAATCTGATATTTTTTGTCATCTCAGGGATGACATCACTAGTGCAGAAAATTGACATTAATAGGTAATTTGGAGTAGTTGTTATGAGCCTGGAACATGGAGCTAGACCATGTTTGAAATTTGGTTCTAATGCTTCAGACCTCTGTAACTTGAACAACTTATTTATCCTTCATGAGTTGAACTGGGATAATTTATTTACCCTCTCTGAACCTCCATTCTTAGGGAATCTCACTCATACAGGAGGGTGTTAGGAAAACAAGTACCTGAGGTTGTGAAATGGCTCACAAGTCCAGTTCTCACAGTTATGATGAATTTGTGGTTTTCTTCACTCCACTATGCGGATTCAAGCTTTGAGCCCATTGAGTTGGACAGCTTTTGAGGTAGCCAAGAAGGCTTCAAAGTGGCCAGTCCACTTTTGTTGAAGGGGGTTAGCTTTCTATGCCTTGAGAAGAAATCAATCACCAAACTGGAATGGATGGAGGGCATCTCTGGATTAGGCAGGCTCCTCAGGTGAGTGTACCTGTGGAGAGAAGACAGAGGCACCTGAAGGGACAGCAAATATTTAGTGACTTGAACATCTCCAACCTCATGGAGGGAAGGTGGTTAGTCATAATTAAGGCAGGCTATGTTGGTTGTATTGGGTTATTTAATAGTGTGCCCATATAACAGCTCAAACGGACTAAGCTCTAATTTGCCTCTAGGGATGGATTGAATTCTCAAGAAGGCCAAAGGTAGCAACTTTTTCCATATCAGTGTGGTCTCTTGGCACAGCTTTGCTAGATGTCTCTTCAGAGTCTAGTTAGTCCACTGTACTTTGCAGCTGGACTGTCATCTCAGGCTGTGTGTAAGTCCCTATTAATGTCAGGGCTTTTGACACCAATTATACCTCCAAGGCCACAAAATGGGGCCCGCTGTTGTTGCCAGTGGAGATGGGAAGCCAAATCAAAGGATCATTTCACTTAGGAGGTCTTTCACAAACTCAGTTGTCTTTTTGGTTCTGCAAGGAAAAGCTTCAGCACAGTTAGTGCAGGTTTCAATAAAGGCTAGCAGATACTTGTAATTCTTGGGAGCTCGAGGAATCTCAGAGAAATCATCCTGCCGGTCCTCTCCAGGCACTGTCCCAGTTCACTGGACTCCTGAGGGTGCTTCAGCAGTGTTTTGGGGATTATTTTTCACACAGGAGGGGCAGCTCTTTAACACTCCCGAAATAGTGGTGTGCACCTTTGTTCCAATTAAAAGTCTCTTAATGCAGTCATATAATCATATCAAAAGCCGATTGCTCTGTCCCAGTTCATTCTAAGAGGTCTGTGTCATTTCCCTCTAAGGCTTGGTGTAAAGGCTGGGGAATAAGTCTAAAATTTGGAATCCAGATATGGCAAAAACAACCATTCTCAAAAAACCTTAGTGCTATTCCAGTTGGTAAGGGCCACCACTCTGCAGATGGCGTTTATTTGGGCAAGTGGGATTTCTTGCTTTGCCTATCTGACTTTAAAACTCTGATAAATCACCTCCTTTTGGTTGACCTGAGGTTTTCACTTTTGAGCTCTGATACCCTGCATTCCCTAGAAAGTTCAAAACCTCTATAGTATTCAGGAGGCAAGCACAGCAATGAGTAAACATACTGGAGGAGAATACTGTTCGTCACGGTCAATTGTATTAGTTCCTTAACAAGGGTGGGCCTGAAAGGAGTGGTACTGTTTTTAAACCCCTGGGGCAGGACTTGCCTACAGAGTTCTTGCTTTTGTTCATTGTCCAGGTCTTTTTACTCAAAGGCAAAGATTCCCCCCCCCTTTTTTTCCCCCACTTAAATGCAGAAGAATGCATCTTCCAGATCAAGTACAATGAATCTGGAAAAACTGGGCAATAAGGTAGATAGCAGGGTGTACAGGCTGGTAACTACAAGGTTGACAATGCCTTTCACCTGATTGATGGCTAGCAGATTCTGAGTAAACTGGTATTCTCTATTTTTCTTCTTCACTTTTCAGATGGGAGTGTCGAACTGTTACTAACGAGGTCTGAGCAGTCCATGTTTCATGAATCTGGTGATGATTTTGCCCATACCTGCAGGCCTTCGCCCAGATGGGATCCTGCTTACGTGGAGGGGAAACTATGCCAGGATAGGGCTCAACTGCCACCAGGAGAATATTTTTGGCACATGCTGGCACCTTGTTGGCCTATACCCATAACCACTGGACCACTGCGTGCTTGATGGCTGGCCCTACTGATCCCTGGTAGTGTCCTTCCATGCTGTAATTGGTGGGTGACTCTGTGGTAGGGGCCATGTGCACTCACCATCCATTCTATGGTGGTACTTGCATCTGCATGGTCTCTTTATCAAAAGAAATTTGTGCTTGCAGTTTGCACAAGTTTCTTTTCAGCAAGGGAATGGGACAGTCAGGCATGTAGAGAACAGAATGTGTTAATGACTTGCATTTTGTAGAGCAGGTTACAGGCTGGAGGAAGGGACGGTTCTTCTCTTACCTGAGACTCCCAGATTGACACAGTTTGTTTTGTCTGGACTGTCTTTTTCTGGGTCAGGACAGAATGGGTTGCTTTGGTATCCGCTGGAAACCATACAGTCCCCACCCCCACCACATGCACCTTCATTATAACCAGTGGCTCAGGTGGGAGACTTTCCTCCAGTCCTCCTCAATCAGAGGCTTTACCCATTGACATCAGAGGCCACTGGGCAACCCCATTCTCTTTCTTATCTCTGGGTAAGAATTTAGGGCTTTTCTCTTCCAATGCCCTCTTTCCTTACACTAGGCACAGTGATCTCAGCTTATGGGGGACAGGGTCCGCCACCTCCCTCTCTCTTCAGGGGCCCTTCTTTTCTTGAGCTGCCAGGAAACAGGTCATTTCCTTAGAAGGTGGTGTCCAGGAATGCAGCCTGTCTCTTCTAATTGGTGATTTTCTTACTTTTCCTCTTTCTGATCCTGCTAAGAATATGCCTGGTTAAAAAAATACATGAGATCCCCAACACCACATCTTCCTCAAGTTTTTGGAGTTTTCTTCGTATATCCTGGGCACTCTGCCTGATACAAATCATATTCACAATGTGAGCATTTTCATGACTCTCAGGGTCTGTTTCTGAGAACTGTCTAAATGCCTCATACACACGTTACACACTCACACAACCTAATGAGCTGCGCCAACCTAATAACAGACATGTAGAGCATTTTACACCCTCAAGAATCAATTCCTTCCACTTCTTGGGACTCTAAAGACCTTACCTAGGAACTATCCTGCTATTTACCAAGTAACTCCAAATACTTAGGGCCTTTAATGCCCTCATTGGGTAATTCCTCCTGCTGCTTGGGACTCTTCTATGGTCTTATGTAAATACTTACCAAATAACCCAGGTGTATTTCGTGTCTCCCATGAAGTCATTGTTGGGTCCCAGGCGAATCATCTTCCAAGGCTACTAGAAAGTCTCTGGGAGAAATCTCCCGGTGGCTAGCCTGTTGCCCAATCTGCCTCTGGGTCTGACCAGATGACTCCTGGCTGGCACACCAGATATTTTGCAGGGTGGAAACTTCAGATTCTGCTTGCTGTAACTCCTCTCAGCCAACAAAAAATAGACCAAAGTAGAAGAGTAGAAAGGAATCTTTATTTCATTGTGCAAGGAAGGGATACAGTTGGGGTTGCTGTTGCCAAGACTGCTCAGAGAGGGCGATGGGAAAGATTACTTATAAGGGGTTTACAAGTAGGGAGCTCATACGAGTCACATCAGCAACATTATTAATCATACTACACCGCTGCGATAAGGTTTACATATAACTTCATGCATCACATGTTCAGAATGTGGTCATTAAACCTCACCCGAAGCATGGTATTACTATATAAGAGAACTAAAGCGTTGTCCTGAATGTCAACATGGCACCTAAACTTTTTTTTTTTTTTTTTTGCCAATTTCATCTAGGTTTGGGAAGCAGTTAAGGAGAGGGGAACTGGGATTTTAATGTAAAGCTATGGGGCATGCCAAGCAAAGGAACCAGGACTCTAATGTAAAGCTAAGGGCATGTCAAGCAAGATGCTCAAGGAAGTGGAAATTTTCCCAGCCTGGGGAGCTCTATCTTGTCATGACCATTTTCACCTTCTAACTGCTTCAAACCGTCAAAAACATTTATGCTCACAAGAGAATATAACATTCATCTTTTTCTTATATTGCAATGAACTATTTTCATTCTAATTCCACTGGCTACACAGGGGATTTTATTTCAAGATCTTGAATGAAGAAAATAATTTAGACTCTAATAGCTTCAAAGAAAAACTAGAAATTTTGAAAAAAAAAGATACTTGAAAAATTCTGAGGAATGATGTGGAGCAACTATGTCCATAAGGCAAGATAGCTGCATCCTTGCCACATAACATTCCTTACCTTACTTAGAAATTCGGCACAGAGCAAATTGTGGGATTATCTCATTTTGTCTCTCATAAGTAGAGAGAACATAAGTCACTGAAAATATAGCACATAATAAATATTGACCAGTTTAGGAAAGCCAAACCAATGAAACAGAGGTAGCAAACTTAACTCATCATAGAATATCCTGTTACCCAAGGAAATACACAAAAATAATTGGACGAACATTTTAAAAAGTTTTTCATATAGATAAGAAAAGATAACAACCTGTGAAAGAAACCTACAAAAAAAAAAAAAAAAAAAGGTAATTATTAAATAAGAACAACTAGTGAGGAAGGGATTCCAAACCTGGGAGCAACTATGGAAGACCTCAAGAAATTTATCCATTCTGATCTATACACCAATTAATATAAATTTCTTGAGGTCATCCAGAGTTGCTCCCAGGTTTGGAATTCCTTCCCCGCTCTTAGATCTAGGCAAAATGGGTTGATTATAACAAAGTCACATGCAGAGCTGAAACTTTGGATTGCTAAATTGCAAGCTATGTTGAGTTAACAGATTTACATGTGGAAGTAAAGGCATTAATAAGAAAAGAATGGAACTCCAAAGTCTAGAATGGGGGCATTTGAGCAAATTTAGATAAGAGAGTAATTCAAAGCATCACACTACACTGAGATTCCTTGCAACCTAGCCCAAATCTGATACTCCCCTCAGAAACTATGAAGGCTCAAACAGAAGGCAAGTGCTTACACAAACACACATACACAAACGCAAGAACCGACACTGCAAAGTTTATTCTAATAGTTGAAAGAACACCAGAATCATTGTAGCTCCACTTTTGTACCTAGTACTTTTTCCCACTTCCACTCAGCATATCCACTCTCCTTCCCTGACTTCATGGTTCCCAGCACATTCTCCTGGAGCTCTGGTGGTGTACTGGTTAAGAACTTGGCTGCTAAACCAAAGGTCAGCATGTCGAATCCACCAGCCACTTCTCAGAAACCTTGTGGAGCAGTTCTACCCTGTCCATTAAGTTTTCTATGACTCAGAATCAATTCAATGGTGAAGGGTCTTGTTTTACAGCACATTTTCAAAAAAAAACCCAAATCCACTGCTCTTGAGGAGATTCCAACTACCAGCAACCCTATAGGACAGAGTAGAACTGATGTATAGGGTTTCCAAGGCTGTAAATCTTTGTGGAGAACAACTGACATATCTTTCTCCCATGGAGTGGCTAGTGGGTTTGAACTCCCGGTCTTTCAGTTAGCAGCTGAGCAATTTAATGACTGCACCACCAGGGCCCCAACACATTCTTCTGCACTATAAAATTTACTTATTTATTATGTTCGTGATCCATTTTTTCCCTTCAAGGTAGGAAAAGGTTTTTACTCTTTTGTTCATCAATGCATTTAAAAGAGTGACTGACACATAGAAGGAAATTTATGAATATATGTGAAATATATTTTTGCTCACCATCCCCTATGGAGGCACACAGACAGGGTTTGAAGCCCGTGATGTAATTTATAGGGCCCACATGATGTGTTAAATGGTAGAAAAGATATTGCTTATTTTTTTGCATGTCCTATGTACGCCATATTTTACATCTTTGTTCCTCAAGCTATATATCAAGGGATTCAACACTGGAATAACCAGGGTGTAAAATATGGAAGCCACTTTATCAGTGTCAAAGGAGTGACTGGACTTGGGCTGCACATACGTGAAGATTAAAGCCCCATAGAACAAGACCACCATTGTCAGGTGGGATCCACAGGTGGAGAAGGCCTTGTGCCTGCCCTCAGCTGAGTTCATCCTGAGAATGGCTACAAAAACAAGCAGGTAAGAAACAAGAACTATTAGAAGGGATGAAATCAAATCAATAGCTGCTGAGATGAGAATGATCAATTCAATTTCATGTGTGTTTGAGCAGAGCAGAGATACTAAGGGGAGACAGTCACAGTAGAAAAGACTGATGACATTGTAGCCACAGAAGGATAAATTAAAAATCTCTACGGTGATAAGAAGAGAAATAAATGCACTATAAAGATAGAGAATTGCCACTAGCACCCGACACATCCTTTGTGACATGATGACTGTGTAGAGCAGAGGGTGGCAGATGGCCACATAGCGATCATAAGACATTGCTGACAGAATGAATAATTCACTAATGATGAACAAGAGAAAGAAAGCTAGCTGTGTAGGACAAAAATAATAGGAGATTGTATTTTCATCCACAACAAAATTGACTAACATTTTGGGTCCCACAGTTGTTGAATAACCAAGATCAGTGATAGCCAGGTGTCTGAGAAAAAAGTACATGGGTGTTTGTAGCTTGGAGTCCATCTTGGTGAGGATGATAATGCCCAAGTTGCCCACCACTGAGATCACGTAGATGGTGAGGAACAGCCCGAACAATGGCGCCTGCAGCTCTGGGTGGTCTGTGATTCCCATCAGAATGAATTCATTTAGCACTGTTAGATTGCGTTTGTCCATCTTGGTCTATCAGGAAACCTTTTCTGGATAGAGGCATCAGCATCGTCAATAGGCTTTATGCAGCATCATCTGGTAGATTTTTAGTATACAAAGGCAATATTCTAAATGAATGAGAGAAATCCAAACTTTCCAAAATAGGTACTTGAAAATAAACCCACCTCCCACAAATAAACCATAGGTACATAAAGATAGAGACAGAGAGAGAGAAATAGGGAGAGACACAGAAAGCTAAATTGTTATCAGTTGGGGTAAATTTGCTCCCAAAAGAACATTTGTCAGTGCCTGAGACATTTGGTATCATATGGAAGCCTAGGACATTGCTAAAC